>NC_133510.1:67660714-68278928 GCF_049354715.1 Callithrix jacchus | reverse complement strand
CTCCTTAGCCTCCCAAAGTGCTGGGATTACAGGCATGAGCCACCACAGCCAGCCTAGTCACCTAGTTATAAAGTATAGATCAAACTATTAATGTTCTGGCATCCTATCCTGATAAGTATACCTTCATAGTGACCTCAGAGGCCAGGTTTGGATTTAGAACTCCTTGAAGTCCCAAGCTACAATGTGCCCCATTCCCTCAGCCCATCGGCTGCCTTCTCTTCCCTCTCCCTATCTCGCACTGCAAAGGGCCTCACGTACAAGTGTAGACACCCCAGTCTACATATCCAAGCTCTGTCACTCAACTGTCTGACAAACAGCTGCCCTTTGGCCACTATGGGCTGAATGTTTGTTTCCCAAAAATTCCTATAATGAAACTTAATTCCCAATGTGATAGTATAGTTGTCCTTTCATATCTGTTGGGGATTCATTTCAGGATGCCTGAGGATACCAAAATCCACAGGTGCTCAAGTCTCTATATAAAATGGTGTACTCCAGCCTGGGCAACATAGTGGGACATCCCATCTCTAAAAATAAAAATAAAAAAATTAGCCAGGTGTGGTGGCATATGCCTGTATTTCCAGGCATTCGGGAGATTGATGTGGGAGGATCACTTGAGCCAGGAAAATTGAGTAAGCTGTGATCAAGGCACTGCACTCCAGCCTTGGCCAACAAGTGAGACTCTGTCTCAAAAACATAAAACAAGGCCAGGTGCAGTCAAGAGTTTGAGACCAGCCTGGCCAACACGGTGAAACCCCGTCTCTACTAAAAATAGAAAAAAAAATTAGCTGAGCATGGTGGCAGGTGCCTGTAATCCCAGCTACTTGGGAGGCTGAGGCAGGAGAATCACTTGAACCTGGGAGGCAGAGGTTGCAGTGAGCCAAGACTGCACCACCGCACACCAGCCTGGTGACAGAGTGAGACTGAGTCTCCAAAAACAAAACAAAACAAAAACCACCAAAAACAGTGTAGTATTTACACATAACCTCCTATGCACATCCTCTTGCAAAAATTTATCTCTACATTACTTATATCTAATACACTGTAAATGCTATGTAAATAGTTACACTATATTGACCTTTTTGTATTTTTTTTATTGTTGTATTGGAGGTTGTGTTGTTTTTGTTTTGTTGTTTGTTTGTTTGGAGACAGAGTCTCACTCTGTTCCCCAGGCTGGAGTGCAGTAGTGTGATCTGGGCTCACTGCAACCTCCATCTCCTGGGTTAAAGCAATTCTTGTGCCTCAGCCTCCCGAATAGCTAGGATTACAGGAATGTACCAACACACCTAGTTAATTTTTGTATTTTTAGTAGAGACGGGGTTTCACCATGTTGCCCATGCTGGTCTCAAACTCCAGAGCTCAGGCAATCTGGCTGCCTTGGCCTCCAAAAGTTCTGGATTACAGGCATAAGCCACCATGCCCAGCCTGCTGTTATGTTTGAATACTGTGCTTTCCATCTGAGGACACAGACCCCAGGGATATGGAGGCCGACTATATTAAGGTGGGGCCTTTCGGAAGGTGATTAGTCAAGTAGTGATTAGTAGTGATTAGTGGGATTAGCTTCCTTATAAAAGAGGCCAAGGGAGCTTGCTTGCCTTTCCACCATGTGAGCTTACAGTGAAAAGACACCTGTCTATGAGGAAGAGGGCTCTCATCGGACATCGACCTTGATCTTGACCTTGATCTTGGATTTCCCAGTCTTCAAAACTGTGAACAAGAAATTTCTGTTGTCTGTAAGCCACTGAGTCTAAGGTACTTTGTTGTAGCAACCAGAGCAGACTAAGGCAGCCAGGTCTTAGACCTACAAGTGTGCACACCAACAGCACAGCTCTTGGAACCCAGAAAGCAGGGATCCAGGAAGTGGGCTTGGCAGAGAATTCTGGGGTCCTAGGTATAAGAAGGGTGATTTAAAAGGAGAAAGGATACACCCCAATGGTCCTGTAGACTGTGTACCCTGTGGGGAAGGTCATGGTGGCAGAAGGGTTCAAGCAGGGGCTTCTGAAGTGGGAATCCAGAGCACTGACCCCTGCTTTCTTGCAATGGGATTTTCCAGGCTGCAAGCTGACAGCAAAGGCTGTCACTTCCCTGGCCTCTGACACTGGTCCCCTTCTATCTCTACCCTGAGGAGTGAACAGGAAACAAGCGGACCAGACAAAAGAAAAAATACTGTTTATTCCACACAACGACATCAAGTGCTTCTTCCCCATTCTCCTCTCCCCTTGCCAGCCCTCCAGCCTGCAGGAGGCTTTCTTTGCCTGTGCTGGGAACAGTGAGAACCTCAGTGTCAGAGCCTGGTCCATGAGGCAGGAAGGAAATCTGGGCATGGGAAAGTAACTGGATTTCCAAGAACACAAAAACGTCAGGGTCTCACATTCCAAACTCGTGTGTTCCTTAGTCCATTTGGCTGAATTCTTTCCCTGGACTTTGCCTGGTTAGTGCAGGGTCAAAGGTCCCAGCCGATTCACCAGGAAAGTTTTGGTCTTTCTTCCATTTAAAACAAAACAAACAAAACCCCACACAGTTAAACCATTTCTGTCCATTCTCCTCTCTTTCCATAGTAAGGGAGACACTAAGTTCTGGCTTAAGTCCAGAAGATGCTTCCGAAACAAAATGTTTACCAACTCCCTTCAGAACCTAATGCTAATACAAAAATAAAATAAACCCACTTCCTAGTGAGAGGTTCAGGCCCGAGCTGCCTCCTGGGGAGTCTTACACTGGGGAGCAAGGGCAGAGGTCTTAGGCCAGCGAGCTCTGCTTTGGGTACACATCAGGGAAACCCTGCACCCCCATGCCTGGGGAATTCAGCTGCAAACCTCCCAGCCCTGTTAATTGTTCCTCTGAATGACCAACCCATCATTGTCTGCAGAGGAGAAATGGTTTCATTCTAGCTCAGCCTTGGGAAGACAGATTTAAATGAGGGAGGGGCTGAGAAAGCATGGCCAGCCCTAATTTAGACCAGTGGTTCATGATTGTTTTCCCGTCATGACACAGGACAGATGGAGTCCTCCTGCATGTCCATCACCACAGACACACCCCGGATTATGTGCTATTCCCAGGGTACCAGCTGTGACCCATTTGTCGCTCTCAAAAAAGAAAGCATACCTGAATGCAAGCATCTGAGCATGAAAACCTGCATCTCTCTGAGTTTTTTTTTTTTCCAAGACAGCCTTGCTTTGCCCACTAGGCTGGAGTGCAGTAGTATAGTGTCAGCTCATTGTAACCTCTGCCTCCCAGGTTCAAGCAATTCTCCTGCCTCAACCTCCCAAGTACCTGGGATTACAGGCATGTGCCACGACACTTAGCTAATTTTTGCATTTTTAGTAGAGACAGGGTTTCACCATGTTGGTCAGGCTGGTTTTGAACTCCTGACCTCAAATGATCTGCCCGGCTCAGTCTCCCAAAGTGTTGGAATTACAGGATGAGCCACCTCGCGTGGCCTAATTTTTTGAAGTGTAAGTCACTGAATCCTTTATAAGCTCTGGAACTTAACTATTCTTACTGAAAATAGTTTACAACACCCCTCCCAAATGACTTTGTTGTCTCATTGAGGCAAGTCAATAACCCTGAACTAGAGTGTGGAGCCTCTCTGTTGAGACATGTTCTCCTGGGAAGCTGGGTCAGGCAAACTGCCCACCTGCTTCCTCACCTCTGCTACAATCTGGCAGGCATGGTTTGTCCAAATACAGCAGGGCATATGTGTGTGTGTGTGTGTGTGTGTGTGTGTGTGTGCGCGCGCGCGCGCGCGCACGTGGGCGCACTTGCGTATGCTAATTCAGCACACTAAGAGTGTGGCCACACTGGCATTGCAGGGGCTGGGAGGGACCAACAGTAAGTAGGAAAGGAAACAGCACACCAGAGGAAGCTAGGCTAGGAGGTGGCTGAGCACCAGAGACTGACAGAGGTGGTGATGTGCCCCTGCCTGACGGTGGCTTCCTCAGGGTCTATCATGGGAGGTGCAGTGGAGGCAGCTGTTAGAAACCAGCCTCTGTGCTGGGTGTGGTGGCTCACGCCTGTAATCCTAGTACTTTGGGAGGGCACGGTGGGTGGATCACCTGAGGTCAAGAGTTCAAGACCAGCCTGGCCATCATGGTGAAACCCCCATCTTTAAAAAAAAAAAAAAACCAGTCTCTGTAAGGATAAGAGTACTGAAGAGAGGGGTGGTTGACCCCGATGACTTGAGGCCCTTTACAGATGGTCTACAAAGCCAGCCTGTGCTCATCTAAGCAAATCTTAGTTCTCTCCTGACTTCCTGGACTTACATACTGAATTTTAGGGGCTGTCCAGCCACAATGAGGCTGGAAACTCACTTAGCAGCTTGGATGAGAGCCAGCCCCCAAGGTCCCATAGCTATCCTATCTAGAGGCAAAACCCAACCTGATCTAGGGGTGTTCTTGGCTCAGACGACACTGGGGGGATTGCTTACACATAGACATGGTCTGAGACTTGACAAAATGAGATTTCTCCTCGAGTAACCAAGGCTTAAACTTACAAAGAAAATTAGAGTCAAGTCAACTTCCACAAGAGACCTTCCCGGACTCCATCATTTATTCAGGGATGCTGTTCTTTCCCCCAGGGCCTTGCTGTCTGGTTTATTGTTTAATTTGCTCCTTTTGAGAAGGCCCCAGTATTGGGTTGGGAATGGGTGTGGGGACAAGAGAAAATCAGAGAAAGTCAGCATTCCTTTCCTTATTTTTCTCCAGAGTTGCCTGTTTGTTTGGGCAGTGGGATTTTCCAGGCTGCAAGTTCTCTTAACCCAAGATCTTTTTTGTGGGAGGGATGGCCATCAACAGAGATTAGATTAAAATCTGAAAGAATGGCCTTATTTTCTAAATTCCCAACCTGCTGCAGACCCAGGACAACTCCAGGACAGGTACAGTTCACTGTTGCTTCCTTCCAACATGGATTGCAAAAGAAAATGTTCTGTTTTAGTGCAAATTTATCTGCAAAGGAACTAGGGAGAGGTGGGAGAGAAGAGTCCATGTTCTGGCCCCAGGGGTTCAGGAACCTTCTGACCTTGAGGTCAAGGCAGACCTTGAGTCTGGCCTTCTGAGCAGCACATCACACTTTTCTGAATTTTATCTCCTGGGTCCTTTCCGTGCGCCTGCAGGCAAAATGTGGGGGGAAGGGCAGTGTGAGGCTGTGGTTCCACTGGATGAGTTGTCATACCTGCCACACTAACACAGAAGAGCAAAGGAGAAGAGAAGGTGGAAAGAGGATGGAATCAAAAGCCAGAGCTAATGGCCAGTGGTCCTTAGGAGCTGCTATAGCCCTGCCCCAAAGACAGTGAGTTTCTGGTTCCCCACCAGAATTCACCCTTCAGAAACCATGCTAGCAAAGTGCTTCTCTAAGTGACATCATAAATCCTCTTTTTCGGGGCAACCAGTCCAGAGCCTGGAGCTCCCATGTGGCCCCCTCTGGCCTCCCCATGATGTGAGATATGTGGGAGAGAAGAGGGACATTGACGCACATGCACACGGTGGAGTCTCATGACCTGGGGCGAGCACAGCTGCACATGGCAAAATGACAGGTGCTGTCATGGCAGTGGTGGCAGCCGGATGCCAAGGAAAACGGACAAAGTGCTAGAACACAGGGCCAGGGGCTGAGCCCTAAGGGATCTGAAAGACATTCAGCTTGCTGGTGTTCTTCAGCGTCTGGCGCCGATTGCAGAACCAGACACGCACGACCTCACGGTCATAGTTGAGCTCCTTAGCAATTTCAGTGATCTCCTGGCCTGTGGGCAGTGGGTTCTTCTCAAAATAGGCATTGAGAGCCTCTATGGCCTGGGGGGTGAAGGAGGTGCGGCGTTTGCGTTTCTTGGAGGGCTCGCCTCCCACAAACTCCATCAAGTTCTGCTGGCCTTCCTGGTTCCGCAGTTCAGCTTCATTCAGCCACTTTTCCAGCACTGGCTTCAGCTTCTGGGCACTCTTGGGTGTGATGTCCAGCTTCTCGAACCTGTGGGCAACCCATACCCAGGAAGAGGCAGGCAGTGAGAGCATCTTGGTCTCTCTGGCACACCCCACACCTAGGTGTAGGCTCCATCTTCAATGGGCCGCTCTGCTTGGGGCTGGTGAGACCATACCCAGTGCTCCCCTCACCACCTCCGCCAGGACCCCTCTAGCTTGGCCAAGCCCAGAACCCTCAGACCCTCTGATGCCCCCAGTCCTAACAGGGAGACCATTCCCATGACCTCAGCTCGGTCAGTAGTGCAATAATAATAGTGCAAATGCTTTATGAACAACCATTCTAGAATGTTCACCTAAATGAATGAAGTCCTTTGAAGAGTCGCCTTAGGAGGCCTCCAGTCGCACTCCCATAGCAGCATCACTAACAAGTCAGGCCACTCTTTCTGGCTGAGTCTGGATTTGGCAACAGGATTCTCTACAGAATTCTAATGCTCGCTCTAGTCTGACCTATGGAGCTGGCAGGAAGATGAAACCTTTTGGCCTCTACCCCTCCTAGTGCCAAAACCAGTTTATAAGTGGCTTACAGAAAACTCAGCTGTGTTACTTTATAGTCAAGCCTTGTAAGAAGGGGGATGGGAGCATGATGAGGTACGGTGGGTTACAGTTAAGGGCCAGGATAGAGTTGAAATTCCCACTTCTGTGACTAATTTTACAGACTGTACTCCTTTCCTGCTAGAATTCCTCAGTGGATTAGGGTCTTAGGTTCCCCAGAGAAGACCATTTTAATGCCCAGGATTGGAGGATAAACTTCAGAGAGCCTCAGAAGGACAGGGTCAGTCTTTAACTAGCCCAGGTGTTAAACTACCTCATATCTACCCTGAAGGCGGTCATCCTTATCTGGAAGAAGGTTGGAGCGAGGGGTCATATGGAAAAGGGGCAGGTGCCCGGGTTCCCATGAGTGCCCAGTGGCACCAGGCAGCTGAGCAGGCCCTAATCCTGTCTAGGGCTGTCTTACTCACCGGCAGATGGCTGACTGGCTGTAGGCTGGACCTTCCGTTGCAGTCAGAGCCTGACCCACCTGGGTCTGTGTAAGGCCCAGGGAAAGCCGCCGTATCTTAAAGTTCTTGGCAAACTCCCGGATCTCTTCTAAGTTGATCCCATCCTCATCCAGACTTGGAGTATGTGGCTCTAGGCCAGAGGCAGGGAGAAGGGATGAGTGTGTAAGATGGGAACCATCCCTGCTTATCTAGCTCATTGGTCAGGACTGACACAGTAGTGAGAGATGAGAACATCTGGCAAAAGGCTCATGCACCCTCAAGACCCTTATCACCTTTGTCCCCAAGACAAGCAAGACTTGAAGAAAAGGGGCCTAAACCCACCTCTCCGGGGGTAAGGAGCTATTTTGAAGTTCTACCAGCTCTAACTGCTGACCCTCCCCCATTCTCCCTAGGCCTGGCCTCAAACACAGCTGTTGGTCACCCACATTCCTCAAATACTGGGTGATAGACCATAGCAGAGACAGCCCATGGCTCAGCCTCTCCAAGAAGCAGCCAGCCATCCAGCTAAACAGCATCCACAGTCATTGTGCCCAAACTCCTCCTCAATAGGAATGGAAATAAAAAAGCCAGTCCCTGCCAGGTGTGGTGGCTCATGCCTGTAATCCCAGCACTTTGGGAGGCTGAGGTGGGTAAATCACCTGACGTCAGGAGTTCGAGGCCAGCTTGGCCAACATGGTGAAACCCTCTCTACTAAAAATACAAAAAATTAGCTAAGTGTGATGGTGGATGCCTGTAATCCCAGCAACTCGGGAAGCTGAGGCAGGAGAATCGCTTGAACCCAGGAGGTGGAGGTTGCAATAAGCGGAGGTCCCACCACTGCACTCCAGCTTAGGCAATAAGAGTGAAACTCCATCTCAAAAAAATAAAAATAAAAAAGCCAGCCCCTCACATTAGGCCTCTGCTCTTCCCCTTTGGACCCCAGGATGTTTATCAACAAAAGCAGCATCTGAAGGGGTTGGGGTGCCCAAATAAATGCCTCCCCGCTTCTCCATACTCCTTCTCCAAGAACCACTTACTGGACACCAACTGGCTGACGGTGGGAGTCTCTGAGCAGGTAATTGGGATAGGAGCAGAGGCAGATGGCTTGGCTGCTGGAGCTGGGCTGGCGATGACCACAGCAGGTTGGGGCACTGTTGGTGTGGGCTGGATGGGCTGTACCTGTGAAAGGAGAGACAACAAGGCTTTGCTGCCCCCTGCCAGGCTCAGGGAGCTGGAATTCCTGGGTGGACCACAGGCAGGGCAAAAACAGGCATGAAATCCTCACGCATGCAGGACGCTCCCACCCGGGCCCTATCATAAAGCAAGACTAGGCTGGGCATGATGGCTGATGCCTGTAATCCTAACACTTTGGGAAGCCAAGGTGGGAGGATCACTTGAGGTTGGAAGTTTGAGATCAGCCTGGGCAACATGGCAAAACCCTGGCTCCACTAAAAATACAAAAATCAGACGGGCATGGTGGCGTGTGCCTGTAATCCCAGCTACTCAGGAGGCCGAGGCAAGAGAATCGCTTGGACCCAGGAGGCGGAGGTTGTGGTGAGCCGAGATCGTGCCATTGCACTCCAGCCTGGGTAACAACAGCGAAACTCTGTCTCAAAAAAAAAAAAAAAAAAAAAAAGAATTGTGAAGTGAAAGAAGAAAAAGAAAAAAAAAAGTCAGGTGAAAATCAGTTTTGGCTGGGTATAGCGGCTCATGCCTGTAATCCCAGCACTTTGGGAGGCCAAGGTGGTTGGATCAAGAGTTCGAGACCAGCCTGGCCAATATGGTGAAACCCTGTCTCTTACTAAAAATACAAAAATTAGCCAGGCCTGGTGGCACGCACCTGTAATCCCAGGTACTTGGGAAGCTAAGGCAGGATAATTGCTTGAACCCAGAAGGCAGAGGTCACAGTAAGCTGAGATTGTGCCACTGCACTCCAGCCTGGGCAACAGAGTGAGACTCTGTCTCAAAAAATAAAAAATAAAAAATAAAAAAAAATGTAAAAAAAGAAAATCAATTTTTATGGAATAATGCCTTTAAGAAATACATATGAATTTCTATAAAAACAAAATCTTGAGGCATAAGTGAGCTATCAAAAGAAATTGTCTCTGGAGATGGAATTAAAAGAGATTTTTACTTTTTACATTACACAAAATACTAGAATTTTTGTAAAAACCACCTGTCATGTTTGTAATAAAGAGAAACTATACATATATGAAAGTATTTGGTATGAGTTAAAAAACAAAACGCTTTCAAGGAAGTACAGATTTCTCCAGGATGGTCCTGTTTCCTGGATTCTACCCCGGAACGTCTCAAGTCCATCGCTTTTTCATCCCCAGGGCCTTTGCCTTAGTTCAGAGCTCCTTGCCTCTCCCTGGAGCTGTTTAAACTGCCTCACTGCAGTCTAGTTCCTGACACCATGTGAATAACAGGAATTTTTTGTTTTGAGATGGAGTCTCACTCTGTCGCCCAGGCTGGAGTGCAGGGGCATGAACTCAGCTTACCACAACTTCTGCCTCTTGGGTTCAAGCGATTCTCCTGCCTCAGCCTCCCCAGTAGCTGGGATTATAGGCACCTACCACCACACCCAGCCAATTTTGTGTATTTAGTAGAGATGGGGTTTTACCATATTGGTAAGGCTGGTCTCGAACTCCTGACCTCAGATGATTGGCCTGCCTCAGCCTCCCAAAGTGCTGGGATTACAGGCATGAGCCACTGCACCCAGCCTATACCAGGGATTTTTAAAAAAAATACATATCTCAGCTGGGCATGGTGTCACATGTCTGTAATCCCAGTACTTTGGGAGGCTGAGGTGGGCCAATCACTTGAGTCCAGGAGTTTTGAGACCAGCCTAGGCAATGTGGCAAAACCCTGTCTCTACAAAAAATACACAAAATAGCCAGGTGTGGTGGTGCGCACCTGTAGTCCCAGCTACTGGGAGGCTGAAGTGGGAGGATTGATTGAACCTAGGAGCAGAGGCTGCAGTGAGCCGGGGTCACATCACTGCACTCCATCAGTTTTGGCACGGGCAACAGAACAAGACTCTGGTCTCAAAAAAAAAAAAAAAAAAAAGCACATCTGGTCAGCCATTTCCTTGCTAAAGCCCTTCAGCAGTTCCCCACTACCTGCTAATGGTAATAACAAGAACTACTGTTTGTTTTTAAGTGCTTTCTGTGCGCCAGTGTTCACTGCCTATGTATAATATATCCTTTAGCGTTCATAACCTTCTGAAGTCAGTACCCTTATGATCCCTATTCACAGAGGAAGCTAAGAGGTTATGCACAAAGCTTGGATGTGCATACTACATTTGCAAACCACTGGCCTTATTATCACCGGGGAACTTAGAAATGCAAACTCTTGGACGCCACTGCAGATCTACTAAATAAGAAACTCTGAGGTGGGACCCTGCAATCTTCATTCCAGGAAGCCCTCCAGGGATTCTGATGCACAGGTGTAAGAACTGCTGCTCTAGCATGCGACACTTGTTGCAGTTCCTGAAGGTAAAACACTCTCACATCCAACTCCTCCCTTCGTATCTTTAGAGAGGGTCTGGCTGTGTTGTCCAGGCTGGAGTGCAGTGGCTATTCACAGCCATGATCATCGTACATGGCAGCCTTGAACTCTTTGCCTCAAGTGATCCTCCGCTTCAGCCTCCTGAGTAGCTCGAACTACAGGTGAGCACCACCATGCCTGGCTTCCTCTCTTTAAAATGGTCCAATGTCCCTTATCTATGAAGCCTTGCTAACCCCCAAGTTTGTAGAGAGCTCTTTTCTCCGGGGCCCCAAACCACCTTATTTGTGCGTCCCTGTGAGTTTTTCCCACTGACTTGTAACTGTCTCTAATGCCAAGCTACCTAAGGCTAGGAGGGCATCTTATTCATCTTTGTGTTTTCAGCACTTGGGAAAAAGTGGCACTCAAAAGATACTCCTAGAATGAGCAATGAGTAAATCAAAGCCCCAGTGCGGAGTGGAGGGGTGGAGAGATGGAGGGGTAGAGGAGGGGTACAAAGCTGAATGCCCAGGGCTTCTCAGAAGATTGCTCACCCTAAAGCTGATCCTGGCCCAGTCTGCTTTGACCACCACCTACCTCCCTGACCTTCTTAGAACAGCACTGGCCTCTGAAGGCACATGCATATTTTGATTGTGTGTGAGTGAGGGGTCTCGTGGTGCTGTTTCCCGGGGAAGAACCTGTGTGGACACAGGTGGGCTTTCTACTCTGGGACCTCCCTGATTTTAGGAGGTACCCGGCTCTCCTAGGAGTTTCAGAAGACACTGTCCTGCCTGGCAGTCTAAAGGGATCCAGCCATGCCAAATAGCAGAGCCTGCCCCATCCCCACCACCCCCAGCCCTTGTACCTCACTCTTAGCAGGGGACTCAGGTGTGCTTGGTTTCCGAACAGCCACAGGTGGAGGCAGGGGGCTGCTGGCCAGGGTTGCAATCACCTGGCCCTGGGCGTTCAACAACAGCTGGGGGGTCACGGCCTGGACCTGGAGGCTTTGGGCTGGTGCTGGAGCTGCCACACTAGCTGAGTTCACTACCCATGGAAGGGTTCCAATAACCTGGGAGGAAATAAAGCAGGGACCCCAGGTGTGAGGATAGCATCCAGCTCTACCGCAAACCCAAATCCCCACACCACCAGGGAAAGAGACTAGTGGACAAATCACTCAACCAGCTCTGGCCTATTTCTGCATTAGTAAAATGCAGGATTCACACTCTAGAGGCTACTTCCTTTGTTCCAGCCTCAGAGCTATGGTGGAGCAGGAATATGTCAGGATATGGCTTCAGAGAGACCTGCCTTGTTCTGCCACGTTTTAGCTGTGTGGCTTAATTGCTCTGAACTTCAGCCTTTTGTCCTGTAAGATGGGAATAAAAATCTCCATCTAGCCCAGTGAGGTGGCTCACACCTGTAATCCCAGCATGTTGGGAGGCTGAGGCGGGTGGATCACGAGGTCAGGAGTTCAAGACCAACCTGGCCAAGATGAAGAAACCCTGTCTCTACTAAAAATACAAAAATTAGCCAGGCCTGGTGGTGGCTACTGGGGAAGCTGAGGCAGGGAACTGCTTGAACGTGGGAGGTGGAGGTTGCAGTAAGCTGAGATTGTGACACTGCACTCCAGCCTGGGCAGCAGAGCAAGACTCCGTCTAAAAAAAAAAAAAATCTGGGCCGGGCGCGGTGGCTCACACCTGTAATCCCAGCACTTTGGGAGGCCAAGACGGGTGGATCACGAGGTCAAGAGATCCAGACCATCCTGATCAACATGGTGAAACCCCGTCTCTACTAAAAATACAAAAAATTAGCTGGGCATGGTGGTGCGTGCCTGTAATCCCAGCTACTCAGGAGGCTGAGGCAGGAGAATTGCCTGAACCCAGGAGGCAGAGGTTGTGGTGAGCCGAGATCGCGCCATTGCACTCCAGCCTGGGTAACAAGAGCAAAACTCCATCTCAAAAAAAAAAAAAAAAAAAAAATCTGCATCTAATAGATTTGTACTCCAAACAAAGTGAGATGATGTATGAGAAAGCACCTAGTACAAAGCCGGACCACAAGACGGGTGCTCCATAAATGAAAACCTCCACCTATAAGCGCCAGGCACGGTGGCTCACGCCTGTAATTCCAGCACTTTGGGAGGCTGAGGCGGGCAGATCACCTGAGGTCAGAAGTTCGAGACCAGCCTGACCAATATGGTGAAACCCCATCTTAAAAAAAAAAAAAAAAAAGAAAGAAAGAAAGAAAACCCCTACCTCCAGGACAGGGAGGTGGCTACACCCCTGCCCAGCTTCAGCACTGGCAGAAAGCCGCCACACAGGAGATAAGAACAACAGCTTGACATCTGTTCAAGTTTCTAGAACCCACAGCCCACGTCCTGGCTGCCTTCCCCTGGCCAGCCTCTCCACAGTCCCCACCCTCCAGCCCTGTCTTTGGCCACTTGCCTGTCCCTGAGCATTGGTGAGGATCTGACTGCTGATCCCCGGCATGCTGGGAATGGCGCTGGTAATGACCGGAGCTGTAGTGAGGGAGCCCAGGATCTGGGTCTGTCCCCCGAGGGAAGCAGCACTGATCTGTGGGTGGAGGAAGAGCCTTGCTCAGAAGCCAAGGGATGAGAAGAGCCCTGGGCAGAGGGAAGAGGGCACTGGGGTGGGTAGATGTGAATGTGGGCTTCAGGCCCATGTCTACTGGCTGGATGGTTTCCAGGGCTAGGGGCTGCAGGGGTCAGCAGGGAAGGGCGGGGCCACAGTCATGGAATAATAACTCTGGTTAATCTTTCAGGCCAGGCCTGGGAGGGTAGAAGGGCCACACTGGAGAGGCTGATGTGATCCTAGTCACATCTATCAGCGCCCACTGCCAAGCCAGGAGCCATACTGGACAGACACCAGCATAGAGCTGTAAGCTCTGGCTGCACCTTAGTGACAGCCCACAAGTTTTCAATCCCCAGACGTCATCCCACCCTCCAAGCCTGGTCCAGTGGTTGAGGTTCTGAAGAATGTGCCCAGCCCTTTTGGCAGATTGTCTGCTTTTATCTGAGATGGATGGGCTGGCAGCTGCGAGGAGAAGGCCTCAGAGGAGCCCATCTCTGCTGATGTGTTGTAAAAGGGCTGTTTTCGGGGGGGCTCATCCTTCACTGTGGGAAGGGTCAGTTCCACCCTCGGCCCGTGATTCCGTCCATCCCTGGTCAGCCCTGGGTGAGGGCAGCAGCTTACGATTCCTGGGCTAAATGCGAAGCCGGCAGGCTGGACGGTGATCTGTGGGGGGGTGTCCATTGGCTTGGGGGTAGGGGCA
Organism: Callithrix jacchus; assembly: GCF_049354715.1. NCBI lineage: Eukaryota > Metazoa > Chordata > Mammalia > Primates > Cebidae > Callithrix > Callithrix jacchus. The sequence continues at coordinate 68,265,220 of NC_133510.1, read as the reverse complement.
GCAGCGGTGGCGGCAGTGGGCTGTGGGAGGATGGCAGGTGTGGTCTGCAGCAGCGGCTGGGTCTGGAACAGCGTCTGGGGCTGGGCTGGTGGCCGGGGTTGGGCCGTCGAGGAGGCCTGTACTGGTGGGGCAGCTTGTACGGGTGCCGGGAGAGCGGTGTTCAGCACAGCAGCTGCTATGGAGCAAGGCAGAGACAGAGGTGCTCAAACACCTAGCCACTGCCCACAGCGCTCCAATCCCAAGGGATCTGGCACAAGAAGGAGAGGGGGTGGGGGCAGTGGGCACAGTGGGGCAGGCAGCCATGATTCCCTTGATCCTTGAAGGGCTGGCATGTGCCAGCATCTCTCATCCCCCCTCCCTGGGGCCAGGAGATGTGTAGGTTCAAGAACCAGATGTTGAATCTTCTCGCAGTCCTTCGCAGGAGGCTGGTCATGGGGTGAGTTCTGGCACGGGGGGAGAGGGGCAGTCTCAGACAGCTGGCTGAAGTAAAACAGGCCTGCAGGGCCAGCGTGGTGTCACAGCCTACAGTCCCGAGGTGGTGCAGCAGCTCTGCGGCCAGGTGCCCAAGACACCGGATCCGGACTCCAGGGCGGTCGCCCCGGGTGGGCCGTGGGTTCTGAGTCCAACATGGCAAGCGCACGTGCAGGGGTGCAGTGGAGGGTGGTGGGGGGCCTGGTGCAGTCCTGGGAAGAGTTGCCGTTACCTTGGAGACCGGCTAAAGGTGGCTTGAAAATTCCCCCCGTAGGAGAAGCAGCAGTTAGTCCTGGGAGGGCAGCCACGGTTGCTGTAGGAATTGTCCACACGGCCAGCCCCTGCTGACCAGCCACTTGACCTGCAATACTGATGGGGATAAGAAGAGGTTGAGTAACTGCCCCTGCTGGAACCATAACTCCTGTCAGAACTGTGGCTAAGTTTTCCTGAGTCAAGACCTGCAAAAGCAAACAAGATTTCAAAAAGAAAAGAAAAAATAAAAAATCAACATTGACAGCGCAAACACTGGGTCTCTGAGACCCAGCTGAGCACAAACAAAGCATTCTGAGGGCAATGGGGCAAAGGCCACATGAGGATGGGGAAGAGCCAAACCCTAGCTGGAGGCCCAAACGTTAGAGGGGGTGCCTGGACCAACTATCCTGCCTCCAGAGAAGTCGCCCAAATACAGGGCACGGCGACCCTGCTCATAGGAAGGGAAGGGGGCACAGGTCTCCCAAGCCAGAGTCTGCTGCCTGCCAGGCTTTCTGCGGGCCCTTGCTGACAGGCCAGGGAGCAGAGGCTGACAGAACCAAGTGGTCAAGGGCCCACAGAGGCCTCCGAGAAGTTTCTGATGGACCATGCCCTTGGCTGGATGCCTGGGAGTCAGGTCATGTAGGGAAAGGCACAGGGAATTTTGCCTGCCTGCAAGATCCTGAAGGCAGCCTCTCACCAGTGCTGGGGCCACTCCCTGGCTCTAAATGAGGACTCTGAACAATCCATTAACTCTTTCCAGGCACCCACTGGAGGGCCAGCAAGGATATTCATTCAGTCATTCGATAAACAAAAACTCTGGCTGCACGAAAGAGTTAATGTTATTTCTACAATCCTGGCTGGACCCAAGGAGATGATCCTGCAAATGCAGATTCTCTTTTCCAAATGGGCCTGATCTAGGCACGGGTGAGGCTGGAGGTGCCTAATAGGAGAGTCCCTCCCTCAAGCCACAGCCCCTTCCCCGCCCTGCCCAGTGAAGTTCCCAGATCCCATGGCTTCCCCATGCTGGCTGTCCCATGCCCCACTCCTGCCCTCAACCCTCTGTCCAGCTCCCGGGGCAGCCCTTACCTGGGGGGCAGCTTGTACAGCCAGCGGCGTCAGAGTCTGCGATGCCTGAGGCTGGCTTGGGGCTTGGCTGAAGGTGGCAATGGCAGGGGCAGGGCTTGGAGGGATCCCCGGGGGTGACTTCACTTCACAAGGCATTGAGAGAAAGAAGGACAAGGAGTGAACCTGACGTGAGTGGAAGGGTCACCATAGCAGTACAGACATCCCATCTGCAGCCTGAAGCAGTGACCCTCAGTCCCATGCTGCACTGCTACAGAGCCCCAGATCGATCGTTGGCCTTCCCTGGCCCATGAGACAGCTTCCTGAATGCTGCAGTAGTGAGGCTAGGAGGCTGGGGAACGCTGTGCCAGCTCTGGAAGGTTAACCACCCCTTCCCATATCTAGCTGAAGGAGATATGTGGGTGAGTGTTAGCCCTCATTTCCTGGCCCTGTAAGAACCGTCACATTGTCAACAGAGGGGCCTGAAGCACACATATGTCAGGGAGGGCTGGAGCTAGAATTGATGGGAGCAGCTGTCTTTGGTTCATCCAGCCACTGAATCACTGTCTGCCCTACCTCCAGGCTACTTTCTGAGGCAGCTGCTGGCTTGGGGAAGGGGCAGGGGTTCCTGAAGGGCAAAGTCCTGCAAGCGACAGTCCCTGAAAACTGGACAGGTCTGTGCTGCACTACAGGATCACAGGGGCTCTCCAGGACAGCCGGCTTATCTCTGCTATTCCCTGAGGTCTAAAGTCAAGTGAGCAGCTTCGATGAGCTTCTAGAGGAACTTCCTGTGACCTGCAGCTTTTTGCCTGATCTTGGTACCTTGGCCTATGCAGGTACTGGGGTACCCCTACCAGGAAACTTCTTCACAGCCACACAACAATGAGGAGAAGGGTTATTATTTAATATATAGTGAGTTAAAAGGAGCCTAGGAGTTGAGTGATGGATATTGGACCAGATCAGTGGCTTTTTAATTTTTTTTTTTTGAGACGGAGTTTCACTCTTATTACCCAGGCTGGAGTGCAATGGCGCGATCTAGGCTCACTGCAACCTCCGCCTCTGGGGATCAAGGGATTCTCCTGCTTCAGCCTCCCAAGTAGTTGAGATTACAGGTGCATACCACCATGCCCGGCTAATTTTTTTTTCTTGTATTTTTAGTAGAGACAGGGTTTCACCATGTTGGCCAGGCTGGTCTCAAACTCCTGATCTTAAGTGATCTCCCTGCCAGAGCCTCCCAAAGTGCTGGGATTACAGGCATGAGCCACCATGCTTGGCCAGATTAGTGGCTTCTTAATACTGCTGGGCATATATTTCTAGGCTTTAATCTGGGCCTACTGAATCAGAATGTCCAGGAGTGGAGGCTAGTTACCTCGTCTCTCTTTTTTCCTTTAAAGCTTCCCCTGCGATATGGCCAAGAGTGGGAACCACTAAATCACATAACTGCAAGAGTCTGTCCAACCCTGCAGTCCTGGCCCATGTTTCAATTTGGGAAGGTGTCACCCTAACTCAGGACTATACTGTTCACAGCATATAACAATAAAACCCAGGTAGTTTAAAGAATTAAAGAGACAAGCATACACCAACAAAGGCATTATAAAATAGTAAAAGAAAACAAAATAACAGGTTTATCTCCTCTGTGGAGGGAAGATACATTTCTAACTACTGAAAAAAAAATCAGGCTGGGTGCAGTAGCTCACGCCTGTAATCCCAGCACTTTGGGAGGCTGAGGAGTTGCCAGACCAGCCTGAGCAACAAAACAAGATGCTATCTCTATGAAAAAAATAAAAATGAATTAAAAAAATAAAACAGAAAAAGATCAGCAAACATAATGAGAGCCTGAACATATGAAAAATTTTAAAACATTTTGTTGGACAAAATGCAAGAAAACATAGCAAGTAAGTGAGAAAATGGGAAAGTGACAAACATAAATGATGAAAGCTTACCCTCTAAAGAAGCAAAATGTTCGTTTTATTAGGGCATATTTAGCAGGACCACGGAGTCCAAGGTTTTACATACATTAGGGCTTCTACTGCTTCCTGCTAGACTGTACGGAAAGACTAAATGAACTCACAGAACCATCACCAGTGTACCTGCTTCTCCACAGCACCACTCACTAGTTTTTTCTTTTTTTTTTTTTTGAGACAGGGTCTCACTCTGTCATCCAGGCTGGAGTGCAGTGGTGCAATCTCAGCTTCCCAGGCTCAATGATCCTCCCACCTCAACCTCCCAAGTAGCTGTAACTATAGGCATGTGCCACCACTCCTGGCTAATTTTTTATTTTTTTGTAGAGAGGGGGTTTTGCCATGTTCCCCAGGCTGGTCTGGAACTCCTGAGCTCAAGCAGTCTGCCTGCCTCAGCTTCCCGAAGTGCTGGGACTATAGGCATGAGCCACCATGCCCACCCACCAGTATAGGTTTTATCACCACTTATTTATTTCCTGGCTTAACAGGGATGTTGCACTTTAAAGTCAATTACTTTTCTTCTCATGGATAGCAAGATTTTTTATTTTTCATGAAATGACTTCCTCCTATGTTAATAATTAATTTCCCTTCAAAGGGAATTTTATTTATTTTATTGTTATTATTTTTTGAGATGGAGTCTTGCTCTGTTGCCCAGGCTGTAGTGCAATGGTGCAATCTCAGCTCACTGCAACCTCTACCTCCCGCCGGGTTATAGCGATTCTCCTGCTTCAGCCTCCAGAACAGGTGGAACTACGGGAGTGCACCACCACACCTGGCTAATTTTTATATTTTTAGCAGAGATGGGGTTTTACCATGTTGGCCAGGCTGGTTTCAAACTCCTGACCTCAGGAGATTTGCCTGTCTAGGCCTCCCAAAGTGCTGAAATTACAGGTGTGAGACACTGCGCCTAGCCTCAAAGTAAATTTTAGTAGACTATATCACACACAAAATTTTTTTTTTTTTTGAGACGGAGTTTCACTCTTGTTACCCAGGCTGGAGTGCAATGGCGCGATCGTGGCTCACCGCAACCTCAGCCTCCTGGGTTCAAGCAATTCTCCTTCCTCAGCCTCCTGAGTAGCTGGGATTACATGCACGCACCACCATGCCCAGCTAATTTTTTGCATTTTTAGTAGAGACGGGGTTTCACCATGTTGACCAGGATGGTCTCAATCTCTTGACCTTGTGATCCACCCGCCTCGGCCTCCCAAAGTGCTGGGATTACAGGCTTGAGCCATAGCCCCCAGTCCATACACAAAAATTTTTTAAAGGAACAATATAAAAACATTCAAAGCAGCACTGTTTATGTAAATGAAAACCCAGACAATTTGACAATGGCCAAAACCAGAAGCAGGTGTGTGACTCTATGTCAATAAAAGACACACATACATGAAATTATGTGGTGGTGTCATACTACTTAGTCTACCTTTAGTGGCCACACCAATAAAAATATGTATGTGTGACAAAGACCGGATAGTAATTTAGAGTGACACAAACCAATAGACTCTGTTTTCATCCTGAAAAAGCTTCCTGTTACTTAGTTTTGTTTTGTTTTATTTTTTATTTTATTTATTTATTTTTGAGATGGAGTCTTGCTCTGTTGCCCAGGCTGGAGTGCAGTGGCATGATCTCAGCTCACTGCAACCTCTGCCTCCTGGGTTCAAGTGATTTTCCTGCCTTAGCCTCCCAAGTAGCTGGGACTACAGGCATGTGCCACCAAACCTGGCTAATTTTTTGTATTTTTAGGAGTCAGGGTTTCACTATGTCAACTGGGATGGTCTCAATCTCCTGACCTCGTGATTCACCCACCTCAGCCTCCCAAAGTGCTGGGATTACAGGCATGAGCCACCTTGCCTGGCCTGTTTTGTTTTAATAACAGGAAACCCTTCTTCTTCATCTTTTGTTTTTCTTTTTTTTTTTGAGACAGAGTCTCACACTGTCACCCAGGCTGGAGAGCAATGGTGTGGGCTAGGCTCACTGCAACCTCTACCTCCCAGGTTCAAGTGACTCTCCTGCCTCAGCCTCCCAAGTAGGTGTGACTACAGATGGGTGCCACCACACCTGGCTAATTTTTGTATTTTTAGTTGAGACGGGGTTTCACTATGTTGGCCAGGCTGGTCTTAAACTCCTGACCTCATGAGCCACTCGCCTTGGCCTCCCAAAGTGCTAGGATTACAGGCGTGAGCCATTGCATCCAGTGGGAAACCCTTCTTAACACTGCACACCTAGAAAGTCTCCATCACTCTAAGCTGGCAGCTTAGGTGGTGCCATCTCAAAATACCTCCCTTAGCTGCTTGATGATGACTAAAATTCCTTTATAGAGGAGGAGCCTTTTGTGAAAGGCTTAGACACACAAACCCCTGGAAGGAGATGCACACTACACAAACACTCATGAAAATCATTGATTTAGGATCCATTTCGGAGAGTGGATTTGGATAAGGAGCAGAATTAAGGCACCAGAGGAAATGAGCTATGAAGACGGATAAATGGGTAAAAGGGAAGTGAGGGCACAGTGAATACACCTGAGAAACCTCCCCTGTTTTCTGAAAAGGGGTTCCACTCCACAGCGACTATGCTGAATGGAAGGAGTGGCAGACACAGGGTCCTTGTCTTCCCTGCCTGTTCTCCAGGGCACTGCCCCTTGGGAACAGTTGATGACCCATCCTGGCCTCCACATGGAAGCAGAGCATTTCCAGGTTAGGGAAAAATGGTCATGTCTCTTGTCATTCCTTTATCCAAAAAGAAAAGAAAATGACTAAGGTTACTAGGGTTCCAAGGAATTCACACACTGACATGAAGGTAGAGCAAGCAATGTGTGCTCATGCGGTTTTCTTGTTAAGGAGCTGTTGCTCTCTGAAGTTTGCATGTTCTCATTTGCTTTCTTCTTGCCTTTTCTTCTCGGCCCACCCCCACCAGTCCAGATCTCCAGTTAAGGGGAGGGGGAACGTACAGCAGAAGTCAAGGGGAAATGAATTGGGGTGTTATGGGGAAACTGAAAAAGGAGGCCCAAGGCTTCCCTGCAAAAAGAGATGACTACTCTGCAAGTGTTAATGAGGAAGACTGATGAGAGGGTACCCCAAGGCCAGGGAGTTGTGCCTGATCCCCCACAGCTCAGTCTCTTCAACAGCCCAGGCTGTCCCACTGCAATACTGCAAGAGAATCACACTCACACCTTAAGGTCATCTTTGGAGAGGGATATCATCTATAAATCTATGGGGTTCTACAAGATCCTACCTAATCTGTATCTTTAATCTGAGGCAGGTAAGATGCCCTCCCATCCTCCTCAGCTCCTGGGACCTCCCAGCTCTGCTACAAAAAAGATTGAGTTGGAAAGGCTGGCAGGATCCTGAAGGTCCAGTCCTCTCTGCACTGGACCTGAGAATGTGGTTTAGATCTAGGGCCCCCTGAGGTTGATTCAATCCCCTGAGCTGAGTGCTGCCAGTCTCCTCCCACCTCACCCTGATCCATCCTAGTTTAGGCCTGGAAGTAACTCAAACTAGATCTAAAGCTCCAGAAACAAAGAGTGTAGAGGAGCCCTGGCAGTTGACCAGAGGCACAGGCTGTGGTCAGAGGCTGTCCAGTGGGCAGGCAGACAAGACCCTAAAACCACCTGGGCCCCAAGGACTCATGCTGGCTCCCCAGGGACCACAGGAGGGACTCGGGACTCAGGTGGAGCAATACCAGGTGGGAGCGATGGCCTCGTACCAGTTGCCTCTGCAGAGGAGCCCAGGTTGTCTGGCCCAGCTTCACCAGCAGCTTGACTGGCTTCAGCAGGGTCTCCACTCTGGGAGCCCTCGGCAGCCACGCCCTCCAGTCCTTTGCTCTCTTCCTCAGCAGGGAGCTGGGCATCCACTCCGACTTCCAGCACTCGGATGGTCTCATGACCTGACATCACAATGACCTGCAAGCAGAGGATGGAGACACTGCTGGGGGATGGGCTGGTAGAGCTACAGGATCCAAAGCTCTGGGTATGGCTGGGGGAGAGACGGGAGGGCACTTCGGGATGTAGACCTTCTGTCCAGAGGGTTGTGTGCTCTGTGAGAATTCCAGAGCCTGGAGCAGGCTGCAGCTCCCTGATTCCAGGGAAGGAGCTGCTGGAGGAAAGCAGGCCCTGGTGACAGGGAGAAGGGCCTGATACAAGCTAGAAAATGTCCCCCAGAGCCAGACCATTTGGGAGCTAATTTCTCTTTGTTCCATCTCTTGGACTCAGTGCAGGGAGTGGTGGATGGCTTATCCTACAACTTGGAAGGATGTCCTCTTGGCAGCTAGGATATTGGCACGTGGCTCTGAGGGCTCCTAACATGGTACCCACAGCTTAAGACGGGCCAGGAAGCAAATCCCTCTCCACTTCCCTTGAAACTATCTGAAAGTTCCCCAAAGATAAAGGGATGGAAAATGAATGCTCTACAATGCTGAGTAACTTTTATGGCCCATGATTCCTTTATTTCCAAAACTCTGGAGTAAAGGCTCAATTTCCCTGCAAGCTAAATTCCTGAAACAAAGGTCAAGAATCCGTAAGAGGCAGTTTCTCCTTCTCTGCCTGGCCGCTCCTAGACTGCAGCTTTTTATCCTGTGGTCCTGTGGCTCCTGTTGCCACCTACTGTGGGCATGCTCAGACCTCAAGGGCAATCTCCGTGCATGAGCAACACAGGCGGACCTTGAGCCTCCTCAGAACACTTGGTCTCCCTCCCATGCCCAGATGCCCCACACTGGCTCTTCATCACCATCATAGTAGCCCTGCCAACTGGGCCATAGGAGAATCAGAGACAAAGTCTGTAAATTAAACAGCTTTGTGTCAGGCCTCTCTGCATCTGGCCTGAGCCTGAAATCACTCTCACAACACACTCTTTAAGCCTGAAAGTGGATCCAGCCAAACTGGGCTGGAAAAACTGACAATGTGACCCATCAGGAGAATATGAGATGAGTGAATACATCCCAAAAGCAGCTCTTGTGCTTCCTCCAGCTTGCCCTATGAGGGACTTCACGCCAATTTCAGAGTTCATCTTTTCTTTTTTTTTTTTTGGAGACAGAGTCTTGCTCTGTCACCCAGGCTGGAGTGCGGTGGCACGATCTCAGCTCACTGCAACCTCCACCTCCTGGGTTCCAGTGATTCTCTTGCCTCAGCCTCCCAAGTAGCTGGGATTACAGGTGCCCACCACCACCCCCGGCTAAATTTTGTATTTTTAGTAGAGACGGGGTATCACCATGTTGGCCCGGCTGGTCTTGAACTCCTGACCTCAGGTGACCCACCACCTTGGCCTCCCAAAGTGCTGGAATTATAGTCGTGAGCCAACATGCCTGGCCTTTTTTTCTCCTTTAAAAAAATGACATAGTCATTTGCAAAAAAGAAAATGTGTATAAGCAAAAAGAAAAACTAAAGAGTAAATTACCTGATGTCAAAACTTTCCCCATGTAAACTTAAACATGTGATGTACATTTTGATTTCACATCTTAAAGTCACAGCTTGGCTGGGTGTGGTGGCTCATGCTTGTAATCCCAGCACTTTAAGAGGCCAAGGTAGGTGGATCACCTGAGGTCAGGAGTTCGGGACCAGCCTGACCAATATGGTGAAACCCCATTTCTACAAAAAAATAAAAAATAAATAAAGTCACAGCTTAACTCCCCAAACTCAGGCCCTGAGAAATCCTAAGTGGAAAGTACCTCTGGACAGGTGAAGTGGCCGTGAAGTCTGGTAAGAAACAGATAATGAGGGGTCCTGTGGAGTCTTCCTCCTTTGCCCACACCCCTCGCTCCATCACCCTTACCCCACACTCTTCCACCCCAGAAGATACCTGCTCATTGACAGTCAGAGATGACTCTGACCCAGCTCCAGGATCCATGGTCGCTTGTCAGGGTTGGGTGGGGGCCGGCCCACACCTAGCACATCCTGGGTAAGATGGGATTGGAAAGGCAAAGGCTGATGTAACACAGTAATACAATTTCTATACCATCTAGAAAAGTCAGAATAGAATCGTAGGAAGACAGAGAAGCTAGGCTCTACCAAGTATCTGTAGAAGTAAAAAAAAAACCAAAAAACAGGATTTTTTTTTTTTTTTTTGCGACAGCATCTCACTCCATCGCCCAGGCTGGAGTGCAGTGGTGCGATCTATGCTCACTGCAGCCTGCATCTTCCGGGTTCAACTGATTCTCCTGCCTCAGCCTCCTGGGTAGCTGGGATTACAGCTATATGCCACCATACCAGGCTAATTTTTGTATTTTTAGTAGAGATAGTGTTTTACCATGTTGGCCAGGCTGGTCTTGAATTCCTGACCTCAAGTGATCCACCCACCTCGGCCTCCCTAAGAAACAGGAATGGCGAAAAAACAGAATTCTAAGAACTTTAAAGTGTTGCATTTCCTACAGCGTCCTAGGAGAATCAACATTCAGAAGAACCAGGAACATCTGGGCTTAAGGTGAGGAGAGTAAAGAAAGAGCCAAATATCTTCCCTGGGGCTCCGCTAGTCAAATGGGAGAGAGCACACCCAGTAGAACCCAAGGTGAATCTGACCCTGACACTCAGAACCTTAGACTCAGGTAAGGAGCAAGACAGAAATTTGGGCAGATTTCCTGGAAGAGATGGTAAAAACATAAATTAGGCCGGGCGAGGTGGCTCACACCTTTAATCCCAACACTTTGGGAGGATGAGGCAGGTGGGTCACAAGGTCAGGAGTTCAAGACCAGCCTGGCCAACATGGTGAAACCTTGTCTCCACTAAAAATACAAAACATTAGCCAGCTGTGGTGGCGGGCACTTGTAATCCCAGCTACTCGGGAGGCTGAGGCAGGAGAATCGCTTGAACCTGGGAGGTAGAGGCTGCAGTGAGACAAGATCACACCACTGCACGCCAGCCTGGAGACAGTGCAAGACTCCATCTCAAAACAACTAAATAAATTAATTAAATTAAATAAAAATAAAATAAATTAAAGTGGTCTCCTGGAACATTTAGTAAAAATTTTAGTATTTGTATCAAAGTACAGAGTAGAGTGAGACTCAGTCTCAAAAAACAAATAAATGTTCAAAATAGGTAGAGATGGAAAAAAAGAAAAAATATATGAAATAAAGTACAGAGTAATAATTTGAAAATAAAAATATAAATGCAGATCCCTAGACCTTCTCCCCCAACTACTCTGAGAGAGTCTGATTCAGTGGAGGAACATCACAGAGTCACCCCATGGATGACTCTGTGACAGCGACCCAAAGACCACAGTGGCCTGTAGCAGAGGAGGTGAGACATCCCAGATGGTGAACAGCCTGTGGGCAAAGCCCTCGTGTGAGGACAGGTTGTCTGGCTGGAGCCACAAACCACAGTCATAAGAAATAAAGAAAATAGGTTGGGCACAGTGGCTTATGCCTGTAATGCTAGCACTTTGGGAGGCGGAAGCAGGAGGATTGCTTGGGTCCAGGAGTTCGAGACCAGCCTGGGCAACAACATAGTGAGACACTGTCTCTACCAAAAATAAAAATAAAAAATAAAAAATTAGCCAGGCATTGTGGTGCATGCCTATAGTCTCAGCTACTCAGGAGGCTGAGGTGGGAAGATCGCTTGAAACTGGGAGGCAGAAGCTGCAGTGAGCAGTAATTGGTACACTCCAGCCTGGGTGACAGAAGCAGACCCTGTCTCAAAACAGAAAGAGACAGAGGGAGAGAGAGAAAAAAATGAGGCAAATAGGTTTAGACACTTTTATAGGAAAAAAGCAATTAAGATTTATTTTGAGTGTATCTTGTATGCTAGGCATTTTATGTAACACAAATTGCTTGCTGTATTACTCATGCCAAATCTGGGGGCGTGGGGAATGGGGGACATTATTATCTGCATGTGACAGATGGGGAAACAAAGCCTAGAGGGGTGTTCTGGATTCACCTTTCCCTTCTGCTACGGTCTGAATGTGTCCTTCCCCCTCAAATTAATGTGTTGAAATTCTAATCCCCAAGGTGATAGTATTAAGAGGTAGGGCCTCTGCAAGGTAATTAGGAATGGGATTAGTGACCGTATAAAAAAGGCCTGAGGCTGGGTACAGTAGCTCATGCCTGTAATCCCAGCATTTAGGGAGGCCAAGGCAGGCGGGAGGATCACTTGAGTTTAGGAGGTTGAAGCTGTGGTGAACTGTGATTATGCCACTGCACTCCAGCCTGTGCAACAGAGCGAGACCCTAGTGTGAGAGACATATTTCGACCCCTTTGACTATGTGAGGACACAGCAAGAAGGCTCGGTTAATGAGAAAGTGGGCCGTCACCAGACAACAGCACCCTGAGCTTGGACTTCCCACCTTCAGTACTATGATAAATTTCTGTTGTTTTTAAGCTACCCAGTTCATGGTATTTTGTTAAAGCAGCCCAAACAGACTAAGATAAATTCACATTCCATACAATTAACCATTTTAGCCACTTTACAGTGCACCATACAGTGGAATCTGGTACGTTCACGCCTGTGCCACCATCACCACTGTCTAGTCCCAGAACCCTTTCATCAACCCAAAAGGAAACTCCATATCCACGAATAGTCTTTCACCTTCCACTGCCACCACCCAAGCCCTGGCAACTACTCATGTGCTTTCTCTATAGAGTTCCCTATTCTGGATATTTCATGTAAATGGGATTAAAGAATATGTGGCTTTCTGTGTCTAGCTTCTTTAACTTAGCATGTTTCCAAGGTTCATCCACGTTGTAGCATGTGTCAGAATTTCATTCTTTTTCATGGCCGAATAATCTTTTTTTTTTGAGATGGAGTCTTGCTCTTTTGCCAGGCTGGAGGGCAGTGGTGCAATCTTGGCTCACTGCAACCTCCACCCCAAGTTCAAGCAGTTCTCCTGCCTCAGCCTACTGAGTAGCTGGGACTACAGGCGCCCACCTAACATGCTCAGCTAATTTTTGTATTTTTAGTAGAGATGGGGTTTCACCATGTTGGCCAGAATGGTCTTGATCTCTTGACCTCATAATCCACCTGCTTTGGCCTCCCAAAGTGCTAGGATTACAAGCATGAGCCACCACGCCTGGCCGGCTGAATAATATTCTATTGTATAGATATACTACATTTTGTTTATCCGTTCGTTAGTTGGTGGATTATTTGGGTTGTTCTAACTTTTGGCTATTGTGAATAGTGTATTATGACTATTGGGTATAATTTTTTTTGAACACCTGTTTCCAATTCTTTGGGTATATACCTAGGAATGGAACTGCTGGATTATCCCTTGGGGTTTTAGCATCTTCATTGCTTGGCAGAATGTTCCCTGATCAACCAGGTAAGGAGAACCATGAGGTTCCTTCCCTCCTCTTCCCTCCCTAACCTCTCTAGAGTTGGGGGTCAAGGAGAGGGCAAGCAATTCCAGATACCTAACAATTAAAAAAAAAAGAGGAATTGAGCCTTCCCCTTTCAGGTAGGATGAGGGGGTGCAGGAGGAGCAGAGGAATTTTCTGGAAGAACTGGTAAGCATCCACCTACCTCACTGGGGCTCTAGCCTCCTTCTTGGGTGATGTATCCCCTCTGATTTTTTTTTTCTTGAGACAGGGTCTTGCTAGAATGTAGTGGCATGACCATGGCTCACTGCAGCCTCAAACTCCCAGGCCCAAGTGAGCCTTCCGCCTTAACCACCAGAGTAGCTGCGACTATCCATGGACAGCTAATTTTTTTTTTTTGTAGATATGAGGTCTCACTATGTTGCCAGGGCTAGTCTTAAACTCCTATCCCCCCAGATTTTGTACATGGTAGTCTTCCATGAGTTTTTCAGAGAACTTGGCAATTTACCATCACTTCTGGGTAGGAATTGGGATGAGCTATGAAAGTTGTTAAATATAGAAGTCATTTGCAAAGAAAATAAGAGGAAGAGACAAAGTCGAAATGAAAGCTATGCAAGGTGAATCTGGGTGCATTACAGCTTGATACATACGTTTCATGGGGAGAAGAATTTTCCGATTCCAAAGAAGGTCATTAGGCGTAAGGCAGCAGTAGCCAATCATCGTAGAGCAGCAAGCCATCTGCTCGAGAGCAGAGTAAAGCGTGCTCATAGTCTCACTGTGGCCTCTGGCTCTTTGCTGCCAATTATGGCCTCTCACAGGGAGTGGTTGAGCAGGGACAAGTGTCCACTTTGTGACTGTGTCAGTAGAATTCAAGTAGTGATAAGGCTTGGGTGATTCTCATATCCCTTCCACCCTTAAGATTTTATGAGCTATGAGGACCTGGGTCCTTGGTGTCTGGTCCTTTAAGCCAAGAGCAAAGTCCGTCCTGAGACAGAGCCTCTAGCCACACCTAAGCCCACTCCAACCCACCAGCCAGATTTCAGCCCACCAGAAATCCAGGCAGAGCAGAGTCCAAGACCTCCCTTGTTCCAGATCTGACGCCATCTCTCTCTGTCTAACCTTTAGATGGCTCCTATTATACATGTATGTGATATCAACACCTCTCTGACAAGTAGACACTTAGCATTTTGACTCTGAGCTGTGCCCTGTGTGTTCCCCTTGCTTGGAATCTATGCAGACTTTCCTCTGGAATTGCTCCATCTCCTTGTCAGGAACTTTCCAGATTATTTTTCAAGCCTCAGCTGTGGCTGGGTTCCAGTGACTAGAAGGCCATCTTTGGTTTGCTTTTTGACCATTTCCCCAATGACTGCATAAATAGCACATCTGGATGGACTCCTTTGAGCCCATGATGCTATGTAGTGCCCACAGCCTGACAGCCAAGAGGGAGAGACAATCAGCTGTCTGTTTCAAGAGAAGGAGCTCCTATCCCCGTCCCAGCAGTACAATCCCAATACATACACAGATCATAGCAGAGCTGCTCTGGTTAAAGCTGGCGTGGGAAGCAGAGCACACCAAGGGCCCTCTCCTTTGCCTTCTTTCTCCAGTGAGTCAGGTTTGAAAAACCCCTGGATGGGGCCTGGCAAGACACTGGTTGGCTAGCAAATGGCTCACCTACCCCTTGTTTTCCTTGCTAACATCTAAAAACCCAGGCAGAGCTGAGCACAGTGGCTCACGCCTATAATCTCAGTGCTTTGGGAGGATCATGTGAGTTTAGGAGTTTGACACTTTCCTCCTCTCTGCAAAAGATTAAAAAACAAAAAACAAAAAACAAAACTAAGCCAGGCGCGGTGGTTCATGCCAGTAATCCCAGCACTTTGGGAGGCCGAGGCAGGAGAAATGCTTGACCCCCCCCCGAGGTGGAGGTTGTAGTGAGCCAAGATTGCACCACTGCACTCCAGCCTGGGCAACAGAGCGAGACTCCAACTCAAAAAAACAAACAAACAAACAAAAAAACTAGCCGGTGTAGTGGTGCACACTTGTGGGAGGACTGCTTGAGCCCCAGAGGTCAAGGCCGCAGTGAGTTGTGATCATGCCACTGCACTCCAGCCTGGGTGACAGAGCAAGACTTTGTCCCAAATAAATAAATATAAAAACAAAACCCCAAGCAGTCTCAGGGGTAAAAGGAACTACAAGTGCTAAGGCATTCGCATACCCTGAGAATCCAAAGAGGTCCAGGGCCATGCAGGATTTTCAGTGGGGAAGAGAACTTTGTTCTTTCTACCTGTCATTCTCCTCTGGACCTGCTTTGAGTTTAGAGCAGTATTCCAAGATACTCAGGAGAAGGACTGGGAAATCCCAAACTCCCTAAAATAGCCTGAGATCCTAGTAGAAGATCTAGTAGAAATGCCTTGCCTAATTTGACCAGGTGGTGTGGTGGCTCACGCCTTTAATCCTAACACTTTGGGAGGCCAAGGCAGGAGGATCACCTGAGATCAGGAGTTCAAGACCAGATTGGCCAACATGGGGAAACCCTGTCTCTACTAAAAATAGAAAACTTAGCTGGGCATGGTGGTGGGCACCTGTAGTCCCAGCTACTCAGGAAGCTGGGGCAGGAGAATTGCTTGAATCAGGGAGGTGGAGGTTGCAGTGAGCCGAGATTGTACCACTACACTCCAGAGCAAGACTCCGTCTCAAAAAATAAAAATAAAAATAAATAAATAAATAAAATGGTGATTAAATAGGCAAGCCCTACGGGATGATGATGATGATATAGATCATATAAATGAAATGCTTAGCATGATGCTTTTACCACAATCATCTCCATTTTTTTTTCTTTTTTTTTTTTAAAGATGGGGTTTCACCATATTGGTCAGGCTGGTCTTGAACTCCTGACCTCCGGTGATCCGCCTGCCTCAGCCTCCCAAAATGCTAGGATTACAGGCGTGAGCCACCGTACTCAGCTAACCATCTTCATTTTTATCTATATGTTCACAGAGGTAGAGAGAGGTCAGGTGACTTGACCAAGGACACTGGAGAGTCAGTGGCAGATTCAAACTTCAAGGCTCTGTCCACCTCCTCAAACCCCATTCTCCTGACACCACACAGAGCCTCCTCTCAGGAAACAGGAGAAGGCTGATGGGGATTGCTCTGGCCCCCAAGACTCAGGAGACACTAGAAAACAGAGGATATCAATTCTGCTCCAGACGGGCCCCTGACCCTACACGCTGAACCATCAGCAGAGCTAACAGTCTTGCCAAGCTGTTGTTAGACCAGCTAGGCACACATACAGAAGAAAGAAAAAAGAGTAATGAGGTGACCAAAAAAATAGGAGTAGAGCCAAGCGTAGTGGCTCTTACCTGTAATCCCAGCACTTTGGGAGGTGAGGCAGGCGGATCACCTGAGGTCAGGCTTTTGAGACCAGCCTGACCAACATGGAGAAACCTCATCTCTACTAAAAAGACAAAATTAGCCAGGCGTGGTGGTGCATGCCTGTAATCGCAGCTACTCGGGAGGCCGAGACAGGAGAATCACTTGAACCTGGAGCTTGCAGTGAGTCAAGATTGTGCCACTGCACTCCAGCCTGAGTGACAGAGTGAGACTCCGTCTCGAAAGAAAAAAAGGGAAAGATTACTCAGATAATTATACGGTGAGTATATCTTGGGGACGAGAATATAAGCTTATCCCAAATTCCGTCAAAATGAAGATAAACAAACATTACAAGAGCAAATTTCTTCTGATTCACTTTTCTTTTCTTTTTTTGTTCTTGAGACCGAGTCTCACGAGTCTCACTCTGTCGGCCAGGCTGGAGTGAAGTGGCATGATCTTGGCTCACTGCCACCTCTGCCTCCTAGGTTCAAGCAATTCTTCTGCCTCAGCCTCTCAAGTAGCTGGGACTATAAGCGAGTGCCACCACGCCTGGCTAATTTTTGTATTTTTAGTAGAGATGGGGTTTCAACACCTTGGCCAGGCCGTTCTCAAACTCTTTACCTCATAATCCACCTGCCTTGGCCTCCCAAAGTGCTGGGATTACTGGCATGAGCCATGGCACCTGGCCCCTGACTCACTTTTCTTAACTGCCAGGAAGTATTTCCAAGTTCAAAACAGAAGAAATGGCCACACACACACACACACACACACTCACGCACAATCACTTCATGGTATTACCTTGTTTGTTTTCATGTTTAGCATCTACTTGTCCACCCCCAGAAAAAACTCCATGATAGAAGTTTTGTCTGAATTGTTCAGAGCATGGCACTGAGCAGGTATTTTTGTTGAACCAATGAAGAAATGAAGTTCTACAGCAGTTAAGCGAAGTACCAGGTAACAGAAGTATCACTTTGAACACCCGGACTTGAATCAAAATGGAATATATGGAATTATTCCTCAGAAGGCCTCTGCCAGTCAATGTCGACTACCTTAGATTGCCAAATAAGGGGCGTGGGATACATGTATATGAACAATTGGAGACCAGCCCTCTACTCTTGGAACAAGGAATTGGGGAAGGGCAGATGAGGTTAAAAATCTCCGCAAAGAGCCTCTTTTCTTTGGCCCAGGAAGGCTTCCTGAACTCTTCAGATTTACCCCTGCCCAGCAGCACACGGTTCTGTGACGGTTTTAGGCTTCCATTCCGGCTAAGCGGGGAATTCTGCCGCGAAAGTGGAGGGTACAGGGTATGCTGGGAGCTCCTTTGGCCTTGCCAGGTGAGCCTGCCCAGGGAGCCTACATCGGGCCCATTATTATGAATATTTATTAATAATATTATCGTTATTAAATATTTATGAAGTGCTCATGCTCTGCCCGATGGTGACTCTCCCATCACTGCCCCACCCTTCCAGCAACGCCCGGGTCCCTAACCCCGAGTCCCACCGGTCATCCCAGAGTTTGTTCATTCAGGAGAATTCTGACAGGTCACCCTGGCCGCCCCAGCTGGCCCTAACCGCCGGGAACCCAGGCGTCCGTGTTCTCCAGCGGGGTAGGGATCCGCTTGTGCAGAGCGTCCCCTGTGGTCCGAACCCCACCAGGGTTCCAGGGACAGAAACGGGGAGGGGCCAGGTCCGGGTTCCCCACCGGGTCCACCTGGCGGCCGCCCTCTCCGCTCCAGGTCCGGGCAGCCCACGGGCGGGCGAGGGCGCGGCCCCCGGGTGTCCGGCCCCAGGCGGGCAATCGCACGCCGTCCTGCTCCCACAGCTCCCCGCCGCCCCGGCCCCGCATCCCGCCGCCCCGGCCCCGAGGCTTTTTTTCTCTTTATCATAAATATATAAATTATGCTAATTACGGGCATTGCATATTAACCAAACCCGAAACCTCCCCTGCCCGGCCCCCTCCCCCTCCGTGCAAACCCCTCCCCGCCCAGGACCCCGCTACTTACCAGAGCCCGAGCCCGAGCCGCTTTCGCCCCGGGTGCCCGGCGGCCACCGATTAGAGATTCATCTCACAGCCCGGGCCAGGGGGCCGGGACCGGGGCCACGGCGGCCGCCGCCCGCAGACAAAGAAGCCAGTGCGGCTTGGATGGGCTCGGCTCGGCCCGGGAGCTGGTCGGGACCCGCCGCCGCCCCCGGGCCCCTAGCCTGGGCTGGGCAGAGCCAAAGGGGGTTCCGCGGGCTGCGCCAGGCGGAGGGGGACGGCCGGGAAGCGGGAAGGGGAAGCCGGGTGGGGGTCGGTCAGGTATATATTTTTCCTCGTTCCCCCCTTCCACGACCCCCCCTTATCCCTCCCCCCCTTTTTCCCTCCTTCTGCTACTTGGATTTTTTTAGCTGCTGCGTCATGAGCATAATTTATGCAAAGAGCTTTGCCGCATGCTGCACCGCCCGCGCCAGCCGCCGGGGGCGGCGGGCTGGGCGGGCGGTCAGGGAAGAGCGAGGGGTGGGGGTTGGGAGGGGACCCTCGGGCCCTGGCCTAGCGGGAGGCCCGGGAGGCTCTTTCCCGAGACAGGGTTGGACGGTCAGTGGGGTGGTTACTCAGCCCCTTCGAGATGCCGCGGAGGTGGTTTCATTTTGTAAGGTGCCAGAGTGGGAGCTGGAGTCCCGACTGGGGACCCTCCATGCCACAAGGCCTTCAGCCGAGGGTTGGGGCGGTGACTCCCTGCCACTGCTTTTCCTGTAGGTAATCAACTCCTTAATGTTGAAAGTCAAGTTTATGTCTATCTCTCCCTCCCTAGAAAGGCGGGGGAGCGGGCCAGGCCTGGTGGATCCCGCCTTTAATTCCAGCACTTTGGGAGGCTGAGGCAGGCGGATCACCTGAGATCGAGAGTTCAAGACCAGCCTGACCAGCACGGAGAAACCCTGTCTCTACTAAAAATACAAAATTAGCCGGGCATGGTGGCACATGCCTGAAATCCCAGCTACTTGGGAGGCTGAGGCAGGAGAATCGCTTGAACCCGGGAGGCAGAGGGTGTGGTGAGCGGAGATCGTGCCATTGCATTCCAGTCTGGGCAACAAGAGCGAAACTTTGTGCCACTGCACTCCAGCCTGGGCACCAAGAGTGCATGAAAGAAAGAAAGAAAGGAGAGGAGAGAGAGAGAAAGAGAAAGAGAAGGAGGGAGGGAAGGAAGGAGGGAGGGAGGGAGAAAGAAAGGTGGGGGAACTCAGCTAACGTGGAGAACCTCTGCACAGCTGTGGCCCGGCACCAAAGCAGTGAAGGGTTGCAGGTCCCTCACCCAGTGGCAGCCCTGGGCTGTGTTGTCTAAAAGCAGCTTTCCGGTCTTGTCCAAGTAGACAAGGAAATGTGAACAGAATGACAAAGTTCAGTGTAATGGTAAAAAACCTCTGTTAGCTTCTGAAGGTAGAGAGGGGACCAGAAAAGGGATGGATGTGGGGGGCTGAGGGAAAGCAGATTGGAGTAGTGGACAAATGAGAGAGGAAAATGTTGCCAGACCAAAGTGAAAGAGTGGAAATGAGGGGAGAAGAACTGGGAAGGAAGGAAGCTCTGTAAATCCAATGAATGTGGATCCCAACACAGAGGCCACCTGCTGTCTCTCTAGGCTCCCTCCCACCCTCCCGAGATATTTGGTGGTCTGATGATAGCTAGAGGTAGATGGGTTAGAGGCAGTGTGACAATGTAAGTGGAGGACTCAGTCCTCCCCAGGACTGCTCCGTAAAGCCTCCTGGTAGAAGGGCATTCAATGGCCTGGCCTCCTGGTTAACCTGGCCAGTGGAGCTCAGGCTGTGTCAGCTTGCTGTTTCCATCTGGGAGTGATCAGGTATCGCTGGCAGCAGCTTATGAGTAACCAATGTATTACGTGCATGTACATATGTATATACTTAGGTTTTAGTCCCAACTCTTCCACTAGCAGTCCAGGCAAGTAATTCAACTTCTTCATTAGTTAAAAAACAAGTTTATGAGCCTGTGTGAAAAAAAAAATGAAAGCTGCAAGCTCTGTACAATTGTAAGGTGTCATTCCCTGTCCAGTAGTTTGAACTCATTTTCATGGCCTTGTGAAACTCTACTACGCCACATGGTATTATAGTTCTTGGGGTTTTTGTTTGGTCTGTAGTCCCTGTGGCCTCTCCCCCTGGACTGAATTCTTTGAGGGCACTGGTTGCGACTCATTTTTGTACACTACTCTTTTTTTTACTGGGAGTGGGCCTGCCGCTGCCCCCCGCCCCGGGGGGGGGTGGAGAGACAGGGCTCCCCATGTACAGTACTCTTTATGTGAAGAAGGGGCTCAGTATTGCTGCTTAACTTTGTCACATGAAGGTTGAAACTTTTAATCTATATCACTTGGTTTGGTGCTACACAAAGAGCAAAGGCTTTGGATGGCATGGATATTAGCAACAGTTTGAAGAAGGAAATACGGATGTGATCAGAGTAGTTCAGGAAGACATACATAAAAATGTTAATTGGCCAGGGGCTGTGGCTCACGCCTGTAATCCCAGCACTTTGGGAGGCCAAGGCAGGCAGATCACCTGAGGTCGGGAGTTCCAGACCAGCCTGACCAACATGGAGAAACCCCATCTCTATTAAAAATGCAAAATTAGTTGGGCATGGTGGCACATGCCTGTAATCCCAATTACTAGGGAGGCTAGGTGGGAGAATCATTTGAACCTGGGAGGTGGAGGTTGTGGTGAGCTGAGATCGTGCCATTGCACTCTAGCCTGGGTGACAGAGCAAGACTCTGTCTAAAAAAAAAAAAAATCATGATTTTCTTTACATTGTATACACTTCTGCAGGGCTTAATTATTTGATGAGCATATTTTGCTTCTTGTTTCTTTTATTTTGTATTGGGGCATAACATATACACAGTAAAATAAACAAATTTTGTGTACACCATGACAGATTTTTACATGTATTTACATATTACATGTGTACATATGCATGTATACATATATACACATATACATACATATATACATGTATATATCTAGACACGTATACACACACACACACACACACACACACATCCATGTAATCCCCACTGAAAACAAGATATAGAGCCTTTCCAAGACCTGAGAGGATTCCCTTATGTTCCTTCAGTGTCCACAAATTCCCAAAGTAACCGTTATTCTGATTTCTATCAGCATAGATTACTTTAGCTGATCCTTGAACTTCTCATAAGTGGAATTAAATAGTATATGCACTCTTTTGTGTTTGACTCCTGTCACTCAACAATTTTTTTTTTTTTTTTTTTTTTAGACAGAGTCTTGCTCTGTCGCCCAGGCTGGAATGCAGTGGCATGATCTCGGCTCACTGCAACCTCCCCTCCCAGGTTCAAGCAATTCTCCTGTCTCAGCCTCCTGAGTAGCTGGGACTGCAGGTGTATGCCACCACGCCTGGCTAATTTTTTATACTTTTGATAGAGAAAGGGTTTCACCATGTTGGCCAGGCTGGTCTTGAACTACTGACCTCAAGTGTTCTGCCTGCCTTAGCCTCCCAAAGTCCTGGGATTACAGGCATCAGCCACTATCCCCAGACTCAACATGTTTTTGAGATTCATCCATGTTGTTGAATGTAGCAGTATTTTTTTTATTGCTGTGTAGTGTTCCATTGCCTAATTATACCACCATTTATCTATTCTATTGATGGGCATTTTGTTGTTTCCTCTGTTGGGCTCTTAGGAGTAAAACTGCTATGAGCATTCTTGTACAAGTGTTTTGGTGAATATATGCACTTATTTCTTCTGGGTAAATAGGAGTAGGATAGGTTTTGGGTATATATTTAGCTTTTGTCCATACTGCTAAATAGTTCCCTCTAGTGTTTGAACCAATTTATATCTACCAGCAATGTATGAGAGAGTTCTAGTTCTACATCCTCACCAGTATGTGGTATTGGTAATCTGCTTGCAATAAATGTATATTACTTTTTTAAAAAGATACACATTTTTTGGCCAGGCACAGTTGTTCACACCTGTAATCCCAACACTTTGGAAGCTCAAGGCAGGCGGATCACCTAAGGTCAGGAGTTTGAAACCAGCCTGGTCAACACAGTGAAACCTCGTCTCTACTAAAAACACAAAATTAGCCAGGTGTGGTGGCGTATGCCTGTAATCCTAGCTACTTGGAGTTTGAAACCAGCCTGGTCAACACAGTGAAACCTCGTCTCTACTAAAAACACAAAATTAGCCAGGTGTGGTGGCGTATGCCTGTAATCCTAGCTACTTGGGAGGCTGAGGCAGCATGGAGGCGGAGGTTACAGTGAGTGGAGACTGCACCACAGCACTCCAGCCTAACTCCATCTGAAAAAAAAAAAAGCCTGGGCCCAGTGGCTAACAGCTGTAATCCCAGCATTTTGGGAGGGCTGAGGCAGGTGGATCACAAGGTTAGGAGTTCAAGACCAGCCTGGCCAATATAGTCAAACCCCATCTCTACTAAAAATACAAAAATTATCCTGCTGAACACTCTAGAAAAAGAAAAAATACAAAAATTAGCTGGTGTGGTGGCACGCGCCTGTAGTCCCAGCTACTCAGGACGCTGAGGCAGGAGAATCGCTTGAACCTGAGAGGTAGAGGTGGCAGTGAGCTGAGATCACACCATTGTATTCCAGCCTGGGTGACTGACTCCGTCTCAAAAAAAAATTTTTTTTTTAGACTGGGTGGCTTATAAACAACATAGATTTATTCTTCACAGTTCTAGAGGCTGGAAAGTTCAGTTATCACGATCAGTCCTTGTGGACTGATCAAGATCAAGGACCAGCTAAAGTAATCTACACTGACAGAAATCAGAATAATGGTTCCTTTGGGAATTTGTGGACAGTGAAGTATTCAGTATCAAAAAAATTGTAGACTAGGTGGCTTATAAACGACGTAGATATATTTCTTACAGTTCTAGAGGCTGGAAAGTTCAGTATTGACATGCTGGCTGATTTGATTTCTTGTGAGGGCCTGCTTCCTGGTTCATAGACAGCCATCCTCACGTGGCAGAAGCAGGCTAGGAAGCTCTCTGGGGTTCCTTTTATAAGGCATTGATCCCATTTATGAAAGCTCTCCTCTCATAACCTAATCACCTCTCAAAGGGACCAGCTAATACCATCACATTGGGGGCCAGAATTTCAACCTATGAATTTTGAGGGAGACACAAACATTTGGTCTCTTGTAGGCTGGGACACAGCAAGAGGTGGGGGAGAATTGTAGAAAATGAAATTGGAAAGGGAGGCAGATACCAAATCAGGTAGGCTTGGCCATGTATACCTCTAATCTTTCTAACTGGGTCCCTTATAGCTTTGCAAATTCAAGATTTACCTCCTCCAAGAAGCCTTCCTGTATAATACATACCACATTGTTCTAATTAATATTATTTATTTATTTTATTTTTTGAGATAGGGTCTCACTCTTTCACCCAGTCTGGATGTAGTAGTAGCCTCATCTTGTCTCACTGCAGCCTCAACCTTCTGGGCTCAAGATATCCTCCTGCCTCAGCCTCCCAAGTAGCTGTGACTACAGGTACGTGCCACCATGCCCAGCTAATTTTTGTATTTTTCGTAGAGATGAGGTTTCACCATATGCTGCCCAGGCTGGTCTTGAACTCCTGGGTTCAAGTGATCTACCAGCCTTAGCCTGCCTAAGTGCTGGGATTACAGGCTTGAGCCACTGTGCCCAGCCAATATTACTTTTTAAATTACATTATTGTTCTAATAACTTCACTATGTAATTTATAGGCCATTCTCTCCCTCCCTTTCTTTCCCTTACCTTTTCTTTCCTTTCTCTCTTTCTTTCTCTTCCAGACAGGGTCTTGCACTGTTGCCCAGGCTGGAGTGCAAGGGTGTGATCATGGCTTACCATGCCTCAGCTTCCTGGGCTCAAGTGATCCTCCCACCTCAACCTTGAGTAGCTGAGACCACAGGCACAGGCCACCATGCCCAGCTAACTTTTTTTGTAGAGACAGGGTCTCCCTATGTTGCCCAGGCTGGGCAGTTCTGAATGCCAGAACTCAAGTGATCCCCCCACCTTGGCCTCCCAAAGTTCTGGGGTTATGGGTGTGAGCTACCACACCTGCTCCTCACTCTGTTTCTTGAGCATATACATTATTTACCTACCAGATGAATGACAGGGCCATGTGTTTTCTCTTTCATCTGATCTCCTCAAGCACCCAGCATATGAGGGATGCTCTGTTGACACTAAGAGTCCTCCTGGGCACTGTACCTAGAAAACTTCTGACATCAAAGCAGATAATCCCTGGGGTCCCATCTTCTTTGGCATGAGAACTGAGCCAGATCCAGGTCTTCATAAACTTGTCATGGGGCAACCAAGTGTTAACCAGAATCCATGGATACTGTCCCAAACACCTTCCTTATCTCCATAGTCAATCTTGTGCCTCCCCGTCTCTGACCAACAGCTAAAGGGCACCCACTGCTGTTGCTAAGGCAATAAAGCTTGGGCATTCAGCAGGGGACTCAGGTTGGTCAGCAGAAAAAACCTCTCAGCTGTGAGGAGAGGAAAGGCAGCAATGCATTTCTAAGGGCCAGTGGGCCAGTTTTCATACAACGACAAAGCAGTTGTCAGTCTTGGCTGCTTATATAGAAGGCATGTGAAGAGATCGGGTCACGGAGGAGAAGATTCCTGATGCTGTTAACAATGCAAGGATATCTTAAGGTGAGAAGCCAGAGTTTTTGACAACTTATGTGTGACAAGGAGTATGCTTGTGCATGCTCCATTTTCTATAGACCTCCACCTCTCGCCTTGAAATGCATATAGTTTAATCTGTTTACTTTAATTTTAGCAATGATGTAAAACTGTATTGCTGGGCTGCTGTCATTGTCTCTGACAGATCGTCCTACCACCTCAAAGGGTAAATACGGGTTTTTTTTTTTCATAATTTTTATACAGTAACAAGGTGAGGAACATTTTAGCTCATAAATTATTTACCAAACCTCACAGGCATAATAGGCCGTGTGCATATTCATCAGGCTATCATCCATTATTCATAAGAAGTTCACTTCGACTGTTAGAAGAAAATGAGGTTGTTGATTGAAATGCTGAAGAAATGTGGGCTTTTGTACTCCCCCCTTCTCTCTCCCATCTGAGTAAGTCTGGAAGTTTCCATCAAAAAATGATATTACAGGGGAAAAAAATGTTATTCCTGACAAGTGAATATGTAGATAGAGGGAAAGCAAGCATGAAGTGGGAAATAAATGGGCAGAATCAACCACTATTCATTGAACTCAAGTAATGTCCCCTGACCCCAGCTTCCACATAAACTGTGCCCAAGGGAACCCCTTTCTTGCAACAAAAGATCAGATTCAGCAAATCTGGTAGAGTTATTACATATACATATAATAATAATTTTTTGAGACAGAGTTTCACTCTTGTCATCTAGGTTGGAGTGCAGTGGCGCCATCTCAGCTCACAGCAACCTCCACCTCCTAGGCTTAAGTGATTCTCCTGCCCTCAGCCTCCTTGATTAGCTGGAATTACAGGCACTTTCCTCCATGCCTTGCTAATTTTTGTATTTTTAGTTGAGATAGGGTTTCACCGTGTTGGCCAGGCTGGTCTCAAACTGCTGACCTCAGGTGATTCACCCGCTTCGGCCTCCCCAAGTGCTGGGATTACAGGTGAGCCACCACACCTGGCCAGTTATTGCTTGTATTAACTAAGATACAGGTTGCATTCTATGGCTTAGGAATTATTCATTATCTTCTTATTTGACCCTCATGCTAAGTCTGTGAGGTAGGAATAATTTTCTTATCCCTTTTTTTTTCTGACACGGTCTTACTCTGTCACCCTGGCTGGAATGTAGTGTGCAATTATAGCTCACTGCATCCTCTGCCTCTCAAGTTCATGCGATCCTCCCGCCTCAGCCTCCTGAGTAGCTGGAACTTCAAGCACACATCACACCTGGCTAATTTTAATTTTTTTTGTAGAGACAGGGTCTCCCTAAGTTACCCGGGCTGGTCTCAAACTCCTGGGCTCAAGCTATCTGCCCACCTTTACCTCCCAAACTGTTGAAATTCCACTGTGTTGTGGAACAATTTTCAAGATGCAAAAACAGCCTGAGAAAACTGAGAAAGATGAGAAAACTGTGCCTCACAAGTTAAGTGATTTGTCCAATGCTGATCAGATTATGAGGAACAGAACTAGGACTGGAACCTAAACTTCCTTCCACATCCCATGTTTTATTTGTTTTTGTAGAGACAGTCTTGCGATATTGTCTGGTCTTGATGTAGGCTGGTCTCACACTCCAGGCATCAAGTAATCCTCCCTGCCTCAGCCTCCCAAAGTGTTGAGATACAGGTATGTGTCACCATGCCTGGTCCATATCCCATACTTTTTTTTTTGAGACAGAGTCTCACTCTGTCACCCAGGCTGGAGTGCAATGGTGCAATCTTGGCTCACTGCAACCTCTGCCTCCCGGGCTCAAGTGATTCTCCTGCCTTAGCCTCTCAAGTAGCTGGGATTCTCCTGCCTCAGCCTCCCGAGTAGCTGGGATTACAGGCATGAGCCACTATACCTGGCTAACTTTGTATTTTTAATAGAGACGGGGTTTCTCCATGTTGGCCAGGCTGGTCTCAAACTCCTGACCTCAGGTGATCTGCCTGTCTCAGCCTCTCAAAGTGCTGGGATTACAGGTGTGAACCACTGCGCCCGGCCTACATCTTGTATTATTTTTGTTCTGTCTTACTAACTCCTCTGGATGGTAAAACCCACCATTCCCAAGACACAGGTATTTTACAGTGTTCTCTATGAACCACTGATTTTATTTTCCTTTTTTAGTATCTTTATTATTTCTGTGGAATACAAAAGCAATATAGGCTTGAAAGCACTAAACCATACAAAGTTCTGTACAGTAGCGAATAACAAACATCCTAGCTATGGACAGGCAGCATATGGACTGCCGTGACTGCCAACCTCTACATTTCCACAGGAAAAAGTGGGAGATATTGTGATCAGGTCAGACCCACGGTTATAGGTTCAGATCTGGGCATGGTCACTTACTGGTAAATAAAAAGCCATGGTCTCCTTATTTGTAAATGGGGTTAACGCCTACTCGAGGTTTTTGTGTTAAGTGAGCTAATGTATATAAAATCCAGGTGTCAGCATTTTCCTTCATTTTAAGGGTCACTTTCCTCAAGTATATTTGAAGAAGTGGAATGGGAGGCAAGGTTTGTCTCATGCCTTTCCCTTGAGTCTTCTCCCTGATCCTCTCTTCCATTCTGCCTTGGGCCACTTACTTGCGTGCTGGTCACAGCCTAGAACTCCTAGTGTGGTTCTCTAAATGAAAGGCACCTATATTCACAGTGGGATGCAGGTGTGAATTCTTTCCATCACGACTGCACAAGGTTGTTCTTTTACTAAAGTGTTGGGGGGATAACTAAAGAGAATTACAATAGTGGAAAGTATTAAAACTTTGTGGGGTTTTTTTTTTTGAGACAGAGTCTTACTCTGTTGCCCAGGCTGCAGTGCAGTGATGTGATCTTGGTTCATTGCAACCTCCAACTCCCAGGTTCAAGCAGTTCTTGTGCTTCGGGCTCCCAAGTAGCTGGGATTATGGGCATGAGCCACCATACACAGCTAATTGTTTCTATTTTTAGTAGAGATGGGGTTTTGCCATGTTTTGTTTTGAGACAGGGTCTTGTTCTGTCACCCAAGCTGGAGTGCAGTGGCATGATTGCAGCTCACTGCAGCCTTGACCTCCCAGGCTCAAGTGATCCTCCTGCCTCAGCCTCCTGAATAGCTGGCACCACAGGCGTCTGCCACTATGCCCAGCTAAACTTTTGTTTTAACTTTCCCAATAATTGAAGTGAAAAGCACCCCCAAGTTCAACCTTTATTAGGGAGTATCAGGCCTAACCTGGCTCTCTGTCCTCAGGTCTGCTTCCCTCACTAGGAACTTCTTCAACCCTCCATTCCTTCCTGGGAAGCCCCAGGCCCTGGCTTCCTCTGGTTCCTCAGCTATCCCCAGAAACACATTTCCCCAAATCTGACATATTCGGTCTAGATTCTGGATTTAAGGCTAGAGGGGTGAGAGTATGTTGTGTCCTAGTGCAACAGGTAAAAGATGCCATAGCAGCCTTGTGGGAATGAGCTTTGGCATATAGTCCCTCCAAGTAGGACTGTCTCAGGGAGGCTGGTACCCCAAGTGCTGATCCCCTCCAGACAAAGACACAGATGAAGCTCTGCTCTTCTGAGTGACCTGGGTAAGCTTTGGTATCGAACTACTGGCCTCAAGCAATCCGCCTGCCCAGACCTCCTAAAATGTTGAGATTACAGATATGAGCCACTATGCCTGATCTTTCTTTTTTCTTAACTTTTTAAAAAAAATTATTTTTTGAGTCAGGGTCTCACTCATCACCCAGGCTGGAGTGCTGTCATGCGATTATAGCTCACTGCACCTTTGCACTCCTGAATTCATTTAATCGTCTTACCTCAGCCTCCCTAGTAACTGGGACTACAGGCCTGTGCCACCATGCCCGGCTAACTGCTTTACATTTATTATGCAGAGCAGTGTTAGTGCCTCTCCTACAAGGCTTGTCAGGAATAAGAAATGAGGGTCCTTTTTTGTGCGTGTCATGGAGTTTCACTCCGTTGCTCAGTTTGGAGTGCAGTGGCATGATCTCTGCTGGCTGCAACCTCTGCCTCCTGGGTTCAAGCCATTCTCACACCTCAGCCTCCCAAATAGCTGGGATTACAGGTACATGCCACCACACCCAGCTAATTTTTCTATTTTTGGTAGAGATGGGGTTTCACCATAAGGGCCAGGCTGGTCTTGAACTCCTGACCTCAAGTGATCCACCCGCCTCAGCCTCCCAAAGTGCTGTGATTACAGGTTTGAGCCACTGTGCCTGGGCCTAAGCCATATATCTTATAATAGCTGTTCCCTTAGTTACACAAAGACTAGATAAAGCTTTGAAAAAGTTGCTTCAAAGAATCTGGGTATGGTGGCTCACATCTGTAATCCCAGCACTTTCGGAGGCTGAAGCGGGTGGATCACTTGAGGCCAGGAGTTCGAAACCAGCCTGGCCAACATGGTGAAACCCCGTCTTTAATAAAAATACAAAAATTAGCTGGGTGTGGTGGCATACACCTGTAATCCCAGCTATTCAGGAGGCTGAGATGGGATAATAGCTTGAACCCAGGATGTGGAGGTTGCAGTGGGCCAAGATAGTGCCACTGTGCTCCAGCCTGCGTGACAGAGCAAGACTCTGTCTCAAAAACAAAAAAAGTTGCTTCAAGGAGTGACTAGATCTTTCACAAAGCTCCACTTCCTTCTCTAGGCTGGGAAATAGATTGTTTTGTTCTTCTGGTTACATAAGTGAAGAGCACAAAACATAGTAGGTGTTGAATAAAGGTACATAAACAACTGTAGTCAACTTAATTAACTGGGGCTAGGGTAAGCTTGTCCAACCAAGGCCAGCCCAGGACGGCTTTGAATGCAGCCCAACACAAATTTGTAAACTTTCTTAAAACATTATGAGATTTTTGGGTGATTTTTTGGTTTTGTTTTTAGCTCATCGACTATTGTGTTAGTTTATTTTATGTGTGGCCCAAGACAATTTTTCCAATGTGGCTCAGGGAAGCCAAAAGATTGGATACCCCTGGACTAGGGGGCCCAGCAGGAAGAGTCAATATCATTCTGAGTCCTCCTATCTCAGCTTACCCATCTCCAGTGTGGCACTTTCCAAGTGCTGCTGTAATTTTCCTTTCAGCATCTGTCTTGCCCAAGGCACATTAAGATTCATTAGCTGTCGGCTGGGTGCAGTGGCTCATGCCTGTAATTGCAGCACTTTGGGAGGCTGAGGCTGGCTATTCCCTTAGCCCAGGAGTATGAGGCCAGCCTGGGCAATATGGCGAAACCCTGTCTCTACAAAAAATACAAAAATTAGCTGGGCATGATGGCACGCACCTGTAATACCAGCTACTCAGGAGGCTGAGGCAGGAGGATGGCCTGAGCTTCTGAGAACAAGGCTGCAATGAGCCATGATTGTGTTACTGGATTCTAGCCTGGGTGACAGAACGAGACCCAGTCTCAAAAAAACAAACAAACAAAAGGCTCACGCCTGTAATCCCAGAAATTTGGGAAGCTGAGGTGGGCGGATCACTTGAGGTCAGGAGTTGAGAACCAGCCTGACCAACATGATGAAACCCCACCTTTACTAAGAATACAAAAATTAGCCAGGTGTCATGGCAGGACCTATAGTCCCAGCTACTCGGGAGGCTGAGGCAGGAGAATCACTTGAAACCAGGAGGTGGAAGCTGCAGTGAGCCAAGCTCTTGCCACTGTACTCTAGCCTGGGCAACAGAGCAAGACTATGTCTCAAAAAAAAAAGAAAGAAAAAAATTCATTAGCCATCATCTTTGGCTTTTCCCTTTTCCTCATCCCAACATTTGTCTTTTTTTTTTTTTTTTTTTTAAACAGCCTTACTGAGTTATGGTTAGTTGACAAAAAATAAACTGCTCATGTTTAAAATGTATACTCAGCAGGGCGAGGTGGCTCACACCTGTAATTCCAGCACTTTGGGAGGTGGGCAGATCACCTGAGGTTAGGAGTTTGAGACCAGCCTGGTCAACATGGTGAAACCCCAGCTCTACTAAAAATACGAAAATTAGCCAGGTGTGGTGTCAGCCATCTGTAATCCCAGCTACTCAGGAGGCTGAGGCAGGCAGAAGAATCACTTGAATTCGGGACGCAGAGGTTGCAGTGAGCTGAGATCACACCACTGCACTCTAGCCTGGGTGACAAAGTGAGACTGTCTCCAAAAAAAAAAAAACGTACCCCCACGAAACCATCACCACAATCAAGGCAATGAGCATATATTCATCAGTCCCAGAACTTTCCTACATCTCCATTTGTAGTCTCCCTCCTGCCCCTCCTGCTTCCCATCACAGCAACTGATTTTTATCACTATAGTTTGTATTCCTAGAATTTTATATAAATGGAATCCAAAGGGGACAGTGACACATGCCTATAGTCCTAGCTACTTGAGAGGCTGAGGTGGGATGATTGCTTCAGCCTTGAAAGGCTGCAATGAGCTATGATCACACCTATGCATTCCAGCCTGGGTAATATACCAAGATCCCATATCTAAAAAAAAAAAAAAAATCCTATAGTATGTATTCTTACTTTAAAAATCTGCTTCTTTTACTGAGCATATATTATCCATGTTGTTTTGTGGATCCATAGTTTATTCCCTTCTACCATATAGCATTAAATTTGTTTATCCATTTACCTATTGGTAGAAATTTTCATTGCTTCTGGTTTTCAGATATGACGAATAAAGCTGTTATAAATATCCATGTATAAGTCTTTGTGTGCTCATGTGCTTTCATTTCTCTTGGGTAAATACCTAGGAGTGGTATGGCTAGATCATTTGGTATATGTATGTCAAACTGTTTACCAAAGTGGTTGCACCATTTTATTCTTTTTTAAAATTTTTTTTGAGATGGAGTTTCACTCTTGTTGCTCAGCCTGGAGTACAATAACACAATCTCGGCTCACTGCAACCTCTACCTCCTGGGTTCAAGTGATTTTCCTGCCTCAGCCTCCCAAGTAGCTGGGATTAAAAGAGTGTGCCACCATGCCCAGCTAATTTTTGTATTTTTAGTAGAGACGGGGTTTCACCATGTTGGTAAGGCTGGTCTCAAACTCAGCTGCCTGCCTTGGCCTCCCAAAGTGCTGGGATTACAGGCACGAGCTACTGCGCCCGGCTGTCTTTTTTTCTTAGGACCAGCAATTTGCCCTGACAGAGGTTGTACCATTTTAGATTTTAAACAGAAGTGTGTGAGAATTTCACTTGCACCACATCTTCTCCAACACTTGATGTGGTCAGTCTTCTTTTATGCTTTTTAATTTTTAAAAATGTAAACCGAGTGGGGTCTCACCATGTTTCCCAGGCTGCTCTTGAACTCCTGAGCTCAAGTGATCCTCCCAAAGTGCTAGGATTACAGCTGTGAGCCACTGTACCCTGCCCAGTCTTCTTAATATTAGCCATTGTAATAGGGAAGCCAACACTGCTTTAATTTTTTGACAAGGTAAGTATTCACATGGTTCATTTTTTTTTTTTTTAGATGGAGTCTCGCTGTCTCCCAGGCTAGAGTGCAGCGGCACAATATTGGCTCACTGTAACCTCTGCCTCCTGGGTTCCAGCCTTAGCCTCCTGAGCAACTGGAATTACAGGTGTGCACCACCACACCCAGCTTATTTTTGTATTTTCAGTAGAGACAGAGTTTCACTATTTTGGTTACGTGGGTCTCAAACTCCTGACCTCAGGTGGTCCACCCACCTCAGCCTCCCAAAGGGTTGGGATTACAGATGTGAATCACCGCACACCCGGCCTCAATTTTTTTTTTTTGAGACAGGATCTTGTTATGTCATCCAGGCAGGAGTACAGTGGTGCCATTATCATCACTGTAGCCTTGAACTCTTGGACTCGAGTGATCCTCCCACCTCAGCCTCCCAAGTAGTTGGGACTATAGGTATGAGCCACCATGCCAGGCTAATTGATGTGTGTTTTTTTTTAAGACAGAGTCTTGCTCTATTGCCCAGGCTGGAGTGCAATGGTGTGATCGGCTCACTGCAACTTCCGCCTCCCGGGACCGAGCAATTCTCCTGCCTCAGCCTCCTGAGTAGCTGGGATTACAGGCACCTGCCACCACACCCAGCTAATTTTTTGTAGTTTTAGTAGAGACGGGGTTTCACCAGGTTGGCCAGACTGGTCTCGAACTCCTGACCTCAGGTGATCCACCCACCTCAGCTTCCCAAAGTGCTGGGATTATGGGCATGAGCCACAGTGCCTGGCAATTGATGCCCAGGCTGATCTCAAATGCCAGGCCTCAAGTGATCCTCCTGCCTTGGCCTCCCAAAGTGCTGGGATTATAGGCTCAAATATTTTTATTTTCTCCTCCTCCTCCTCCACCCTCAAATATTTTTAAAAATCTAAAAAGTGTATAGTGAAAAATCTCATTTTCCCCTTTTATTTCACATTTTCTACTCTCCCCCTTCTGTAATCACTTTTATAGGTATTTTGTGTATCCTTCCAGAATTTCTTTACTCAAATTCTAATGAATATTCTTGGTTTTCCTGTTCTTTGACATAAAAAGTATTATATTGGCCAGGTGTGGTGGCTCACACCTATAATCCCAGCACTTTGGGAGGTGGAGGCGGGCGTATCTCTTGAGGCCAGAAGTTGGAGACCAGCCTGGCCAACATGGTGAAACCCCATCTGTACTGAAAATACAAATATTAGCCAGGTTTGGTGGTGCATACCTGTAATCCCAGCTACTTGGGAGGCCAAGGCACAAGAATCACTTGAACCTGGGAGATGGAGGTTGCAGTGAGCCGAGATCATGCCACTGCACTCCAGCCTGGGTGACAGAGTGAGACTCTGTACTAAAATAAAATATAAAATAAAAAAAAATGTGTCATACTAAAGCATATGATTTTTGAATCTTTCTGTTTTCATTTAAAAAACACCTTGGAAGGCCGGGCGCGGTGGCTCAAGCCTGTGGTCCCAGCACTTTGGGAGGCCGAGGCGGGTGGATCACGAGGTCAGGAGATCGAGACCATCCTGGTCAATGTGGTGAGACCCCGTCTCTATTAAAAATACAAAAAATTAGCTGGGCATGGTGGCGCGTGCCTGTAATCCCAGCTACTCAGGAGGCTGAGGCAGGAGAATTGCCCGAACCCAGGAGGCAGAGGTTGCGGTGAGCCAAGATCGTGCCATTGCACTCCAGCCTGGGTAACAAGAGCGAAACTCCGTCTCAAAAAAAAAAAAAACCACCTTGGAGTACTTTCTCATTCTCTGTTGCAGCCACATAGTATTTTATTATATGGATGTACCAAGATTTATTTTACTTGTTTCCTATTGATAGAAATATGGGTTATTTCTTAATATTTTGCTATTACAAAAATACTGCAATGAATAGCTTTATATATATACAATGTTTCTCATCAGTGCAAATATATCTGCAGAATCACTCTCATTATTGGGAATGGTGTATTTACAAGTTTGATGGATATTGCCGAATTAACCTTATAGGATTTGTATCAATTTTCACCCACGTCACCATTAAATTAGAATGTCTGCTTATCCAAAGCCCTGTAAATAAAGTAATGTTAGCAAACGTTTGGACTTTCGCCAATCTGATAATGGTATCTGTGGGGTTTAATTTGCCTTCTGATTATGACCCAGGCTAAACATCATTTCATGTATTAGGGAGCCATTTGTCTTTCCTTTTCTGTGAACTGTCTGTCTGTGCCATTTGATATTTTTTTCCAACGGTTGGTCATGTTCTCACCAATTTCTAAAAGTTCTTTACAAAAAGCAGGAAGATTAGCTCTTTGTGATGCAAAGTACAAATATCTTTTTCCAACTTGTCATTTGACTATTTGGAGCTTTGACTTTGTAGAGTTTTTGTCCCTGACATTAGTCCTGGAACTAAGCCAGTTGTTTTTGCTTCCTGAATGTTTTTGAATCCCCCTACTTCTCTCTACTGTACTGCCACTTCCCTAGGCCAGTTGCCATCATCACACTTAAATGACTAAATTGAACATACCTCCACTCTTGCCACTTCTCTGACCTTTTTTTTGAGACAGAGTCTTGCTCTTGTCACCCAGGCTGGAGTACCTGGTGCCAACTTGGCTCACAGCAACCTTCGCCTCCCAGGTTCAAGCCATTCTCCCGCTTCAGCCTCCCAAGTAGCTGGGATTACAGGCATGTGCCACCATGCCCAGCCAATTTTGTATTTTTAGTAGAGATGGAGTTTTTCCACGTTGGCCAGGCTGGTCTCAAACTCCCGACCTTGGGTGATCCACATGCCTCAGCCTCCCAAAGTGCTGGGATTAGAAGTGTGAGCCACCACACCTGGCCCTTCTCTAACTTATTCTATGTTCTGTGGCCACCAAAGGGACTTTTCCTTTTCTTTTTCTTTTTTGTGAGATAGCCTCTGTCACCCAGGCTGGTGGAGTGCAGTGGTGTAACCACAGCTCACTGCAGCCTCAACCTCCCGGGCTCAAGTAATCCTCTCATCTCAACCTCTCGAGTAGCTGGGACCACAGGTGTGTGCCTCTGTGCCTGGTTAATTTTTTAGAAATTTCTTGCAGAGATGGGGTTTGACCACATTGCATAGGCTGGTCTTCAACTCTTGGGCTCAAGCAATCCTCTTGCCTTAGCCTCCCAAATTGTTAGGATTACAGGTGTGAGCCACTGTGCCTGGCCCAGAGGCATTTTTCTAAAATAAAAACACAGCCAGGAGCAATGGATCATGCCTGTAATCCCAATAGTTTGGGAGGCTAAGGCAGGAGGATTTCTTGAGGCTAGGAGTTCTAGACTACTCTAGGCAACAAAGTGAGACTCTCTCTCTACAAAAAACTTAAAATTAGCCAGGCATTGGTGGCAAGCAACTGCTGTCCCAGCTACTCAGGAGGCTGAGGTGAGAGGATGAACTGAGACCAGGAGTTCAAGGTTGCAGTGAGGTGTGACTGCACCACTGCACTCCAGCTTGGGTGACAGAGCAAGACCCTATCCCAATCAATCAGTCAAACAAAAACAAGATCATATCACTTTCTGGCTTGACATTCTTCAGTGGCTAGTGCCCTTAGCATAGAATCCAGTGTCTTCACGTGGGATCTTACATGGGCTCTAAGGCGTCCCTGCAAGGTCTGGCTCACAATTCTTCTGTGTCATCTCTTACCAGTCACCTTACCAGTATGCTCTCCCCTCTATAAGCCCTCCTACCTCTAGGCCTTTGCATAAGCAATTTCCTCTTCCAGGAACCCTCTTCATTTGCTTAACTTTCACTCACCCTTCAGATTTCATCTCAAACATCACTTGCACCAGGAAACCTTCCCTAACAACATCAGAATAAAATAGGTGCCTCACTTGTGTTCTTCTAACACCCCATGCTGTCCTTATGTCAGCACTAATCATACTATGTTATCATTATATGCTCATTTTTCTGTCTCTTCCATTAGGCAGACCATAAATTCAATGAGAGTAGGGACTATACCTGTCTGTTCATTATTATTTCCCTAGTGCCTGTCACAGGGCCCAGCACATAATAGGTGCTCAAAAAATATTTGTTAAATTAATGCAAGAAAGAATGTTTGATAAACGACCAAATAAACATCTTCGTCTCGTTGGGGGACCCATGAGAATGAAGAAAATGTTGGCTGGGCGCGGTGGTTCACACCTGTAATCCCAGCACTTTGGGAGGCTGAGGCCGGGGGAATCAGGAGGGCAAGAGATCGAGACCATCCTGGCCAACATGGTGAAACCCCGTCTCTATTTATTTAAAAAAGAAAGAAAGAAAGCAAGAAAGCAAGAAAGCAAGAAAGAAAGAAAGAAAGAAAGAAAGAAAGAAAATGTCAAAGTTTGATTCCTGTCCAAGAAAGTAGCTAGTTACTACTACTTTTTTTTTTTTTTGTAGAGACGAAGTCTTATGTTGCCTAGGCGGGTTTTGAACTCCTGGCTCGAGCAATCCTCCTGCCTAGGCCTACCAAAGTGTTGGGATTACAGGTGTGAGCGGCTGCACCCAGCCACCATTTACTTCTTAATTCTACTTGCCAGAGAAAAGAGCAGCCTGGAACTCTCATTTTTGTTGGTAATCTCATTTGGTTCTGCCCTGGTTTTTCCAATGCCCAGGTCCCACTGTGACAAGCAAAATACCCAACACCCGGTAAAGTAGGCTCTAACCAATCTGAGGGCAGCTTACATGAGACAGCACTAGGCCTAGGAGAGTTCCTGGGTTCTAAGAGTTAACCCTTTAATTATTGGACAATGGAGGTAGAAGTATCACTTGAGGCCAGGAATTCAAGACCAGCCTGGCCAAACACAGTAAGACCCTGTCTCTGCATTAAAAAATGAGGCCGGGCCTGGTGGTTCACACCTATAATACTAGCGCTTTGGAAGGCTGAGGCAGGCAGATCACCTGAGGTCAGGAGTTTGAGACCAGCCTGGCCAACATGGTGAAACCTTGTCTCTACTGAAAGGACAAAATTAGCCAAGCAGGGGGACGGGCACCTGTAATCCCAGCTACTTGGGAACCTGGGAGGCGGAGGTTGCAGTGAACCGAGATCACACCACTGCACTCCAGCCTGGGCGACAGAGCAAGGCTCCATCTCAAAAAAAGAAAAAAATATATTTTTTAAAAAAGAAAAACACTTAATCGCTGCCTAAAGGATGCCATCTTTGCCCTTAAGGATAATTAAGTTAGAAAGCAAAGCCATACACAGAGAAAATATGCACAAGGTATCATACAGGTCACCAGGGCCACAAGCACTTCCATGGGTACAGCGAGTATGTCAGTTTCAGTGCAGCTGTTGCGGACAGTACGGAAACAAAACCCCTTCCTATAAGTGAGAAAGGCAGCAACATACGGGAGGACCGACCGACAGCCTGTCCTGGAGCAGACACGGCGGCGAAGATTCTAGTGCGGGTCTCATTCAGGAAAGGATACATGTGAGCTGGGATGGCAAAATAAACCTTCACGGAGCTGAAGCTTAAGTTGGGCTTGGAGGGGTGGGACGCATGATAAACTAAGGTTTGGGGAGCCAATTTCACGCAGTGCCAGAAATTTGGAGAAATCTAAGCCCCTAGTGGAAGGCTGCCAATGTGAGGTGACCTTGAGTGAATGCGTGTAGGCGGAAAAAGGTTCCGGGGAATGCTATAGCACGGTTCTTCCGCCGAGCGGCCAACAGAGCTGGAGACAATACCTGCGTTTGGTTTTTCTCCAGCTGAGGGACACCGGTAGGGGGTGAAGGACAAGAACGAGCAGGGGGTAGGGCCAAGACGAGTGGGTGGGACCGCGCGGACCCTCCCGCAGCCGACTGGAAGCCCGGCGCAGGGGCGGAGTTTCCGGCGGCAGCACCACTTGGGCGTCGGGTGACGCTAGGCGGACGGACCATCACGTGATACGGAAGTGGCCCCGAACAGGAAGAGGACGAAAAAAATAACCGTCCGCGACGCCGAGACGAACCGGACCCGCAGCCACCATGAACAGCAAAGGCAAGGACAGAGGGTGGTAGAGGCCGTTGGGGGAAGTACTGCTGGCCCAGAGCGAGCGGGTCCGGAGCCCAGGGTCACCAAACGCCGGGCTTGGGGTGGGCTACGCCGCGCTCCTCCGCCGGCTGCAGTCCAGAGGGCTACGCCTGACGCCTTCGTCATCCCAAAATTACAGCTGCTCGCTGCCTCGAGGCCCCTTCTCCATAAACTCTATGGCGCAGTTTGGAACTGCGGGCTCGGGTGGTGGGGGGGCTTGACATGATGGGCATCCACAGGAGCAAATAGAGCCTTAGCGCAGGCATTCGCATAGGCCAATGGAGAGCCGGCGGAGGCGGGGCGCCGCGCTTCGAACCCCCCGGCAGGGCCCAAACTTAACTAGTGAGTTGCTGGAGTTAGTGTGGGGGCCGGGGCCTCCGATGTCTCTTCTCCCTTTCTCCGCACCCCCTCAACATTTGCTGGCGGGATCAGAATTTCTCCCCTTTTCTGTGATGGTACCATTGTTTCTGTCAGAACATGATTCCCATAACCCAGGAACAGGCTTGGCGGGTGGGGGCGGGAGAGGCGGGGGAAGGAATAGGAAAAAAAAAAGCCCCAAACACGATCCCCCGCTTTTCCAGAGAGGACATTCCTCCTCACCCTTTAGCCCTGCACTGTTTTCCCAGTCTCACGGTTCACTTCCATCATTTACACCCTTTGTTTGGAAGTCGACCTTGAATAGTAATCTGTAAGGAAAATCAGAACTACTGTTACCCACGAAGACTGGTGTGGTTGTAGAAAGGCTGTGAAGACTACCTAGAGCAGAGGCACCCTTGATACGCCAGAACAGCAGCAGGCCAGAACCTCAGGAACAGGTGCTCAGACCTGTCCTGCATTCCGGAGGGAACTTGGGCCCCGCTAGACTTTCCCCTTACATCGGTATGTTAGTAAAGGCAGTGAGCAGTGCCTTTCCTGTCGGGTCTGAATCCAGCGCCTTCCCTTATAGGGGTGCAGAGACAACACATATTTATTTTCTTAGTTCCAGGAATCAGACCCTCTGGGGCAGACTATTTGCAAATCCTCTTCCGCTTGCTCCTACTAAGTTAGCTACCCAATATGCCCTGCCTCATTTTGGTAGCTGTGTAGTAGGCAACCTACATTTGTTTCTTGTCTTCCAGGTCAATATCCAACACAGCCAACCTACCCTGTGCAGCCTCCTGGGAATCCAGTATATCCTCAGACCTTGCATCTTCCTCAGGCTCCACCCTATACTGATGCTCCACCTGCCTACTCAGAGGTGCGTCCGGTTTGTCATACTTGAAATAGCTGAGAATTCTCTTAAGTGGTCCTTTAGTCCTTGGCTAAGTCTCACTTCACATATTTACTCTTCACAAACAGAAGAAAATGGTCACAGGAATAATCTGAAACAGTATATCATTTGGCAATTTTTGTCGGAGTTGAAAGTGCATTATTTGATGATTTTGTGTTATTTGGCACCGGCTGAGGTGCAGGAGATGAATTTGTGTTCTGTGATCCCAACCTTAGCTTTAGCAGGAAGTGATCCAGGAGAATATTGAAGGCCAGTGGAAAGGCAACTTCTATAATCTTACAGAAAGTATAACCTGCACAAGGAGAACTAAGAATTGGCTTATTTTAGAACAATTCTTTAAGTGCGAGGAATAAAAAAATGAATTGGCTTAATAAAGAGATCTCAAATAGGAATGTCATAAAGTGGGAGCTGGGGAGGGATAGCATGGGGAGAAATGCCAGATGTGGGTGAAGGGGAGGAAGGCAGCAAATCACACTGCCACGTGTGTACCTATACAACTATCTTGCATGTTCTGCACATGTACCCAAAACCTAAAATGCAATAAAAAAATAAAATACAGATAACTAATTAAAAAAAAAAAAAAGGAATGTCATAAAGTAACATTTTGCCTTCTCTTCTGCCTCTTCTAGCTCTATCGTCCGAGCTTTGTGCACCCAGGGGCTGCCACGGTCCCCACCATGTCGGCCGCATTTCCTGGAGCCTCTCTGTATCTTCCCATGGCCCAGTCTGTGGCTGTTGGGCCTTTAGGTTCCACAATCCCCATGGCTTATTATCCAGTCGGTCCCATCTATCCACCTGGCTCTACAGTGCTGGTGGAAGGAGGGTATGATGCAGGTGCCAGATTCGGAGCTGGGGCTACTGCTGGCAACATTCCTGTGAGTATGACCTCATCAGAAAAAACTCAGCCCTTGTGTGTACTTTAACTTTCTGAAATAACTTCATATTCATTCTCTCACCATTCTTGGATGGTAGTCACCAGTGTTGGTGCAACTATTGACATCCAGTACTCGAAAGTGTTTGAGGGGGCAGGAGAACTGTGGCAAGTGAGTAACGTCTCACTGGGGACTGAGTGAACCTGATTCTTTTGTTTTCATGTCTATCAAGTTCTGCTTGCTGCTTTTCCAGTTTATTTTGGTACACTGAACTGGTCTAGTAATGCTCCTTATTCATTCCATAAGCATTATTCCATATTTGCTATCAGCTTGGTGTTGTACTAGGAACCCCGATGATGAAAAAGTAGAATGTATAATCTCTAGTAGGGAGCTTTTAGAAAGATAGTACCAATTTTAGTTATCATTTTCTCCTACTTAATTCCCCAGTGCATGGGATTTAGAGCCCAAATGGTCCTTGCTAAGACCATCTACTCAGTAACTACATGCTAGAGATGAGGTGAATATGTGTCATTAGAGAGCCTTCAGTTATCCAGTAGTTTATTCAAAAACTATGTAGGGGCTGGGCTCAGTAGCTCATACCTATAATCCCAGCATTTTGGGAGGCCGAGGAGGATGGATCACCTGAGGTCAGGAGTTTGAGACCAGGCTGGCCAACATGGTGAAACCCGGACTCTACTAAAAATAAAAAAATAGCTGGCATGGTGGAGGGAACCTGTGATCCCAGCTACTCAGGAGGCTGAGGCAGGAGAATGGCTTGAACCCAGGAGGCGGAGGTTGCAGTGAGCTGTGATGACACCAGTGCACTCCAGCCTGGATAACAAAGTCAGACTCTGTCTCAAAAAAAAAAAAAAAACAAAAAAAAAGTCTAGTTGGGCATGGTGGCAGGCACCTATAATCCCAGCTACTTGGGAAGCTGAGGCAAGAGAATTGCTTGAACCTGGGAGGCAGAGGTTGCAGTGAGCTGAGATCCTGCCATTGCACCCCAGGCTGGATGACAAGAATGAGACTCCATCTCAAAAAAATAAAAATTAAAAACTATGTAGGGACCCTGTCCCTGTTTTGGAAATGTGAGTAGGACAGTGGTTCCCTACCCTCGAAATGACTGTTGGTCTGGCCTGTTCATATTCACAAGGTAGTCCTAGGCTTTATCTTAGAGCTGGAACCCTTTGAATGAGTGGTAGGCTCCCTTTCCTGTTTTTATCTTTGGGTTCACAGAAAATGCAGACCTACTTTAGAACTAAAATTGATAGCAGAACTAGTTCCTGTATATGCAGTTAGCACATTGCCATATCCTAACAGGCCTTTGCTTCCCCTGTGTCCCCTTCCCTTATATTAGCCTCCCTGTGCCCATTCTATTATGTCCTTTCTTTTCAGCCTCCACCTCCTGGATGCCCTCCCAATGCTGCTCAGCTTGCAGTCATGCAGGGAGCCAACGTCCTCGTAACTCAGCGGAAGGGGAACTTCTTCATGGGTGGTTCAGATGGTGGCTACACCATCTGGTGAGGAACCAAGGCCACCTTTGTGCCGGGAAAGACATCATATACCTTCAGCACTTCTCACAATGTAACTGCTTTAGTCATATTAACCTCAAGTTGCAGTTTAGACACATGTTGTTGGGGTGTCTTTCTGGTGCCCAAACTTTCAGGCACTTTTCAAATTTAATAAGGAACCATGTAATGGTAGCAGTACCTCCCTAAAGCATTTTGAGGTAGGGAAGGTATCCATTCATAAAATGAATGTGGGTGAAGCCACCCTAAGGATCTTCCTTTAATTTCTCTGGAGTAATACTATACCATACTGGTCTTTGCTTTTAGTAATAAAACATCAAATTAGGTTTGGAGGGAACTTTGATCTTCCTAAGAA
This sequence comes from Callithrix jacchus, assembly GCF_049354715.1. Lineage (NCBI taxonomy): Eukaryota > Metazoa > Chordata > Mammalia > Primates > Cebidae > Callithrix > Callithrix jacchus. The sequence continues at coordinate 68,222,817 of NC_133510.1, read as the reverse complement.
TTAAAGTTGCCAAATTATTCTGATTGGTCTTTAATCTCCTTTAAGTCTTTGATTTATATTACTTGTTATTAAATGGAACGCATTAGTTGTTTGCCTTTTCCTTTCCATCCCTTGCCCCACCCATCCCATCTCCAACCTTAGTCTTCCATTTCCTCCCGCCAGTCTCCATTGAATCAATGGTGCAGGACAGAAAGCCAGTCAGACTAGTTTCCTTCTTTCCTTGCACTTCTCCCCACTTGTCATCTTTTAACTAGTCTTTCACAAGGATCCTCTGAAACCCCCTCTGTGCCTCAAGCACAGATCCCATTACTTCTGCTTTCAGATCTCCTCAGGCAAAAGTGGAGGGTGCCTTTTGGGCCCTCCTCATAGGTTGTCTCTGCATATACGAACCTAACCCAAATTTGTTTTGGTGCCAGAAAAACTGAGCTATATTTGAACAAAGTTATCGTGCAAACTGTACTGTGAACAACAGTTGGTTTAAAATACGAGGGGCAAGGAGGAGGATGCATTTCAAAAGCCTGATGTGTTTAGAGCCAAATTAAGAGGAATTTTCAGATCAAAAATTGGTTACCATTTTTTGTCAGTGTCTGATGCAGCCACTCATTCGGCTCCCCAAAATTCCTAGACTGGGTTAATAGGGTTATATTGTGAATGCCTGACTACAAAATGACTTGAGTCCAGTGAAATCTCATTAGGGTTAAGAATATTTCAGGGATCCTTTAATGTTTTGATTTTTGTTTTCTGAAATTGGATTTTATTTTATTTTATCTTATAATTTCAGTTCATCTAAATTGTGTGTTCTGTACATGTGATGTTTGACTGTACCATTGACTGTTATGGAAGTTCAGCGTTGTATGTCTCTCTCTACACTGTGGTGCACTTAACTTGTGGAATTTTTATACTAAAAATGTAGAATAAAGACTATTTTGAAGATTTGAATAAAGTGATGAAGTTGCATTACACCTCACTGCAAGGATTCTTTACTTAGCTTGCTTTTAGATTTCTTCTCTATCTTTATATCCCATCTAGAATTCAGCTAGGTGCTGCTGCTGTTTCCTTTGATAAAGCTTTGACATAAAGGCAGGAGTACAAGCCTAAGACTTGACCATTTTCATGAATTCCATTCCAGATGTTCAACTTTTCCTCATTTTACTTCCTAACCTCTTTCAAATTCTGGAATTTAGTACCTAAACTTAAAAATGAGGGAACCATTGATTCTCCAAACTTCCTCTAAAGTTTGGCTTGAAAATGTTCTGGTATAGCAATTTGTATACGTTGAGGATGACCTTCAGTTTCTCCAGTGTTCTATGTGGAGAAATACTGAAAACTCATGGAATCTAGGCTGCCAAGATAGATTCCTCAGCTTATTTATTTATTTATTTATTTATTTTTGAGACAGGGTCTCACTCTGTCGCCTAGGCTGGAGTGCAGTGGCACAATCTTGGCTCACTGCAACCTCTACCTCCCAGGTTCAAGTGTTTCTCCTGTCAGCCTCCTGAGTAGCTGGGATTACTGGCGTCTGCTATAACACTTGGCTAATTTTTATATTTTTAGTAGAGAAGGGGCTTCACCATGTTGGCCAGGCTGGTCTCGAACTGTGATCTCAAGTGATCCGCCCGCCTCGGCCTCCCAAAGTGTTGGGATTACAGGCATGAGCCACCGCACCTGGCCGAATTCTTCAGCTCTTGGTCTTGGTTGGGTTTGAGCTTAGACAACGGAGGCAATTCATTAAAACATCAAAGGAGATCTAGCTTAATTCCAAAGTGAACAATATCTGATGAGCTAATAATTTATACCAAAATGTGCCTTTTAAACATAACTCATTTTGAGACTAAGCAAAATCTAAGAAGCCTCTTGGCTTGATTCTGAGGATACATTGGGAAAGGTCGTAGGTTGATTTTTCCTGGTTCCCTCTGTATATACGTAGATGGGATTCTGGGAAATTCTGGCCCTTGCCAATACGGAGGCTTAAACCAACTCATTTCCCAGGGTACGTTTCTAATGGCGTTCCTCTGGGACAAGATTCCCTGTACCATCTTAGTCTCAAACCACTGAGATAGTTATGAAAACTTCTGGAACTTCCCTAGGGTTCTTATTGCTTGGGAGAGAACATATGCAAAGGAGTTAAATAGGGAAAAGAAAATGTCAAAAATGTTTAAGTCAAAATGTAAAGGTATTCTTGCACATGAGAATCTCATTTCCGTAGCAATGAAAATTTTAATTTGGATAAAAATCACGTAAGCATGAGGTTGCTGGGGAACATGGAAAGGAGAGGCTCAGATGAGGGGATATAGCACATTTATCAGGAGGTAAGATCTCCATAGCTTCCTACCCCTCCTGGCCTGGCCTTTTGCTGTGGTATCCAGCCTCTGGGAAGAACCTGTATGGAGAGTATCTCTACTGGGGCTATCACTAGGTGACCAGGTAGGGGACAGAGTGGAGCTGCTGATCATCCTAACTCTCTTCTCTCCAACCTGTGAAAAAAGATGACTGGGCACATATTCAGATGTCCCCGGTATAGCCCCACCTTCTTGGCCAGCCGCAAACCACCAGCTCTAATAAGAGAGCCAAGTTAAAGACACCATAAGCAGCTTTCTCCACATCCCTGGTCCCTGGAGTCAGTGATGTCAGCATTTGGGACTGCGACCTGGCTGGAGCTTGGATTTGCCCACATCAATTGATGCTTCTCCCTGGCTTCAGAGAAAACTTTCCTGTAATAAGTACTCAGTGAGTTAGTGCCGGAGCCAGGAATAAGCTCTTTGGGGCCTGAGAGTCATTAGATGAAATATTCCTCCTTCTCTCTGCTCTTAACCAAGTCACTCTCCATCTGGACAACGGCACTGGGCTCGCCTTCTGTAGGTTCATAGGTGACGTAGCTGCCTTTGTTCTTGTACAGGTAAAAGAAGATCAAGATCACGACCGAGAGCAGGATGAGGAAGACCACGGTGATAACAACTTGGAAAGGAGAGGGAAAATGTAGAGATGTTTCAGGATTGAGGATGTCTCAGTAATTCCTGGAGCCATCTGTTTAGACGATTTCCTCACCGTTTTCATAAAGATCGTCTTGTTTTCATTAACTAGTGTCCACTTCCATCCAAACCCATGTTCCCCCACCAACCCGGATTTCCATGGTACATAACAGCTAGAGTCTCTTGATGCTTAAGCTAAGGACATATGCTTTTGATTTCTGACAAAACTGAACTCCCTCCCAAACCAGTTCCTGATTCTTATGATAGAAACGGGAAGCAGGGAAACAGGAAATAGCTTATCCTAAACAGGAAGTGGTTTCTCTGATCCTCCCCTTCTTCCTCACCCACTCAACCAACCACATATATCCTCGTCCCTACCCACGTACTCGAGTGTAACGTCCATATGCATATCTATTTGTGGCCACCTCCCAACCTATCATTTACTGGTAGTGCCTCTGACGGAACCCTCTGAGTCTTTTATAGCTGTGTGTGTGTGTGTGTGTGTGTGTGTGTGTGTGTGTGTGTGTGTGTTTTAGATAACTTACAAGCCTGAGTGAGCCCATTAATGGATTTGGTCAGGCTCTCTCTGGTGAGAGAAGTCTTGATCCACAATGTCCCTTGGAGTTGGCTCAGAGTCTGTTACCTGCAATGAGTGCTGTGCTGGCTCCATCTTCTGGGGACAGGGCTTCAGTGGGCCGTAAAATTGGGGTGGTCATCAGTTCTGGAAAATTTAGAAAAGCGGAAAAGGAAATGGAGAGAATTCTTTTGTTTGAAAGCGTTATGTTTGGCCTTCAAATTTCACCACCCCACCTTCTTCCCTATTCAAAAGTTTATCATTTAACTCCTATGGTAAATCCAAATAGAAAATCCTGGAGAATGGAGGAGAAAATAAACCACCACCCAAAGACAACATGTGGATGGATTTCCCCTGCATAATATAGTGGTTAAGAGCAGGGGCTACAGAGCCTGCCCGACTGGGTTTGACATATGAACTCTGTCCTTTACTAGCTGTGTGACCTTGGGAAAATTATCTAACCTCTATCTGCAAAATGGAGGTAACGACCTACTTTAAAGAGTTGTTGTGACATTGAATAAGCCATTATTAGGAATGCGTATTTCTACATAAGAGAGATCAAATGAGATGTACATGATGTACATATAGATTATATTAGCATGTACATAAATTTAGATTATATAGCATGTACATATGTTTAGATTATATAGCATGTGCATTTTCTTGGAGCATTCTTACAAGCTCTTTGTAAACATTATTTTAACATAATGAAATCATGCTCCTCTCCTATTAAACACCTTTTTCTACACTTCCAGGATAGGCCCTGCAATTTGAAAGTTTCTGAAACAGGCCTCTCCCCTACCCTAAAATAGATCCTATACCCTCTCCTGCTATGGGTTTATTTTTACTTCAGAATGTGAAAGTCCCACCCTAAAGTCATACCCAGGGACAGAACAGGACAAAATGAGTGGTCTCCATAAGTCCCTTTTAAGTGTTTACACAGGAAGTCAGGAAGCCCTTCCATTCTTTCCTATTAGCATTTTAATGTATCGGTTACTGCAGGATAGGTCTTCTGGGGAAAAGCGGCTGGCTGACCCTGGCATCACCCACAGGAGGCACCTGGACCTGACTGGCATCCCATAAATAGCAACACTCACCCACTAACTCCTCTTTGCTAGGCACTGTGCTCGATGGAAGGTCGAGCAAAACAGACACAGGCCAGCTTCCCTGGCTCACCCTCCACTGCACCCCACAGCTTGCACGGTGAGGAGCTGCCGTCAGTGCACTTAGGAAAGCGTGAGGCTGAGGGGCCTTATCTAGTCTTCCAGCCAGGAGCGACCTCCCCAGGGAGGAATATCTGAGCTGGGAGCTAAAGCAGGGATAGGAGTTTACTGGGTAACAGGGATGGGGCAGATTCTAGGCAGAGAAGAACCTGGGTCAAAGCTGTGAGACAGGGGACTGAAAGGCCAGCATGGCTGGAGCAGAGTGAGCATGACTACTGTCCAGTGCCTGACACATTCAGGTTTCCATCCTGAGCAAGTCAAATGAGGGCATCAGCAGTGGTCTAGTGGGCCATGCTAAGAGGGGCCAAGAGTGTTGAGGGGTCTCTCCACATGGGCCCAGGGAAGCCCGATGAGCCATCCTTGTCCCACAATAGAGAAAGCAGAGGCAGGCTGTCCAATGCTTCCCCCTCCCAGGGCCAGGCCAAACTTTTCTCCACTGGTCCCCACTCTTTGTCTAGGAATGGTGGTACCCTCAGCCACTCTGTAGCCTTGGGCAAATGGTTATACATATATATAATATATATATTTTATATGTATATACATACACATATATACAAACACACTCTCTCTCTCTCTCTCTCTCTCTAGGTTTTTGTCTACAGTTCTTGGCTCTTAATTCCCATAGACCCTGTCAGTCTTGTGTTATGATGTGAGTGTATACAGACTGCAGGAGTGTATCAGGCCTCAGGAAACAGAATCTCTCCAGCCTTCTCCTGCCCTCCTTTCACCTGCCCCAAGGCAGGACTCTAATCTTCCCCTGCCTTTCCAATGGTGGGTCATAAGATCCTCATTCCAGAGGGAGAAATTGGGAAAGGAATGCTGACATCCTGAAGCTTCCATTAAAAACTTAAGAGGATGGCTGGGCACAGTGGCCATGTAGTCTCAGCACTTTGGGAGGCTGAGGTGGGTGGATCAGGAGTTTGAGGCCAAGATGGTGAAACCCCATCTCTACTAAAACTACAAAAATTAGCCAGGTATGGTGGCATGCACCTATAATCCCTGCTGCTTGGGAGGCTGAGGCAGGAGAATTGCTTGAGCCTGGGACGTGGAGGTTGCAGTGAGCCAAGATTGCGCCACTGCACTCCAGACTGGGTGACGGAGCAAGCCTCCATCTCTCAAAAAAAAAAAAAAAAAAAAAAAAAAAAAAAATCCAAGAGGACTGGGCTCAGAAAGCTTCAGCATGGCTGGGCATGGTGGCTCATACCTGTAATCCCAGCACTTTGGCTGAGGTGGGTGGATTTCCTGAGCCCAGGAATTTGAGACCGGCCGGGGAAACATGGCAAAATCCTGTCTCTACCAAAAACTCCAAAAAAAGAAAAAATTTCGCCAGGTGTGGTGGTGTACACCTGTAATCCCAGCTACTTGGGAGGCTGAGGAATGAGAATCGCTTGAGCCCAGGAGCGGGAGGTTGTCATGAGCCAAGATTGTGCCACTGAACCCCAACCTGGGTGACAGAATGAGATCCCATCTAGAAACAAAAACCCCAAAAAACAACTAGCTGAACATGCAGAGGTTACTGGATGATGGTGCACCCAGGAAGGGCATGGAAGCTCCACCTCCTTCCCCATACTCATCCTACACATGTCCTCATTTGTATCCAATGCAATATCCTTTATAAAACACTAGTAAACACATTGTTTCCCTGGGTTCTGTGAGCCACTCCAGCAAATTAATTGAACCCCAAAGCCAGCGTTAGCAAGGCTGGGAACTCCAACTTGAAACTGGTTGGTCACAAAATTTGGAGGCCCGGACTTGTGACTAGTGTCTGAAAGGAGGCGCAGCCTTGGGGACCCAGCCTTCAGCCCTCAGTGTTTGTCGCTATCTCCAGGTAGATAGTGTCAGAATTGAATTGGAAGACGCCCATTTGGTGTCTGCCGCAGAACTGATTGCTTGCTGGTGCAGAGAAATTCTCAAATATTTAGGGGTCATAGAAGTCTTCTATGTTGAGTTGTGTTGTGAGAACCAAGGAAAAATGATTTTAGAGTTTGTCTGAAACAGTTATACATACATATATATATATATATATATATATACGTATATATATATACGTATACATATATATATTTTTTTGAGACGGAGTTTCGCTGTTGTTACCCAGACTGGAGTGCAATGGCACGATCTCGGCTCACTGCAACCTCCGCCTTCTGGGTTCAAGCAATTCTCCTGCCTCAGCCTCCCGAGTAGCTGGGACTACAGGTGTGCACCATCATGCCCAGCTAATTTTTGTATTTTTAGTAGAGACGGGGTTTCACCTTGTTGACCAGGATGGTCTCGATCTCTTGACCTCGTGATCCTCCCACCTCGGTCTCTCAAGTGCTGGGATTATAGGCATGAGCCACCTCGCCCGGCCTATACATATATATATTTTTAGATGGAGTCTCTCATTCCATTGCCCAGGCTGGAGTGCTGTGTGGTGTGATCTTGGCTCACTAAAACCACTGCCTCCTGGGCTCGAGCAATTCTCCTGCCTCAGCCTCCTGAGTCGCTGGGATTACAAGTGTGTGCAACCATGCCCAGTTAATTTTTGTATTTTTAGTAGAGATGGGGTTTGACTATGTTGGCCAGGCTGGTCTTGAACTCTTGGCCTCAAGTGATCCACCAGCCTCGGCCTCCCAAACTGCTGGGATTACAGGTGTGAGCCACTGGCCTATACATTTTGATTCATTCATCCATTCTCATCTGTTATCCATAGGAACTACATTAACCAACACTGAAGGTCTATTGTGAAGATTAAATGAGAGAACATGTAAACAACATATAGTAGCTACTACTTAAATATTATTTAAGGTGACTTTGTTCATATGCTTAGCAATTAAAAGGAAAAGCTGGCCAGGCACAGTGGCTCATGCCTGTAATCCTAGCACTTTGGGAGACTAAGGTGGGAGGATTGCTTGAGGCCAGGAGTTTAAGACCAGCCTGGGCAACACAGCAAGCCTCTGTTTACAATGTATATATATATACGTATATATATACACACACACACACACACACACACACACACACATATATATATATATATATATATATATATATATATACATTATATGCATTAGCCAGGTGTGGTAGTATGTGTGCCTGTAGTCCCAGATACTCATGAGGCTGAGGTGGGAAGACTGCACGAGCCCAGGGGGTTGAAGCTGAAATGAGCCAGCACTGCGCTACTTCATTCCAGACAGTGAGACCCTGTCTCAAAAAAACAAATAAGCCAGGCGTGGTGGCTCACGCCTGTAAGCCAAGCACTTTAGAGTCCAAGGCAGGCAGATCACCTGAGGTCGGGAGTTCAAGACCAGCCTGACCAACATGATGAAACCCTGTCTTAAAAAACAAAACAAATAAAAGGGAGAATTGCTCCAGGTTTGAATCCTGCCTAAGCATATGACTAGGTGACCTTGAGGAAGTTACTAAACCTCTCTGAACCTGTTCCTTTTTTTTTTTTTTTGGTAGAGACAAGGATCTCACTATGTTGCCCAGATTGGAGTTCAATGGTACAATCTTGGCTCACTGTAGCCTCGACCTCTTGGCCTCAAGTAATCTTCCTGCCTTGGCCTCCCAAAATATTGGGATTACAGGTGTGTGCTACCACACCTGGTAGTAACCTCAGTTTTTTGATATGTGAAATGGGAGTGTGGTGTACAGCTTCTAAGATGGCTCACAATGATTTCTGCCTCCTGGTATCGACACCCTTGTGCATGCCTCTTCTCTCATATACAGGTTGAACCCAGTGACTTGCTTTTTTTGAGATGGAGTCTTGCTCTGTCACCCAGGCTGGAGTGCAGTGGCACAATCTTGGCTCACTGCAACCTCAGCCTTCCGGGTTCAAGTGATTCTCCTGCCTTGGCCTCCTGAGTAGCTGGGACTACAGGCACATGCCACCATGCCCAGCTAATTTTTCTATTTTTAGTAGAGACAGGGAGGGTTTCACCATGTTAGCCAGGATGGTCTCGATCTCTTGACCTCATGATTTGCCCACCTCAGCCTCCCAAAGTGCTGGGATTACAGGTGTGAGCCACTGTGCCCAGTCATCCAGTGACTCGCATTTAACAGACTATGGCAAAAATGATGGCATATAACTTCTGAGATTAGGTTATACAACACTTGACTCCCATCAAAGAGAAGCCCTGAAGTTTATCCACCCAGTCATGACTTCACACCTCTCACCATGCACTTTCCTCCCCCAAATCTCCCAGGGCTGCACTCCATCTTCCTGCCCTTGATCCAGAATTCTATACAGTTGTTCCTAGTTTTGTTTTCTTTAAACGTTTGAGAATTTAGGATGTACAAAGCATTGAGAAGATTAATGTATGTCAGAAGCTTGAAGATAAGTAATTTCTGTTCAATTATCAACAATAATTTACTTTGCACATTAGGCTGAGTGTGGTGGCTCAAGCCTGTAATCCCAACACTTTGGGAGGCAGAGGCAGGAGGACTGCTTGAGGCCAGGAGTTTGAGACTAACCTGTACAATATAGTGAAACACCATCTCTATTAATTTTTTTAAAAGAATATATGCAGGAGACTGGGTACAGTGGCTCACCCCTAAAATCCCAGCACCTTGGAAGGCCAAGGCAGGTGGATTGCCTGAGCCCACGAGTTGGAGACCAGCCTGGGCAACAAAGCCAGATTCCCATCTCTAAAAAAAAAAAGTTAGCCAGGCATGGAGGCACACACCTATAGTCCCAGCTACTTGGGATACTGAGGTGAGAGAATCATTTGAGCCCAGGACGTCCAGGCTGCAGTGAGCTGTGATTGTGCCACTGCACTCCAGCCTTGGTGACAGAGTAAGACCTTGTCTCAAAAAAAAAAAAAAAAAAAAAAAGGATAAAGGTGGGAAGAAACCAGATGATCACAATTAAATACAGACAGTTATGCTACAAAGTGCTCTTTTAACATGAACTAGCTCAACAGTGATAGATAACTAAGGGGAATGTCAGTGTAATGCAGAAGTCATGTTGGTTTATATGCAACTTCTTTATTTTTAGTTTATTTTCAGTTATTTATTCTTTAATTTTTAAAAATTGAGCAGCCCCTAAAACCAAAAGTGGTTCAGAGGACTCCCTACCCTCTTTAGCTTTAGTGTTTAATATGATCAGAAGCAAGGTTTCTCACAGCTGGAGAACATTTTAGCAATATAGGAAGACCTTAAGAAAAAAATTCAACAGAATGCCTTGCTGGGATGCAGCTACTGGTTGGTTTCCATTAATATGAAGCCATCTGGTGAAGCAGAAAGTGCAGATGAAGAAAGGTGCAAATAAATTTACCTCAATATTTTAAAAATGGCAAGAAAGCAGACCCTACATCAGATTTTTTTTTTGGATATAGAGTCTCTCTCTCTCACCCAGGCTGGAGTGCAGTGGTATGATCTTGGTTCACTTCAACCTCCACCTCCAAGGTTCTAGCTATTCTCGTGCCTCAGCTTCCCAAGTAGCTGCGATTATAGGCGCATGCCACCACGCCTGGCTAATTTTGTACTTTTTAGTAGAGACAGTTTTGCCATTTTGGCCAGGCTGGTCTCGGACTCCTGACCTCAGGTGATCCACCTGCCTCGGCCTCCCAAGGAGCTGGGATTACAGGCATGACCCACCATGTTTCCTTTTTTTAGATGTAGGTTCCAGAGAGCCTTCTTTTCTAATAGAGACCATTTCATCAAAAATAAAAATCTGGGCTAGGTGCAGTGGCTCACACTTGTAATCCCCGCACTTTGGGAGGCCAAGGTGGGTGAATCACCTGAAGTCAGCAGTCTGAGACCAGCCTGGCCAACACCATGAAACCCCATCTCTACTAAAAAATACAAAAATTAGTTCCATGTGGTGGTGGGTGCCTGTAATTCCAGCTACTTGGGAGGCTGAGGCAGGAGAATCACTTGAACTCAGGAGGCAGAGGTTGCAGTAAGCCAAGATCATGCCATTGCACTCCAGCCTGGGTGACAGAGCAAGACTCTGTCTCCAAAAAAAAAAAAAAGGAAACACACACCTTAGGGTACAGACTGCAAAGGAATGACTGGGACTTAAGGTTCATTTAAGGTTAATGCTAATGGAGATTTAATCTGCCAACATTTTTTTTTTTTTTTGAGACGGTGTTTCGCTCTTGTTACCCAGGCTGGAGTGCAATGGCGCGATCTCGGCTCACCGCAACCTCTGCCTCCTGGGTTCAGGCAATTCTCCTGCCTCAGCCTCCCGAGTAGCTGGGATTACAGGCACGCACCACCGTGCCCAGCTAATTTTTTGTATTTTTAGTAGAGACGGGGTTTCACCATGTTGACCAGGATGGTCTTGATCTCTTGACCTCGTGATCCACCCACCTCGGCCTCCCAAAGTGCTAGGATTACAGGCGTGAGCCACCGCGCCCGGCCTAATCTGCCAACATTTTTATTGGGGCTGCTATTGTATTTGTGAGGGCTCTGGTTACAAAGTTCCATGAGTTCCATGAGTTTCGAGTGGTCTGCCCTAAACCCTGTTTTTTTTTTTTCTTTTTCTTGTAAGCCCTCTTATTTTCAGTAATGCAATTTCAGAATGTGAGTCTTTTAAAAAATGCACAGAGCCGGGCATGGTTGCTCACGCCTGTAATCCCAGCACTTTGGGAGGCCAAGGCGGGCGGATCACGAGGTCAAGAGATCAAGACCATCCTGGCCAACACAGTAAAACCCCGTCTCTACTAAAATATAAAAATTAGCTGGGCGTGGTGGTGCACGTCTGTAGTCCCAGCTACTCGGGAGGTTGAGGCAGGAGAATTGCTTGAACCCGGGAAGTGGAGGTTGCAGTGAGCCAAGATTGCACCACTCCACTCCAGCCTGGTGCCTGGTGACAGAGCAAGACTCTGTCTCAAAAAAAAAAAAAAAAATCACATAAAATTTTATAGCAGACAGGCATATATTAGAGGCTATCAGAGACAAGAATAATGTCAGGAAGCTCTATGTAACTCAAGAGGCAAACACATTTGAAGGACAATTTAAAAGGCATTACATTTGGAACAAGAAAAAAGAAAAAGCTAGGCTTGTTGTTTGGGCCTGAAAGGGTCGGGTTGGAGGTGACAGAGAAAGAATTCCCTCAGGCCTTTTCACCTCTGTCTCCTATCAAAGAGAATCATTTTTTTTTTTTTGCACTAAGGAGCAGTAGAGCCTTAGGGGACATAGAGTAAATGAGCTCAAGTGAAGCAATGAAACCCAGCAAGTACCAAGCTAATCTAAAAGGGACCAGATGACAGCCAAGGGCACTGCAAGAACTTGTAAATGGGATTTCTGTTGGTGACATAGGAGCTTCTGAGAAAGAGAAAGGGGTTGGGAACCTGAAGGGACATGGAAGGAAGGTGTACTGTGTAAAGAAATGGTGAGCTGCCAGTGGCTCACACCCGTAATCCCAGCACTTTGGGAGGCCTAGGCGGGCAGATCATGAAGACAGGAGTTCAAGACCAGCCTGACTAACATGGTAAAACACTGTCTCTACTAAAAATACAAAAATTAGCCGGGCGTAGTGGCACACACCTGTAATCCCAGCTACTTGGGAGGCTGAGGCAGGAGAAATGTTTGAACCTGGGAGGCGGAGGTTGCAGTGAGCTGAGATTGCACCACTGTACTCCAGCCTGGGTGATAGAAAGACTCCGTCCCCTCCAAAAAAAAAGAAAAAATGGTGAGCTTGATGTGATTCCCCAGCAAAGTTCTAGGACACATTATTATAGCCTGTTTGGGGGGTTTTGAACTTGAAAGAGCAAGCATTAGAAATCAGAATGGGACTACTGAGAGCAAGCTGGATCAGACAAGCTGCACAGCCTTCTTAGACTGAGATTCCAGGTTCCTAGACAGGGAAATTAAACAGGTAGTTCAATAAGAATTTACTGAGTGTGTACTGTGTGCCAGGCTCTGGGCTTCTATCAGTGAACAACACAGGCAAAAATCCTTACCTTCAGAGTTCCTGCAAAGATTAAACAGAATTACCCAGTGGTCTCACTGCTGGGATGCTGGGTATGATCCCACAATCCCACTTCTAGGTGTATTCCCAAAAGAAACAAATGGTTCAACTGATACTTGTATATCATGTTTATAGCAGCATTATGCAATAGCTAAATAAAAGGTGAAACAACCCAAACATTCATCAAGAGATAAATGGATAAACAAAATGTGGTATATACATATCCTTAAAAAGGAAGGAAATTCTTAAAAAAAAAAAAAGGAGGGAATTCAGCAGACATATACTACCACATGGATGAACACTGAGAACATGACACTAAGTGAAATAAGCCAGGCACAAAAGGACAAACATCTCAGCCTGGCCAGCATGGCGAAACCCCATCTCTACTAAAAATACAAAAATTAGCTGGGCCTGGTGACAGGTGCCTGTAATTCCAGCTCCTTGAGAGGCTGAGGCAGGAGAATCACTTGAACCTGGGAGGTGGAGGTTGCAGTGAGCCAAGATCATGCCACTGCACTCCAGCCTGGGCAACAGAGCACAACTCCGTCCCCACCCACCCCCCAAAAAAGAAAAAAAATGGTGAGCTTGATGTGATTCCCTAGCAAAGTTCTAGAACACATTATTACGGCCTGTTTGGGGGGGCTCTGAACTTGAAACAGCAAGCATTAGTAACAGAATGGGATTACTGAGAGCAAGCCCAGGCAACAGAGTGAGACTGTCTCAAAAATAAAAATTAAAAAATGACAAACATTGTATGATTCTACTTATATGAGGTGCTTAGAGCAATCAAATTCATAGAGATAGAAAGCACTATGGAGGTTGTAAGGGGCTGGAGAAGGGGAAAATGGGGAGTTAATGTTTAATGGGTGCAGAGTTTTAGTTTGGGATGATGAAAAAGTTCTGGAGATGCATAGTGGTGTTGGTGAAGGTATAACAACGTGAATGTATTTAACACTACTGGACTGGACACTTGAAAATGGTTAAAATGGTCAATTTTATGCTATGCATAATTTTACCGCAATAAAAAAACCCCTCTTTATACAATTAAAGACAGACAATAAATACAATAAGTAAAAGATATGCTGTATTAGATGTTAACTAGCACTATGTAGAAAAATAAGCAGAAAAGAGGATGGAAAGCTGGCAAACGGGTGAGAGTTGCAGTTTTTGTTTGGTTTGGTTTTTAAGATGGAGTTTTTCGCTTGTTACCCAGGCTGGAGTACAGTGATGCAATCTCAGTATGGCGCAATCTCGGCTCACTGCAACCTCTGCCTCCTAGGTTCAAGCAACTCTCCTCCCTCAGCCTCTGGAGTAGCTGGGACTACAAATGTGCACTAACATGACTGGCTAATTTTGTTATTTTTTGCAGAGATGGGGTCTTCCTATGTTGCCCAGGCTGGTCTCAAAACATCTGGGCTCAAATGATCCTCCTGCCTTGGCCTCCCAAAGTGTTGGGATTACAGGCGTGTACCACCCTGCCTGGCCCAGGTTTGTATTTTAAAGCAATGTTTCAGGCCAGGTGTGGTGGCTCACACCTGTAATCCCAGCACTTTGGGAGGCCAAGGCAGGTGGATCACCTGAGGTCAGGAGTTCGAGACCAGCCTGGCCAACATGGTAAAACCCCGTCTCTACTAAAAATACAGAAAAATTAGCCAGGCGTGGTAGCACATGCCTGTACTCCCAGCTATTTGGGAGGCTGAGGCAGAAGAATCACTTGAACCGGGGAGACAGAGGTTGCAGTGAGTTGAGATCGAATCATTGCACTCCAGCCTGAGTAACAAGAGTGAAACTCAGTCTCAAAAAAAAAAAAAAAAAAAAAAGCAATGTTTCCCAAATTTTTGTTGTGCGTAACAATCTCCTACAGTCTCGTTAAAATGCAGATTCTGATTCAGGAGATCTAGGGTGGGGCCTGATTTCCAAAGACCACGCTTGTGAAACCCTAAGACCACCATGTGGACAGGAAGCCCAAAGTTGCCTGCTGGAGGATAAGAGGCCTTATGGAGGAAAAGCAAGCACCCCAAGCTCAGCTGACAGCCAGCACCAACTGCCAGACATGTGAGGGAGGCCATTTTGGCCCTTCTAGCCTAGCAGACCTTCCAGCAGCAATGCGTGATTGAAGCAGGGATTGATTTGAAAGTATCCCTCTGACTGCAGTGTGGACAATAGGTGTGGGAAGGTGGGACACATGTAGAAGCAGGGGGTACCCCACACAAGAGCAAGTCACATCTACCAAAGGGGGTGCCTTTTTCTTTTTTGTTGAGACAGGGTCTCTCTCTGTTGTCCAGGCTGGAATAGAGTGCTGTGGTCTCAGCTTATTGCAGCCTCTGTCTCCCGGGTTCAAGTGATATTCCTTGCCTTAGCTTCCTGAGTAGCTGAGATTATAGGCATGCACCACCACACTTGGCTAATTTTGCATTTTTACTAGAGATGGGGTTTACCATGTTGGCCAGGCTGGTCTTAATGAACTCCTGACCTCATGATCTGTCCCACCTCAGCCTCCCAAGTGCTGGGATTACAGGAATCAGCCACTGCACCCGGGCCCTTTTTCTAATTTGCATGACAGCATTGATTGTCTTTGCAGCAGCTCAGTGAGAAAGGGGTGGGATTCTGAATATAATCTGAAGCAAAGACTGACAAGATTGGACATGGGGTGGAGTCAAAAATGAAGGCCTGGAGTTATGTGAGGGGGAAGCCTGCAGGAGGAACACATTTGGAAGAAACATGATTGCTTACTAGATATCAAAGTTCAAATGTCAAGACTAGAATTTTGGGGCTGGGTGCTGTGGTTCACACCTGTAATCTTAGCACTTTGGGAGGCCGAGGCCGGAGGACCACTTGACCTCAGGAGTTCAAGAGCAGCCTGGGCAACATAGTGAGACTTCATCTCTATTGAAAAAAAAATTATATATATATGAAGTTGAAAAGTTATTAGATACTTAAGACCATAGACTGAGTGAGATTGCCCAGGAGTAAGTACAGATAAAGAGAACCCAAGACTGAGCCCAAGGAGACTGGGGAGTAGCAGCCAAACAGCTTTCCCCATGCAGAAATCACAAATGACCTTTACAAGAGAAGTTTTGGTGAAGTGCTGAACACAAACCTATAATTTAGGGTGGGTTCAAGAAAGAAATGGAAGGAGAGGAGCTGGAGGCAGAATATAAATAAACGCTTACACAAAATTGCTCTGTGAAGGTGAGCAGAGAAATAAGGCTGTGACAGGAGGGGAAAGGGAGCTCAAGTTTGTTTTTCGGATGGGAGACATGCCAGCATGTCTGCATACAGGTAAGAATGACTCAGGTGAGAGAAACAACTGATGAGGCACAAAAGTCCTTGAAGGAACAAGATCTAGAGCACAGAGGGGCTGGCTACAGACAGCAGCAGAGACGGTGCCATTAGCAGGAAAAACCAGAGTATACAGGCACAAATGCAGATAGCAGGTTCCTGGTGGGTGGTGGGAGCCTTTGGCAGTTCTCTTCTGAGAACTTTAATTTGCTCAAGAAAATAGGATCTTAACTGGGCCCAGTGGCTTGTGCCTATAATCCCAGCACTCTGAGAGGCCGAGGTGGGAGGATCACTTGAGACCAGGAGTTCAAGACCAGCCTGGGCAACATAGTGAGACCCTGTCTCTAAAATCAAGATTTTTTTTTTTGAGATGGAGTCTTGTTCTGTCACCCACGCTGGAATACAGTGGAACCATCTCGGGTCACTGTAACATCCCCCTCCTGGGTTCAAATGATTATCTTGCCTTAGCCCCCCAAGTAGCTGGGATAACAGGTACGTGCCAACACACCTGGCTAATTTTTGTGTTTTTAGTAGAGACGGGGTTTCACCATGCTGGCCAGGCTGGTCTCGAACTCCTGACCTCAGGTAATCTGCCCCTCTTGGCCTCCCAAAGTGCTGGGATTACAGGTGTGAGCCACCGTGCCCAGCCTACCCAACCTAAAATAAGATCTTAACTGGGCCCCGTGGTTTGTACCTATAATCCCAGCACTTTGGGAGGCTGATGTGGGAGGATCTCTTGAGGTCAGGAATTTGAGATCAGCCTGAGAACAACATAGTGAGACCTCCATCTCTACAATAAAACTCAAAAATTTAAAAAAAGCAACCAATAGCTGGGCATGGTGGTGCACACCTGTAGTTCCAGCAGTTTGGGAGGCTGAGGTGGAAGGATTGCTATAGAGCCAGGGGTTCAAGGCTGCAGTAAGCTATGATTGTGCCATAGCACTCCAAACTAGGTGACAGACCCTGTGTCTCAAAAAATAAATTAATTAATAATTATAAAATAGGATGTAAGATAATCAGTTGAGAGTGAGGATGGCGAGGGGCTTAAGGAGAACTGAAGGTGCTGCATGAGTAGACAGCATCAGAAAACATATAAGATTATTTATAGGCCGGGCACAGTGGATCACACCTGTAATCCCAGCACTTTGGGAGGCTGAGTTGGGTGGATCACCTGAGGCTGAGAGTTCAAGACCAACCTGGCCAACATGGTGAAACCTGTCTCTACTAAAAATATAAAAATTAGCTGGGCATGGTGGTGGGCACCTGTAATCCAAGCTACTCAGGAGGCCAAGGCAGGAGAATTGCTTGAACCTGGGAGGCACAGGTTGCAGTGAGCCAAGATAGTGCCACTGCACTCCAGCCTGGGTGACAAGAGTGAAACTCTGTCTCAAAATAAAACAAAACAAAAGATTATTTATAATATTCTTGTGGACAAGGTAGGGAAATACAGCCTGGCTATAAGGCCTAAGTGAGGCAGTAATAGGTTGTCAAGGAATGAAGTGATGCCAGTCTAGACAGAGATTCTTTCACTGAGGTTTAACCTTAGTCGTTTTTGAGCTGATATTGTTACATCAAATCATGCAAGGGCCAAAATAAGGCCTTTATGTAATTCAAAATAAAAATTGTTAAATCATAAAACAATCATAAGAAAGTCCAAGGCTGGGTGCAGTGGCTCATGCCTGTAATCCCAACACTTTGGGAGGGCAAGGCGGGAGAATTACTTGAGCCCAGGAGTTCAAGGCCAGCCTAGGCAACATGGGAAGACCCTGTCTCTACCCAAAAAAAAAAAAAAAAAAAAAAAAAAAAGCTGATAGTTGAACCATGAGGAGGTTCAAGAGGATTGCACCACTGCATGCCAGCCTGACTGACAGAGTGAGACCCTATCTCAAAAAACACATATTAAACTTAAAATTCTTGGCAAGATTTCTTTTTTTGGTGTTATGCTTTATTGGTGCCTTCTACACAGGCTGAACTGGGTGCCCTTTGGGTAAATGCAGATCCTAAAGATCCAGGGAAGATTCAATAATTTAAATTTTTTGTACAGATGGGGTCTCACTGTGTTGCCCAGGTTGGTTTTGAACTCCTGGGCTGAAGTGATCCTCCTGCCTCAATAACACAAAGTGCTGGGATTATAGGTGTGAGCCACTGTGCCCAGCCCTCACAAATTTGTTAAAGGCTTCAAAGCTAGAGGGGCAACCAGTAAACTGATAAACAGAGACAGATTTCAAATGACTGAAGATATGCATCAAATTGAACAAGATAAGAATTTAACAAATTCCTTGCTCTTAGGTTCAGGAAGCCAACTACTCACAGAGAATGGGGAAGCTAGGGCTTAGCAGCATCATATGTAAAATACTTAAAGGGGGTCCCTAAAAAACCACTGACACCAGAGGATATACTCCAAAACAGCAGCAGGAGCTATTGTGTAATTCTTAATGATTTTAATTTTCTTCTTTTTTTCTTAGAGACAGGGTCTCATTCTGTCATCCAGGCTGGAATGTAGAGATGCAATCATAGATCACTGTAACCTCAAACTCCTGGGCTCAAGCAATTCTCCCACCTCAGCCTCCTGAGTAGCTGGGAATACAGGTGTGTGCCACCATGGCTGGCTAAATTTTTTTGTTTGTTTAGATGGAGTCTCGCTCTGTCATCAGGCTGGAGTATAGTAGCCCAATCTCAGCTCACTGCAACCTCTGTCCCCCGGGTTCAAGCAATTCTCCTGCCTCAGCCTCCCAAGTAGCTGGGACTACAGGTGCCCATCACAACACCTGGCTAATTTTGCCTGGCTAAGTTTTAAAGTTTTTTTGGGGGATGGAGTCTTGCTATGTTGCCCAGGCTGGTCCTGAACTCCTGGCCTTAAGGGATCCTGCCACCTTGGCCTTCCAAAGTGCTTGGATTACAGGTGTGTGCCTGATTTTTTATTTTCTTTTATATGCTTTCCTTTATATTCCAAGTTGCTCACAATGATAAATAATTACTTTTATAATCATAAAAAGTTAAAAATTGCTGTTATTTTAGGCACCAGCAATATAAACATGGTCTAATAACAGAGGGGATAGTACTGCTCTACTTTGCACCACTCCTAGGCTGCTGAGTTCATCTGGGTGTCATGATTGGTTTTTTTTTTTTTTTGGAGACAGGGTCTCTGCTAACTGTAACCTCCACCTCTTGGGTTCAAGCTATTCTCCTGCCTCAGCCTCTCAAGCAGCTGGGAGTACAGGTGGGCACCACTACACCCTGTTAATTTTGTATTTTCAATGGAAACACAGTTTCACCATGCTGGCCAGGCTGGTCTCAAACTCCTGGCCTCAAGTGCTGGGATTGCATGCGTGAGCCACTGCACCCAACCTGGGTGTCACCATTTTGAGGTGAGCAGGCAAACCATGTCAGATAAGGAAAGCTTCAAGAGAAAAAGCCCAGAGAGAAAAAAAGGGAGCCTAGAACCAAAATTCTGTCTTCTAACATGCCAAAGCATGACCTATACAAAAGAATGAACGGTGGAAACTGGAAGAAGACAGATGTCTCCCCAACAGAAGGAAGAGCAAAACTGGACAAAAGCTAGGTGGCATCTTGGAGAGAAAATTCTTATTACAGAATGGCTAATTGAACTAGCTGTGCATCAGAGTCCCTCTCAGCCTTAACTTTTGAATTTTTATAAATTGAAAGTATTCTATTAGAATCCTCACTGAAACCAAATTTTAAAATAAAAAATCTAGACATACTTAGGATGTCTATCTGAAGAGGAATGATTAAATAAATTACAGGCCATCCATTCTGGAAACAGTTGCTAAAAGAATATGGTAGATCTACAATATTACTGGGACAGGATATATCGTTAGATGAAAAAAGCAAATTGCCAGGTGGTATATGTAGTATGACTCCATCTTTGTTTAAAAAAGAAAAGTATCTTGATATAAAAGTTTTAACAACAACAACAAAAAAACACTGCAGGGTGCAGTGACTCACGCTCATAATCCCAGCACTTTGGGAGGATTGCTTGAGGCCAGGAGTTTTGAATCCAGCCTGGGGAATAAAGTGAGACCCTTGTTCTCTATATATTCTTTTTTTTTTTTTTTTTTTGAGACGGAGTTTCGCTCTTGTTACCCAGGCTGGAGTGCAATGGCGCGACCTCGGCTCACCACAACCTCCGCCTCCTGCGTTCAGGCAATTCTCCTGCCTCAGCCTCCTGAGTAGCTGGGATTACAGGCATGTGCCACCATGCCCAGCTAATTTTTTGTATTTTTAGTAGAGACGGGGTTTCGCCAAGTTGACCAGGATGGTCTTGATCTCTTGACCTCATGATCCCCCCGCCTCGGCCTCCCAAAGTCCTGGGTTTACAAGCTTGAGCCACCGCGCCTGGCCATTGTTTTCTATATATTTTTAAGTAACATTAAAAAATACCCCTATGCATATATATGTTCGTACATAGAAAAGGTCTAGAAAGCTATTTTCGGAGGGGCATTTATTACCTTTTAAATAAAAGAACATGCTTGGTGAGGTGGCTCACATCTACAATCCCATCAATTTGGGAGGCTGAGGCCAGAGAATTGCTTGATCCCAGGAGTTCAAGACCAGCCTGAGCAACGGCAAAACCCTGCTTCTACAAAAAATACAAAATTAACTGGGAATGGTGGCATGTACCTGTGGTCCCAGCTACTTGGGAGGTGAGGTGGGAGGATCACCTGAGCCTGGGAAGGTTGAGGCTACAATGAGCTGTGATTGAGTCACTGTACTACAGTCTGGGTGAAATTGAGGCCCTGTCTTGAAAGAGAGAAAAAGAGAAAGAGATAAAGAGAAAAAAAGAAAGAAAAGAAAGAATAAAGAAAAGAAAGAAAGAACAACCAACAACAAAATAAACTAAGTTCAGGATACCTGCTGGCATAAAACGGGGAAATGCCATGTAGCTTTTCTTCCCTTCTCTCCTGTTTCTACCCCATTTCTTTGTCCAAACAAAGGAATAATTATTAAATGGTGCCATGGTCTTTCCAAACCTTCCCTGCTCAGGTTTGAAAAGACCGTAGCACCATTGTAAGTGTAATGTCAAAACAGAGGGACCATAAGATTGAATGCCCCACCCAAATCCTAACCAACAGCAAATGACCTTCAAGATTTATTCTGTTCACTTACTTGGTTTTTTTGTTAACCCAGATACTGGTTGGCTTTTTTGTGGTCCTTGTTTCCAGGCTGAGCTAAATCTCTTATCACTGAGGCATCAGATCTTTCACCACCGGAGTCTGCCAGCCTACTTATTTCCTCTAGACCTGCCCAGTAAAGGGCGGCTCCCCCAGTTCTTTCTGTGGGAAGCCACCCTGGAACTCAGCCCCCTTCCTTCTGCTTTCTCTTTCATGTGCACCAGCCAGTGGGGTGGAGTGAGACCTTAGGAGCAGTACACCGTGACAGAAAGAACACAGGCTCTGCAGTAAATCAGACTTGCTGCAAAATCCTGCCTCTACCATTACTAGCTGCATGGTTTTGGGAAATTTTTTTAATCTTTGAAAATTTCAAGGTGGCTCATGCCTGTAACCCCAGCATGTTGGGAAGTCAGGGTGGATGGATCACTTGAGGTCAGGAGTTTTAAGACCAGTCTAGCCAAATATTGAAACCTGGGTCTCTACTAAAAATCCAAAAAATTAGCTGGGCATAGTGGCACATGCCTGTAGTCCCAGCTACTCGGGAGGCTGAGACAGGATAATCGCTTGAACCCAGGAGGTGGAGGTTGCAGTGAACCAAGATCACGCCATTGCACTCCAGCCTGGGCGACAAGAGCAAAACTCCATCTCAAAAAAAAAGAAAGAAAAGAAAGAAAAGAAAATTCCTTAACTTTCCTGAACTTCAGTTTTTCCGTCTGTAAAATGAGAATAAAACCTGTTTCACAGGATTGCGGTGAGGAATAAGTACAATGAAAAATGCTGCTTTGGGAGGCTGAGATGGAAGGATCACTTGAGGCCAGGAGTTTGAGACCAGCCTGGGCAACATAGTAAGACCTTATCTCTACAAAAAATTATTAAAAAAAAGAAAAATGCTAAGAGTCTAATACAGAGTGAGGACAACCTAGGCAGTAGTGAAGAGAGAGACCCAGGTATCTCAGATCAACTTCCCCTTTTCATTCCTAAGACTGTAAACCAAAGCCCTTTTCATATGTAATTCCTAAGACTGTAAACCGAAACCCTTTTCATATGTTAAGCTATAAACCTAAGATTCTTCCACGTGTAACATCTAAAGTATAAGCATATATAAAGATGGAAGCTTCCTTTGTTAGGGGAGCTTGGCTGTTAGGCAACTATGCCACCTTGCTCCCGGCCGAATAAACTCCTTCCTCTTGTATTCGGTGTCTGAGAGATCCGTTTCCCGCGGCCGCTCCTGCTACATTTTGGTGCACTGGTCGGTAAGTAAGTCTCGGATAGCAGATGGTGGGAAAAAGTCTCTTAGGTGGTTTGCCTAGCCCTGGGAAGCATCCCTGCAGGGGATGCTCACTGGGGTGACACATCCTGAGAGCACTCCTGGGCAGGTATTTCCCTGGTGGAAAAGCCTCGCCAGAGCGGAGCAGGGAGGCCCTGCAGTGTGGATCCACCCAGTGGTTGAACACCAAGGAGGAACAAGCATTTGGGGAATTCTGGCTCACTAAATTTGGTTAAGATTGAACCCGGGAAAGTAGCCACCCCATTTTGGGTGGAAGCACAGCCTGATCACCCATGGATGCCAGATTGGCACACTGAAAGGTAGCTCTCTGTAACCTTGGAAGCTTTTGCTTATGGTTTTGAATTGGAAGGAGAGCAATGGGATGTCTGTGTGTGTGGATGTGTGTCTGTCTTGTCGAGCAATTTGTTTTTTGTTTTTAAAAATTTATTATTACTATTATTATTTTTAAAGATGAGGTTTCACCATGTTGGTCAGGATGGTCTTGAACTCCCAACCTCAGGTGATCCGCCTGCCTTGGCCTGCAAAGTGCTTGGATTACAGGCGTGAGCTACCACGCCCGGCATCTTTGAGCAATTTGTAAGAAAAGATTGAACCTGGGAAAGTAGCCCACCCATTTTGGGTGGGAGCGTGGCCTGATCACCCACGGGTGCCTGATTGGCACACTGGAAGGTAGCTCTCTGTAACCTTGGAAGCTTTTGCTTATGGTTTTGAATTGGAAGGAGAGCAATTGGATGTGTGTCTGTGTGTGTGGATGTGTGTCTGTGTCATCGAGCAATTTGTAAGAATTAGAGACAGCCACATAAGGCTGAGTGAAGAAGCCTCTGGATGTTGTAAAAGGATTGAAGTGAATGTAAATCAGAGAGTGCTCTGTGCTGCGTCTTGCTACAAGGGAACTGCTGTGAGTGAACTAACACTCTCCTAACTGTGGGAATTCTTTATTTGAAGTATTAATATGGGTCACTCCCAATAGCAAGCCCACCCCTTTAGAAACCATGCTGAAAAATTTCAAGAAGGGATTTAGTGGGAATTATAAAGTAACTATGACACCAAAGAAGTTAAGGGTTTTATGTAGAAAAGATTGGCCAGCATTTAGGGTAGGTTGGCCCCCAGAGGGGACCCTAGACAGGCTCCTTGTCTCCAAAGTAAGGCATAAGGTTATATACAGTGAGCTAGAACACCTTGATCAGTTTCTATACATAAACCCTCTGAAGTGGCTAAGAGAGCAGGCAGCGACTGTTTTAGTAGCCAAGGGACAGACTGCTAGAAACCACCATTCCCCTCGCCGCCGAGAAATGTGAACTCCCAAGTCCAGGCAAATTCAGTGGCAGAAACAGGCAGGATTTGCATGCATGAATATTTCAGTTATTGAAAGTAGCTCACCAGCCATTTGTAAACCAAGAGGCGGTAAGCCAGAGGGAAAATCATAGGGAAAGGGAACGAAGGCTCAACGGAAGGCTGACTTGATAGCTGCTGCTATGAGAGGAACGCCCCCAAGAGCGTGGAAAAGGTGGGGTTCCTGGAAAGCCCCACAGTCTGCCCACCTGCACCTGCAACGTGATCAGTGTGCGTTTTGTCAAGAAATAGGACATTGGAAAAAAAAAAATGCCTACAGTTAATGGGAGAACAGGGCGATCCTAAGCACAAGGATCTGGATAAAAAGTGAAGGGGCTCTGTTTAATCTAATGGAAGGGCCACTGGACTAAAAGAGAGTGGGGCCGGACTCATATGCCCCTAAAGAGCCCACAGTCCAGATGTCAGCCTTGTAACCCCCATGGAAAAAACAGAATCAATATTGTTAGGGCTATTAAGGTATTAAGAGAACAGACTTTCTTGTACTTAATGGACTGCCCCTGCCCCCCTTCTTGGGCAAAACCTGATGTGCAAATCGAGGGCCACTATCCCATTCAAAAAAAAGAGACTCCCTGCAGCTAAAAATGCCTCAGGCAGGGGTCACCAAGGCTCTCATTGTCCCTTGGGAAGGAGGGTGGAGCCTTCCTAGCCAAAAGCAGAAGACTGATATGGTCACCCAGGCCCGTGCAGGGCTTGCATGGCTTTGCACCCAACTCATACACGCAGTTGGGATTATTGCCAGCAGTGGATAGTTGGTTCACTTAATAGGACTTAAAGAATCCCTCCTTAGCATTGGACTGGCCTCGGAGAGTCAAAAACTATTTGCATTTCAATGGCAGAAACCCAGAAGCAGGTGTAACCACTCAATACACCTGGACCCAGCTTCCCAGGGGCTCAAAAACTCTCTCATCATCCTTGGGGAGGCTTCGGCCCATGACTACTCCCCAGAAGCTTCTTGCTTGCACGCTGCCCCCATGCTGATAACCTTCTATTGGGACACCCCACGGCAGTTGGGTGTGCAAACAAATGCCTTACTTCAGCACCTGGAGGACTGTGGGTATAAAGTGTCTAAAAGGAAAGCCCAGATTTGCCAAAAAGCAAATGTAAGATCTGAGGCTCACCATCTGGAAGGGGGAATGCAGCACAGAAGCAGAGAGGAAGCAAGCTGCTTGCAAAGTGACAGAACCTGAGACTAAAAGGCAGGGGAGAGAGCTCCTGGGACGGTGGGTTTTGTAAATTGCGGATTTCCAAACTTCACAGTACTAGCCAAACCCCTCTATGATGTGACAAAGGGGGGAGACAAGGAGCCCTTTCAATGGGGATCCGAGCATCGTCAGGCCTACCAGGGACTGAAAACAAAACTAATGTCAGCTCCAGCTTTGGGGCTGCCTGATTTAACAAAGCCCTTCACATTATGTGTGGCAGAAAGAGAAAAAGTGGCAGTTGGGGTCCTAGTCCAAACACTAGGACCTTGGCCCAGGCCTGTAGCTTACCTCTCCAAGCAGCTGGATGGAGTTTCCAAAGGATGGCCCCTATGCCTAAGGGCCCTGGCAGCAACTGCTCTGCTAGCACAAGAAGCAGATAACCTAACTCTGGGACGCAACCTAAATATCTCACACAGTAGTGACTCTAAGGAATACCAGAGGGCACCACTGGTTATCAAATGTTAGGCTGACCAGATACCAGGGCCTGCTATATGAAAATCCCCATATCACCATTGAAGTCTGCAACACCTTGAACCCCGCCACTTTGCTCCCAATGTCAGAGGGTCCCATTGAACACAACTGTATTGAAGTCCTGGACACAGTCTATTCCAGCAGGCCTGATCTTCGGGATCAGCCATGGACAGTAGCAGACTGGGAGTTGTATGTGGATGGGAGCAGCTTTGTCAATCCATGAGAGGACAGATGTGCAGGCTACCCCGTGGTAACTCCAGACACTGTAATCGAGGCCAAATCCCTTCAGGACACCTCGGCTCAGAAGGCTGAACTCATCGCTTTAACTCAAGCCCTAGAGCTGAGTAAAGATAAGGTTGTAAACATTTACACTGACTCTTGATATGCCTTTCTGACTCTCCAAGCATACTGAGCACTGTACAAAGAGAGAGGCCTGTTAACTTCCGGGGAAAAGAAATAAAGTATCAGCATGAAATTTTGCAGCTGCTAGAAGCAGTCTGGAAGCCCCGGAGGGTGGCGGTCATGCATTGCTGAGGACATCAGTGGGCCCACACCTCCGTGGCCCTGGGAAATTCCCGAGTGGATTCAGCAGCTCGTATGGCAGCATCTGCCCCCTACCGAATAGCAGTTACAGCCCTGCTGATTCCCCAGATCCCTGATCTAATACCTACCTGACCAATCCCACAGCCGTAAAGGTAGAGGGAATCCCAGCCTGAATCCACCACAGCTGTGTAAAAACCAGCAACAGCTGAGACTTAGACCAAGGCAAAGACTGTGGAATCACCTTAAAAAGGACAATAAGCCTTACTCCAGCCACATCGGTAAGCTGGCCGGTCCACACATGGCCAAATCGTGAGGAAATTAATCATGGGACTTGTTCTTCTTAATATTTGGACTTGCACAGTAGGAACATTAACTAATTTTGAAGAATGCCCTCAGCATGTACAACAGGTGGGATGTAAAAGTTACTGCCACTCTTTTGTCCTGCAGTTCTTATAAATGTACGGGGACACAGAACGGAACCTGTTTATATAACGGTACTCAGTATAAGGTGTGCAATCTGTGAGATGGACAGGCAGCTGTGTCATAGGCATCATTAAGCCCTCTTTCTTCCTATTATTTGTTAAGACAGGTGAGCTGTTAGGGCATCCAGTTTACTCCGATAGGGAGAAGAGAGACCTAAAACTAGCGAATTGGACAGATGATGAGTGGCCACCGGAGAGAATTATTGAGTACTATGGGCCGGCCACATGGGCTGAAGATGGCTCATGGGGATACCGGACCCCTATTTACATGTTCAACCAGACCATCCGATTGCAGGCTATTTTGGAAATACTCACTAATAAAACTGGCAAAGCTCTGTCCCTCTTGGTCCGACAAGAAACTCAAATGAGAAACGCTATTTATCAGAACCGGCTGGCCCTAGATTATGTGCTAGCAGCCAAAGTGGGAGTCTGTGGAAAATTCAATCTAAACAACTGCCGTCTGCACATAGATGACCAGGGGCAAGCAGAAGAGGACACTGTGTGAGACATGACTAAACTGGCACACGTGCCTGTACAGGTGTGGCACGGATTTAACCCTGAGTCCGTATTTGGAGGTTGGTTCTCATTCTTGGGAGGATTCAAAACCCTCATCATAAGTGTTATAATAATAATAATAATAATAATAGGTGTTGGTTTACTGCTCTCTTGTCTACTCCCCCTGTTCCTTAGGATGATTAGGGGATTCATCACCATTGTAGTTAGCCAAAAAATGACATCATAAGTGTATTATATGAAACATTATCAGTCGGTTTCTTCAGAAAATCTGGAAAGTGAGAATGAAAGTGAGACCTCTCTCTAATAGTATAAAGTGGTGAGGGTCTCAAAGAAGGGGGTGAAGAGGGAGACCCAGGCATCTCAGATCAACTTCCCCTTTTCATTCCGAAGACTGTAAACCGAAGCCCTTTTCATATGTAATTCCTAAGACTGTAAACTAAAACCCTTTTCATATGTTAAGCTATAAACCTAAGATTCTTCCATGTCTAACATCTAAAGTATAAGCCTATATAAAGACAGAACCTTCCTTTGTTAGAAAAGCTTGGCTCTTAGGCAACTATGCCACCTTGCTCCCGGCCGAATAAAGTCCTTCCTCCTGTATTGGGTGTCTGAGAGATCCGTTTCCTGCAGCCGCTCCTGCTACAGTAGCTGGTGCAATTATCTGGTGGTAAGAGATGAGCTTTACCTGGCAGGGTGGGCAGAGCCCACAAGGCACAGTTGCACTCTGCTGACTTACATACACACTGGGCAAAACAGGCACAGTGCCCAGGGCGCACAATGCTTCTAAAGGCCCTTGAAAATGTTTTAAATGATTTCTTTTTTTTTTCTTTGAGATGTAGTCTTACTCTGTCACCCAGGTTGTAGTGCAGTGGTGTGGTCTTGGCTCACTGCAGCCTGGGTTCAAGTGATTCTCCTACCTCAGCCTCCTGACCAGCTGGGACTACAGGTGCACACCACCACACCCGGCTAATTTGTATATATATATTTTTTATTTTTCTTTTTTTTCGAGACAAAGTCTTGCACTGTTGCCGGAGCTGGATTGCAATGGAGTGATCTTGGCTCACTGCAACCTCTGCCTCCCAGGTTCACACGATTCTCCTACCTCAGCCTCCCGAGTAGCTGGGATTACAGGTACCTGCCACTGAGCCTGACTAATTTTTATATTTTTAGTAGAGATGGCCAGACAGGTCTCGAACTCCTGACCTTGCGATCTGCCTGCCTCGGCCTCCCAAAGTGCTGGGATTACAGGTGTGAGCCACCTCACTTGGCCGATTTTCATTTCTTTTATAATCAGAAGGAAATGAATCAAACTTTTAGGTCAAAGAAATATTAAGATTCTTATATCACTCAATTACTAATTATAAATGTTAATTATATATAAATAAAAATATTAATTATATATTTCATTAGTATTATCATATTCTTCCTTACACTGATGTGGTTGTAAAATCCAATTTGTAATATCTGTTTTAAATGAAGGAGGAGCCCACAAAGACAAAAGTACTCAGGGCCCAGGAAAGTTATAATATGGTCCTTACTTTCAAGGCTCCTGGAGGATATCTCCACTAGGAAGTCTTTATAGACTGGGGAAAAGGGATGTGAGGGAGGAATAGGTGGGAAGGTGGGAGAAGAGAGACGCCAAGATAGGGGTGGAAGGAAAGAGCTGATCCTTAGTGATCCCACCATTTAAGGTATAAGCTTTCTTCCTGTCTGTGATTTATCTTTTGTCTGTTCCTGTCTCTGAATTTACATTTGCTTGGACCTAGTGGGTAGGAGACTCACCTAAAACACTACTTTACTCACGTCACTCACTGGATCAAGAATGCAGCCAGGTGAGGCAGCTTATGCCTATAATCTCAGCAACTCAGAGGAGAGGCGGGAGCATGGCTTCAGGCCAGGAGAGTGGCCTGAGCAACATAGCGAGACCCTATCTCTACAAAAAATTAGAAAAGTAGCCAGGCGTGATGGTGCATGCCTATAGTCCCAGCTGCTCAGGAGTCTGACGTGGAAGGATCCTGCAAGCCCAGATGTTAGAGTCTGTAGTGAGCTAAGACTGAGCCACTGCATTCCAGCCTGGGCAACAGAGCAAGATCCCATCTCTTTACATATATATGTAATTTTTTTTTTTAAAGACAGTGTTTCACCATGTTGGCCAGGCTAGTCTTGAACTCCTGACCTTAGGTGATCCAAGCGCCTCGGCCTCCCAAAGTGCTGAGATTACAGGCATGAGCTACCACGCCCAGCCGATCCCATCTCTTAAAAAAAAAAAAAGAGGGCTAACTCAACAATCAATTAAAAAAATTTTTTAAAGGATATAAATATACAACTGAACAACAACAAAACAACTCAACTAAAAAATGTGACCGGACTTGAACAGTCATTTCTCCAAAGATATGCAAGTGGTCGATCAGCACATGAAAAGACGCACCACATCACTATCACTAGGGAAATGCAAATCCAAACCACAATGAGATCACTTCACACACATTATAATGACTACCATCAAACAGAAAGTAACAAGTGTTGGCAAGGTTGTAGAGAAACTGGAACCTTTATGCATTGCTGGTAGGAATATAAAATGGTGCAGCCACCGTGGAACACTGGATGGTGGAGTCACAAAAAAATTAAACACACAATTACCACATGATATAACAATTCCGCTTCTGAGACTACATCCAAACAACTGAAAGCAGGTTGTCAAAAGATATTTGTATACCCATGTTTATAAATGCATCAACAGCCAAAAGGTTGAAGCAACCCAACTGTCCATCATAGATGAATGGATAAACAAAATGTAATACATGCATACAACAATATTATTCAGCCTTGAAAAGGAAGAAAATTGTGATGTGCTACAATACAGATGAACCTTGAAAATATTATGCTAAGGGAAGTCAGCCAGACGCAAAAGGACTATGGTATAATTCTACTTACATGAAGTACATAGAGTAGTCAAATTCATACAGACAGCAAATAGAATGGTGGTTGCCAGCGGGATGGGGAGTCAGTGTTTAATGGGTGTAAGGTTTCAGGGTGGGAAGGTAAAGTTCTGGAGATGGATGGTGGTGATGAACGTGAATTACTTAATACAGTAGTTCCCCCTTATCTGCGGTTTTGCTTTTACAGGTTTCAGTTACCCGTGGCCAACTGCAGTCCAAAAACATTAAATAGAAATTTAATAGAAAAAGAAAATTCCAGAAAGGAACAATTCATACATTTTAAATTATGTGCCGTTCTGAGTAGCGAGAAGAAATCTCATGTCCTGCTCGTCCTACCTGGAAAGTGAATCATCCTTTTGTATCCATGCTATAAATGCTTAGTAACTGGTTGTCACAATATCACAGCCCTTGTGTCCAAGTCACCCTTCTTTCACATGATAATGGCCCCAAACCACAAAATAGTGATGCAGTTTGGACCTGCCAAGAAATGCTTCCTAAGTGAAAAGGTGAAAGTTCTTGACTTAATAAAGAAAAAGAATTGTATACTGAGGTTTCTAAGATCTGCAGTAAATAAGATATTTTAAGCGAGAGAGACCACTTTCACATAACTCTTATTACAATAATTATACTTGTTCTATTTTATTGTTAATCTCTTACTGTGCCTAATTTATAAGTTAAGCTTTATCATAAGTATGTATTCGGAGGAAAAAACATAGTATAGATGGGGTTTAGTAGGATCTGAGATTTCAGGCCCCTACGGGGGCTTCTGGAATGACTCCCTTGTGGATCAGCAGGACTACTTCACCACTGAACTGTCTGCCCAAAAAATGGCTAAAATGGTAACACTTGTGCTATATTTATTTTACCATAAATTTAAAAAAATAATAAAAGGCTGGCCGTGGTGGCTCACACCTGTAATCCCAACAATTTGGGAGGCTAAGGTGGGCGGATCACTTGAGGCCAGGAGTTCAGGACCAGCCTGGCTAACATGGCAAAACCCCATCTCTACTAAAAGTATAAAAATTAGCCGGGTGTGGTAGCACACACCTTAGTTCCAGCTACTAGGGAGGCTGAGGCAGGAGAATTGCTTGAACCCAGGAGGCAGAGGTTGCAGTGGGCGGAGACTGAGCCATTGCACTCCAGCCTGGGTGACAGAGCAAGACTCTGTCTCAAAAAATAAATAAATAAAAGAAAAAAAAAATAAACAGCTCCCCTCTGCCGAGGTTCTAATCCCTCAGCTAGCTACCTCAGCCAAGGTATCACCTCTTTTTCCTTGTGGGCAGGCTTACTCAGGAGGTCCTCTGCCCTCCCCCTTCCTGAACATCCTCCAGGATAAATCGTCTCGGTGACTTTTCACATGGTATGAGGTGTTCTACCTTTACCTAGAGCAGATACACATGAAAACGTATTCTATCCTTCTCTAAGATACCTGCTGTGCCCATTTGTAAGAACTTTGTCCATCTTTCAAGGGCAAGGCTCAGATCCCCTCCCTCACTCACTCATGAAGTCTTTGCTGACCCATTTCTCCCTTCTACTTCCCCCACCCCTTTTTTCTGAGATAGGGTCTTGCTCTGTTAACCAGGCCGGAGTGCAGTGGCATGATCTTAGCTCACTGTAACCTCCATCTTCTGGGCTCAAGGGATCCTCCCACCTCAGCCTTCTGAGTAGCTGGGACCACAGGTGTATACCACCATGCCTGGCTGATTTTTTTGTAGAGACAGGGTTTTGCAATGTTGCTCAGGCCTGTCTCGAACTCCTGGGCTCAAACAATCTGCCTGCCTTGACCTCCCAAAGTACTAGGATTACAGGCATGAGCCACTGCACCTGGCCATTTCTCTCTTTTATCTCTTCTCACCAGACAACTAAAAGTCTGAAATGTGTGCATTACCAGTCACAGAAGACACTGTCTTAGACTTCCATTGCTGTCAGTTACCTGTTTCCACATCAGTAAAAGCAGGGAATGTCTGTCCTAACGACAAATGTGACTGTATAGGAAGACAAAGGTGTATAGACCAACCAAGGGTTTGTTCCTCCCTCTCCCTAACTAGCACATGCTGAAAACAGTCAATAAATAACTGATAGTTTCTTCGGCCCAGCCTCATAATGAACCAAAAGGTGGGCATCCATTCTCAGAGTGCTGAGCAGTAGAGCCCAGCCTCAGCACACCTTCAGGGAACAATGGGGGTTTTGATGCTGGGTCTGTATCAGAATGGAATTAGAAAGCCAGTAGAATCCCTTTCAAGAAAAGATGGGTTTCTAACAAGCACCCAGTACTAATAACCCATGTGACTGAGTGCTTACCAGATACTACACACTCTTCTAGATGTTTTACATGGATTGTCTCATTTAACCTTCATAAATCATAAGATAGGTACTATTTTCCCTATTTTGTGAATGATGAAACTGGAGCTTAGAGGTTAGAAATACTATCCTTAGCAGGTTTTTAAGAAAGGATTTCACTGTTACCTTTAAAGATTCCTTTTCCACATTTAACTATAAGGGTTTCTGCTACATTCTCTGCCATAGCTATAAATTATTAAAGGAATGAATGTAAAGCCCTTCCTTTAGGCTTATAAAATAACCTTCCTTCCTTCCTTCCTACCCTCCTTCCTGCCTTCCATTTATTTTATTTTATTTTTAATGGGCTCCTGCTCTGTCACCCAGGCTGGAGGGCAGTGGCACAATCTTGGCTCACCTCTGCCTCCCAGGTTCAAGCAATTCCTGTGCCTCAGTCTCCTGAGTAGCTGGGGTTACAGGTGTGCACCACCACACCCGGCTAATATTTTTTTGCATTTTTAGTAGAAATGGGATTTCACCATTTTGGCCAGGCTGGTCTCAAACTCCTGACCTCAGGTGATCCACCTACCCTGGCCTCCCAAACTGCTGAGATTACAGGTGTGAGCCACCACGCCCAGTCTCTTTCTTTTTTTCTTTTAAATTAGAGATGGGTCTTGCTGTGTTGCCCAGGCTGGTCTCAAACTTCTGGCCTTAAGGGATCCTCCTAAGTGGTAGTGCCAGAACTGGCCCACATCCATGAGACTTCAGATTAAAACCGAACTAAGGAGCACACTCTAGCTGCCTCCTGCTTCCTCCCAGGCCTTTCCCCTGTGAGGCAGGCAGAGAGAGGTGGGAGTCTTCCCACTTGGGCTGAGGCTTCCAGGAATGGTCTGGGGAAGGGTATGTTGAACAATTCTCTTTCACTGGGATTAGGCAAGGCCTTCACCTACCTCTTGGAGAAGGAGTGGTCAGGAGGCTGGTCATTGTCACTAGCGGTTGAGTTCCTTGGAGAAGAGGCAGATCTGTAGGAAGAGGGGCAAAGACAGGAATGTGGCGGGTGGGCCCCTAGGGCTTTGAGTCCTGGAAATCCCAGAAAAGCCTCTGGCGCCAGGTTTTCCTAGGCCCCTTCCCCCTTTCCTCTTGTTCTCTTCTGATTTCCCTGAATACTCCCTCAGGCTCCAGGTACCACGCTCTCCCCTGGAGCAGGTCTGAGGCCGCATGGACTTGCGGAGGTGGGTGTTACCTTCGTACGCTCTCTCCGATCCTCCCACTGGGCCACGAAATTTACCTAGGACATCTCTCAAGGCCTGAGAAAGTCAGGCAAAGGTTCGCAAATCAGTGGCGGACCCAGTTTCGCCAAAGCGCGGTAACAGGTACCCTGGGATTCCACAGCCCGGCGTTCTGGTGACGCCGTCCACCAGGTGTCAGGAGAGGGCCGGGAAGCTCAGGATCCGCGCCCAAGTTCCGGAGCGGAGGGGCGCAGCACGGTAACCCGGCCGGGACCGGGAGGCGAGGGCCGTGGGCTGCCTTCTGGCCCGCCTGGGACGCCGGGCTGCCACGATGGGCCGCCCCCTCCGGGCCTGCCTTCGCCGTTCACGGCACCGTCCGCGCACAGCCTGCCGAGCCTCACTTGGCCCCAGCCCGGGCCTCGAGCCCGGGAGACCCTGAACGCCCCTGCGGACGCGGGGTGGACGCGGCGAGCTGGGTCGGTTCTCACCCCGCGGCCCCGCCCCCGGCCCCGCCCCGAGCCCTCCGAGTTACCAGCACCTGGCGGGCGCCCTGCGCTGCGGACGGCGGGTGTGTCCCGGAACTGCGTTCCTGCCGCCGGGACCCTCGGCCCCAGCCGAGCGCTGAACTTCGGCCGCTTCAGGTTTCAGTTCCTGACGCGGTCGAGGTGGCTGCTGCGAGTGTGGACTACCCGGCTCTGCGGCACCCCCGCCCTCCCCTCGTGCTCACCTTTCCAGTCCGACGGGCTGCCGGCGAAGGGACGGCGCCGCTCCGCGCGTCCTTTTGAAGTCGACGGGGGCGGGCACCGCGGAGCTGCGGAGGCCGGCGGAGGCCGACCGAGGACCCCGAGAGGAGGGAGCCGCGGCGGCGCGCGGGGTTGGCGTAGAGGCCGGAGGGGGTGGGGGGCAGGCCGACGGGGTGGGACAGGAAAAGTGGAGAGAATCCGCCCTCTGCAGGTCCCCTCGGCTCCCTTGGGAGGAAAGGCTGCCTGCTCTTCTCCGATTGTCACTTTACCCTCCATCCGGAGCCGCTTCCTCTCTTGCCCCGAGGCGATGGTGGAGGACGAGATTGGAGCCGCGGGCTAACTGGGATCCGTGCCATTTCCCTGGGCTTGACATTCTCTGAATTTTCAGCTAATGTGGAAAGTTACATTTATTTGCGTTTGTTTATCACTTGCTCGCATAGGTCTGTGTCCCAAAGCTCGGCAGATGAGCGAACTTAGCCAGCACACCCCAGGCCGTGAAGCAGGGGGGTGAAGCGGGGAGAGCCACAAGCCTCACCTGGGTCTTCCCAGCTGGACGTTCTTGTGGAGCAGCACTGAGCAGCGGTCAGGAGTGTCATGGACTTTGTATTCAAACAGCCCCAGCTCCTCTGCTTGCTAGCTGGGTGTCTTTGGGCAAATTACTTAATATCTCGAAAATCTGTTTCCTCATTCCTAAAATGCGAGGCTGAAAGTGATCATGCCTATAAAGCCATCTCATATCCATGGTTCTAGAGCATGGTGAGCACCTCAATTTGAATAATGAGTACGATGCTTTAGCTACCTCTTGACTCACTCGTTTGCGGCAGGAAATGTTCCCAAATTAATCAGAAGAATTCAGTGACTAAGAGGATGTAAGTATAGAACACAGGCACTGGAATCAGCTCTGCTGTGTGGTCTTGAACAAGTTGCTTCTGTTTCATTTCTCTTACCTGATAGAGTGATTGTCAGGACGAAATGAGTTAGTAAATATATACTGTAAAGCATTAGAACCTTGCCTGGCACATAGTAAGTGCTCAGTAAAGGCTATCTATTGTTACCTTGGCTTCCCGTTTAGGATTGGAACCCTGTGATTATTCCTTCCCTCCCAGTGATACAAACTTCTGTACTTACTGACTTCCCACTCCTGTGCGTTTTGTAGGTTTGTGAACCAGTATTTATACAGAAATACTTCCTATAGGAAGGCATCATCAGATTGTGCATATTAATCCAGGGAACAGACTGAAAGAGAAGGTCTCAGAGGAGAGAGGCATAAAGGGAGAAAACAAAACAAAGCCATAAATAAAGCAAGAGTAGTTGCTTTTATTCCTAAAGTGTTCGTTGATAAAAGAAACCAGAGGGCCGGGCGCTGTGGCTCATGCCTGTAATTCCAGCGCTTTGGGAGGCTGAGGCAGGTGGACCACCTGAGGTCAGTAGTTCAAGATCAGCCTGACCAACATGGTGAAACCCCTTCTCTACTAAAAATACAAAAAGTAGCTGGGCGTGGTGGCACACACTTGTAATCCCAGCTACTTGGGAGGCTAAAGCATGAGAATCGCTTGAACCTGGGAGGCAGAGGTTGCAGTAAGCTGAGATGGTGTCATTGCTATCCAGCCTGGGCAGCAAGAACAAAAACTTCATCTCAAAAAAACCAAACACAAACAAAAAACAAAAACAGAGAAGGAAAACAACAAAAAAGTGATGGAATTCATTTTATGTAAATGTATTGTGAGAAATATATGTAAATATATGGATGGGAAAATGCTAATCCCACCAAGAAAGGCAAAGAAAGTGACATGCTGGCTACACATATGTAACTTAATAAAACAAAGGTCAGCCTGGCTTGTCCTCAGATAAGAAAATATCCAAGAGAAAAGGAAATTCAAATCCTGGAGGGCTAAATCCAAAGGAGGACAATTGCTGGCATTGACATACTCTAGCTGATCACACTGATCAGGAAATCCAGGAGAGGTTGAGATCATTCTTGTACCTGGGTTTGTCTCTTTCACATTTTCTATTATCTGTTGAAGATTGTTTAGAACTACAGACTCAGAAGCTATCTGGCTCAGCTGACTACTGATTTGCTGTCACGTTCACAATTTTGACAGTTGTTAATAATGTTCCCTCAATAAGCATCTTTTTATTTCTCTTTAAAATGTAACCAGCAGGGTGGGGTGGCTCATGCCTGTAATCTCAGCACTTTGGGAGGCCAAGGCAGGCGGATCACCTGAGGTCAGGAGTTCAAGACCGGCCTGGCCAACATGGTGAAATCCCATCTCTTCTAAAAATACAAAAATTAGGCAGGCATGGTGGTGCACGCCTGTAGTCCTAACTATTCAGGAGGCTGAGGCAGGAGAAGCGCTTGAACCTAAGAAGTAGAGGTTGTGGTGAGCTGAGATCACACCACTGCACTCCAGCCTGGGCAACAGAGCAAGACTCTGTTTCAATAAAACCCAAAAAATCCTAAATAACTAAAATAGTATAATTGGATTGTTTGTAACACAAAGGATAAATGCTTGAGGGGATGGATCCCCATTCTCTATGATATGATTTTACTATGTGTTGCATGCTTGTATCAAAATATCTCATATACCCCATAAATGTATATATCTACTATGTACCCACAAAAATTAAACATTAAAAAAACAAAAATGTAATCTTAAAAAGTTTGCTCATACATGATACATTTTTGTTTTGTTTTGTTTTTGACAGGGTCTTGCTGTCTCACCCAGGTTGGAGTGCAATAGCGTGATCTTGGCTCACTACAACCTCTGCCTCCTGGATTCAAGTGATTCTCCTGCCTCAGCCTCCCAAGTAGTTGGGATTACAGGTGGATAATTTTTTGTATTTTTAGTAGAGATGGGGCCATGTTGGCCAGGCTGGTGTCGAACTCCTGACCTCAGGCAATCCACCTGCCTCCACCTCCCAAAGTGCTGGGATTACAGGTCTGAGCCACCATGCTCAGCCTGGACATGATTTTTTTTTTTTTTTTTTTAATGTAGTCACATACTTCATTTTATTTTTTGAGATGGAGTCTCACTCTGTCTTCCAGGCTGGAGTGCAGTGGTGTGATCTTGGCTCACTGCAACCTACACCTCTTGGGTTCAAGCGATTCTCCTGCCTTAGCCTCCAGAGTAGCTGTGACGACAGGTGTACACCACCACGCCTGGCTAGTTTTTATATTTTCAGTAGAGACAAAGTTTACCTTGTTGGCCAGGCTGGTTCAAACTCCTGAGCTCAAGTGATCCACCCAGCTCAGCCTCCCAAAGTGCTGGGATTGCAGGCGTGAGCCACTGAGCCTGGCCAACATACCTCATTTAAGAAGTGTAAACATACAGAAAAATAGGATCCAATATGCACATGCTTAGCACCCAGTCTGGTGTAAAATAAAGACTATTGTAAGCAGTATGCATATTATGCTCTTTGGTGTGCGCTCTCTATCTGGATGTCATGTCTCAAGTTCTCTGCGTGTCTTACCTAATCTGTCAGTCTGTCCTTCAAACTGCTGGAGGGCAGGGAATGGAGGATGCTCTTGCAATTAATTCTGTATAAAGAGGCATACACATAGATGTTTAATGAAGCCTTGTGGTGGTGAACTACCCAGTGTTCTCCAAGGATTAAATGCTAAACATCAGAAACTGCAACAGCCATCCTTTTGTCAACAGACCTCAAGGGGCCTCAGGGGAGAGGACAGAAGACATTCACCTCCACCCAGTTTTATTGGCCTTCAGCCCCATCTTGTGCTGCTGCCAGGATCACAGTTTTTCCCCTGGACAACATTACCATTTTGTCAGTCAGGGTAAACAAGCTGTTCCCTAAATGGCACTATCCACCCTAGGTAAGCATACTGGCCCTTTCCCCTGCCTCCTTGGGGCCCTCAGTAGAGCCGTATGCAAGCTAAGTGCCAACCTCACAATTTAGCAAAATTTTCTACTTCAGGTGTGCCTCTATTGCAGCAGTTACTGCTTGTCTGCCCCACCAGACCATAAGTCCCTAGAAGTCTCTGGCACATGCCAAAGAGGACCAGTCTCCTGAGGAGAGGAGGGAAAGCCCTGGAGAAAAAAGGGCTGAGGGCCTTGTGCAGCTAGGGGCCTCCGTTGCCAGCACTTTCCCTGTATCACTCCCAGCAGTGATTCTGAATGCCAAGGGAGTAAAACACCTTTTAGGAGAGCTATGAAAAGGGACAGGCAGTAGTGCTTTTATTTGAAGAGCAACTCTCCTCTCGGGAAATGCAAGCTTCTCTCCATTACTGCTGTACAGAGTAGAGATCCTTTGAAGATGATCCTTTTTTTTTTTTTTGAGACTGGGTCTCACTCTGTTGCCCAGGCTGGAGTGCAATGGTGTGATGAAAGTCCACTGCAGCCTTGATTTGGGCTCAAGATATCCTCCTGCTTCAGCCTCTGGAGTGGCTGGGGCTACAGGCATGTGCTACCACATCCAGATAATTTTTTATTTTTTGTAGAGATGGGGTCTTGCTTTGTCACCCAGGCTGACCTTGCTGAAGCAATCCTCGAGCCTTGGCCTCCCAAAGCAAAGATAATGCTTTTTAAAGAGTAACATCAGTCTGGCCATCATGATGAAACTCCATCTCTACAAAAAATACAAAAATTAGCCAGGCATGGTGGCGGGTGCCTGTAATCCAGCTATTCGGGAAGATGAGGCAGGAGAATTGCTTGAACCTGGGAGGTGGAGGTTGCAGTGAGACAAGAACTCCAGAGACTGAGGCAATGAGAATCACTTGAACCCCGGAGGCAGAGGTTGCAGTGAGCAATGATTACACCACTGCACTCCAGCCTGGGCAACAGAGCAAGACTCTGTCTCAAAAAGAAAAAAATAATTCACCCTCCTCATTATGATCCCCTCCTATCACTGGTCTTCCCCTCATAGGCACTAACATGTCTGGTAATAGTGCCAGTCACAGTTCGCCATTTCCCTGGACATAGGATGGACACATCATGCAAATTGGGCCAGTTAGATTCTTTCTCTAGGGAATGTGGATCTAGAGAGGACACAGTGGCAGAAGGTGGCAGCTGCTAGAGGGGCTGTCCACACATTCCTGACATTCCTGCTGCAGATATCCTGGGGCTGGTTCTTGTCCTTCCTGCAGCCTGGTTCTTTTGCCTCTATGAGCATGAGCTGCCTTCCAATATGATATCCTTCCAACATATTCTTTTTTTTTTTTTTTTTTTTTTTTGAGACAGGGTCTCACTCTCTTGCCCAGGCTGGAGTGCAGTGGTGCAATCTCGGCTCACTGCAACCTCTGCCTCCAGGGTTCAAGTGATTCTCATTGCTTCAGCCTCCAGAGTAGCTGTGACTACAAAAGCACAACACCATGCCCAGCTACTTTTTGTGTTTTTTGGTAGAGATGGGGTTTCATTGTGTTGCCCAGGCTGGTCTCAAACTCCTGAGCTCCGCTAGGAGATCTCAAGCAATCTGCCCACCTCAGCCTCCCAAAGTGCTGGGATTAGAGGCATGAGCCACTGCAACCGGCCCCAACATAGCCTTTTTTTTCCAGAGTCTCGCTCTGTTGCCCAGGCTGGAGTTCAGTGGTGCAATCATGGCTCACTGCAACCCCTGCCTTCCAGGCTCAAGCGATCCTCCCACCTCAGCCTCCCAACTAGCTGGGACCACAGGTTCCTGCCACCAGGCTTGGCTAATTTTTTGTAGAGACAAGATCTCACTATGTTACCCAGGCTGGACTTGAACTCCTGAACTCAAGCCATCCTCCGGCCCAGTGCTGGGATTACAGGTGTGAGCTACCATGCCCAACCCCAACATATCCTTTATTGCTTAATTTTGTCAGTTTGTTACTTGCAACCAGAGAACCCACACGAATGTACTTCCTTCTGTAGCCACTGTTACAGGGAATGACAACATCACCAAGTTCTAGTCTCTCAAGCCTAATTTAGAGTAATTCATGGCTGAGTGCGGTGGCTCACGCCTGTAATCCCAGCACTTTGGCAGTGGCAGGTGGATCACCTGAAGTCAGGAGTTTGAGACCAGCCTGGGCAACATGGTGAAACCCTGTCTCTACTAAAAATACAAAAATTAGCCAGGCGTGGTGGCGTGTGCCTGTATCCCAGCTACTCGGGAGGCTTAGGCAGAATAACCACTTGAACCTGGGAAGCAGAGGTTGCAGTGAGCCGAGATGGCACCATTGCACTCCAGCCTGGGCAACAAGAGTGAATCCCCATCTCAAACAAAAAAAAAGGAAAAAAAATTCCTTAAAACCTCAGTTTTAATCATGTGTCTCCTTCTAGCCTATCACTAAATCTTGCCCATTCTGCTCCATGCTCAATATTCTGTCTTGTTAAAGATCTTATTTTTACCCTCCTCATCATTGTTTCCCTCATACCTAGTACTAGTACTCAGTGCTTGGTAGACAGCTGATGCTCAGCAAATGCTTGTTGAATGGCTGAGTGAATGGTGAGATAATCTCCTCTAAAAACAAGAGCAAAGGTGGAAGGGTTTTGGCATTTATGTGTGCTTATCAAGGTGGCAGGACTTCAGAGCTATTTTTTAAAAAATGTTTTCACAAATATTTCCATAGAAAGTAATGATAGGACTTGAATCCAAGATTTCCTTTAAATTTTTTTTTTTTTTTTAAGACAGGGTCTCCTTCTGTCAGGTTGGTGTGCAGTGGTATAATTGTGGCTCCTTGCAGATTCAACCTCCCAGGCTGGAGTGACCCTCCCTCCTCACCTTAAATGGCTGGGAGTACAGGTGCGCTCTACCATGCCTGGCCTAGTTTTTAAATTTTTTTGTAGAGATGGGGGTCTCTCTAAGTTGCCCAGGCTGGTGTCAAACTCCTGTGCTCAAGTTATCATCCTGCCTCAGCCTCCCAAAGTGCTGAGATTAAAGGTGTAAGCCACCACACCCAACCCTTTAAACATTTTTTTTAAAAATAAGAGTTGGAGATCTCATCATCTTGCCCAGCCTGGTCTCAACCTTCTGGGCTCAAGCAGTCTTCCCCACTTTGCCTCCCAAAGGAATCCAGGACTTCTGACTCTAAATATCTTGCAATTTCCAGGATATGGTGATTATTATTATACTTTGTATCCTTTCCCTTCACTTGCCGTTTCATATCTTCCTCTCTTGTGCTCAGACCCTTACTTACACCAAGTACTAGAGTGTAAACACTAGATATAGCTCTAAAATGTTATTACCCCTTTCCAAGTGTATCTGCTTATCAACCAAAGTGGGGAGGACATGCAGGATTATGAAGAAGAGTCTGTGGCCCTTGGTATCATAAAAGAATTACAGTCAGGAGTTAGGGTGAGCTGGGGTCAGGGATGTGACTAAAGCTTTCTGAACCTGGGGCAGAATCAATAACCGTACCTAAGTGGAAAACAGTGTGCTGAGTTGGAACAATGCCCTGTGTCAAATAATCCACAGAGAGTCAGAATCAGACTTTATTTAACAATCTGAAAATGTGTTCTTCTGGCTTTAAGTCTTGCAAAACGAGTCATAAGTCAAAGACAGATTTGTTCACTATCCTCTGAGTATGTGTGGTGATGTCTCTGTATAGACAAGTGTCTGTGTCTATAGATACTTTTGCTTTTTATTGTGATTATAGTTTCGCTTTAATGTATAAAGTCTTATCCTAATAATGCTAAACCTGAATTAAATATTCCCTGAGTCTAATATTCTCTTCTCCCCAGCCTGCCTCTCTCCATTCCTCCCATAAGGCTGCTCCCCCACCTCCATTAATGCCAGGTCTTTAGAGAGCACCAGCATTCCTACTGAGAACCCAGGGATGAATGCTGGTTCTTATTTCCCTCTGACTTATACCCTCTGGTTGAAGAGCTTCTCTGGGGAGGTGTGGGTGGGGGGAGTCTTGGCAGTTTCTCTTCAGAGTTGTGCATTTTCACTTGTAGAAACCTGGAAGGTAAACATGATTGTGTTAGGTGTTGCCTTGCCTTCCCACCAACGACTTATGGAGGGGTTAAACTCAATTTGCTTCTACTGAATTATACTTCATGTAATGCCACTGGCCTCTCCTGAGGGAGGCAATTGAAACTGGTTGTTGGGATTATTGCAAAGACTTGTTGCAGATATTGTTCATTACATCATTTCTTTATAATGATTCACAGGAGAATTTTCTTTTTTTTCTTTTTGATACATAGTCTTGCTCTGTCTCTCAGGCTAGGGTATAGTGGCACAATCATAGCTAACTGTAGCCTTGAACTCCTGGGCTTAGGTGATCTCACTTCAGCCTCTGAGTAGCTAGGACTACAGGAACACACAACCATGCCTGGCTAATTTATTAAACAATTTTTTGAAGTTGAGTGTGGGGACTCACACCTGTAATCCCAATACGTTGGGAAGCTGAGGTGGGTAGATCATTTGAGGTCAAGAAATTGAGACCAGCCTGGCCAACATGGTAAAACCCGGTCTCTACTAAAAATACAAAAATTACCTGTGTGTGGTGGTATGTGTCTGTAATCCCAGGTGCTTGGGAGGCTGAGGTAGGAGAATTGCCTGAACCTGGGAGGTGGAGGCTGCAGTGAGCTAAGATCATGCTACTGCACTCCAGCCTGGGCAACAGAATGAGACTCCATTTCAAAAAATATATATTGTTGCCTAGAATGGTCTTGAACTCCTGGGCCTAAGTGATCCTTCCACCTCAGCCTCCCAAAGTGTTGGGAGTACAGGTGTGAGCCACTGCACCCAGCCTCTTTTTCATCTTAGTAGGAGTTGTTGTTCTCTTAAGGAATGAGCATCATTTCTGGTGAGTTAGATCGCTAATATCAAAAAAAAAAAAAAAAAAGAAGAAGAAGGAATGAGTGTCATGAATTGGGTTAACTGACCGGATTTTCTCTTATTGGATTTTAGAAAGTCTGGAACCAATTTCACGGTCATCCTTAGTAAGCTTATTTTATAGAATGCATTTTTGTACTTGCCTAATTCAATGGCTCCATTTTCTATCACTGTTCTGTCTGATATAATTTTCTGCTATGTGTTGTGTGTGTATGTTAATAAATATAAATACATACAGCTCATATGCTGCATAAGGACGTTTTGGTCAACAATGGACTCTATATACAAAGGTAGTCCCATAACATTATAATGGAGCTGAAAAATTTCTACTGCCTAGTGACATGGCAGCTATTATCAACATTGCAGCCTTCATAACATCACAGCCCAATACATTATTTACATATTTGTGATGATGCTGGTATAAACAAACCTACAGTGCTGCTAGTTGTAAAAAGTATAGCAAATGCATTATGTACAGTACATAATATTGATGACAATAACAACTATATTACTTGATGCATCTAATATACTATACTTCAAAAAATATTTTTCTATATATATTGTTTTTGAGACAGAGTCTCACTCCATCACTCAGGCTGGAGTGCAGTGGCACAATCCCGGCTCACTGCAGTCTCCATATCCCAGGTTCAAGGGATTCTCATGTTCTTGTGCCTCACCATTCCAAGT
Source organism: Callithrix jacchus (assembly GCF_049354715.1). Taxonomy (NCBI): domain Eukaryota; kingdom Metazoa; phylum Chordata; class Mammalia; order Primates; family Cebidae; genus Callithrix; species Callithrix jacchus. The sequence goes on along the minus strand of NC_133510.1, from coordinate 68,179,253 downwards.
AGCTGGGACTACAGGTGTGTGCCACCATGCCCAGCTAATTTTTGTATTTTTAGTAGAGATGGGGTTTTACCATGTTGGCCAGGCTGGTCTTGAACTCCAGGCCTCAAATGATAAGCCTGCCTCAGCCTCTCCAAGTGCTGGGATTACTGGCATGAGCTACCATGCCCGGCCTACAATACATTTTATTATTATTTTAGTGTGTATTCCTACTTATTAAAAAAAGTTCTGCTTATTGGCTGGGCATGGTGGTTCACACCTGTAATCCCAGCACTTTGGGAGGCTGAGGTAGGCAGATCATGAGGTCAGGAGTTCAAGATCAGCCTGACCAACATGGTGAAACCCCATCTCTCCTAAAAATACAAAAATTAGCCAGGCGGGTGGCACACGCCTGTAATTCCAGCTACTCAGGAGGCTGAGGCAGGAGAACCTCTTGAACCCAGGAGGCAGAGTTTGCAGTGAACCAAGATCATGCCACTGCATTCTACCCTGCGCAACAGAGCAAGACTGTCTCAAAAAAAAACATTCTGCTTATTAAAAAAAAAAATTAACTGTAAAACATCCTCAAGTAGGTCCTTCAGGAGGAGGCATTGTTATTACAGGAGATGACAGCTTCATTTGTGGTAATGCTCTCAAGATCTTCTAGTGGGATAAGATGTAAAGGTAGAAGACAGTGATATGAATGATCCTGACCCTAGGCCAATGTATGTTTGTGTATTTTTATTTATTTGTTTATAGATGGTGTCTAGGTATGTTGCCCAGGTTATATTTGGACTTGTGGGCTCAAGTGATCCTCCTGCCTCAGCCTCCTGCATAGCTGGAACTACTACAGGTACATGCCACCACACCCAGCTCTGTGTCTTAGTTTTTGACAAAGTTCCAAAAAAACAGAAAAAATGTAGAAAAAAGCTTACAGAATAAGGATATAAAGAAAATATGTTTTGGCCAGGTGCAGTGGCTCACACTTGTAATCCCAGCACTTTGGGAGGCCAAGGTGGGCAGATCACCTGAGGTCAGGAGTTCGAGACCAGCCTGACCAACATGGAGAAACCCTGTCTCTACTAAAAATACAAAATTAGCCAGGTGTGGTGGTGCATGCCTGCAATCCCAGTCTCTACTAAAAATACAAAATTAGCTAGGTGTGGTGGTGCATGCCTGTAACCCCAGCTTCTTGGGAGGCTGAGGTAGGAGAATCACTTAAACCTGGGAGGCAGAGGTTGCTATGAGCCGAGACGGCACCACTGCACTCCAGCCTGGGTAAGAAGAATGAAACTCCATCAGCCGGGCACAGTGGCTCACGCCTGTAATCCCAGCACTTTGGGAGGCCGAGGTGGGTGGATCACGAGGTCAAGAGATCAAGACCAACCTGGCCAATATGATGAAACCCCGTCTCTACTAAAAATACAAAAATCAGCTGGGTGTGGTGGCACATGCCTATAGTCCTAGCTACTTGGGAGGCTGAGGCAGGAGAATTGCTTGAACTTAGGAGGTAGAGGTTACAGTGAGCCGGGATTTGCCACTGCATTCCAGCCTGGCGACAGAGCAAGAGCAAGACTCCGTCACAGAAAAAAAAAAAATGAAACTCCATCTCAAAAGAAAGAAAAATACATTTTAATAGTGTAGCCTAAGTGTACAGTGTTTATAGTTTACAGTGGTGTACAGTAATGCCATCGGCTTTCACATTCACTCACCATTTACTCACTCACTCACCCAGAGCAGCTTCCAGTTCTGCAAGGTCCATTCATGATAGTGCCTTATACAAGTGTATCACTTTTTATCTATTATGATATTTTTACTGTACTTTTCTATGGTTAGATACACAAATATTTACCATATTTACCATGGTGTCACAACTGCCTACAGCATTCAGTACAGTAACATGCTGTATAGATTTTCAGCCTAGGAGCAATAGGCTATATACCATACAGATGCAAACAATAACAAAATCGCCTAATAATGCATTTCTCAGATCATATCCCTGTTGTTAAGCAACACATTACTGTATAATATACATATGACTTTTTTTCTTTTTAAGATGGAGTCTCAGGAGGATCAACTTGAGCTCAGGAGTTTGAGGATACAGTGAGCTATGATCATGCCCCACTGCACTCCAGCTTAGGTGACAGGGTGATATTGTCTCTAAATTTTTTTTCTTTTTTGAGATGGAGTCTGGCTCTGTCACCCAGGCTGGAGTGTACTGGTGCAATCTCGGCTTGTTGCAGCCTCTGTCTCCTGGATTCAAGCAATTCTTCTGCCTCACCCTCCGGAATAGCTGGGACTACAGGTGAGTACCACCAAGCCCAGCTAATTTTTGTATATTTAGGGCAGAGTTTCACCATATTGGCCATGCTGGTCTCAAACTGACCTCGTCATCTGCCTGCCTCAGCCTCCCAAAGTGCTGGGATTACAGGCATGAGCCACTGTGCCCGGCCCTGTATCTTTTTTTTTAAATATCTTAACCCCTTTAACTCCTGAAATAATTCGAGGTTTAATTAAATACATGCCTAGGAGATAGGGCTAGGTCAGGCATAGGGAAATGAGCACAGAGACACCCTGAAGTCCTAGTTCATTCTTGCTTCCTCTGGTTCCCACCTGCTTGACTGCCCTGAGGGTATGGTTCACTGCTGGATTCATCTTGTATCCTCTGGTGAGGATTCCAGCCTATTGCCAAACCCCTGTCAAACTAATGCCCAATCTATTCTCTGTATATCTGGTCTTACCTCTTCTTGACGTTCAGGTGCTGTGAGGTTGCTCTTGTCTGGTACCATGGAGACTTCAAGCTGGTCTTGGCCCTACAAAGAGAAGAATTCTGCCAGTCAGAGGTAACTCAACCTTTCCAGACTCTCAGTGTAGAAGTGTCTTCTGTGCCTTATACTTTACAAGGGTCTCATTATTTGTACTATTACAAAGGGCAAACATACAGTGTTGTTTCATCTAAGCCTGAAGGCGTCGGGAAAGGCTTTCATCCATCCTCTTTTACAGATGAAGAAACCAAGATTCAAAGGGTAAAAAGACTTGCTGCGACAGGAAACCAGTTATTTGGATTCCAGAGTTATTTCCATGATCAAACACCATGTGATCTGTGTGACATGGTGTAGATGTGTATCTACATGGGAGTGTGAGGTCTTATGACTACTACCTGCCACTTTTAGATGAACCCTCCTCAAGAACATACTGCAACTCTCACACTCAAGTGATCCTAATTCGTGATAAGCAGTTAGGAGAAGCAAGTGGTAAAATGATTTCTGTGGGAAAAATTTTAGGTTCTGAGATGGGAACCCAAGGTATAGGAAGCCCAGTCTAGGCCATGTGTAGGGTGCATGCCTGTAGTCCCACCTCCTCAAGAGGCTGAGGCAGGAGAATCACTTGAGGCCAGGAGTATCAAGGTTGTAGTGTACTTGTGAATACCCACTGCACTCTAGTCTGGGCAACATAGTGAGATCATCTCTAAAAAACATATTTTCTTTTAAAAAAAGAAAGCCCTGCTTAGAAACTTATATGCTAGGGAAAGACCCTGTGAGGTTTAAAAAAAAAATGAAATTTAGGCCGGGCGTGGTGGCTCACGCCTGATTTCAGCACCTTGGGAGGCCAAGGTGGGTGAATCACGAGGTCAGAAGATTGAGACCATCCTGGCTAACATGGTGAAACCCTGTCTCTACTAAAAACACAAAAAATTAGTCAGGCATGGTGGCACATGCCTGCAGTCTCAGCTACTACTTGGGAGGCGGAGGTAGGAGAATCGCTTGAACCCAGGATGTGGAGGTTGCAGTGAATAGAAATCACATCACTGCATTCCAGCCTAGGCGACAGAGTGAGACTAAACAAGAAATTTAATTAACAAACTATAAAATCCATACTTTAAAAGCAGAACCAATCTTTTTGTTGTTGTTGTTTTCTTTTTTCTTTTTTTTGAGAAGGAATCTGGTTCTGTCGCCCAGGCTGGAGGGCAGTGGCATGATCTTGGTTCACCGCAACCTCTGCTTCCTGGGTTCAGGCAATTCTCCTGCCTCAGCCTCCCAAGTAGCTGGGATTACAGGTGCCTCCCTGCCAACACACTCGACTAATTTTTGTATTTTTAGTATAGACGAGGCTTCACTATGTTGACCAGGCTGGTCTCAAACTCCTGACCTCAAGTGATCCACCTGCCTCAGCCTCCTAAAGTGCTGGGATTACAGGCGTGAGACACGGCACCCAGCCAACAAAACCAATTTCGAACAGTGTGAGAACCACTTGAACGTCCATGATTTCTTTTTCAAGGACATTTTCTTTCTTCTTACTCCCTCTCTTTCCAGGTCGTGAATTAGCTTAAAGGTGATGTTACATCACCTCCCAGAAAGTTATCAAAACCTTCCATCTCTCTGAGATGATTCAAATGGTAAGTAAGAACAGATTTTTCTCAGTAATTTTTTTTCAAAAATGGCTATGTTTTCCCCCAGTTATATTCATATTTACCCATTTTTACATGTGACATGTCCATAATTCTGCCTGAGAGAAAATATGATTTATAATGCATCTGCAAGGGAAGTGAGCATATCTTGTAGGACACAGGCTTCAGAGGATTAATGACACAAATAGGGTAGGACCTAAGATGCTCTAGTTGCTTAATTCTATAGGAAAAATATTTCTCCTTAGCCAATGACCAAAGCGATCCCACCAGAGAGGCTAAGAGTAAGGAAATATTGTAAATCTCAAATATAAGGAGACAGACTCAGGGGAAAGGAGAGTGTATCCTGTACTCTTTTACCAGGGAGGACAGTGTTCCTTAAAATGGTCAGAAAGAGTCTTGGCTCCCATTAAACTCTTCCTTTCCAAAAGATTACTCCGAGAATGCAAGCTTGTTTTATTATTCCCCAGAGGCAAACAAAAGGTCACTCTATTACTGTCTCCATCTAAAATCATATAATACATTGCAAAGTCAAACTGAAATCAATTCAACCATTGAGTTGCTCTTTTCAGTGCAGAAAAATGAGAAGTGGCTATACTTTACCTACTCAAAACCCTGCATTTATCCTGCACTTATTCACTATCCACATGTCTTGCCTACCTCTCTCCATCAGCACAGCTGCCTCAGACTAGAAATTGAACAAGGAAAAGTTCTTTTTATTATTAATTTTAAAAAGTCTTTTTTTGAGATGGGGTCTCACTCTGTTGCCCAGGCTGGAGGGCAGTGGCGCAATCATGGCTCACGGTAGCCTCAGTCTCCCTGGGCTCAGGTGATTCTATCTTAGCTTCCCAAGTAGCTGGGGCCATAGGCACATGACACCATGCCTGGCTAATTTTTGTATTTTTTTGTAGAAATGAGTTTTTGCTATGTTGCTCTGGCTGGTCTTGAACTCCTGGGCTCAAGTGATCCATTTGCCTCAGCCTCCCAAAGTGATAGGATTACAGCCACTTTGGGAGGCTGAGGCATTGCACCCAGTTCTTTTTATTAAATATTTTTAAAGAGATGGGATCTCACTATGTTGCCCAGGCTGGAGTGCAGTGGCTATTCACTGGTGCGATCATAGCATACTATGGCCTTGAACACCTGGGCTCAAGTGATGTACTCCAGCTTCCCAAGTAGCTGGGATTACAGACTTGCACCACTGAGCCTGACTTGAAGAAAAGTTTTACATCTTGCCCGGGTGCGGTGGCTCAAGCCTGTAATCCCAGCACTTTGGGAGGCCGAGGCAGGTGGATCACGAGGTCAAGAGATGGAGACCGTCCTGGTCAACATGGTGAAACCCTGTCTCTACTAAAAATACAAAAAAAAAAAAAATTAGCTGGGCATGGTGGCGCGTGCCTGTAATCCCAGCTACTCAGGAGGCTGAGGCAGGAGAATTGCCTGAACCCAGGAGGTGGAGGTTGCAGTGAGCTGAAATCACGCCACTGCACTCCAGCCTGGGTAACAAGAGCAAAACTCTGTCTCAAAAAGAAAGTTTTACATCTTGCTCTGTTAGGGCCATCAGTGCTTCAAGTGAATCAAGACTGAGGGCATCTGAAAGCTATACTTCTGGAACAGGAAAAATAAATTTTTTTTTTGAGACGGAGTTTTGCTCTTGTTACCCAGGCTGGAGTGCAATGGCGCGATCTCGGCTCACCGCAACCTCCGCCCCCTGGGTTCGGGCAATTCTCCTGCCTCAGCCTCCTGAGTAGCTGGGATTACAGGCACGCGTCACCATGCCCAGCTAATTTTTTGTAATTTTTAGTAGAGACGGGGTTTCACCATGTTGACCAGGATGGTCTCAATCTGTTGACCTCGTGATCCACCCGCCTCGGCCTCCCAAAGTGCTGGGATTACAGGCTTGAGCCACCACGCCCGGCCAATAAATTTTAATGTATAAAAAAAATAGGGCATAATCATGTAGATGACTTAGACTTTTAGTACCTCGGAGGAGTCAGCTGAGACAAGCTTATTATCCTCTTCCTTGTCTTCTATCGTCTTTGCCTCTCCAGGCTCTGAAGCAATCTGTGAATCAAAGTGAACAATGGAGGAGAGAGTCCCACACCTTCCCCCGCCCGGAAGCCATCCCTGTACCCTTGGTCCATGTTAGCTCCTCTCAGATAGCAAGAGACTCCTGAGGTAGCCTCTGTCAGACACAGGCAGTAGGAGGATGGTGTGATCTAGCAAGTGCCAGAAATGACGCACGCTTCTCCCAAATATCCACATGGCTCACGTGCTAGCCTTCTTCATTGCTCACATGTCACTGCTGACCACTCCACAAACTTGCAACTTAGCTCCCACTCCCTGTGCCCTTCCCTACTTAATTTTTCTTCATTTCACTTATTATTACTAGATTGTAATTTTATTTATTCTTTTTTTGGTCTGTCTTCCTGCACTAAAATGTTAAGTCCCAGGAAGGCAGGGAATTTTGTTTTGTTCAGTATCATACCCCAACTCCTAGAAAAGTGCCAGGCACATAGTAGGGACTCAGTAAGTAATTGCAGAATGAATGAGTAAATCTTGGTCCCATCTAGTCAGACATCTCACCATAATCCTCTCTACAATGTACCTGACTGGAGATCATATATGCTTAGCTCTTAACATCAAGGAAAGAGAACTAATTCTCAAAGTGGCCCATCCCATTTCTTTTTTGACAGCCCCTTGTATCTCCTTTGCCTGCCACAATATTTTTTTTCATCCCATTTTAAAATGGAGCTAATTGTTGAAAGTTCTTCTTGTATTGATCTAAAATGTATCTTAAAAAAAGACTTTATACATAGCGTCTGCCTCTGCCCTCTGGAATGTCACAGAACAAGTCAAATCCCTATATGATAGCCTTTCTATGTAATGTGACTAGAATATGACTTGAGGCCGGGCATGGTGGCTCACACCCATAAGACCAGCCCTTTGGGAGGTGGAGGTGGGAGGATTACTGGAGCCCAGGAGTTTGAAGCCAGCCTGGGCAACATGGAGAAACCCCATCTCTACCAAAAATACAAAAATGAAGCAAGTGTGGTGGCATGTGCCTGTAGTACCAGCTAGTTGGGAGGCTAAGGTGGGAAGATCACTGGGGACCAGAGAGGTCAAGTCTGTAGTGAGTTGTGATAGCATTCCAGCCTGGGTGACAGAGTGAGACCCTGTCTCAAAACAAAGAAAGAAAGAAAAGAATACACTTGATTTACAGATCCTTTACAGAACTAGTTGCTTTCCAATGGGTTGGCATCTCTCAATTTTTTTTTCAAAAGGGTCTCACTCTGGTGCCCAGGCTGGGGTGTAGTGGTACTCACTGCAGCCTCGACCTCATAAGCTCCAGCAATCCTCCTGCCTCAGCCTCCTAAGTAGGGAGCAGCCTTTTCAAAAGGCTGTCCTTTTTGTTTTACTTCCCTCTGTGAGTTCTTTTTTTTGGGGGGGGGTGGTAGATGGGTGGTCTAAGCAGCTATTCTCTGTGAGTCCTTGCTTCTAGTCTTCTCATTAGAGAAGATACACCCTGGAAATTTGCTGCCATTTCTTTCAAGGTCTATCTACCATAGTCACAGGTATGATGAATTGAAGTGAGACCCACCCTCCTGCTTCTATTAAAGAAGGTAAAGCTCAGGATTCCAACTATTGGTTCTTTATTTTTTAAATGTTATTTATTTATTGATTGTTGTTTTTTTCTTTCTTTTGTATTAGTTTTTTTTCTTTTTCTTTTCTTTTCTTTGAGATACAGTCTCACTCTGTTGCCTAGGCTGGAGTGCAGTGACATGATCTCGGCTTACTGCAACCTCTGCCTCCTGGGTTCAAGCGATTCTTGTGTTCTTGTGCTTTCTAAGTAGCTGGGACTACAGATACCACCATGCCTGGCTTATTTTTGTATTCTTAGTAGAGATAGGGTTTTACTGTGTTGGCCAGGCTGATCCTGAAAGCCTGACCTCAAGTGATCTGCCTGCCTCAGCCTCCCAAATTGCTGGAATTATAGATATGAGCTACCACACCTGGCTTCAACTATAGGTTCTTTATACTAGGAACTCCCAGAACTTGGAGGAAAAGAAAGAAATTAGTAAGAATCTGCTCATAACACTACTAGAGATAAGCCCCTTAGAGAAGTCAATTACCCTAAAACTAGATTACTAAATTAATTGTTATGAAGACATGAAACAGTCCCAGAACCAAAAAATGTGTCCAAGAATATTCTGACTATAGTAAAGATGACCTACATGGAGGTTATAAAAGGGTATAAAGACCCTACTGGAGCCAGGTGCAGTGGCTCACGTCTGTCAACCCAGTACCTTGGGAGACCCAGGTGGATCACTTGAGGCCAGGAATTCAAGACCAGCCTGGGCAACATAGGGAGACCCTATCTCTATGCGGAGTGGATCACTTGAGCTTGGAAGGTCGAGGCTGCAATGAGCTGTGATGGCACCATTACACTCCAGCCTGGGTGCCAGAGTGAGACCCTAGCGTGCAGGCATGCATAAATAAATAATAAAAGACCCAACTAGAACCACTCTTACCTGAGATGTCATTAAGGCAGGGGAAGTGCAAACTTCTTCAGGGTTCTGGATGTTTTCATTTTCTTTGGCCTCAAGAGTTCTTACTGGCTTCTCTGGTGGTTCTGGATTAGGAGACACCTCTAGGGAGGTCCTAGGACTTGAAGTCCCACTCTCCAAGGAAGCCCTAGAGCTGGTGGGTGAACACTCTCCAGAGGCTGGAGGGCTGGAGGGTATGTTCCCTGAGGAGGGCCTGGGGCTTGGAGTGGCCCTGGGTGGAGGAGGCCTACAAGGGGGTGCTGAGGTCCTCTGGATAGAGGCTCTCTTATTTGGTTGTTCAGATCCTTCACTTGCAGTGCGGGTTCGGAGGATGACTTCTGTGGCAGATGATGAAGGTTGCCCTGAAGAGCTCAGGGCTCTGCCTGGTGATGGAGTTGGGGAGTTGGGGAGAACTTCCTCCTGGGACTTGGCACTTTCAATGGCAAGAGAGGGCTGGGCCTGGGCGGGGCCATTACAGGCTGGTAGAGGCTCTTCTTCCTCAGAGGAGCTTGCTTCAGATCCTTCCTTCTCTATTTCCTCATCTTCTAAGAGCTCCTTGATCTCAGAATTGCCTTCCCCCTGGGCTGCAACAGGTGCCAGATCTTCAGTTGCTGAGACAAATTCATTCTCACTCTTCAAGGAAAGTGTAGAGCAACTAGTAGGTGAGTTAAGTGGACTGGAGGCTGTAGATGTTCGAACTGGGGGAGAAATGACTAAAGAGCGCCTGCTGCCACTAAAAAAGGAAGGGTGTTCAGATTCAGAACAGCTAAAAACCAGAAGCAATGTAAATATGCAAACATAAATTACGATGCATGTAATAAAAAACCAGAATTAAGCAATTTGAAATGTTAGAAAGTTTGCATAGTTTATAATAACACTTATAGAGTGAAGCAAAAAAAGGCCAAAATTTTATCTATATCATGAACTCAATTATGTAAAAATATAAAAATATGTACAGAGAAAGACTGGAAAGAAACACTGCAAAATGTCAGCAAACATTTCCTCTGGGGCAAAGATGAATGGGTGATATACAGTTGATCTACACAGATTTCATATTTGTGAATTAACCTACTTATTTATTTGGAACCCCCAAATCAATGCTTATGGTGCTTTCCCAGTTTCTACTGGACACGTGCAAGTGGTGAAGAATGAGTTGCCTGCCATGCACTTTCCAGAAAAAGTCTAACAAGGCAACCATGTCCCTTCTTGTTTCCGTTCTCAAACTGTAAACAAGTGTCCTTTTCACCAGGTTTTCCTAACTTTGAGCTTTTTGTTGGTGATTTTGCTACTTAAAATGGCCCCCAAGCTGTAGTGCTAAGTGCAAGAAGACTCTGATGTGCCTTCCAGAGAAAATACATGTATTAGGTAAGCTTCATTCAGGTATGAGTTACAATGCTGCTGGTCGTGAGTTCAATATTAATGAATTAATAATATATACTAAAGTGTCTTTAAACAGAAACTCACATAAAACAAGGTTATGTGTTGGGTGGTTGATGAAACTGTTGTGACCAGGGCCTCACAGAAAGAAACCTGTGCTTCCCCTATGAGCAGTGGTTCAATGTTCAGTGTGTGTGGCAACTTTATAAAACAAAACTACCACAAACAAAAGAACCAACTATAACATTTATCAAGTACCTACTATGTGTTGGATGCCATGCTTGTCCTTGAGCATTCAGAATTAGAATCCTGAATATACCAGCAAACAAAAACTAATATAGATCAATTTTTTAAAAAAGGTCAACAACCTAATTGAAAAATGGGAAAATGATACATAGGAAAGTCACAGAACAGGAACCTTATATGGCCAATAACATGCAAAGATGCTCAAGGTAACTAGCAATCATGAAGCTGTGACTTAAAACTGCAAAAATATTCCATTTCATACCCATGAGCTTGTAAGAATGAAGAAGTCTGACAATTTCACATGTAGTGAGAATGTGGACTCATGAGGGCTCTCACTCATGGCTGATGGGTAGTAAACTAGAACAACCACCTTGCGGAGCAATGTGGCAATATCTCATAAGGGTCGAGAAGCCCCCATGACAGATCTTATGACTCAACAATCCCGCTCCAAGTACAGACCCTAAAGAAACTTTTTTTTTTTTTTTTTTGAGACGGAGTTTCGCTCTTGTTACCCAGGCTGGAGTGCAATGGCGCGATCTCGGCTCACCGCAACCTCCGCCTCCTGGGTTCAGGCAATTCTCCTGCCTCAGCCTCCTGAGTAGCCAGGATTACAGGCACGCGCCACCATGCCCAGCTAATTTTTTGTATTTTTAGTAGAGACGGGGTTTCACCACGTTGACCAGGTTGGTCTCGATCTCTCGACCTCGTGATCCACCCGCCTCAGCCTCCCAAAGTGCTGGGATTACAGGCTTGAGCCACCGCGCCCGGCCCCTAAAGAAACTCTTGATAATATTCCCAGGGAGAAATGTAACACATGTTCCTCACAACATTATTTATAATAGCAAAAACCTAGAAAACAACTCAAGCATCCTAAATTAGCAGGAGGATAAAGAAATAAATCATGAACTAGGCATACAATAACAGCTACAGAAAGGAAACAGCAGAGCTATTATAGCAACATGTAGCAATAGTGAAAAATCTTGCAAACAATACTAAGAGAACAAAAGAAGTTGCAGAAGAATATATACAGTATGTGTCCATTTATATAAAGCTTAAAAACATGGAAAACAATATTTTATGTATGCAGGTATCTGTGGAACAATACAATATGTGCATGTTACATTTAGTATTTATTACTACATTTAGTAGTAATATTTATAACAGTCAATTTCTTAACTTTGGTGGTAAGTACATGGCTATTTGTTGTGTTATTCTTTATACATTTAGTTATGTCTGAAATATTTAATTTTTTTTTTTAGAGACAGGGTCTTGCTCTGTCACCCAGGCTAGAGTGCAGTGGCATGATCATAGCTCACTGCAGCCTAGAACCCCTGTGCTCAAGCAATTCTCCTGCCTCAGCCTCCTGAATTGCTTAGGAATACAGGTGCACATCACTGTGCCTGGCTAATTTTTTTTTTTCTTTTAATCTTTTTTGTAGAGATGAGATTTCACTACATTGCCCAGACTGGTCTCAAAATCCTGGTCTCAAATAATTATCCTGCCTCAGCCTCCCAAAGTACCAGGATTATAGGCCTGAGCCACCAGGTCTGGCCTTGAAATATTTAGTAAAAAGCAAAATAATTTTTCTAGGAGGATAGTACAAACAACAAACATCATCATGTATATCCACATAAAGCATGGGTCAGGATTCTGGACTGGAGATGAGGATGTTGAATACATTCACACATGGGACAAGTGAAGCAGAAAAGAGTCTTGAATGGTGCTCACCTTGATAGTCCCTTCACCACAAAGACTTTATTAGAATGTTGCTTCTCCAGTTTGCTCATCACCTCGTACAGATTGTGGTTCAGCTAGAGCCAGTGAGAAAGAAGGGGATGCTAGCCAACTGGGAACCCGAGAGTATATATCCCTTCTCCCCTCCCCTTCAGATGGTTTCCCAAAATAAAACCCCTCCCTTTCAACTCCAATCTGAATTCCTCTCCATCTGTCTAGCACACTGGAATCCAGGTCTTGTCCTGCTACCCCCTCTTCCTTGTCTCTCTGTGTTCTAAGTTCTGCCTTTTCCAACAGACTGGCAGCTGTCTCAATGCAGGGTCCATAACTGATGTCTGATTTGAGGTTCTAGCTTCTCATAGGTGATCCAGGGAATGAAAACTCATTTTTAATATTAATTAGGCAAATCATACTTTAGCCAAATAAACTATGGAGAGTAATATCTGTAGCTGTGTGTAAATATAACTAACATTGTAGTAGCAAAAAATCTTGGAATCTCAGGCCTAGAAAAGACCTCATAAGTTATGTTATATGGCTGGCAGTCACTGACAGGATTAGTCTTATTTGAGACCAACCACCCGAGAAATTGACTTGTCCTTAAATAGTCCCTAGCAACAATAGAGATTTCCCAATGGGGTTCCCCATTTCAATTCTTCTTTCCATAGACCTAACCTCCTTTATTCATGCTAAAGCTCCAATTTGGACGTACTTATTCAGTTGTTAAGGGAGATGAAAGTGCCCTCTGATTGTGTATATATGTGCTTTAATATAGTTAAGTACACAATCAAGTGCTCTTATTTCATCATGAGATAAAAGTCAAAATCTGTGGTGTCAATATGGTTATTAAAAGAAATTATGTAAGTCAAGGCTACCTTCATATTTACTAGAAAACACACCTAGGAGTCTCAACTGGCCAGATGCTTCTCACCTTGCTCATTTCCCTGTAGAAGACATCCCTCAAGTTGGAAATGTTTTGGAAGATGGTCACATAGCAGCCAATACGACTATTAGGAAGCAAAACAACAAACACATATGGGTAAAGCATAGGAAATACAAGGTAGGACCTTGAGCCAAAGCCACCACCAAGGCTCCTAAAAGAAAACCATCCCATATCCCACACTCAGGATGTTCTGGGATCTGGATTCATCTGAGCTGGGCCAGGAACACACCTTATTCTTTGGAGCAGGAAGGCCAGGGGAGACAATATCAGCTCAGGTTGACACCAAAGTTTAACAGTTTCATGGAGTTACTTGATTTGGGCTCTTGAAGACTGAATAGACATGAAAGGGCTTTGAATAATTTTTTAGAGCCATATTAATATAAGGCCATCTAATTATAATTATTACAGCAAGAATTATTCTTTCCCTTTATGAATACAGGACTTCTACATCTGTATGTACATTAATGGAATTCTCCTGTAAGTGAATCAAGGAAGTATACTTTTAAACTATTAAATTTCATTTCTAGGCCAGGCACAGTGTTTCACACCTGTAATCCCAGCACTTTAGGAGGCTGAGAGGCAGATGGATCACTTGAGGTCAGGACGTTGAGACCAGCCTGGCCAACAGGGTGAAACCTGTCTCTACCAAGAAATACAAAAATTAGTCAGGTGTAGTAGCACGTGCCTGTAGTCCCTGCTACTCAGAAAGCTGAAGGGGGAGAATTGATTGAACTGGGAGGCATAGGTTGCAATGAGCTGCACTCTAGCCTGGGTAACAGAATGAGACCCTGTCTCAAAATAAATCAATAAAATGAAATTTCAATTTTATTTTAATTAGGAGTCACATAATGTTTTAGAATACATGTATTCATTAAAAGGCTCCATCCTATGTACACTAATAAGTGACAGTATAAAATACTCTGACTATAATTGTATTAATGCATATCTTATACAATAAAAAGAAAAAAGGATACAAATGGAGTTTCTGCTCAGATTTCACTTTAAATGTGGAAAATTTGGCTGCACCTGATGGCTCACACCTATAATCCCAGAACTTTGCGAGGCCAAGGTAGGCAGATCACTGAGGCCAGGAGTTCGAGACCAGCCTGGGCGACATGGTGAAACCCCATCTCTACTAAAAATACAAAAAAAAAAAAAATTAGCCAAGTGTGGTGGCACATCCCTGTAATCCCAGGTACTCGGATGGCTGAGGCATAAGAATCCCTTGAACTAGGGAGGTGGAGGTTGCAGTGAGTTGATATTGAGTACCACTGCACTTCAGCCTGGGTGACAGAGTGAGACCCTGTCTCAAAAAAAAAAAAGTGGGGGTGTGGGAATTTAAATCTAAAACACTTTTATCTGCCTACAGTCAAGGCACACAAGGTGCCTTGTGTGAAGCAAAGGTACCTTTTCTGAATTCCAGTCATTACCTATTATAAAGAATGGGCAGCTCCTCCAGCAGTTCTTGGTTCAGATCTTCAAATACAGTCTGGGCTTTGTTGAACTCTTCCTCTGCCTAAGTGGTAAAAGAGACAAGACAATCGCCCTTAATTCTGAACGCAGGACTACAGCATACCTGCTTCATCCTCTGCGTTTTTTAGGCACTAGCCTTATGAGGAGCCGTCCCTTTTCTTCCCTTGACCATGCCCTCCTCAGCCTCAAGACTCTGACTATCCTTATAGCATCAGTGTCAGAAGAAACAGATTTCCTTCAGGACACTGGAAGCCGAATTTATAATTTCCCATAACCAGCTTGGCCCAGCCACCTGCTACCACCATGGGGAGAGAGAGACCAGGAAGAGTTACTAGTTTTTGTTGCTGTTTTCATTTTACCCTAGCAGTCTTGGCCTCGTCTTTCTTCTTGGCATTCTGCACTGCTTCCAGGTGATGTCGGGCACTATCATAGTCCACGAGCTTCCGACCCCGCTTGGCAATTCTCTCCTGATCAGGGTAGCAAGAAAGAGTGTGGATACTCACTTTTTAGTGGCCAGGATATAGGTAACAGAGTACCAAGCAGAGAGTAAGATTCGTGGGTCCTATTATCAAATTTCACTTTTGTTCCCCCCGCCCCCCGCCCCACAGACTGGGGCTATTATGGTTTTGTTTTCTTTTGTTTTGTTTTTGAGACAGTCTCGCTGTGTCACCCAGGCTGCAGTACAGTGGCACTAGCTCGGCTTGCTGCAACCTCCACCTCTCAGGTTCAAATGATCTTCCTTGCTCAGCCTCCCAAGTAGCTGGGACTACAGGCACCTGACACCATGCATGCCTAATTTTTTATTTTTTGCATTTTTAGTAGAGATGGGGTTTCACTATGTTGGCCAGGCTGGTCTTGAACTCCTGACTTCATGATTCACCCACCTTGGCCCCCCAAAGTGCTGGGATTACAGGTGTGATCCACCGCGCCTGGCCTTTGTTTTTGTTTTTTTGAGACAGGGTCTTGTTCTCTTGCCCAGGCTGGAGTGCAGTATTGAGATTTCAGCTCACTGCAACCTCTGCCTCCCAGATTCAAGCAATTTTTGTGCTTCAGCCTCCCAAGTAGCTGTAATGATAGGCGTGTGCACCAAGTTCAGCTAATTTTTGTATTTTTAGTAGAGATGGGGTTTTGCCATGTTAGCCAGGCTCGTGTCGAACTCCTGGGCTCATGTGATATGCCTGCCTCAGCCTCCCAAAGTGTTGGGATTATAAGCATGAGCCACCACGCCCGGCCCAAATTTCACTTTCTAGTAGGATTGTGTGCCCATGGGATCTCCCTCAGTATCTAGGAAGAATGGGGGATTCTCAGAGGGAGATAGAGTAAGGGGCAATCCTACAGAGCATGTGGAAATCTGCAATATATATAATGTTTATATTTTTCACCTCCACCTCCCCTTGTATTAAAATTTAGCATTTCCTATGAACCCATTATAAACTAGTTCAGCCTCCAGGAGAAATGACCTTGAGAATCACATAAAAGTGAAAGTCTGAATTTTTGGGCCTTAGTCCCAAATCTGCCATTCATTAGCCTGTGGCCAGTGGTAAGGCACATTTCTTTTGGAACCTCAATAGCCCCATCTGCCCTTATACAACGGTTATTTGAAAGATTGAATGCTGAATACAAAGTGCTTTGAAAGCTCTAAAACACAACAGAAGCCATAAATTACTATGAGCACTGAGAGAAAGTCTACTCAATCTTATACAAACGATAAATTATACCAGGGAGAAGCAAACTATGTTATTGAATCATCTCATTCTCTCAGTCACAGAATTTGAAAAGATTTTAGCAATTATGTGGTCCAACTTCCCATACAATACATGAGGCTTCTCCACAATATCCAAGATAAGAAGTAGTTTGACTTCTGTTTGCCCAAACAACAGACAACTCACTATCTTTGAGTCTATTTCATTTTGTTTTCGGAAACCTTTAACTGTTAGGAACTTAAGTCAGCCTCCCTCTAACTTCTTCCTCTGAATCAGCACAGTGCCTGACAGAGTAGGTGTTTAATAAAAACTAGTGCCGGGCTCCGTGACTCATGCCTGTAATGCCAGCACTTTAGGAGGCTGTGGGGGCGGATCACCTGAGGTCAGGAGGTTGAGACCAGCCTGACCAACATGGTGAAACCCTGTCTCTACTAAAAGTACAAAAATCAGCTTGGCATTGTGGTGCACGCCTGGAATCCCAGCTACTCCGGTGGCTGAGGCAGAAGAATTGCTCGAATACGGGAGGTGGAGGTTGCAGTGAGCCGAGACTGTACCAGTGCACTCTAGCCTGGGTAACAGAGCAAGACTACGTCTCAACAAAAAAAAATACTAGCTTAATGAATAGATGGACTCTAATTTTGCTTTCTGGAAGAGTTTAGAATAGGTGGACTTCCTCTTTTACCCAACAGACTTTCAAGTATTTGAAGGTAACTATTTGATTGCTCCATGTTTCCTCTTCTATATAATATCTTGAGTGCCATCAGCTGTTTGTCACAGCTAAAAGGGATGCCTCTAACTTGTATCTGATTCAAAATCAGTGCAAATATAGCTCACTGAAATCTGTTTATTTTATGTATTTACTTATTTTGAGACACCAGCCTTTGTCACCCAGGCTGGACCGCAGTGGCATGATCTCGGCTCACTGCAACCTTTCCCTCCCCAGCTCCAGTGATCCTTCACCCAGCCTCCTAGGGTAGCTGGGACTACAGACACGCACTACCACACTGAATAATTTTTTTTAGTAGTTTTTTGTAGAGATGGGGTTTTGCCACGTTGCGCAGGCTGGTCTTGAGCTCCTAGGCTCAAGTGGTCCTCCTGCCTTGGCTTCCCAAAGTACTGGGATTATAGGTGTAAGCCACTGCACCCAGCCTTGAAATCTAAGTTTAAACACAAACTTCACACTACTTCCAACCTTCTATCCTAACCTCTTACCTAACCCTCAACCTTAATCTTTCTCCTAACTTACCCAAACTTCATTTCTAATCATGAAGCTCTAATTCTACTTACAATGCCTAACCTAGTATGTTCTCTAACCTGGATTGGGCCATCCACAACCCAGCCTTCATTCCGTACATTGAGTACCTTGATCTCGCTGAACTGGGCGACGTAGTTTTCCATGGTCCTCACAGCCTGGTCGGCCAGTTTTTCCTCGTAGTCCTCCCAAAGGAGATCATTATTCTGTGGGATAGAGGCAGAGGCTGGTGAAGGCTCCACTTCCTAACCACAACCGTCTACCAGGGAAATAGCCAAATTTTTCCTGCAAAAAACTTCTTTTTTGTAGCACTGTATTTAGAATATCATGTTGGATTCTGGGGAATAGTCAGAGGAAGAAAAGAAACAGCCCCTACCCCAAGGAACTGCTCTATCGGGGTCTGAACATACATTCAGGGATTAAGAACAGAGCACAAGGTCAAAGCCTCGGACTCCAGAGCTTAGATGGGAAAGTTTAAGAGTATATAACTGCATGAATTTTGTTTTAAAAAAACGACCAATCTTTAGGAGCTAAAACTTCCCATAATGTTTTAAAGAGGGGAAGAGGGTCAAAATTAAAGGAATCCACAGATTAGGGAAAACTTGTTTTTACCTTCATAGTTGCAGCTTCTTCCTACCACCCAGCGAATGAGCCTATACAAATGCACAGTGTGAACTGGCTCCTTTGTTTTCCTATTTTCTTGGATAGAGAAGCTAAGCTGAGGTTGAGATGCAAACAGAAGTAAGTGCCAACAAGTTGTGAAACCCAAGCCACCCTTACCCCTACGATGGCCTTCAGCTCCTGGTGACCATCCCACTCGCTGCTGTAGATCTCCTGCAGGGTTTCTGACACTCTTTTTGAACTTTCATGCATCACTGAAAGGAGAGAATTCAGTCCCACCATCAAGTTCCTCAACAGTAGTTGGTGTAATCACGTGGGTGACAAATCAGTGGGTTCAATTCAGAAGGACGGACTCAGAAGGTCTGGGTTATATAAGTGAGGGAAGCTGGATGGGCTGAAAGGAAGAGTCACTCTTCCTTGGCTCACAAAGTTCCAGGAGTCTAAATAAATAATAAAATGACAAAAATCTGGGGGTATGGTTGTTGTTTTCTTCCCCTAAACCTCTTAGTAGCTATATAAATGTCCTCTGGATTATCCTGTGCTACAATACCAACCTTTGACTGCACTAAGGAAGTTCTTCAGGTCCTTGTATAGCTTGTGGCCTTCTGCCTGAAAGAGAAAAGTACATTTGGTGACGAAAGAGA
This sequence comes from Callithrix jacchus, assembly GCF_049354715.1. NCBI lineage: Eukaryota > Metazoa > Chordata > Mammalia > Primates > Cebidae > Callithrix > Callithrix jacchus. The sequence goes on along the minus strand of NC_133510.1, from coordinate 68,160,335 downwards.
TTGATATTTCAAAAGATGCCCCGAGGTCAAAGTCAAAAACTAGGTTAAAAGCAGAAATCACACTTGGAATTTCTCCAAATATTCACAATTTTTGTAAGTTAGCCTTTACTTTCTTTATCAACGTGTTGTAGGTTGTCTCTTTTGTATTAGTTTTTTTTTAGACAGAGTTTGGCTCTTGTTGCCCAGGCTGGAGTGCAATGGCATGATCTCGGCTCACTGCAACAACCGCCACCTCTCAGATTCAAGCTATTCTCCTGACTCAGCCTCTCGAGCAGCTGGGATTACAGGCATGCACCACTACACTTGGCTAATTTTGTATTTTTAGTAGAGACAGGTTTCTCCATGTTGGTCAGGCTGGTTTCGAACTCCCGATCTCAGGTGAACCACCCACCTCAGCCTCCCAAAGTGCTGGGATTACAGGAGTGAACCGCCGTGACCTGCCTGGTGTTAGTGTTTAAGATGGGGGCTTGCTACAGCTCCCATTACACTGGCATGTCTTCCTTCCATGGAACAAGAGCCGATATCCCAGTTCCTCTGTTGAAATGTAAGTGTTCTCTGTGTAATACGATCTATGCCATCCTCTGGCTTACACCCTCCTCCCTGGGTAAAGCGCTACCATTTTCCACAGACACCAGGCCTTCTTCTTTCTCTGAATCCTCACGCAGACATTCCTCCCCTCCTCTGATATCCTTCTCTTCATTGCCTCACTTTACCCTTCCCTTCCATCAGTCACCTGCTTTATGCTACTCCAGGGAGCCCCGTCATTGCCTCTCCTCCTGTTCCCACCCAAATGTCTTCATCTCTCTATCTATCTATCCCTGCTTCCATCTTTGCTCCTGTGTCTGAAATCTCATTTTTTAGGCTAGGAACCCCAAGTTCAGATAAGGCCTCCTCCTCCCTCTAAAAACGAAGGAGAGGAAGGTGTCATTTAGAGTTAGAAGTTTAAATCTCAATCTGATAAATGAACTGCTTTTGTTGTAACTCTGACAAATGTTCATTTAGCCTCTGCTTCTCAAGTACTTCCAGGAACTGGAACCCAACATCTTGCCTGAGACAGTATCACTTGATTTTAAACTAGCTCTGTTAAAACTTTTTCTGGGCCAGGCACAGTGGCTCATGCCTATAATCCCAGCACTTTGAGAGGCCAAGGTGGGCAGATCACCTGAGGTCAGGAGTTTGAGACCAGCCTGACCAACACAGTGAAACCCCATCTCTACTAAAAATACAAAAATTAGCCAGGTGTGGTTGTAGGTGCCTGTAATCCCAACTACTTGGGAGGCTGAGGTAGGAGGATTGCTTGAACTTGGAATGTGAAGGTTACAGTGAGCTGAGATAGGATTGTGCCACTGCATTCCAGCCTGGGCAACAGAGCAAGACTCCATCTCAAAACAAACAAACAAACAAACTTTTTCCTATTAGTCTTCAGTTGGTCTTCTGTACCCATAGAGTAGATCTAATTTCTCTTCCATACATGTTTGAAGACACCTTTCACGTGCCCTTGACCAAGTCTTTTTCATAGGTTTCCTCAACTGTTCCTTATGGTGTTTAGAGCCCCTTCCCATTTTGGTCTCCTTCCTATGTGTAAACTCATTTTGAATAGTTGGGTGGGAATTTAAGGCCTGACAGCTGACATTCTGGAACCTGACTTCAGGAGTGTAGGGATGGACTGAGAGGTGTAGCCCACTTCAAGGGTACTCTACGGGGTCAGCCTATAGGTCAGAACAGACCAGTTCTGGGGATGGTATACCTAATAACCAAGCTGCATTATTCAGTACACCATAAAATACTTGTGAATTTGTTCATTTGTTATTTGCTGTATTCATTCCTTGATAGACTATTTTTGATACCAAAAATATAAAAAATTATGGAGCTGGGCACAGTGGCTCCCAGCACTTTGGAAGGCTGAGGCAGGTGGATCACCTGAGCTCAGGAGTTTGAGACGAGCCTGACCAACATAGTGAAACCCCATCTCTACTAAATACAAAAAATTAGCAGGGTGTGATAGCACATGCCTGTAATCCCAGCTACTCGGGAGGCTGAGGTAGGAGAATCACTTGAACCTGGGAGGTGAAGGCTGCAGTGAGCTGAGATTGCGCCACTGCACTCCAGTCTAGGCAAAAAGAGCGAAACTGTCTCCAAAAATATAAATAAATAAATAAATGAAAATAAAAATAAAAAATTATGGGAGAAAAAAAGGAAAATTCAGAAAATTCTATCTAGTGACAAAATTTTTTCCTGGAAATCTCTGGGGAAAGGTCACTATTACTTAATTTTAGCAGCAGAAAATTTAGGTCTACTTGGTCAAATCAACAAAGAAAACTGGACTAGATATTTCATCCATTTTCTTGCCTCCAGAGCTCACTTCCAAGCTAGTCTAAACTTTTGGCCAAATCTTAGATCAAAAGTCCCTCTCAAGGGCTGAATGTCAGTTTGAAGGGACATGAGGACCCAGAGAGTCCTAAAGGAGTGAAAGGCACTGTCAGAGAGGTACGGAACTGGGATTGTATGCTGTGTTATCATAGGAGGATTAAGAGAACATCATAGAAACAATCAAGGAAATAGGCTGGGCACGGTGGCTCACACCTGTCATCCCAGCACTTTGGGAGGCTGAGGCGGGTGGATCACTTGAGGTCAGGAGTTCGAGACCAGCCTGGCCAACATGGTGAAACTCTGTCTCTACTAAAGATACAAAAATGAGGCCGGGTGTGGTGGCAGACACCTGTAATCCCAGCTACTTGGGAGGCTGAGGCTGGAGAATCGTGTGAACCTGGAAGGTAGAGACTGTAGTGAGCCACAGTCACATCAATGAACTCCAGCCTGGGCAAAAGAGCAGACTCTGTCTAAAAAACAAACTATGTCAAGGAAGTGTCAGATACTACAGAGAGGTTGGAACGCAGGAAGAATTGGCAAAACTCACTGGTTTTGGTAATATGTCTCTGGTGACCTTGAGAAAGCACTTTCAATAGCATAATGGAGACAGATTCAGTCAGTTAACAAAATTCAACATTCAGAAACACTCAGCATTTACCAGGAAGGATATCTCACTTCCTCCTTGCTTTTTATTCACAGAAAAAAAGCTTAGATAGCCTAATATGTTAAATGTACACAACATCTTTTTTTTTTTTTTTTTTGAGATGGAGTTTTGCCCCTGTTGTCCAGGCTGGAGTGGAATGGCGGGATCTTGGCTCACCAGAAGCTCCACCTCCTGGGTTCAAGTGATTCTCCTGCCTCAGCCTCCATGATAGCTGGGATTACAGGTGCTTTCCACCATGGCTAGCTAATTTTTTTGTATTTTTAATAGAGACAGAGTTTCACTATGTTGGCCAGCCTGGTCTTGACTCTCATACCCATGTGATCCACTCACCTTGGCCTCCCAAAGTGCTGGGATTATAGGTGTGAGCTACCGTGCTTGGCCACCACAATGTCCTTTTTTTTTTTTTTTTTTAAGATGGGGTTTCGCCATGATGGCCAGGCCGGTCTTGAACTCTCCTGACCTCAGGTGATCCATCCACCTTGGCCTCCCAAAGTGCTAGGATTACAGGCGTGAGCCACCGTGCCCAGCCCACAATGTCTTTTAAACATGGGTAAGATACGTAGACAGAAGTTTGAGAATTTTGAAAAGGTGATAATCAAGGTTTTAACGAGCCTTGAAAGAGTTTTGGAGATTTATAAAAATTAACAAGGCTTTAAAATTACTTATTGAAGGAAAAAAAAGGACCCAATTTTTTACTTCACTATAAAATTTTTATTTCAAAAATAAATATAACAAAGTAATAAAAACTGTTAAATTACCTTGCAAAGTCCAGGTACCGTGGCTTACACCTATAATCCCACCACTTTGGGAGGCCGAGGCGGGTGGATCACCTGAGGTCAGAAGCTCAAGACCAGCCTGGCTAACATGGTAAAGGCCCGTCTCTACTAAAAATACAAAAATTAGCTAGTTGTGGTGGCATGTGTCTGTAATCCCAGCTACTCGGGAGGCTGAAGCAGGAGAATCACTTGAACCCAAGGAGCACAGAGGTTGCAGTGAGCTAGGATTATGCCATTGCACTCCAGCCTGTGTGACGAGAGCAAAACTCCATCTCAAAAAAAATTACCTTGCACAATTTCTACAAATAAAATTCCTATTTTTTCCCCATTAGTTCTCATATGACCTGAAAAATCAGATCAGTAATCAAGGCAACCATGCATAAATACACACTGTTCAAAACTAGGGGTACTCTGTCACAGCCCAGAAAATGGAACGCCTTCTCCTCTCTGCTGTCGCTCACAAAAGCCCAGCTCCATTTCTGTGTTTTGGAATCAAGCCATTTAGTCAGAAAATTCTCCTTTATGCTCTTGCTCTTTCTTTTGAGAAGATGAAGTATGAGTGTGAGTGTGTGTGTGCAGAGGGAGTAGTGGTGTAGAGCGGGGGAGGAAGGGGAAGACAGGACAGCACCAGGTTTCTCTGACCTATTTGTCCTCCCCTGGAATATCTGCAGGTTGAATAATCCCAACATCTTTCTCCTTTCTTGACAGATGTGACTCGCATAGTCTTGGATTCTCGCTTGTCTGGGAGTCAAGAAACTTGGCTCTACCACCAACTAGCAAGTTATTCCACTTCTCTGCCTTCCATTTCTTCATCTATAAATGCAGGGCAAGACCAGTTCTAGGTCTAAATCTTATGATTTTATCACTTCTGCTCTCTGAATCCTTGCCAAGTTACTGGCATTGCCATAAAGAGTGTGAGTCAGTCCTTCCACCCATTATACAAACAGTCCCAACCCTCGGTTAATGAACCACTCACACCAGAAGCTTGTCCTGAGCAGTCAGGTGGACAGAGCTAGGTCTAAGAGACTGGGGTACTGGCCGGGTGTGGTGGTTCATGCCTGTAATCCCAGCACTCTGGGAGGCTGAGGTGGGTGGATCACCTGAGGTCAGGAGTTCAAGATCAGGCTGGCCAACATGGTGAAATCCCATCTCTACTAAAAATACAAAAATTAGCCAGGCGTGGTGGTGCACACCTGTAATCCCCAGCTACTTGGGAGGCTGAGGCAGGAGAATTGCTCCAACACAGGAGGCAGAGGTTGCGGTTGCAGTGAGCCAAGATCATACCACTGCAGTCTAGCCTGGGTGACAAAGAGTGAGACTCCATCTCAAAAAAAAAAAAAAAAAAAGAGAGAGAGAGAGAGAGGCTGGGGTACTGAGGATGGAGAGGGTTGTTATCCTGGGGTTCCCTAGTGGAAAATGGACTCAGACACTCAGCAAAACAAGTGTAAATAGGATGCCCAAACCTTGACCAAGTGTTGAAAAGTGCTTGGTTTAATGTAGATCCAAGAGGGAAAGATGAAGCTAGATTATTAGATTTGATTTTAAAGGTAATGAATTGGAAGTCGCTATCACTATCAGAAATAACAGGTTTAAGTGCTCCTTGAGGAAAAGGATCCTTCCTATGTAATACACTCTGAAGAGAAGGAATAGGGGGAAGCAAGTAGAGCCTCAAAGAAATATTACCTATAGAAATGTGATAGGGAATGTGGGCAAGTGGCAAGACATTGAAATTAGGCCAGGAAGTTTGGGACTAATAAGACAAGCTATTAATAAAAAGTTTACAAAAAAAAAAAAAAAGTTTACCTGCAAGCTGACTGTGGGTGAGAGATCGGGCACACAACCAACTGGTTCAGCTTCTGGAACGCTTCACTCACACCTGTAATCCCAGACCTCAAGGAGTCAGAGGCAGGAGGACTGCTTGAGCCTAAGAGTTAGAGACCAGCTTGGGCAACATAGCGAGACCCCATCTTCACAAAAAGAAAAAAAAAATCCTTGACCTTGTCCTTTTTCCTCCTGTGTGTCTTTGCCACCCCAGGTCAGATGTGTCTGTATTGTCACTGTCTTCCTCCTTAAACTGAGAGCCTTGTGGGGAGGCATGTTGGCTCATTCATGTTGAAGTCCCAGCACCTGTGTTAACAGTGCCTGGCACTCAGCAGGTGCTCATAAAATGTTTGTTAAATGGGTCGGTTGTGGTGGCTGATGCCTGTAATCCAAGCACTTTGGAGGCCAAGGCGGGCAGATCACCTGAGATCGGGAGTTCAAGACCAGACTGACCAACATGGTGAAACCCCAGTCTTAAAAAAAAAAAAAAAAAGTAATTAAAAAAATAGTTTGTTAAATGAATTTACCAAGAGGAGAATTTCAAAAGTATGTTCAATCAGCACTTATAGATGTATCATTCTCTTAGTCAAGAAGTTTTTCCTTATTTATTTTATTTTTAAAATAGAGACAAGGTCTCACTATGTTCCCTAGGCTGGTCTTGAACCCCTGGGCCTTCTGCCTCAGCCTCCCAAAGTGTTGGGATGACAGCCATGAGCCACTGCACCCAGCTAGAAGCTTTTCTTTCTTCCCCACCTAACTCCATTTCATTTATCGAACATACTTTCCCTCCTTAAGTGATGTTTAAATGGTGGGCTTCCACAGGGAATTCTGAGGGGACTGTCCCATTGGTTCTTGTTCTTCCTGATGGCCCTACTTCATTTCTTACCTTTTCTACCTACACATCTGCTCTTAGAGAGAGGACAGAGGGACAAAATGGGCCAAGAATCAGAAACCTTCCGAAGTGGATGTCAACTTACTGATTCTTCTTCTTTCATCCTGGAGTTGGAAATAGAACAGTAATAAGAGTTGAGAAGAGGCCCAGGGAGGCCTCCTAGTGAAGCATAGTGAAAAAAGCTGAGTTTAAGTCTAAATCCTGGCCCTGCAACTTATATGCTGTTACTTCACTATTAACATCACACAAAAAAGGAGACAACCAGACATTATGTGCCTCCTGATGGAAGAATACAATAACACCTATTAAGTATTCTTGCTGTCAAAACAAAAACTTGAATCTCATCAAGCCTCTAAGTCCATCAATTTACAGAAAGTATGGAAGGCATAGAAGCATATTAGACAATACCATGGGAATTCAATCAGCAAAATATAGACTGTAGGAAATTTCAGGACAAACAACCTAGTATCATCAACAAATAAGCTTCTACAAGAAGGGAGGGATTAGAACACAGATTAAGAAATATAACCTTAAATCTAAGAGACTTAAACATGTCGGTGAGTTGCTGATTTAAACAAACCATAAAAAAACATGAAGACACAATCAGGGGAATTTGAACATTGACAAGATATTTTGTCATATTAAGAAATGATTGTGGGCCGGGCGTGGTGCCTCACGCCTGTAATCCCAGCACTTTGGGAGGCTGAGGCAGGTGGATCACGAGGTCAAGAGATCGAGACCATCCTGGTCAACATGGTGAAGCCCCGTCTCTACTAAAAATACAAATTAGCTGGGCATGGTGGCGCGTGCCTGTAATCCCAGCTACTTGGGAGGCTGAGGCAGGAGAATTGCCTGAACCCAGGAGGCGGAGGTTGCAGTGAGCCAAGATCGTGCCATTGCACTCAGCTTGGATAACAAGAGCGAAACTCCGTCTACAAAAAAGAAAAGAAATGATTGTGGCCGGGCGTGGTGGTTCACGCCTATAATCTCAGCACTCTGGGAGGCCGAGGCAGGCGGATCACCTGAGGTCAGGAGTTCAAGACCAGCCTGACCAACATGGAGAAACCCCGTCTCTACTAAAAAGACAAAAAAAATTAGCTAGGCATGGTGATACATGCCTATAATCCCAGCTACTCAGGAGGCTGAGGTAGGGGAATCGTTTGAACCTGGGAGGAGGAACTTGCGGTGAGCTGAGACCGTGCCATTGCACTCCAGCCTGGGTAACAAGAGCAAAACTCCATCTAAAAAAACAAAAAACAAGAAATGATTCTAGTTTTTTGTTAAAAGATAGCACTAAAACTTACATTTTCTTGGACTATTTAATCAGAAATATCTGAAAAGATATTTGTATGACATTCATAAGTGAAAAAGGCAAGTTGCAAAACCATATGCATGGAATAATCTCACTTCAGTAAGCCTCACATTTATTTATTGTGGATATACTTAGATATCATACACATATATAGCCAAAGGAATTGTAAAGATATAACATAGTTGTAGTTTAAGAAGACGAAAAATCATAATTGTTTTGTTAACATTGTTTTCTTTTCCTTTTTTTGTTGAGACAGGGTCTCACTTTGTCACCCAGGCTAGAGTGCAGTGGCGTGAAGCTCACTCCCGGACTCAGGCAATCCTCTTGCCTCAGCCTCCCAAGTAGCTAAGACTATAGGAGCATGCCATCATGCCCAGCTAATTTTTGTATTTTTTGTAGAGATGGGTTTTGCCATGTTGCCCAGGCAGATCTCAAACTCTAAGCTCAGCACTTTGGCCTCTCGGTGTGCTGGGGTTATAGGCATGAGGCACTATAATGGGTCTATTATTGATTTTTAATTCATTTTTTTCTTTTTCCTGATGTTCTTTGGGTTTTTTTTTTTTTTTTTTTTGAGACAGGGTCTTGCTCTGCCACTTAGGCTGGAGTACAGTGGCACAATTGCAGCTCACTGCTTAGTAGTTGGGACCACAGGCATGCACCACCATGGCCAGCTAATATTTTTTATTTTTTGCAGAGATAAGGTATCCTGTGTTGCCAGGTTTGTCTCAAACTCCTAACCTCAGCAATACTCTCACCTCAGCCTTCCACTGGGAGGTGTGAGGCACTGCACTCAACCATTTACTTTCTGATTTGTTGTAATGAGTACATATTTTATTTATACCGATTTATTTATTCATTTTTGAGACCAGGTCTTGCTCTGCTGCCTAGGCTGGCATGTAGTGGTATGATCATAACTCACTGCAGCTTGGAATTCCTGGGCTCAAGCAATCCTCCTACCTCAGCCTCCCAAGTGGTTGGAACTACAAGCATGTGCCACCACACCTGGCTAATTTTGGTATTTTTTTGTAGAGACAGGGTCTTGCTATGTTGCCCAGGCTTGTCTTGAATTCCTAGGCTCAATTAATCCTCCTGCTTTGGCCTCCCAAAGTGCTGGGATTACAGGCATGAGCCACCGTGCCCGGCCAAGTAAATGTATTATAGAAAAACATTTTGAGGTGTGATAACGGTATTGTGGTTGCATTTTAAAAGAGTTCTATCTTTAGAGACTGATTATAATTTTTTGTCTTTCTGAGACAGAGTTTCACTCTGTTGTCCAGGCTGGAAGCGCAGTGGTATGGTCTCAGCTCACTGAAACCTCCACCTCCCAGGTTCAAGCGATACTCCTGCTTCAGCCTCCCAAGTAGGTGAGATTACAGGTATGTGCCACCACGCCCAGCTAATTTTTGTATTTTTAGTAGAGAGGGGGTTTCACCATGTTAGCCAGGCTGGTCTCAAACTCTTGATCCTAGGTAATCTGCCCTCCTTGGCCTCCCGAAGTGCTGGGATTACAGGTGTGAGCCACTGTGCCCCACCTAATAATGAAATTTTTATGGATATGTAAATGTTGTTGGAATAAAAATGGAGTCACTAGTGTTTAAAAAAAAATCCCTGATAATAAAGCCAGGGAAAGCTATGGAGAGGAGGTTCTCATGCTTATATGCCTGATAAGAATTATCATAAAAGACCCTATGAAAACCATAGCCTTGCACAAAGGCCATCACAACCTTATACAAAAAATATTCTGCAAGGACTTCTGCCCTGCAACTGCCTGTTCAGCCTTGGACTGGTGTCGTCCTTGTTATTGATCTTTGTAGCCAAGAATAATTATTTTCAAACAATCATGTAATTCTTCTCATTTTTTCCTTTGAAAACATTTTTGTCTTCCTTTACTTCCCTGAATACCTCATAGTTTACTATGGTACACATATTCCCATTGCAACACTCTATTCCCACATAAATATCTTTTCCTCTTAGACAGCCTCCCTCTGTTTGTTACTTAGGCTGGATGAAATGATATATCTGGAATTTGCTTCACAATAATCAAGGATAGGAGAAAGTAAGTGGAGATACAGAGGAAACATGATTGCTCAGGAGTGGATAAATTATGGAAGCTGAGTGATGAGTATGTATGAATTCATTATACAAGTTTAATATCCTTTAAAAAAAAGTTTATTGACCAGGCGTGGTAGCTTGTGCCTGTACTCCCAGCACTTTGGGAGGCCAAGGCAGGCAGATCACCAGGTCAGGAGTTTGAGACCAGCCTGACCAACGTGGTGAAATCTCTACTAAAAATACAAAAATTAGCCAGGCATGGTGGTGCACACCTGTAATCCCAGCTACTCAGGAGGCTGAAGAGGCAGGAGAATCACTTGAACCCAGAAGGTAGAGGTTGCAGTGAGCCAAGATCACGCCACTGCACTCCAGCCTGGGCGACAGAGGGAGGCTCCATCTCCATTAAAAAAAAAAAAAAAAAAAAAAAAAAGATTTTATGTTGTCTTTGTCCCTGGTTCCTTGAATTAACTTATACCTAAGTTTACGCTAAAAAAATGACAGGATGGTGGCTGGCTAGACTGGAAAAATCAACCCTGTAACTACAGAGTTGAGGCTCTGAGACAGGTGATGTCAGCCTGACCTCTGCAGGAGGAAGGGGAGCTAGAGATAGATTTAATCATGTAACCAATGATTCAATGTATAAAGAAACTGCAATAAGGACTCCAAGCACCTGAAGCTTACTACATCAACATGCTGTGAGGGTGACACAGGAGCTTCATGTTTGTGACCCTCCTGGACCTCACCTTATGTGTCTCTTCATTTGGCTTGTCCTGATTTGTATCTTTGTAATAAAACTTGAATAGGTAGAAGGAATTCCCACATGTATAGCCAACTGGTCAGAAGTACAGGTATTCTGGGAACCCTGGAGCTTACAGCTGGTGTCTAAAAGGAGGGCAGTCTTATGAGGACTGTGCCCTTAACCTGTCAAATGTGATGTAACTCTGGATAGTGTTAAAATTGTATGTGACTTGATATTCTTAATTTAATAACTCCTTTCCAGTATAAAGAGGAAATAGCAATCTCTAAGGCTAATGTAAAAATTAAATGACTCAATGCATGTGAAGCACTGGGCCCCATGCCTTGTTCATGGTAGATGGAAAGGCAAACATTCATGGAGGTTAAACCTCTGGCATGCCCTTCTTCATGTAGATTTTCTACGTGAAATTATCTAGGCCAGGCACAGTGGCTCATGCCTGTAATCCCAGCACTTTGGGGGGCCGAGGCAGGAGAACTATTTGAGCCCAGGAGTTTGACACCAGCCTGGGCAACATGATGAAACCCTGTCTCTATTTTAAACAAAAAAGATTGAAAGAGAAATCCCAATTGAAATAAACAATGAGAATTGGAGGTTTGTTGGTGGAAATTCTAGGTCGAAGACAGAGGTATTATTTTAGATACAGGGCTCAGGAGTGGTAGATGTAGTGAGTAAAGAGGCAGTGAGAAAAACGTGGGGCTACTGACAGGCGAGGAGCCCTGGGGTGGGAAAGAGGCACTCTGGGGAGGTGGATAAGCCAAAAACTAAAGTAGCAGGGCTCACTTTGATGCTGTGTAAGGACCTGATGACGCCACTGTACCTGGGCAGTCCTGAGGGCAACAATTAAGAGAAAAGAACATTTCTGGCTGGGCGTGGTGGCTCACACCTGTAATCCCAGCACTTTGGGAGGCTGAGGTGGGGGAATCACAACTTTAGGAGTTCAAGACCAGCCTGAGCAACATGGTAGCAACATCTCTGCTGAAAATACAAAAATTAGCCGGGCATGGTGGCTCATGCCTGAAATCCCAGCTACTCAGGAGGTAGAGGCAGGAGAATTGCTTGAACCCAGGAGGCGGAGGTTGCAGTGAGCTGAGATTGCGCCATTGTACTCCAGCCTGGGTGACACAGCAAGACTCCATCTTAAAAAAAAAAAAAAAAAAAAAAGAACATTCCTCTGTTCCCCAAAATGACAGCAGCAAGAAAAAAGGTAAAGTCCTTTTATTATTTTTAAATTTATTATATTATTTTTTTGAGACAGAGTTTTCGCTCTTGTTGTCCAGGCTGAAGTGAGGTGGCTCGATCTTGACTCACCACAACCTCTGCATCCTGGGTTCAAGCGATTCTCCTGCCTCAGCCTCCTGAGTAGCTGGGATTACAGGTGCATGCCACCATGCCTGGCTAATTTTGTATTTTTAGTAGAAACGGGGTTTCTCTATGTTGGTCAGGCTGGTCTCAAACTCCTGACCTCCAATGATCCATCTGCCTCAGCCTCCCAAAGTGCTGGGATTACAGGTGTGAGCCACCATGCCCAGCCTTTATTTTATTTATTTATTTATTTATTTTTCTTTTTTTTTCCCCAATAGACCCCAGTGTTTAGTACTCCCCTCCCTGTGTCCATGTGTTCTCATTTTTCATCACCCGCCTATGAGTGAGAATATGCGGTATTTCATTTTCTGTTCTTGTGTCAGTTTGCTGAGAATTATGTTCTCCAGATTCATCCATGTCCCTACAAATGATACGAACTCATCATTTTTGATTGCTGCATAATATTCCATGGTGTATATGTGCCACATTTTCCCAATCCAGTCTATCATCGATGGGCATTTGGGTTGGTTCCAGGTCTTTGCTATTGTAAACAGTGCTGCAATGAACATTCGTGTGCATGTGTCCTTATAAGAGAACGATTTATAGTCCTTTGGATATATATTTTTTATATTTTTAGTAGAGACAGGGTTTCACCATGTTGGCCAGGTTAGTCTCAAACTCCTGACCTCAGGTGATCCTCCTGCTTCAGCCTCCCAAAGTGCTGTTATTACAGACATGAGCCACCGTGCCTGGCCAGTAAATTCCTTTAGTTTACCGAGGAAGGATAAGCAGCAGGTTACTCTGTAGCCCTTAACCCTAGGGAGAAGGTGGCTTGGTAGGGATGTTTTCAGTTTGTAGAATTTCTTGTTCTTCTGCCACTCAGCCCTCATGTCTCCTTTCTTCTTCCAAGCTTCTCTCCCCACCCTCCAGATTACCTGTTGTTGGTAGAAGTTGTTAGCGCTTTGTTCAAATCGTTCATCTTTGGTTTCTACAGTTTTCCCCAATTTCTGCAGCATCTGGGGATATAAGTCAGAAAGGCCCATAAGGTTGTTGTCGAGTCTCTCTTACTTGTTGGCCTCATATGACCCTGGCTTCAGTCAAGAATCTCACTTGTAACTGTAGGACTGTACTCTTACTAGACCAACAGAATTAGGAATGTAACAAACTGCTGAAAAAATAATCCTGTTTTATGGTTCTTCTCAAATTAGGGATAGCTCTAGAGGGTATGTAGTAGTGAGCTAGAGAGTATATATTAATATAAAGCCCAGAAGACATAAGGTATATCTGGCCAGGTGCAGTGGCTCACGCTGTAATCCCAGCACTTTGGGAGACCAACGAGGGTGGATCACCTGAGGTTGGGAGTTTAAGACCAGCCTGACCAACATGGAGAAGAAACCCTGTCTCTACTAAAAATACAAAATTAGCTGGTGCATGCCTGTAATCCCAGCTACTTGGGAGGCTGAGGCAGGAGAATCGCTTGGACCTGGGAAGTGGAGGTTGAGGTGAACAGAGATTGCACCATTGCACTCCAGCCTGGGTGACAAGAGTGAAACTCTGTCAAAAGAAAGAGAGGAGAGAGAGAGAGAGAGAGAGAGAGAGAAGAGAGAGAGAGAGAGAGAGAGAGAGAGAGAGAGAGAGAGAGAGAGAGAGAGAGAAGGAAGGAAGAAGGTATCTTTCTGAATGAATGTCGTTGTTATTATTTTTATTTTCTTTGAGAAAGGGTCTTGCTCTGTTGCTCTGGCTGTAGTACGGTGGTACAATCACAGCTTACTACAGCCTCAACCTCCCTGGGCTCAAGCAATTCTCCCACCATGGCCTCCCCAGTAGCTGGGACCACATGCTCACACCACCACACACAGCTAATTTAAAAATATTTTCTGTAGAGACAGGGTCTCACTATGTTGTTCAGGCTGGCTGAACTCCTGGGCTCAAGTGATCCTGCTGCCTCAGCCTCCCAGAGTGCTGCAATTATAGGCATGAGCTGCTAGGCTGGCTGTCATCATTATTAATATTTAAAGTGGTTTTTTTTTTAGAAGGAAGGAGGAGAGCATTATATTCAAACAAGTATTAATGAGAAAAATGTAAAATGTGCATGGCTTTTAAAGGTAAAACATGAGCCTTGAAGACATTTTTTACTTGAGAGACTGTTTTCAGCTATAGCCATAGATTCCTCTAGATAGATGAAGTGAGTGAGAGAGGTTAGGCCAGGGACAATTCCCTCCTGAGGGCTTTTGTGGAAAGCTTTGAGAGGCCCTGATATAATGCATCTGAAACTTGGCTGGACATGAATGCTATCCATGTCTCCCTCCTCTCAACTTGAAAACCTGAAAGTCAAACCATCATACTGATGTCAGTGCTAATGCAAAAGACATGCGGATTAATAAGACCCAGTCTCTGTTCTCAAAGGACACTCACTTATAAACAGGCAATTATATGTAGTAAGAAATCCCTGAGTCTTCTGCCTATAACCCCCATGTTGGAAGGAGATACCATCATCCTGCCATGCCCAAGTTAGAATCCCAGGAGTTGCCTTCAACTACTTCTCCTTCATCCTCTTCATGTCCATCTCTAGAAACCATCCTATTCTCCTAGTTTCACTGCCACAGCCTTAGTCTAGGCCCTCATTGTTTATTACCTGGCCTGCTGCAGTAGATCTACCATGCTGCTGCTTGCAACCTTCTAATGGTTCCCCATTCATCTGTTCAACACGTTTTTATTAAATGGCCAATACGGGCTGGGCCCAGTGGCTCACGCCTTTAATACCAGCACTTTGGGAGGCCAAAGCAGGAGGATCACTTGAGGTCAGGAGTTTGAGACCAACCTGGCTAACAGGGTGAAACCCTGTTTGTACTAAAAAAAAAAAAAAAAAAATTAGCTGTGCATGGTGGGAGGCTGAGGCAGGACAATCACTTGAGCCTGGGAAGCAGAGGTTGCAGTGACCCAAGATCATTCCACTGCACTCCAGCCTGGGCGACAGAGAGAAACTGTCTTACAAAAAAAAAAAAAGCCTAATATGTATCTTGAAGTAATAGTTCAAATTCTAGCTGTATGCAGGTCCTAAGGATCTGACCCTGCATTAAGCCTCACTTCTCATTCATACTCCTCCTCTCTGCAGGTCTCCTTTCTTAATACTTTTTTCTCTTTTTTTTCCTGTCTTTTTTTTTTTTTTTTTTTTTTTGAGAGAGAGTCTTCCTCTGTCACCGAGGCTAGAGTGCAATAGCACTATCTCAACTCACTGCAACCTCCGCCTCCCAAGTTCAAGCGATTCTCCTGCTCAGCCTCCAAGGTAGCTGGGATTCCAGGAGCCTGCCACCACACCCAGCTAATTTTTCTATTTTTTAGTATAGACAGGGTTTCACTGTGTTAGCCAGGCTGATCTCGAACTCCTGACCTCATAATCCACATACCTTGGCCTCCCAAAGTGCTGGGATTACAAGTGTGAGCCATCGCACCTGGCCCCCTAACACTTTTTGTTTCTTGAATAAGCCAAACTGTTGTTTGTCATAGATGCTGGTCCCTTTTTCTAGAATATCTTTTCCCACCTTGCTTGCCAGGTAAGTATCTTATAAAACCCAGTTCATACCCCATGTCTTTTGTGACACTCAGCCACATCCACTTCATCCCACTGATCAATTATTCTCTCCCTCCCAAATGCTTGCAACTTCTCTCTCTTGTATACAGTTCTATTATTGTTTTATTATTTCTATTTATTTGTTTATTCTCCTAAACTATAGGGTCCTTAAGGGTTAAGGACTTGCTTGCCTCATTTAGATTTCTCAGTATCCAGCAACTAGATAATTAATAATTGTAACAGGAAGGAGAGAAAGACTGATATAGGAGGAGATGAATGAGTGAAGCCTTGGAGTAGGATTTTGCTAGACTGAAATAGAGTATAGGGGCCAGGCACAGTGGCTCACACCTGTAACCCCAGCACTTTGGGAGGCCAAGGCAGATGGGTCACCTGATGTCAGGAGTTCGAAACCAGCCTGATCAACATGGTGAAACCCCGTCTCTACTAAATAGAAAAAAAGTTATCCAGTATGGTGATGCATGCTTGCAATCCCAGCTACTTGGGAGGCTGAGGCAGAAGAATTGCGTGAACCTGGGAAGCAGAGGTTGCAGTGAGCTGAGATTGTGACATTGTTGCACTCCAGACTGGGCAATAGAGCGAAACACTGATTTTAAAAATAATAAGAAAAATAAATAAATAAATAAATAAATAAATAAATAAATAAATAAATAAATAAAGGGTGAGGGTAGAAAGAGGATTCCAGTTAGAGATGACAGCATCAGCAAAATCATAGGAGTACACAGCTTCACGAGCTGGTTCAGCATGGCTGTTATGGGGAGTGGTGGGGTATAAAGCTAGAAAGGGAGACTGGAGTTTCATTATGAAGGTCTTTGAATGCCATGCAACAGTACCCAGATCTGGGGAGTGTGGCAGGCTCTGTGGAAAGACTCTGATTCATATCTCCATTCTTCTTCTTTTTTTTTTTTTTTAAGAGAAGTCTTGCTCTGTTGCCCAGGCTGGAGTGCAGTGGTGCGATCTTGGCTCACTGCAACCTCTGCCTCCTGGGTTCAAGCGATTCTCCTGCCTGAGCCTCTCAAGTAGCTGAGATTACAGGCGCTTGCCACTATGCCTGGCGAATTTTGTATTTTTAGTCAGGTTTCGCCATGTTGGCCAGGTTGGTCTTGAATTCCTGACCTCAGGTGATCTGCCCACCTCAGCCTCCCAAAGAGCTGGGATTACAGACATAAGCCGCCTCGCCTGGCCAGTATCTCCATTTGTAACCCAGGGTGTGTCTCATTCCTGGAGCTCTTGCTGTAGTGGTTAAGATGAAGCACTCCAGAGTTGGATATGAACTCCTATCTTACTGACTCTAAGTCTCCAGGCAAGTCACTTAAACTTTTGAGCCTCAGTTTACAGAACCCTCTTTCCCCCATTAAGATAATATTTATATCCTGGATTTATCAGGAGATTAAATGCTATTTGGCATGTAAACTGCCCCACAGAGAGCCCTCAATATATACTCACTATCATTATGTTTAGTTTTTATGCTCCCTTGCCTGTAAATGTTGTATTTCCTTTTTAATTTTGCTATATCTGTTTGTGTCTGTCTCTAAGTCCACCGCACTTGCCAGCCAGCCCTGGATGTGCACAGCCTGCCATCCTCTCTGGCTCCACCCTTCCCCATTAACAAAACACTGTCCTCTACCAGAAAGTTGCAAAACCACTTCGTTTAGTGGCAAGCGCAGCTCTTAACTTCCTTTCTGCTACCCCTCCCTTCCTTTGCCCCTATTTGGTTCTTCATAGGTAGAGAAGATAGAAAAAAATAGAAAAGAGAAAACTTAGTCTAGAGTCAGTGTAGGGGATGACTGGGGCAGATCAGTCTCCCCAATCCCCAAAAGGCTCAAGGCCAAAAGGCCTGGAGGGTGTGGGGTTGCGGGGTACTGTGAGAAACTTCCCCACCTTCCAACTTGGAAAGTAAAAATGTGTTACCATCCTGAAACATACCCCAGTGCTCTGCAACTGAAGTAATTTGTTGCCATAAGCAACAGGTACATGTTAGGGAACTGACACTATGTCATAGGTGTTCCTCCTCAATGAAAGACCTTTGAGGGAACAGGATGCACAGATGCTTGTTGTTTTCAATAAGATGTTGTTTGTTGTTTTCAGTGAGATGTTTTCAAGATGTTGTTTGTTGAAAGAATGAATAAATCCTACTTTTGGATCACTTCCTAATGAAAGCCCATATAATGCTAATCCCTAAAATTCAGCTTTGAGAATTCTGCCCCAATGTGCCTGGCCTGGCAGCTAAGTTAGAATATAGATATTTAAGGAGAAACAGCCAGAGCAAAGCAAGAAAGCAAATGTGGCAAAATGTTAACACTTAGTGAATCTGTGTGAAAAATATTCCAGTGTTCATTGATTGATTTTAACTTTTCTGTAGTTGATCAGGTTTAGGGGTGGAAATAGAGCTTCCAAAAAAAATTACGTCTGCACACGGTGGCTCACGCCTGTAATCCCAGCACTTTGGGAGGCCAAGGCACGAGGTGGGAGATCGAGACCTGTCATGTTTTAGTTTATTCCCTCAATTGGGGTAGTTTGCATAGGGCCTGGATAGTTGATACCATTATAAAATTTTGCTAAAAATTTTCTTAGGTGCAGTAAATTTATTGTGGTTATGTAGGAAATATTTATTTATTTATTTTGTGACAGAGTCTATTTAGCTCTATTGCTCAGGCTGGAGTACAGTGATATAATCTTAGCTTACTGCAACCTCTACCTCCTGGGTTCAGGTGATTCTCTTGCCTCAGCCTCCAAGCAGCTGGGACTACAGGCACACACCACCATGCTCAGCTAATTTTTATACTTTTTGGTAGAGACGGGATTTTGCCACATTGGCCAGGCTGGTCTCAAACTCCTGACCTCAGGTGATCTACTCACCTCGGCCTCCGAAAGTGCTGGGATTACAGGTGTGAGCCACAGCGCCCAGCCAGAAATCTTTATTTTTAGGATATATGATAAAGTAAGCTTTCCTTAAAACGTCCTAATATATTTTTCTAGCCTTTTCTCTGACTAATCCCTGTGTTCCAGCTCAGCTGTTATTTCTCACTCCAGGCTCCATGCGTTGCTTATGCTGGCATTTCTCAGCTAGAATGCTCTCTGACCACTTGCTTGAAAAACTACTAATCATCAATTAGCTGGGCATAGTGGCGCGTGCCTGTAATTCCAGCTACTCAGAAGGCTGAGGCAGGAGAATTGCCTGAACCCAGGAGGCGGAGGTTGGGGTGAGCCGAGATCGCGCCATTGCACTCCAGCCTGGGTAACAAGAGCGAAACTCCGTCTCAAGAAAAAAAAAAAAAAAAAACTACTAATCGTCCATAATTCCTATTTCAGATTCAGCCTCCACTATGAAACCTCTTGATTCCCCCCAATCTTTTTGTCCTCTGAATTCCCTTAAACCTGCATCCCTCAGGTCACTTATTATTATTATTATTTTACCTAGATTGTAAGCTCCGGCAAGCAAGAATGTCTCTTACCTCTAAATTCCCTGCTGGGTCCAGCCCAGTACCCTGAACAAAGGAGTTTTTCTGTAAATATTTGTTGAATTAAACCCTCTGGGATTTAAGTGGAGTAAATGTCAGCAGAGAAGACCAACAAAGGAGTGGTCAACAACGCCCCTTCCAGGGGAATCTGAGAGGTTTGCCATGAGAAATCACAAACAGATGGTGAAAGCAGTACTTTGGTTTGAAATGTGAAGATGTATCATACTAAAAAAACACACACACAATAAAGCCAGCTTAAATTCAGTCTCATGTTGAGTTTCGCCAGGAAATGGAAAACAGACCAAAAATGTGTCATCCCATTGTGTTTAATGGTCACCAGACCTCCACTCCCAGCTTTTGAGAGGATGCCTGAACAAAACGTGCTTCTACCCCTGAGCTCTGCTCCTGAGAGAGGATCAGCAGGAAGTGGGGGAAGCACAGATGTTGAGAGTGGCTTATGAGGAATGTTGTAAAGCAGCAGCCTGAGGTTAGGATTCAGAGGCAGGACACCTGGGTTTCAGTCATATTTCTGCTACTTACTAATCTCTTTTGAGCCTTGTTTCCTTATTTCTAAAACAGAGATGCTAATAACTTGCTTAAAGGGTAGAATAGATGAAAGGAGATCATACTGCTAGTATGTTGGCTCCATAAAGGGAGAGATAATCACTTTCTTACATCCCTGTCTCTAATCTGTAACAGGTGCTTGATATTTGACACATTTTGCTATTTGACACATCACTATTACTTTTTACTCAGAAGATTAAATCCAACTGCTTGCAGAAAAATCAAAGTGTTGCAAGGAATGCTTTCATTTTAGTGCAAATTTCTCCCTCTTTATCTTGCTCTCAACAACTTCTCAAGACTCAATCAAGGACTGGCTTCCGGCTGACAGCTGAGCTCCTGGCATCCCAGGCCATTTCCAACTTACCCAAGTTCAACCTCTGCCTACCCTTGTGTCTAGTCTGGGTTCAGAATATCTTGTTTTCTGCATCAACTGGGAATTCCCCACGGCAGATTTGAGTTTGCTCCTCTTTTTCTGCCTCCTTAGGGTTCAGGCCAGAAGAACCTGAGTGACTGGTTCTCTCTTTGGGAAATATTTGAGTCAAATGTGACTCCTTTTCAACATAGTTTTCTTACTATATTGAGTTTCATCAAGAACATCAACCCTCTCATTTTACAGGCCTGAGATCTGAAGCCCAGAGCAGGATATTATTTAGCCAAGGTTTGGAGTCCATGCTTACAAAGGAGTGAAAGCCCAAAGCAAGGTCATAGTGTTGACGAGAGGCTAGATGAAGACAGAAGATGCAAGAGTGAAATACAATCAATTGATATGTCTTTTATTTTTATAAATTTTTATTTTTATTTTTTTGAGACAGTGTTTCCCTCTATTGCCCCATCTTGAGTGAAGTGGTATGATCACCGCTCACTGCAGCCTTGACCTCCTGGACTCAAGTGGTCCTCCCACCTTGGCCTCCCAACATGCTGGGATTACAGGAGTGAACCACTGTGCCTGGCCTGTATGTCTTTTTAAAATTACTATTATTCATAAGTGCTTTGTCTTTTAGGGTTTTTGTTTTGTTTTGTTTCAACCACAGTGAGGCCTTCTCATCTCCAGTACTTCCTGCTCACCCACACTGTTTCTAGCTAGACCTTCCCATAGGCACTGCTCTTGGGGTCTACCAGATTTGTAAGCCTTCTGAGACGCTCAAACTAGGATCAAGGTGAAGTTGGGGTATGTGAAGTAACAAAGTCTGGCTACACAAACTCTTCCCCTTTTTCTCCTCTCTTTAGCATAACCTCAAATGATAGAAAAAGTATACACAGTCCCTCCCTTCGATTCTGGGCTCTTAAAGTCAGGAGCTACATCTACATTCCATCCGTTCTTTGCTGATAAATCAACTTGGGAGAGCTGGTTGCCCTTAAGCCTTCCCAGGGCTCAAACCAGTGTTCCACATTTAGAAGATAATAGATATTTAATTCTTTTCTTTTCTTTTTTTGAGACAGAGTTTTGCTCTTGTTGCATAGGCTGGAGTGCAATGGCACGATCTCGGTTCACCGCAACCTCCGCCTCCCAGATTCAAATGATTCTCCTGCCTCAGCCTCCAGGGTAGCTGGAATTATAGGCATGTGCCACCATGCCTGGCTACTTTTGTATTTTTAGTAGAGACCAGGTTTCTCCATGTTGGTCAGGCTGACCTCAGGTGGTCCGCCTGCCTTGGCCTCCCAAAGTGCTGGGATTACAGGCGTGAGCCACCATGCCCAGCCAAGAAGATAATAGGGATATTTCAGTTGTTAAGCAGAGCTGTTCCATCTAAATGCTTCTAAGTCCATCAGCTCTTAGAAAACCAAAACTTCTCTGTTGTAGAAGGCAGGCTGGGCTTAATAAGGAGAGAGAAAAAAAAGAAAAACAGAAACTCTATCTCAGGTCCTTCTTGTCTCTCCCTGGCTGACGCGTCTTCCCAAACCACCTTGTCTACTAGGGTGTTGGTAGTTGGAGAGCAGAAGTTCAGATTAGAAGCAAGATAATATTCTGGACAGGTAGAAACAAAAATGCCATCAAAATGTGTAGTGTCCCCAGGATCTAGATTGGCAGGCAAATAATAGATGGGCAGCCTATCTAAATGCCAGTGCTGGGGCAGGGCTACCTGGCACTAACCAAGGATGCACTCTGAACACAGATGTGGTTCATCATCCTGGGAGGTGTACTTCCCCATGCCAAAGGGAGGGTGCAGGAAGCAGATATGGGCTCCTGCTTACATCAGCTGAAACACCACCTAGAGGCCAGGCAGGATGAGGGAGGGGGAGAACTACACAGGATTATTCTAGCCTTCGGTGGACTCCCTGTCCAAGCTAAGCGAGGGTGCACCCTGGCACCCACTGCATCGCTGTCTTTGACTGGGTAAATTACCTTCTGAGGAAAATTACCCTTCAGTTTTAAATACCAATTTTGGATTGCTAGGACAAAACTTGAATCAAAGGTGGCCACCGTCGTCAGTTCCTTTCTTTCACCTTTTCTGGGTCAGCCTGAGGGTTGTCGAAGGTTCTGTCAGACTGTTGTCTCCCCAGCCACCCTCATTCTTGCCTAAGATCGGGTGGGGCTATCTCGGATCTCTCTCCAATCTGCCAATTTTCATGGAAGCCCACTCCCCACTCCCGTTTCCCCGGAAGAGAGGGAGACCCTCCTCGTCAGCCCAGGCCTTTCAGGGCCCCTGAGCGCCCTGCCCGCCCCTCCTGCCCACCAGGGCTCTGTCTTGGCTCCCTGAGGGCCGGACAGACGGCGAGGCCCGGCCGCCTACCTTCTCCTGGGCCCTGCTGAACTTCTTCTGCACCTGCTTGGCGAAGAGGCCGGCCGCGCCGCCCGCCTTGCCCTCTGCCATCCTGCCGGCTCCCCGGGGGCCGCCGCCTGGCCCCACGCCCTGTGGTTTTCTGAGGCCCCCGAAGAGGAAGTGCGGGCTCCCGTCATGCCTCGCATCCGGCCCCGGCCCTGCGCCGCACCAGGCCCTGCGCCACCCCTGACCGCCCCCCTGCCAGCCCGGAGGCCCGCCCTGCGGCCTAACACGGTCCGCTCGAGGGAGGGCGGCCCCGGGCAGCCCGGCTTGGAGGGGCGGGACGGGGCTTGCCCTCAGGCGGCGCTCGCTCGAGGCCAGCATCGGATCTCCAGCCCTGGCCCGGAACCTCGGCCCCACTGAACCGGGTCTTCCGCAGTGGGCCAAGACTCCTTCGCTCCGGAAAGCCAGTTCCCACCACCGTGAGCACTGGAAAGTAACCGCAACCGCAGGGTGGAAAATGGTGTGCGTTCCACTCAGTGATAGGACTACAGTATCGAAAACGCGTTTAGGTTCTGTGGATATGCATGCGAGGCCGCCATTAAACTGCGTTTCTTGCTCCAGGTTGCAGTGTAGGCTTTAAGCCTGGAACTGATAGGGATAGAGTGCAGAAAAAGGGCAGGACCGCCCCTGCAGCTTTGAAAGTGAGGAACAGGTCGGGCATGGTGTAATCCCAGCACTTTGGGAGGCCCAGGTGGGTGAATCGCTTGAGGTCAGGAGTTCGAGACCAGCCTGACCAATAGTGTGAAACCATGTCTTTACTGAAAATACAAAAATTACCCGGGCATGGTGGTGGGCACCTGTAGTCCCGGCTACTCAGGAGGCTGAGGCAAGAGAATTGCTTGAATCCTGAGACTGAGGTTGCAGTGAGCCAAGATCAAGCCACTGCACTCCAGCCTGGGTGACAGAGTGACACTCCATCTCAAAAAAAAAAAAAAAAACTGAGCTGGAGATAGAAACGGGGTGAGGGGGCTGGTTCCTAGGCCAGGGAATGATCGCATTGAAAAAAGGCTGAGGAGGAGAGTATGAACGCCCATGCTGGGGATAGGGAGCAGGTTTTTCTAGTTGGAGTACAGTGTAGTGGATGGAGGCAGAATGTGAACGCAGACACAGATTGTGCAAAGTGGGGTGGGGCTGTTGAGATGACAACTATTGTTTCTCTAGGGAAAAGTTCTCCAAAAAATTCCTCCCTGACCTGTTGGAGGGGATAGCTGGAGATTAGGATGCCAGGCTTGGAGGAACCATGTACTCAGATTTTACAGGGCAGGTAAAATTTCCTCAAGGAACGGAAGAATGTCAAAATAACACTTCTTAAGGAGTGGAGGAGGAAGATAGGAGACTGACACAAAATCAGAGGCCCTTGTATGCTATTGTGTTCCTGTTCTTTCCCCAAAACAGTCATTACTGCACTCAAGGTCAACTGTGTGGCAGACATGGCTGGGTGCTCTGAAACTACAGATGAATAAAATGCAGTCCCTGACCTTAAGATGCTTAAAGTCAGGTCGGTGCAGTGGTTTACACCTATAATCATAGCACTTTGGGAGGCCAAGGCAGGTGGATTGCCTGAGCTCAGGAGTTCGAGACCAGCCTGGGTAAAACAGTGAAACCCCATCTCTACTAAAATACAAAACATTAGCCAGACATGGCCATGTGCACCTGTAGTCACAGCTACTTGGGAGGCTGAGGCAGGAGAATTGCTTGAACCCAGGAGGCGGAGGTTGCAGTGAGCCAAGATTGCACCACTGCACTCCAACCTGGGCACAGAGCGAGACTCCTTCTCAAAAAAAAAAAAAAAAAAAAGATGCTTAAAGTCTGGCCAGGTGCCATGGCTCATGCCTGTAATCCCAACAGTTTAGGAGGCCAAGGAAGGTGGATTGCTTGAGCCCAGCAGTTTGAGACTAGCCTGGGCAACATAGCAAGACCTTGTCTCTGCTAAAAATACAAAAATTCACTGGGCATGGTGGCAAACACCTGTAGTCCAGCTACAAGGGAGGCCAAGGTGGGAGGATTATCTGAGCCAGGGGTGATAGAGGCTGCAGTGAGCCCTGATGGTGCCGCTGCATTCCAGCCTGGGCAAAGAGTGAGACCCTCTCTCAATAAATAAGGAATAAATATTAACAAATAAGTATATAAATAAAGATGCTTAAAGTCTGGAGGTGGTGATGGGGGTAATCAGGTGATTATAATATATTGTGATTAATTCATTTGTAGAGATGGATACAACATTTTCTGGCAATAGGTGATTAGGGTTTATTTGTTTGTTTGTAGGCAGGGTCTTGCTTTGTTGCCCAGGCTGGAGTGTAGCAGTGCCATCAGGGCTCACTGCAGCCTCTACCTCCCAGGCCCAAGTGCTCCTCTCACCTGAGCCTTCCAAGTAGCTGGGACTAAGGTGTGTGCATACCACTCCTGGCTACCCAGACTAATCTGGAAGTCTTGAGCTCAGGCAATCCACCTGCCTCAGCCTCCCAAAGTGCTGGGAGTATAGGTATGAACCATCATGCCCAGCCCGGTGATTAGGGTTTATTCTGGATTTAGCTTTGGCGATGTCCTGGAAGAGACAGGGTGACAAAAATGGAAGGGCTTGAAATTGCATGGGGAGGACTGGGGAGAAGCACGGAGAATAGCAATACTGCAGGAACACTGAGGGTAGATGGCAATGCTAACAGGTATGTCACTAGCAGAAGGAGACCAATACCTGTGTCCCTCCCAGGACTACATGGCATCCACAGCAATGCAACCCAGCCACTGGCTCCTAAGAAACTCTGTTTAGTTCCAGTATCTTGCAAACTGAAATTGATGGTCACCAAATCATATAGTGTTAGAGAAGAAACAACCTTAGAAGTTAATTAGATAGCAAAGTTGAGTCACTGAAAGGGCTGACGACTTGCCTAAAGTCACCCAGCTCCTCAGTGGTGGAACTGGGATGGGAACAGACTCAACCTCTTACAGCACATGCAGTGTTCTAGAGGCCTCTGCTGAGCCTGCCAACTCCAGGGTCTGTCTCAGCCAGTTTCTCCTTCTGTAATGTTTAATACCCTAGTCCCTCCTGTCTGGTCTTCAGTGATTGACATGAAAAGCTGATTCTCATCCTTTTTAGCCTTCCCCTTTCAGTTCCCCCTTTGCCTTCTCATAGGCCATGCTAACAGACTCAGCCTTGGCCAGGATACAGCAGAATTATCAGTTTCCCAGTTCTCTGTAGTTTATAGAACCCTGGATCCGGTTGCCTATTTTAGTCCCAGCCTTGAAGTGCTGATTCACACTTAGCTTGAGGCCCTATGTTGCTGTCGCCTCTTCCTTTCTGTTCTGTCTCTTCCCCTCAACCCTTTCTTTTCTTTGTTTAGTATCTTCTCTTCTCTCCTTTTTTCTATTCTTAGTTCTCCAGTCTCTTTTTTTTTGAGACAGGGTCTCATTCTGTTGCCCAGACTGGAATGCAGTGGCGCAATCTTGGCTCACTGCAGCCTTGACTTCCCAGGCCCAAGCAATTCTCTCGTTTCCTTTCAAATTCGTCACTTTCTTGTTTTCTTTTTCTTTCTTTCTTTTTCTTTTTCTTTTCTTTTCTTTTTTTTTTTTTAAGGCAGAGTCTTACTCTGTCTCTAGGCTGGAGTGCAGTGGCACGATCTCAGCTCACTGCAACCTCCTCCCCAGTTCAAGCGATTCTCCTGCCTCAGCCTCCCAAGTAGCTGGGACTACACCACCACGCCCAGCTAATTTCTGTATTTTTAGTAGAGATGGGGTTTCACCATGTTGGCAAGATGGTCTTGATCTCTTCACCTCATGATCCGCCTGCCTCAGCCTCCCAAAGTGCTGGGATTACAGGTGTGAGCCACTGCGCCCAGCCTCTAATTTCACTTTCTTAGTCTGCTGGTATCTGTCCTGGCTCTGAATCTTATACTTCTATCTCTGGTGTATACTAGTAGTTGCCATCACCCAGAAACTTGGGGTGGGCACTCATTTTAGGCATTGAAAGGGGAAACAAAAGAAGGATGAACCCACAGTCTACCTGGGAAACTTGGGGCATATTCAGTCACTCGGGAACTTTTTTTTTTTTGAGACAGAGTCTTGCTCAGGCTAGAGTGCAGTGGTACGATCTCAGCTCACTGCAACTTCTTCCTCCCGGGTTCAAGTGATTTTCCTGCCTCAGCCTGGGATTATAGGTGCCTGCCACTGCGCCCAGCTAATTTTTGTATTTTTAGTAGAGACAGGGTTTCACCATCTTGGCCAGGTTGGTCTCAAACTCCTGACCTCATGATCCACATGCCTCGGCCTCCCAAAGTGCTGGGATTACAGGCATAAGCCACTGGGCTGGCCCATTCAGGAACTTTTTAAAGTACTCTGTGCCTTTGAATATAGAAAATATGCACAAGAATAGGGCAAATGGGCAGATTAGTGGATAGGCAGATCCTAAAGTAACCCAAAATGGGTAATGTAAAGCTACTCCCACTGGGCTTGGGTTGTGGACTGGTAAAGGTAGCAGTGAAGGGAAGGACCAGCACACAGATGTGGTGAAATCCAGTTTGGATCCTATAACTGCATTTCTTCTAATTCAGTGGTCCCCAATATTTTTGGCACCAGGGACCGGTTTTGTGGAAGATGATTTTCCACAAACCAGGGTGGGAGATGGTTTCGAGATGATTCAAGTGCGTTACATTTATTATGTACTTTATTTCTATTATTATTACATTGTAATATATAGTGAAATAATTATACCACTCACCATAGTGTAGAATCAGTGGGAGCCTTGAGCTGGTTTTCCTACAACTAGATGGTCCTATCTGGGGGTGATGGGAGACCGTGACAAATCATCAGGCATGGGGACCTCTGCTCTAGAGGGCTTAATTATAAATAGAAAGACACAGTATAGGAATGTGTATCTTGTTTTATTTTCTTTTAGAATGTTTTTTACTTGTTGATCACAAGTCCTGTTGCAGATCTAAGAACCATTTTGGGAAGGTCATTGGACTCAGGAAATTGTTCAGTTGGAGGCAATGACCTGAAGGAAACACAGTTAATGTCCACAGTTAGTAACTCCTGCCTACATCCTTTCTTGTCTCCCCAGGGCTCCCAGTGAAGTATGGTTTTGTACTGGGTTTATGGGAAGTTGAGATGTCGGGGACAGGGAGGAAGGAAGTCAACCTCAACTGTGATAGGACAGCTCAGTGTTACAGGTACATACCCAGAACACAGTGGCAAGGACAGACCTTGAAATGGCCATGAGCCATGATTAATGCACAAGGCTCCAGAATGTGTTTGAAGGGTGGAGGACACAGTGAAATGTACTGTGTGGCCTTTCCACCAGGTCAGTGTAGGCAGAGTCTCACCTAACTCTCAAGTATTAAAGTGGTAAAATCACTTTCAAAAATTAGAGCAGGCCAGGGACAGTGGCTCATGCCTGTAATCCCAGCACTTTGGGTGGTGGGTGGATCACCTGAGGTCAGGAGTTTGAGAACAGCCTAACCAACATGGTGAAACCTCATCTTTACTAAAAAATAAAAAATAAATAAATTAGCTGGGTGTGGTGTTGCATGCCTACAATCCCAGCTACTTGGGAGGCTGAGGCAGGAGAATCACTTGAACCCAGGACACAGAGGCTGCAGTGAACCGAGATTACTCCACTGTACTCCAGCCTGAGTGACAGAGTGAGACTCTGTCTCAAAAAAAAAAAAAAAAAAGTTAGAGCAAATTCTCATAGTGTCCTTAGAAAGACCTTGTGGGAGAGGAGGTTGGTGCCTCCTTCCCTTGCCCAGGAGCACGCAGGCCTTTCTGAACCTGATTTCCCTGGGCTTTGACTTAGGAAGGCACTGATATGTCCCTGGTTCAGATTTGATGTTGCCATTGTCTTACCCTAAGCAGTAAACAATACAGTGACAACTGCTCTGTGGATATATGGAAGGGAGGGAATTCAGATGGCAGCGTTATTGAGGGAAGGTACACTACGGAAGGAAGGGAAGGGAGTAAACACACAAATATGATAAGGAAGATGATGGCTTGCCCAGTTACTTTTGTTCCCCAACCCAGCCAGTGTGTGGGTCTCCAGGTGACCCCATTTCAAACCATCATTTGAGAGGACTCACATTATTTATCCAGGAGATGTAAGCAGAGACCCGGGTGAAGACTGTAGGCTTCCTTGAGACATTACAGCCCTGGCTAGATACAAAGCTGGTCACTCCGTGGACAGAATACCTGCCATTTACCAAGCAATGCAGAGGGCCTCCAGAATCACCCTGCAGGGAGGAGAAGCAGAGTCCTAAAACTCCAGATCTTTGGGCTTTTGCTCACACTCCGCCCACCCCCCATCTCTGCTTGTGAAATTCTGTACAGTTTTAAAGCTCCCATGCAAATCTCCACTTCCTTCATGTCCCCACAATCAAAATGAATCTCTTCTTCCTTTCTAAACAACCACAGTACTTCTTCTCTTTTGCTGCACTTATTTCATGTTCTGCCTTGTATTTTGGTTTCATAATTTGTTTCTACCTCCCACGCATGTCTATGGACTTCCTGAGACAGAAACTCCTACTAAGATCTTTCCTCGCCACACTAGCATAGAACTTTAAACATCTAAAGTTCAATCGCTTTTATTGGCTTAAATTGAATGTAGACTGGCAAAAATAGGGCATTCTAATAATTTCTTTATACCCAGCATTTAGACCATCTAATAATTTCTTTATCCCCAGCATTTAGACCAATGGGTATAATTAGACCAAGTATTTAGACTTGGTAGTCAACACACGCTAAACTAAACTGGAATGTAAAGTGATGTACTAGGCTATGTGCTCAATCAGGGCAACCTGGATGTATGGAATATGATCTTGCCTCCCTTCTTACTCAGCTTCCAGAATGCCAGGTCCATAATGCCACACATAAAATGGGAAAATACTTCTCTGGAAAATCTGAACAGCCAAGAGGAAAGACCTAAAGACACTGACATTGGAGGTCCTCCACTAAAATGGCCTAGCCAGATCACCTGACAGAGAATCCACTGTTGATGAACCCCACTGAAGGCTCAGAGCTACCAACCAGCCCACCCACTCTGGGTAAAAATACCACCCCCACTGTGAAATAAAAGCAGATGGTTAAGGATCACCAAACATCTAAAGAATGCCTCTAATATAAAAATAAAGATTGAAACAAAGAGACAAGGAGCTAAATAAAAAATGAAGGCAACTGGCTGGGCGTGGTGGCTCACATCTGTAATCCCGAGCACTTTGGGAGGCCAAAGCGGGCGGATCATGAGGTCAAGAGATCGAGACCATCTGGCCAACATGGTGAAACCCCGTCTCTACTCAAAATACAAAAATTAGCTGGGTGTGGTAGCATATACCTGTAGTCCTAGCTACTTGGGAGGCTGAGGCAGGAGAATTGCTTGAACCCGGGAGGCAGAGGTTGCAGTGAGCCGACATTGCGCCACTGCACTCCAGCTTGGTGACGGAGTGAGACTCCATCACACACACACACACACACACACACACACACACACACACACACAGACAGCCAAGACTATGCAGGGAGAAGAAAACAAGCAATAAAACCAGGACTAATATAATAGGCCAGGAGTGGTGGCTCACGCCTGTAATCTCAGCACTTTGGGAGGCCAAGGTGGGTAGATCACCTGAGGTCAGGAGTTCAAGACTAGCCTGGCCAACATGGTGAAACCCCGTCTCTACTAAAAATACAAAAACTAGCTGGGCTTGTGGCACATGCCTGTAATCCCAGCTACTTGGGAGGCTGAGGTAGAATCACTTGAACCCAGGATCTGGAGGTTGCAATGAGCTGAGATCGCACCACTGTACTCTAGCCTGGACAACAGAGCGATACTCCATCTCAAAAACAAACAAACAAAAAAACCATGACTAATATGCATCCATGATACAAGAACAACATGCTACTAAATAGATCGTTCAGAAAGCAAAACGAGCCTTTGGAAATTATAAATCTGATAGATTTAGAAATGAGAGACTGGAAGAGTTGGAACATAACAAAATATAGAGACAAGAAGAGGACCACATTAGGAGGTAAACATGTGAATAACAAATTCTAGAAAGAGAAAAGTAAAAATGGCGTGGGAGGAGATCACAAATAAACAACATTTTCTGAATCAAACATCTGGAGTTTCCAGGAAAACCCACCTATTAAGTGTCCTTCACAATCAATGCAAATAGATCCATACAGACTACTAGGTCAAGAGAAGATGATACAGGTCACTTAACCAATTAGTGGAGAGTGTGTAAGGTTGAATTAATGAAAAAATGACTATATTAAGCAAATGAAAAAGACAATTATTAACATGGAAAATTTAAAAAGTAGTGCAGCAAGGGCTGACCATGGTGGTTTATGACCACAATCCCAGCACTTCGGGAGTATAAGGGAGAAGGATTGCTGAAGTTAAAGCCAGGAGTTTGGAGACCAGCCTGGGCTACAAAGCAAGACCCCTATCTCTATAAAAAAAATCAGCTGAGTGTGGTGGCATGTGCCTGTATTCCTGGCTACTCAGGAGACTGAGGTGGGAGGACTGTTTGAGCCCAGGAATTCAAGGCTGAAGTGAGCTGTGATTGTGCTAATGCATTCCAGCCTGGGTGACAGAGTAAGAACATATCTCTTAAAAACAAACAAACAAAAACAGTTATGCAGCAAATGAAAAGTAAACCTAGAATATATTATATTATTATAGAAAAGTAAACCTAGAATATATTATATATTATATTACATGATTCAGTTGTAAATAGCATTTTATATAATCATAGTGAATACTGAATATTGATCTAACCAAAATATTTTGAGAGGTTGAAATGGTGACCAGAAAATGTCATGCTTGGGAGACAGGTATGTGTATCTAAAAAAGAAAGAGATTCACATCTGCCATAATGTCTGAACTGAAAAATAGCAATGTAAGTATGTAATTTTAAAGATATAGAGGTAGACACCAAAAGAATTAGCTGAAGAGTTGAAAGTGGCCTCCTGTAGGGTGGGAGAACTAGAGTAGCTATTCTTTTCCATTATTGAGACCCATAATCTTATTTGCCAATTTAAACTTCAATAAAAAGTAAGACTTGGGGCCAGGTGTTGTGGCTTACACCTGTAATCCCAGCACTTTGGGAAGCTGAGGTGGGCAGATCACGTGAGGCCAGAAGTTTGAGACTAGCCTGGCCAACATAGGGAAACCCTGACTCTACTAAAAATATAAAATAAAATTAGCCAAGTATGGTGGCACATGCTTGTCATCCCAGCTACTCAGGAGGCTGAGGCACAAGAATTGTTTGAACCCAGGAGGAGGTTGCAGTGAGCTGGGATTGCACCACTACACTCCAGCCTGGGTGACAGAGCAAGACTGTCTCAAAAACAAGCAACCAACCAAACAAAAACAAACAAACGTAAAACTTAAAAAAGAATTAGGGAAAGAGACCAAAATTTCAAATTGGGATAATTGTGTGTGTGTGTGTTTGTGTGTTTTGTTTTGAGACGGAATCTCGTTCGGTTGCTCAGGCTGGAGTGCAGTAGTGTCATCTTCGCTCACTGCAACCTCCGCCTCCCAGGTTCAAGTAATTCTCCTGCCTCAGCCTCCTGAGTAGCTGGGACTAGTGCCCACACACTTTGATAATTTTTTTTTTTTTGAGACGGAATTTTGCTCTTATTGCCCAGGCTGGAGTATAATGGCATGATCTCGGCTCAATGCAACCGCCGCCTCTCAGGTTCAAGCAATTCTCCTGCCTCAGTCTCCCAAGTAGCTGGGATTACAGGTTTGTGCCACCATGCCTAGATAATTTTGTATTTTTAGTAGAGATGGGGTTTCTCCATGTCAGTCAGGCTAGTCTTGAATTCCTGACCTCAGGTGATCCACCGCCTCAGCCTCCCAAAGTGCTGGGATTATAGGCATGAGTCACCGAACCCAGCTGTTTTTTGTTGTTGGGTTTTTTTTTTTTTTGAGACAGAGTCTTGCTCTTGTTGCCCATGCTGGAGAGCAATGGCCTGATCTTGGCTCACTACAACCTCTGCCTCCTGGGTTCAAGCAGTTGTCCTGCCTCAGCCTCCCAAGTAGCTGGGATGACAGGCATGAGCCACCTTGCCTGGCAGCTAATTTTGTACTTTTAGTAGAGACAAGAGTTCTCCATGTTGGTCAGGCTGGTCTCAAACTCCCAACCTCAGGTGATCTGCCCGCTTCAGCCTCTCAAAGTACTGGAGTTGCAGGCGTGAGCCACTGCCTTGTTTGTTTTTTCAAAGACAGAGACTGCCCAGGCTGGAGTGCAGTGGTATGACCATAGCTCACTGCAGTCTCAATCTCCTGTGCTCAAGCAATCCTCCCACTTCAGTATCCCAAGTAGCTGGGACCACAGTGTGCACCACCTCGCCTGACTAATTTTTTAAATTGTTGCAGAGACAGGGTCTCCCTATGTTACTGAGGCTAATCTCTAACTCCTGAGCTTAAGTGATCCTCCCACCTCAATCTACCAATGAGCTGGGATCACAGGCATGAGCCACTGTGCCCAGCCAGGGGTAATTATTTTAAAGTGAAACTACCTGTACTCCACTCCGACTGCTGTTTAGGAAAGTATGTTTTCTTTAGATTATTGTATTCAAAACAATTTAAATCTCTTCCACCTAAATTCTATTAGGGATTTGAGAGTATTTCAGGGGCTAGAGGAATGACAGAGAAATGAATTATATATAATACTATCATCTTGTGCTAATTGACCTGAAAAGAGACCAAACTTTTGGAGAGATGGAGGGAGTGGCTGAGGATTTTAGAGCTGAAGGAAGAGTTGCAAAAGAACTCAGTGGGAATGAGCTGATTGAAATGGGAGGTTCTAAGTGAATCCACTCTGAGGAGAAGGGTTGGAGATCCAGAACTCTGAAAATCCAGAAGACAGACTATTTGGAAAACGCCAGTGGGGTCGGACCTGGGGACAAAACTGCCTCTGAGAACTGTCAATTTGGAATGGCAGCCAGAAGAAAAGTACTCGTTTTTTAGAGCTCAAGGCTTAAGGGAGAGCACAGGCGTGTGTATTCATGCAGAAAGGCTGTATCTTAGGAGGTTGTAGGTGAAGCTGGCTGATAAGGCCCTAGAAGAGGTTGCATTATGCATTAGTCTCTCTATTTTCCCCATGCAGAGTCCCTGGGATACAGGAGTTTTGTTTTGTTTCGTTTGAGATGTTGTCTCACTCTGTCACCCAGGCTGGAGTGCAGTGGCCCTATCTCGGCTCACTGTAACCTTTGCCTCCCAAGTTCAAGCAATTCTCCTGCCTCAGCCTACCAAGTAGCTGGGACTACAGGCACCCACCACCATGCCCTAATTTTTATATTTTTAGTAGAGACAGGGTTTCACCATATTGGCCAGGCTGGTCTCGAACTCCTGACCTTGTGATCCACCCGCCTCCGCCTCCCAAAGTGCTGGGATTACAGGTGTGAGCCACCGCGCCCGGCCAGATACAGGAGTTTTAAATGTTAATACCAGGAAAGTTTAGGGCAAACTAGGATGAATTGGTCACTTTATGTCCATGGTTCTTTGCATTCACACACACAAAAAGCCTTTAATCCTTTCATTTTATAATTTCAGCCAGCCTGTCAGCTTCCTGCCAGCTTCTCTCTCTCCATCTACTCTGGACCTTGCAGTTGATCTGCAATCCTGTCCTTTTACCCCAATCACAAAGGAAAACTGAGTCTTTGAGTAAAACAGAGTGAATCATATACCCATGTGCTCATTGTGTAGTCTCCATGCTCAGCCAATTAGCAACATCTTGGAGGACAACCCTCCCATTCACATTAACTATTCCAGACACATACAACCCTTGCCCCTTTATTTTCAGCAGTCAAGTTGACTCCTCCCAGTTCATGAGTAACTAGAAGCAATAATGTAGAACACCTGCCAACGCCCGGCCACCAAATCCTGCAGACTTTTCCATGTCTCTGTGCACATCTGATATCCCTCTTCCTGTTCAGAGCCAGCTCCATCTGTGCTCTTGGTTCCATCTTTTTCTTCTCCTCTTTGACTCTACAGGATTCTTTCCTCTCTGCGTATTTATCCACCCAATTTTTTTCTCTTTTTTTGAGACCGAGTCTCCCTCTCCAGGCTGGAGTGCAGTGGCATGATCTCAGCTCATTGTAACTTCCACCTCCCAGGTTCAAGCAATTCTCCTGCCTCAACCTCCTGAGTAGCTGGGATTACAGGTGCCTGCCACCGTGCCCGGCTAATTTTTTGTATTTTTAATAGAGACGGGGTTTCACCATGCTGGCCAGGCTGGTCTTGAACTCCTGACTTTGTGATCTGCCCATCTTGGCCTCCCAAAGTGTTGGGATTACAGGTTTGAGCCACCGTGCCTGGCCAATTTTCTTCCCTTAAAAGATGCACCCCTTCCATGACTTGCTGTCCTTAAAGCTACCAGACTTTTTTTGTTCTCTTTTTTTTCTTCCTTTGAGACAGGGTTTCACTCTGTTGCCCAGGCTGGAGTGCAGTGGTGTGATCCATAGCTCACTGCAGCCTCAAACTCCTCAGCTCAAGTGATCTTCCCACCTCAGCCTGCCAAGTAGCTGAGGCTACAGGTGCATACCACCACATCCAGCTACTTTTTAAAATTCGTGTAGAGATGTTGTCTCCTATGTTTGCCAGGCTGGTCTCTAACTCCTGGGCTCAAGCTATCCTGCCTCAGTCTGTCAAAATGTTGGGATAACAGGCATGAGTCACTACACCCAGCCGGTTATATTTCTTGTTGCCTCTTTATTCCTTACCCTTCAAACAAGCCTCTGCCCTCACCACTCCACTGAAACTGCTCTTGCCAAGGATACAATTGCCAAAGTGGCCACTTTCAGCTCTTATCTACTGTGGCTTCTGGCTGAATTGTGTATTATGTGATATCTGTCATTACTTCCTGAGATTTCGTAACACCCTTATTATCTGGTGTTTATCTCACATCTACTTCTCCTTTCTTAGATCCTAGTAGTTTCTCTGTCGTCCACCCATTCCCAAAACACTCAACTATTTATGTTCTGACAGTTCTTTCCCAACCCACTGCTCTTTTCTCATTGTATAGTTTTTCCCTGAGATGGGATCTGATTTGTTCTCAGTGGGTATCTCTAGCCCAGCTCTTCCCTTAGGCTCCACTTTTTCTTTCTAACTTCTTGGCCGGGCACGGTGGCTTATGCCTGTAATCCCAGCACTTAGGGAGGCTGAGGTCAGGAGTTTGAGACTAGCCTGGCCAACATGGGGAAACCCCATCTCTAAAAATACAAAAATTAGCCAGATGTGGTGGCACATGCCTGTAATCCAGCTACTTAGGAGGTTGAGGCAATAGAATTGCTAGAACCCGGGAGGTGGAGGTGGCAGTTAGCTGAGATTGCACCACTGCACTCCAGCCTGGGCGACAGAGGGAGACGGAGTTTCACTCTTGTTGTCTTGGCTGGGGTGCAGTGACACCATCTCAGCCTCTGCCTCTGCCTCCAGGGTTCAGGCGATTATCCTGCCTCAGCTTCCTGAGTAGCTGGGATTAGGTACATATGCCACCATGCCTGGCTAATTTTTTTGTATTTTTAGTAGAGACGGGGTTTCTCCGTGTTGGTCAGGCTGGTCTTGAACTCCTGACCTCAGCTGAACTGCCCGCCTCGGCCTCCCAAAGTGCTGGGATTACAGGTGTGAGCCACTGTGCTTTGCAAAAAAAAAAAAAAAAAAAAATCTCACCAGTTGCTATACCTGAATGTCCCGCTGGGATCTCAGACAAAGCTTGTCCAGAACCAAACTCATTCATCATCCTCTCTGTCAAATCCTGTAAATCTTGCCTCATTTAAGGCAGCAACGCTCTCCCACAAATCACTTACACCAGTTGTTTGGCTGTTGTTCTAGATCCTCCTCCTTCTCTCCTCTGGTTCCTATCATCACTGCCTTAATTCAGGCAAACTTCTTCCAAATTTCTTGCCTAGATCATTGCAATAGATCCCTAGGCAGTCTCCCTGCCTCTCTTGCCCTCTTCAAAAGCATGCCTAGAGAACACTTCTAAAAGGTGAATCTGGTTGTGCTAGTCTCCTGTTTGGAGGTCTTCAATGGCTTCCCGATGCCCAAGAGATACAGTATATGTCCCCAAGCATGGCATTTGAAGCCCTGAGTTGTGCTCTTGCTTGGCTCTCTAGTCTTATCTCCTGACATTTCCTAATATGGTGGTAGCTTCTGCTTTAGCCCAGGGGTCAGCAAACCTCTTGTTAAGGGCCAAATAGAACATATTTCAGGCCTTGCAGGCCATACAGTATTGGTTGCAACGACTTTGTGTTGTAGTACAAAAGCAGCCATAGGCTGTGCATGGTGCCTCACACTGATGTTCCCAGCACTCTAGGGGGCCAAGGCAGAAGGATCGCTTGAGGCCAGGAGTTCAAGACCAGCCTGGGCAACACAGTAAGACCTTGTCACTACCAAAAACAAACAAACAAAATTAGCTGGATGTGATGGATGTGCCTGTGGGCCTAGCTACTTGGGAGGCTGAGGTAGGAGGATAATTTAAGCCTAGGAAGTTGAGGCTGCAGTGAACCAAGATGGCCCCACTGCCCTTTAGCCTCAGCGATGGGAGCCAGACATTGTCTTTTCAAAAAAAAAAAGAAGCAGCCATAAACAATTTGTAAATGAGCAACTGTGACTGTATTCCAATGAAATGTTATTGATGGGCACAGAAATTTTAAATAGTTTTCATGTGTTATGACATATTATTCTTCTGATTTTTTCCCTTACCATTAATAAATGTAATAATCCCAGCCTGGGCAACATGGTGAAACCCTGTTTCTACCAAAAATACAAAAAATAGCTGGGCGTGGTGGTGTGTGCCTGTAGTCCCAGCTACTAGGGAGGCTGAGGTGGGAGACTTACTTGAGCCCAGGAGGTGGGGGTTGCAGTGATGGCACAATTGTACTCTAGCCTGGGTAACAGAGAGAGAACCTGTCTCAAAAAAAAAAAAAAATGGCCGGGCATGGTGGCACACACCTGTAATCCCAGCACTTTGGGAGGCTAAGGCGGGCAGATCACAAGGTCAGGAGTTTGAGACCAGCCAGTTAGAGAGCAGCCTGGCCAACATGGTGAAACCCCATCTTTACTAAAAATATAAAAATTAGCCGGGCATGATGGTGTGTGCCTGTAATCCCAGTTACTCAGGAGACTGAGGCAGGAGAATTGCTTGCACCCGGGAGGTGCAGGTTGCAGTAAGCTGAGATTCTGTCACTGCACTTCAGCCTGGGTGACAGAGTAAGACTCCGTCTCAGAAAAAAGAAAAAGAAACACACACACACACACACACACACACATGTATGTGTGTGTGTGTGTGTGTGTGTATATATATATATATATAAATAGAAATATAATAACCATTCTAAGCTCATGGGCCATACAAAAACAAGCAGTGGGCTAGATTTGGCTTGTGGGCCTCCAGCCTCTGCTCTACTCTAGCCTTAGGGCATGGCCCATAATTCTCCATGTACTCTGGGTTGCTTCTTGGCCCCATGCCTTCATTCATGCTATTCCCTCCCTCTGAATGTCTTTTCTCATTTTGGCCTAGCCTATTCCCATCTACCCATCAAGACCCACTACAGCTTTTACTTTCTTCGCGAAGGTGGGTCTTTTCTGGCTCCAGTAGGTAGAGGTGAGTACCTACGCTTGGGCGGTGTACATCTTATTATGAACACTTAACCACATGGTATTACAATATTCTATTGTATGCCTGCTCCTCTAGTTCCTTTACTTGATGCTGTTTGATACATCTTTGTATCCTTAGCACTTAGCACAATGCCTGGCATATAGTAGATATATAATGAACAGTTGTTAAACTGCATTAAGAAATCTGGGGTGAGGGGACTCAAGATGGCGCTGTGAGAACAACCCAGGATTGGAGCCCGCGTTGAATTCGCAAACGGTGAGTCAGTGCTGCATTTCCAGACTGATCTTTGTTGCCCACAGAACGGGGAAACTCCCAAGTATAAAAAGACACGGGACGCCAGGCAGTAGGTCTGCCTGGCGAAGCCGGCAGCCGGGGCGGCGGCGGCCGGCCCTACCCAGCAATCCCCACAGGGCGCGCTTGTTCGGGTGCCTTGTTGAACCGGCAACCTGAGACTTGAGAGGGCTGGACTTGAGACTGAACAAGACTTGCACAGTAGCCCAGCCCAGGGGATTGCAGGGACAGATTGTTTGGGATACCCAGTGGGACGAACAAAACCGCGATTTCAAACTATCCCGGGCAGACGGTCCGAGAGGCTCTGTGGGGGAGGGGCGTCCACCACGATGGAGGCAACCTGCCCCAACTGATATACACGCCCACTGCTGAGGCAGCCAGCCGTTGCCGAGGCAACCCGCCCCAACTGAGATACACGCCCACTGCTGACGCAGCCTGCCGTTGCTGAGGCAACACACTACAACGAAGAGACTCCGCCGCAGGGCGTGGCGGAGACCACAGCAGAGCCGGCAGGAACAGCGCGAATCACACAACAGCAGGGCGGAGCCTCGGCAGCCAAACAGTGGCTAGTCTGCCTTTGAGCTGGGCAGGACACCTGATCAGACATCCAAAAATAAAGCCCAAACCCCTCAACACAGAGCATTTGAGAAAAAAAAAAAGGGTTGTTTAATGAGCTGTGTTGCAGCAGAATCAAACATAGCAGCCTAACAGCCCTGAATGAACAACAGAGTGCACAGCTCAGCAATTAAACCCCTATAAAGTACAAACTGTCTCCTCAAGCAGCTCCCTGACCCCTCTATATCCAAAAGACTGTCATTAGGCAGGCATCATCCTGGGACAAAGAGAGCAGAAAAAGAAACTGGTAGCATCCCTCGCTGTGCCACGGCTACTAGAGGTGCACCCCAGACAAGCAGGGTCTGGAGCGGACCTCAACAGTCGTACAGCGAAGGGGCTAGACTGGTAGAAGGAAAACCAAGCAACAGAAATACTTCATCATCAACATTCTGGGTGTCCACTCAGAGACCCAAACGAAAAGTCAGCAACTACGCAGACGACCAGCGGACAAATCCACAAAGATGGGAAGAAACCAGCGCAAAAAGGAGGAAAACACCCGAAACCAGAACACATCGCCTCCTAGAAAGGACCAAAACTCCTCACCAGCAAGGGAACAAAGCTGGACGGAGAATGACT
Source organism: Callithrix jacchus (assembly GCF_049354715.1). Taxonomy (NCBI): domain Eukaryota; kingdom Metazoa; phylum Chordata; class Mammalia; order Primates; family Cebidae; genus Callithrix; species Callithrix jacchus. The sequence continues at coordinate 68,120,920 of NC_133510.1, read as the reverse complement.
GTGACGAAATGACGGAATTAGACTTCAGAAGATGGATAATGAGAAACTTTTGTGAGCTAAAAGATCATGTATTAAATCAATGCAAAGAAACTAAGAACCTTGAAAAAAGATTTGAAAAAAGATTCGAGGAAATGATAACAAGAATGGATACCTTAGAGAGGAATATGAATGAATTAAAGGAGCTGAAAAACACAATACGAGAACTTCGCGAAGCAAACGCAAGTTTCAATAGCCGAATTGACCAAGCAGAAGAAAGAATATCTGAAGTCGAAGACCAACTCAATGAAATAAAACGAGAAACCAAGATCAGAGAAAAAAGCGCAAAAAGGAATGAACAAAGTCTCCAAGAAATGTGGGACTATGTGAAAAGACCTAACCTACGTTTGATAGGTGTACCAGAAGGGGACGAAGAGAATGAATCCCAGCTGGAAAATACTCTACAGGACATCATCCAGGAAAATTTCCCCTACCTAGCAAGACAAGCCAACACTCAATTGCAGGAAATACAGAGAACACCACAAAGATATTCCGCAAGAAGAGCAACCCCAAGGCACATAATCGTCAGATTCAACAGGGTTGAAATAAAGGAGAGAATACTAAGGGCAGCCAGAGAGAAAGGTCGGGTCACCCACAAAGGGAAGCCCATCAGACTCACAGCAGATCTCTCGGCAGAAACACTACAAGCCAGAAGAGAGTGGGGGCCAATATTCAACATTCTTAAAGAAAAGAACTTTCAACCCAGAATTTCATATCCAGCCAAACTGAGCTTCAGAAGTGAAGGAAGAATAAAATCCTTTGCGAACAAGCAAGTACTCAGAGATTTTGTCACCACCAGGCCTGCTTTACAAGAGCTCCTAAAAGAGGCACTACACATAGAAAGGATCAATCAGTACCAGCCATTCCAAAATCACACTGAATGCTAAAGAGCTTCAACATAATGAAGAATCTACAACAACTAACAGGCAAAACAGCCACTTAGAATCAAAATGGCAGTATCAAATTCACACATAACAATATTAACCCTAAATGTAAATGGACTAAATGCACCAATCAAAAGACACAGACTGGCAAATTGGATAAAAATCCAAAACCCATCAGTGTGCTGTATCCAGGAAACCCATCTCACATGCAAGGATACACAAAGGCTCAAAATAAAGGGATGGAGGAAGATTTACCAAGCTAATGGAAAGCAAAAAAAAGCAGGAGTTACAATTCTCATCTCTGATAAAATAGACTTTAAAGCAACAGACATCAAAAGAGACAAAGAAGGCCATTACATAATGGTAAAAGGATCGATACAACAAGAAGAGCTAACGATCCTAAACATATATGGACCCAACACAGGAGCACCCAGATACATAAGGCAAGTTCTTAATGACTTACAGAAGGACTTAGACTCCCACACAATAATAGTGGGAGACTTTAACACTCCACTGTCAATACTAGACAGATCAACCAGACAGAAAATCAACAAGGATACCCAGGGCTTGAACTCAGACCTGGAGCAAGCAAACCTGGTGGACATTTACAGAACTCTCCACCCCAAATCCACAGAATACACATTCTTCTCAGCACCACATCACACCTACTCTAAAATTGACCACATAATTGGAAGTAAAGCACTGCTCAACAAATGCAAAACAACTGAAATCATAACAAACAGCCTCTCAGACCATAATGCAATCAAGTTAGAACTCAGAATTCAGAAACCGACCCAGAACCGCACAGCTTCATGGAAACTGAACAACTGGCTCTTGAATGTTGACTGGGTAAACAACGAAATGAAGGCAGAAATAAAGAAGTTCTTCGAAACCAATGAGAATGAAGACACAACGTGCCAGAACCTCTGGGACACATTTAAAGCAGTCTCTAGAGGAAAGTATATAGCAATAAGTGCCCATATGAGGAGAATGGAGAGATCCAAAATTGACACCCTATCGTCAAAATCGAAAGAGATAGAGGAGCAAGATCAAAAAAACTCAAAACCCAGCAGAAGACAAGAAATTACTAAGATCAGAGCTGAGCTGAAGGAGATTGAGACACGAAAAACCCTTCAAAAAATCAATAAATCCAAGAGCTGGTTTTTTGAAAAGATCAACAAAATAGACAGACCACTAGCCAGATTGATTAAAAAGAAAAGAGAGAACAACCAAATAGATGCAATAAAAAATGATAAAGGGGAAATCACCACAGATTCCACAGAAATTCAAACCATCATCAGAGAATATTACAAACAACTCTATGCACATAAACTAGTAAACCTGGAAGAAATGGATAAATTCCTGGACTCCTGTGTCCTCCCAAGCCTAAACCAGGAGGAAGCTGAAACTATGAATAGACCAATAACAAGGTCTGAAATCAAGGCAGCAATTAAGAGCCTACCTCACAAAAAAAGCCCAGGTCCAGACGGGTTCACAGCCGAATTCTACCAGACACACAAGGAGGAGCTGGTACCATTCCTTCTAAAACTATTTCAAACAATCCAAAAAGAGGGAATCCTTCCCAAATCATTTTATGAGACCAACATCATCCTGATACCAAAACCCGGCAGAGACCCAACGAGAAAAGAAAACTTCAGGCCAATATCCATGATGAACATAGATGCAAAAATCTTCAATAAAATATTGGCAAGCCGATTGCAACAGCAAATCAAAAAACTTATTCATCATGATCAAGTAGGATTCATCCCGGGGATGCAAGGCTGGTTCAACATACGCAAGTCTATAAATGTAATTCACCACATAAACAGAACCAAAAACAAAAACCACATGATTATCTCAATTGACGCAGAGAAGGCATTTGACAAAATTCAACAGCCCTTTATGCTAAAAACCCTCAATAAACTTGGTATCGATGGAACGTATCTCAAAGTAATAAAAGCTATTTATGACAAACCAACAGCCAATATCATACTGAATGGGCAAAAACTGGAAGCATTCCCTTTGAAATCTGGTACTAGACAAGGATGCCCTCTCTCACCACTCCTATTCAATATAGTACTGGAAGTTCTAGCCAGAGCAATCAGGCAAGAAAAAGAAATAAAGGGTATTCAAATAGGAAAGGTGGAAGCCAAATTGTCTCTATTTGCAGACGACATGATAGTATACCTAGAAGACCCCATCGCCTCAGCCCAAAAACTCCTGAAACTGATAAACAACTTCAGCAAAGTCTCAGGATATAAAATCAATGTGCAAAAATCACAAGCATTCGTCTACACCAATAACAGACTTAAAGAAAGCCAAATCAAGAGCGAACTGCCATTCGCAATTGCTACAAAAAGAATAAAATACCTTGGAATACAACTCACAAGGAACGTAAGGGACCTCTTCAAGGAGAACTACAAACCACTGCTCAACGAAATCAGAGAGGACACAAACAGATGGAGAAACATTCCATGTTCATGGTTAGGAAGAATTAATATCGTGAAAATGGCTATACTGCCCAAAGTAATTTACAGAATCAACGCTATCCCCATCAAGCTACCATTGACTTTCTTCACAGAACTGGAAAAAACCACCATGAACTTCATATGGAACCAAAAGAGAGCCCGCATAGCCAAGTCAATTCTAAGCAAAAAGAACACAGCGGGGGGCATCACACTACCGGATTTCAAACTATACTACAAGGCTACAGTAATCAAAACAGCATGGTACTGGTACCAAAACAGAGATATAGACCAATGGAACAAAACAGAGGCACCAGAGGCAACACAACATACATACAACTGTACAGTCTTTGATAAACCTGACAAAAACAAGCAATGGGGCAAGGATTCCATGTTTAACAAATGGTGTTGGGAAAACTGGCTAGCCATGTGTAGAAAGCAGAAACTGGACCCCTTCCTGACACCTTACACTAAAATTAACTCCAGATGGATTAAAGACTTAAACATAAGACCTGGCACCATAAAAACCCTAGAAGGAAATCTAGGCAAAACTATCCAGGACATAGGAGTAGGCAAGGACTTCATGAACAAAACACCAAGAGCATTGGCAACAAAAGCCAAAATAGACAAATGGGACCTAATGAAACTCCACAGCTTCTGCACGGCAAAAGAAACAGTCACTAGAGTGGATCGGCAACCAACAGAATGGGAAAAAATTTTCGCAGTCTACCCATATGACAAAGGGCTGATATCCAGAATTTACAAACAACTCAAGCAGATTGACAGGAAAAAAACAAACAAGCCCATTCAAAAGTGGGCAAAGGATATGAACAGATACTTTACGAAAGAAGACATATATGAGGCCAACAATCATATGAAAAAATGCTCATCGTCACTGGTCATCAGAGAGATGCAAATCAAAACCACATTGAGATACCATCTCACGCCAGTTAGAATGGCGATCATTAAAAAATCTGGAGACAACAGATGCTGGAGAGGATGTGGAGAAAAAGGAACACTTTTACACTGTTGGTGGGAGTGTAAATTAGTTCAACCATTGTGGAAGACAGTGTGGCGATTCCTCAAGGCCTTAGAAATAGAAATTCCATTTGACCCAGCAATCCCATTACTGGGTATATATCCAAAAGACTATAAATCGTTCTACTATAAGGACACATGTACACGAATGTTCATTGCAGCACTGTTTACAATAGCAAAGACCTGGAATCAACCCAAATGCCCATTGATAATAGACTGGATTGGAAAAATGTGGCACATATACACCATGGAATATTATGCAACAATCAGAAATGATGAGTTCGTGTCGTTTGTAGGGACATGGATGAATCTGGAAAACATCATCCTCAGCAAACTGACACAAGAACAGAAAATGAAACACCGCATATTCTCACTCATAGGTGGGTGATGAAAAATGAGAACACATGGACACAGAAAGGGGAATACTAAACACTGGGGTCTATTGGGGGGAAAAGGGGAGGGCCAGTGGGAGGGGGAGGTGGGGAGGGATAGCCTGGGGAGAAATGCCAAATGTGGGTGAAGGGGAGAAGAAAAGCAAAGCACACTGCCATGTGTGTACCTACGCAACTGTCTTGCATGCTCTGCTCATGTACCCCAAAACCTATAATCCAATAAAAAATTTAAAAAAATAAATAAATAAACATAGGCATGCAGATATCACTTCAAAAAAAAAAAAAAAAAAGAAATCTGGGGTGCGGCATGGTGGCTCACGCCTGTATTCCCAGCATTTTGGGAGGCTGAAGCAGGAGGATCACTTGAGCTCCAGAGTCTGAGACCAGCCTGGGCCACAAAGCAAGACCCCATCTCTATATTAAAAAATAATAATAAAAGAAATCTGTAAGATGGTTTATTGCTGATTGATCTCATCAAAATAGGAGAAGGTTATATTTGTTACAAATAAGCTATTATAAAATTATTTTGTGGCTGGGCACGGTGGCTCACACCTGTAATCCCAGCACTTTGGGAGCCTGAGGGGGGAGGATCACGAGGTTAGGAGATCAAGACCATCCTGGTCAACATGGTGAAAACCTGTCTCTACTAAAAATACAAAAATTAGCTGGGTGTGGTACTGCACACCTGTAGTCCCAGCTATTCGGGAGGCTGAGGCAGGAGAATTGCTTGAACCTTGAACCTGGGAGACAGAGGCTGCAGTGAGCTGAGATTACACCACTGCACTCCAGCCTGGCAACAGAGAGAGACTGTCTCAAAAAAAAATTATTTTGTGCACTTTCCCCTATCAAACTCACCTGTACAATAATGTCAGAAATACCACTGGGGTAAAGGGATGGTGGTAGAGGAACTGCAAGAGAAGTTGGACTGATAGGTGGGTGGGGGGCAGGGTGCTGCCTTATACACCATCACAACCACCCCTCCAGGCCCAGCTCCATCGCTATTGTTAAAAAAATCTAGGTAACGAATTCTAAGATCACACACATATACCAACAACAACATACAAATGTTGGGCCATGTACAAGCTTTGAAGTGAGGGCATAGAGCGAGATCAATTTTAAGGCTCCTTTCAACTTTGAGGTTCTGTGAGTATAGGGTTACTAGCACAGAATCATTCTCACTTACACGTCAGAGTAGAAACCTGAGTCTGTGTAGGTCCAAGAGTAAGTGTGGAATAGGGAGGTGAGGAAAAGGGGTGGAGGGATAGGCAGAGAGTGGCAGGACCTGGGGTGGGATATCTGACACCCTCTGCATGTGTTCACCTGGCATCCAGAGCAAATTCCATCTCCACCAGCACACACCATGGTGTTCTTCACAGTGGAGCCCCAGTAGGAGGAGCTGGAGCAGGTGGCATAGTCCACAGAGGGCAGGTAAGCCTGCTGCAGGGTCTGGGCCAGCTGCCCATTGGCTGAACAGGACATATAGCATTGGCAGTCAGCTCCAGATGTTGTCCAGTGGACGAACCTTCCACTGCTGCCACACCTTCCCAAACTCTGGTGAAAACTGAACTCAGGCCACGCTCCTTCTCTCCACCTGTTGCTTGTGGTGGATCCTTCTGTCTTCTCTCTTTATATGGCCACACAGGACCCTTCCCTTCCCTCAGGGAGGCAGCCTTGCTTACTGTACCTAGGCTCCAAGCCACCAGCCCTACTCCTGCTTCTCACCCATGGATAACTTAGTTGGGTCATGGAATGGTCTTATTTGTGGATGATTTATCGGTCTGTTCTGCTTCCTCCTTAAATGACAAGCTCCATGGAGCAGAACTGGTATTGTGCATGTTTGTTTCCATTTCTTAAGAGCTTGGTGCATCTTTCCCTTATCTTGCTCTTTTGACTTTTCAAAGCCTCTGCACTTTTCATTTGGACTGTTACAAAACTCTCATGTTATTGGTCAAGAAAATGGACCAGGGCTGGATTACCAGCTCACGCCTGTAATCCCAGCACTTTGGGAGGCTGAGGAGGTGAATCACTTGAGGTCAGAAGTTCGAGACCAGCCTGGCCAACAGGGTGAAACCCCATCTCTACTAAAAATATAAAAATTAGCTGGGTATGGTGGCAGGTGCCTGTAATCCCAGCTACTTGAGAGGCTGAGGCAGGAGAATCACTTGAACCCAGGAGGTGAAGGTTGCAGTGAGCCAAGATCGTGCCACTGCACTCCAGCCTGGGCTACAGAGGGAGACTCTGTTTAAAAAAAAAAAAAAGAAGAAGAAGAAGAAAAGAAAGAAAGAATGTTGGTTACAATGAGTTCTAAATTTCTCTTCAAAGAATCAGTATGTCAGTATGTTCAGTTCTTTGTCCTCCATTTTAAGTTTAACTTTCTCATAGTTTTAGTAAACAACCTTTTCCACCAGTTCTAATCAGTAGTTCACATCTATTCTGCTGGTCATCTACTTCATCCTGACTTGCCCTGATCACCTGCTTTCACCTGATTCACCTTTAGTTACCTGTTCTGTAACTGTCCTTCCTGCCAAACTGTTCACCCTACTACTCTGGCTCATACTTCTGCTCCTTTTAAAATAGCCAATTGGAATTTGCTTAGATTGTGCAGTCCAACCCTAGCCAATAGGGGAACAGCACGGCAGTAGGAACTACCTGCATCAGGGATAAGAATCCCCTTCCCCTCCCCTGTTTGGGTGTGCACTCACCATTGCTCCATCTGTGAGATGCACCCTTTTATAGAAGTAAATTGCCCTGCTGAGAAAATTTATATTCAAGTGCTACTTCTTTTGCAGCACCAAAAATTTGCATATAATAGAAAGAAAAACAAAAAAGAAAGAAACTAGACCACAATAACATTAAATGAACTGAGATCAGAAGCAGGATTTGAACCATGTGTCTCTCCTAGCTCCAGCTTTTCCCAATGGACTCACATCCAAGCTACTTGCGAAGCTGAGGCAGGAGAATCATTTGAACCTGGGAGGTGGAGGTTGCAGTGAGCTGAGATTGTGCCACTGCACTCCAGCCTGGTGACAGAGAGAGTCCATTTCAACAGAGTGTGGTGGTGCATGCCTATAGTCCCAGCTACTTAGGAGGCTGAGATGGGAGGATCACTTGAGCCTAGGAAGTGGAAGTTGCAGTCTGGGCAACAGAGTAAGACCCTATCTCAAAATAAATAGATAATTTTTTAAAATGAGGGACTGGTTAAAAAAAATTCTTTGTGGTAAAGTCTTTTTTAGTTCTGAGTCTATGAATCTCTCAACTATTTCACAGCCCATTCTTAGCTTGATGCATCAGTTAATGTATATATGGTTCCTTTAAAAGCTCAGCTACCTAATCAAGATCCTTGTGGTGGATGGTGCCAATGTAGGCTACTTACTCTTGGTCCTGCCCCAGCCTGTGATGTAGCAGGGACTGTTGTTAGCCAGGATAGTTCCCTCCTGGGGCAGAACACCCAGCTGGACGTAGCTATTGAGGGTAAAGCTCTGGGCCAGGCGCAGCAAGGCGATGTCATAGCTGCAGGAGAAAGAGACTTTTCACTCATGGGATCAGCCCTTCCCTGCGGTCAGCACTAGCCCTCTCTATGCATTTGTGTCCCCGTGGAATTGGAAACTGATGACTTTGAAGAAGAAGGAGGGGGCTCACTTGCTAAACCGCAAACTAGAGCAATTACAATTTAACATGTAAACATTCTATGTGTATCAGCAGCATCTGCTGGTGAGACTTTGGTATTGCAGCCTAGCTCCAACCTTTGCAACCCAGGGAAGTAGAGAATGGGGGAATCTGAAAGGAGCAGAGTGGCATGATCTTTGTGGCAGAGTTCTCAAAGAAGAAAAATGTAAAACGCTGAGTGGCTCTACAAGCTCAGTAGAATATTCCAATTCCTTGAACCCATCCCCACCTCCACCTGCTATAGAATTGACCACCGTTTTAACGATTTCTTTTCTAGAAGTTTACAACTCAACTTGCAATTTTCCCGAATCAGATTCACTTTAGGGCCAGGCGCGATGGCTCACGCCTGTAATCCCAGCACTGTGGGAGGCCGAGGCAGGAGGATGGCTTGAGCACAGGAGTTCGAGACCAGCCTGGGCAACATGGCAAGACCCTGTCTCTTTAAATAATAATAATAATGAAAAGATTCACTTTAGGAAATTTACTTTTGCTGATGGAGTCTTTTCTATAATATGAATAATAAATAACAATTTTAAAAACCCATGAAAACAGAACATTAAAATTTGCGGAGAACGGGCTTTAGGTAATACAACTGTGCAAACCAGCCTGGACCCAACAAATCCTAAAGATCTTCGAAGATTCTCAAGCCCTCCAGAACCTCAATTTTTTTTTCTTTTGAGACGGAATCTCATGCTGTCACCCAGGCTGGAGTGCAGTGGCATGATCTCGGCTCACTGCAACCTCTGCTTCCTGGGTTCAAGTGATTCTCCTGCCTCAGCCTCCTGAGTAGTTGGGATTACAGGCACATGCCATCATGTCTGGCTAATTTTTTTTATTTTGCATTTTTAGTAAAGACAGAGTTTCACCATATTGGTCAGGCTGGTCTCAAACTCCTGACCTCAGGTGGTCTGCCCGCCTTGGCCTCCCTGTGTTGGGATTACAGGCATGAGCCACCATGCCCAGCCCAGAACCTAAATTCTCAAAGTCCTCCTGGATGAACAAGCCAGCTGATCGCTTCCTCCAGGACTTGGTGCCCTCTCTCAGGCTCAGCTGGGCTCCTAAACTAAAGGCCAGGCAAAGAGCCGTGGACTAGGTTTCAGGCCGTGCAATCCCTCCAGCCCTCTGAAAGACCAGGTGAAGGCAGCCAATTATTGGCCAGTCAGCCCTCCACTACCCAGCCCAGGGCCAGCTTGGACTTGCTCCTACCCAGTAGCCACGTTATTGCTGTTCCAGTATGGATGCGCCACGATCTTCTGCACACTCACGTACTGTTCAGTGCCATCGTTCTGGCTCAGGTTATGGTCTCCAACCACCACATGGAAAGTCAATGAGCTGGAGTGAGAGAAGGAAGCACTGAATCATCCAGGGGACTCAAACCTTCTCTTTCCCCAACTTAGAGAAAAGTTGAAAAACCATCTTTCATTTTTTTTAATTTAAGATGTCTTGTAACCTGGGAGAAGTACAGTGCGCTTAAATGAAATAATGGCTCTCAGCCACCAAGATTTTGAGGGAAGCATAGACTTCTAGGCTAGTAGTTCTTTTTTTTTTTTTGAGAGGGAGTTTCACTCTATTGCCCAGGCTGGAGTGCAGTGGCACAATCTCAGCTCCCTGCAACCTCCACCTCCTGGGTTTTAAGCAATTCTCTCTGCCTAAGCCTCCCAAGTAGCTGGGATTACAGGCACTCGCCATCACACCTGGCTAATATTTTTATTTTTAGTAGAGATGGGTTTTCGCCATGTTGGTCACGCTGGTCTTGAACCCCTGGTCTCAGGTATCCACCCGCCTTGGCCTCCTAAAGTGCTGGGATTACAGACGTGAGCCACCGCACCCAGCTGACTTCTAGGCTAGTAGTTCTTAAAGCATGGTTCCTGGGCCAGCAGTATGAGCATCACCTGGAAACTTGTTAGAAATGCATATTATCAAGCCTCACCCCAGACCTACCAAATCAGAAACCCTGCTGGGTGGGGCCCAGCAATCTGTGCCTTCCAGGTAACGCTGACACATGCTCAAATGTGAAAACCAGTGCCCAAGACAAATAGGAAAAAATAGTCACCATTCAGACGTTGACTAGACACTTACATACTGACTCAATCCTCACAACATTTCTACAAAGTAAATGTTATTAGCACTTTTTAGAGATAAGAGAATGGGGGCATAGTTGCCCAAAGCTACACAGCTAGAATTTGGTGCAGCAACATTTGAATTTGAGGCTGCCTGACTCCAAAATTTGTACTTTTTACCATACTACCTCCCGGCAGGCCCCTGAACAGGAAGGGGGCTACTGCCCAGCCCCAGAAGTATTGTCCTGAGAAGTCAAAGTTATGTCATCCTTCAGAAGGCTCAGCCCCAGCCTCTTCCCCTTCCCCTTCCCCTTCCCCTTCCCCTTCCCCTTCCCCTTCCAGGGGCCCAGGAAAGCTGGTGTTTGTTTTTCTTACGAGTCCACACAGTGAGCAGCTGTCATCACCCAGTTCTGTCTGATGAGGGTCCCTCCGCAGGTGTGATACCAGGAACCTCCAGACCGGTACTGGAGGGAAATCTAGATGGAGAGGAAAGAAAGAAGGGATAGGTTGGTATTTCTCAAAAGGTTTTGTCCTGGGTCAGACACAGTGGCTCATGTGGAAGGCTGAGGTGGGAGAATCAACTGAGCCTAGGAGCTGGAGACCAGCCTCGGCAACATAGTGAGACCCCACCTCTACAAAATTAAAAATAATTAAATAAAAAGGGTTTTGCCTCAAACTACATGTCACCTCCTTAAAGTCCTGCTGTCCTTCAAAACATTCTCTTTCTGGGTGAGGGATGGCAAATAGGTTTCTTCTGACCTGCCACTGCCACTGATTGGTTGATAGGGGCCACCTGGAGTGTGGCATTGATAAAGGGGTGTGTAGATGTTTCTGGGATCAGCAGGAAGGGATGCTCCATCATTTGGTAATGTTTGTTGTGAACATGGATGAGGAGTAAAGGCATATGGTGTATTTGGCATTATTTCTCTAGGTTGTTGCAATGGACCCAGAACCCAGGTCCTTCTATCTCTGTTCTCTCTTAAAGAAGAACTGTAGCCAAAGGTTTGGTCTGTCATCTAAGCCCCACAGGCTGAGGTCTCCAGAGCTCTGCCTTCAGTGTTTTCAAGACATCTCCTGTCTCTCCACTTCAGATACTACTTAGAAATACCAATGGGAGGCCAGGAGCAGTGGCTCACATCTATAATTCCAGCACTTTGGGAGGCCGAGGGGGGCAGCTCACCTGAGATCAGGAGTTCCAGACCAGCCTGGCCAACATGGTGAAACCCATCTCTACTAAAAATACAAAATTAGCTGGGTGTGGTGGCTTGTGCCTGTAATCCCAGCTACTTGGGAGGCTCAGGCAGGAGAATCACTTGAACCCAGGAGGCAGAGGTTGCAGTGAGCTGAGATTGCACTCCAGCCTGGGCAACAAGAACGAAACTCCATCTCACTGCAAGCTCTGTCTCCTGGGTTCAAGTGATTCTCCTGCCTCAGCCTCCGAGTAGCTGGGATTACAGGTGCCCGCCACCATGCTCAGCTAATTTTTGTATTTTTAGTAGAGATGGGGTTTCACCATGTTGGCCAGGCTGGTCTTGAACTTCTGACTGCAGGTGATCCACCTACCTTGGCCTCCCAAAGTGCTGGGATTACAGGTGTGAGCCACCGCACCCAGCTGGGATGTTCATTTTTATCAGTTCCTGTCTCTTCCTCTAGCACCTCATATTATGTAATAGCTCTATTGCTGAAAACTAGGGCTCAGACTTTTGTAAACTAAATCTAACTCTGATTGCAGTGATTCCTCTCAAAGTGTGGATCTTCACCTGTTAATTTGCTAGGATTACACATTTAGATTGCCTAAATTCAGGCCCAGCTGCCCTGTTAAGAAAGTGGAAACTCTTTAAATAGCCAACTAAGCAGCATGCTGTTGTGTGTGTGTGTGTGTGTGTGTGTGTGTGTGTGTGTGTGTATGTGTGGTGTGCACATGCGTGCAAGCATGTGTGATACACGCAGTGTGGAGTGGTGTGCGCATGAGTTTCAAGGTATGTGGAGTCCCAGGTGCATGTCTGACACCCAGTCTTTCTTGTGTGGCACAAGTGCTGTTGCTGGGAATATAAATGTATCTTGTGTTTGGGTGTGTGCCTTGAAGAGGGAGTGTGGTTGGTATATAAAACCCCTCCTCCAAGCCTTTGCGTTTAGAAAACCACCTAAGCCTGATCCCATCCATCTTTAAAATCTAGAACCTAGACAGTTGGAGAGCTGCTTGTTGATAGGGACATGCACAGACACACGTGATACTCCACGTCGTGCACCATACTCTTATTTGGGTGGAAGTCTGGGGCTGGGAAGGAACACCCACCTGAGAGGGCCAGGAATTCCTCCCAGCCTCAGACTACCCGGGCGTTGGTTTCCGGAAAGTCCTGGGTGCTGTGTCCTTTGTGGGGTAGAAGAAAAATGAGTGATGACTAAGCATGGGGTCAGCCAGGGGTAGGGGTTGGGGGTGGCGGTTGTGCTTTGAGGAATGTTAGCCTTGTCTGCAAATTCACAGCTCCTCTCTCATGAATGGGGGGGGCCCAGCTGTGAGTTCTCTGAGCCCCTTTTGAAAGCAGTGGTCCCTGGGTGCCTTCTATTTCCCCCAGGTATTCCCAGAACTCTGGCATGCTATGAGGGACCTCTCTCAAACCACCAGGCTAGACCCCAGAGGCTCCTTGTGGTCTCCTCCTGGCTCAAGATCACCCCTTAGCCTGAACAGTCCCCCTCTCCTTGACGCCCCAGCCCCCTAATGCTTTGGCAGGATTCTACAGGGGGCAGGGCCTGCAGTGCACACCCCAGCCAGGTACCTGCTAAGGAAGTCTTCCTGTCAATGGGGGGTGGTTGGGAAGCCCAGGGACCCACCTCACTACCAGAAGAGGCTTCTCTCTGCTTTGTGGCCAGGGGACCTGCCACCCAGAGGGGCGTGAGTAACCAGTGGCCCTGACCCACTCTATCTCGGCCTCCAGGAGAGTAAAGATTTTGCTAGACCTGAGTAAAGTTTTTGCTAGTCCCACCCACCCTGGATTAGGGTGCTGGCCTGGGCTTAGGAAAGTCTTGCTGACCCTCCTGCCCAAGTCCCCCTACCTGTAGACCTCAGGCCACATGATCCACTTACGGTAAAGGACCAGGGTTTCGAACACCAGGAAGTGCAGCATGTTGCCAATGGAGTAGCCCACTGGCCTCTTGCACGGACTAAAGCCCTCTTTATACTCCTCTTATCAGCAGCTTTGCCGACCTTCTTCTTGCCAACTGGCAGGGCTGAGGGTGGAAGGCAGGGAAAGTCACAGGTGACATGGAAATACAAATGAAAATATTTCTTTTCATAAACGAATTTATCCATTGTTCAAAGACAGAACAAGGCCAGAGCTGAATTAATCATCTGCTTTTAATTGAAAAGCATCCAACAAACTCTTTTTCAGAAATAAGATGGAGAACCAGAGCTGGTTTTTCTCTAAGGGGGCACCCCTCATCATCCATCACTGCCTCATTGTCCTCAGTGGCTCCGTAAATGCAGAGACTTGCCCTGTGCACTAGCAGCTGGAGGCCAGGGAGATGGTGGAGGAGGGGGGAGTGGTTAGCAAGGGCAAGGAAGACATACCAACTCTCTCTGCCCAAAGAGGGAGAAGGCACATGCCCCAGCATGCAGATATAGGTGTAAATGCAGACACAAAAGCCAAGCAGATGCGGTGGAGAGAATCTGGGGGAGGAAAGTACTGAGAAACAGGTGTGGGCCCTCTTGATGGAGAGCCAAGAAGGGGCTCCCAGAGGAGAATGTGGGGCAGGGTAGAGGAGGGGTCCTCGGGATTTGAACACTGAGGGCTATGAGGGTAGATGGAGGGTGGAGGGCAGAGGGAGCAGGAGGGGAGGAGCCGAGATTCCTGAAAGAGATGAAGGCTTTGTCCCTCGTAGCCCGTAGAGGAAAGAGAAAGGAGTCTCAGTGTGCCTTGAGGTGGGCAGAGGACCCTTGGGTTGGCCACAAAGTGATCAGAATCACTGCAGGCTCCAGAGCAGAGGATTGTGGGTGCAGCTGTGATGGTAGCAAAGCACGGGGTTTGCAATTAGGCAGGGAGAAGCCGGGAACCTAGACAGAAGCAGGACAATCACCTGCTCACCCAGGGCTTTGTTGCCTAAACCGTCCCAAATCCAAGCTTCATGGCTACATGGGCGGGAGAAGCCTGGAAAAGGCTGTTTCAAGCAATCTGCACAGTCACTTTTCAGGGTCTTGAGCTGTTCAGGGGAGTTGCACTTTGATGCTCAGATAACCTGAAGGGTTTGTTCTCCAGCCCACCCTCCAGCATTCTGGCACAAAGTGGACCTCAGGGAAGAAGGCTGAGCTGCGCCAGGGAGCCCAAGGCCTCTTCTGTCATTCTCCTCCCACTTCCCTGCGTCCTCTGGCCTCTAGCCCCAGGATGAGGAGTCCAAGAGGAGGCTTGAGGGCTTCCTGAAGTTTACCTCTTGACATCACATACTCCAAAGTGGTGAACCTTTAACAGCAGGGCTGCCAGGAGCAGTGGTTCATGCCTGTAATCCCAGCTACTTGGGAGCTAAGGCAGGAGAATCACTAGACCCTGGGAACAGGAGGTTGCGGTAAGCTGAGATCGAACCATTGCACTACAGCCTGGGCAAAACAAAAACAAAAACAAACCAAAAAAAAACCCAGCAGGGCCAATTTCACATCCACTTCTGTACCCTTGGCCTAGCCCAGAGAAGCCCAATGTGTATTTGCTTAAAACCAAACTCTAGGACTGAAGTTAAGAGCCTCATAACTGGGGCCTAATCTCCCATCTAGTCAGACTTTTTAAATTCTTACTCTTAGGGCTGGGTGCGGTGGCTCACGCCTGTAATCCCAGCACTTTGGGAGGCAGAGGTGGGTGGATCACCTGAGGTCAGGAGTTCAGACCAGCCTGACCAACAGGGCAAGACCCCATTTCTACTAAAAATACAAAAATTAGCCAGGCATGGTGGTGCGAGCCTGTAGACTCAGCTACTTGGGAGGCTGAGGCAGGAGAATCGCTTGAACCCAGGAGGTGGAGGTTGCAGTGAGCCCAGATAGTGCCACTGCACTCCAGCCTGGGCAACAGAGCAAGACTCCATCTAAAAAAATAAAAAATTCGTAGTCTTAGGGTTAGGCATAGACAATGCCTTAAATTTGTTTTTTCCTTTTTTTTTTTGAGACAGGGTCTCATTCTGTTGTCTATGCTGGAATGCAGTGGCATCATCTCAGCTCACTGAAGCCTCCGCCTTTTCTATATCATTTGACTTTTTTCCACAGCATTACTTTTAAAAAAAAAATGGAGTCTTACTGTGTCACCCAGGCAGGAGTGCAGTGGCATGATCTGGACTCACTGCAACATCCGCCTCCTGGGTTCAAGCGATTCTCCTGCCTCAGCCTCCTGAGTAGCTGGGATTACAGGCACGTGCCACCACACCCAGCTAATTTTTGTATTTTTAGTAGAGATGGGGTTTTGACATGTTGGCCAGGCTGGCACAGTATTACTTTTGTAATAAAAAGTAAGAATAAATTCTGGGACATCCAGCTATTTTTGGCAATGGCCCCAATACTCTTCCCGTCGGAAACAGATCCCCAGAGGGCCCAGCCCTTTAATCCTAGTGTGAGACGCTCCTGGAACCAGGAGATAGCAGCACAGGGATGGCTGCAGGGTTTCAAGAGGTAGGGGCCTTAGGTCAGCTGAGAGTGGTCGGGCCGGGGGGGAGGGGGGTGGTAAGGAAGAATACAGGTATTGTTAGGGCCAGGCTAGGTTCGACTAAGGGGAAGGCCACAAAGCTAGTTTCTTGTTTGTTTTTTGAGACAGAGTCTTGCTCTGGCTCTGTTGCCCAGGCTGGAACACAATCTCGGCTCACTGCAACCTCTGCCTTCCAGGCTCAAATGATTCTTGTGCCTCACCTTCCCCAGTATCTGGGATTACAGGCGCCTACCACCATTCCTGGCTAATTTTTTATTTTTAGTAGAGACTGGGTTTCGCCATGTTGGCCAGGCTGGTCTCAAACTCCTGACCTCAAGTGATCTGCCTGCCTTGGCCTCTCAAAGTGCTGGGATTACAGGGATGAGCCACTGGTTCCCGGTCGAAGCTAGTTTCTTGAGCCTTCCCGCCACTCCCATCAGTGCCCTCTCCCTCTTCTCTCCCACCACCCTTCCCTAGTCCCAGACCTACTCTCTAGGCACAGCCTGTGTCTCCCTCCTGCTGCAACTCCCACTCCCTGGGAGTAACTCCTGGCTGACTGCACCTGGGAAGTGCTATGCTATTTGGGGGTAGGTGGAATCTTCTTGGCACAGCTGGGCACCTTGGTTGGGCTACATCATATGATTGGGCTGGGGAGCTGTTGGGTGATACCACAGACAATATGAGGGATACTGGGATCCATGCTGGATATTTAATGCAACCAAGAATAAGGCTGGGGTTCAGGTCCATGACTCCCTGTGGGTTACAGACCTACCAAAGCCTTTCTCAATTGGGCCCCAACCAACTCTTCCACGGGGCTGAGTTACCCAGAAGGCATAGTAGCTGCAGTGCCCAGGGCCCACAGAAATGTCTTAGCTTATTTTAAAACCAGAAGATATAAAGTAAATATAATCAGCCTGGATTACATTCATCTTTATACCAACATAGTTATAAAATTAATTATTTTCTTTTTTTGAGACTGAGTCTTGCCCTGTTGCCCAGGCTGGAGTGCAATGGCGCAATCTCAGCTCACTGCAACCTCCGCCTCCCGGGTTCAAGCGATTCTCCGGCCTCAGCCTCCCGAGTAGCTGGGACTACAGGTGTCCATCACCATGCCCAGCTAATTTTTGTATTTTTAGTAGAGACAGGGTTTCACCATGTTGGCCAGGCTGGTCTCAAACTCCTGACCTCATGATCTGCCTACCTCCCAAAGTGCTGGGATTACAGGCATGAGCCATCACACCCAACCCAAAATTAATTTTTTTCTAATGGATCAAGAGCTGGGAAGGCCAAAGTGCCTAGGGCTCCTGAAATTCATGATGTATCCCTGATCTTCCAGCTTCCGCACCCATTGCTCCCTCACTCAGACCCACTGTGGCTACATGTCCTCTGTGGCTTTGCTCCTGCTGGGCTGCTGCCTGTGTGACATCTCTGCTTATTGAGCCCTTCCCATCAGAAGACTCATCCTCCGCGGTCTTAGGTCAAACAGGCCGTCTTTATGAGGCCTTACCTGCTTCCCTCCGTGGAAGGAATTGCTCCTTCTAACGCATCCAGCACCTCTTGGAGCATCTCTAGGCTTGCCGTGATTTTCCTACGTTTAGCATGTGAGTTCCACGGGGAGAGGACCTAGTCTCGTGCCTCAATCATGTCTCACGTTTCCACATGCTTGACACAATACACAGGCTAGATTTAGGGCCAGAGAATGGGTTTGGGGACACGAGACAGTGCTGTAAACGAACTTTTCAGATGTGTGTGGTTCTTCATAGCCCAAATCAACTGATTCAGTTAAGGGACAACGCAGGCAAGAGGAACACAACACCAGTTTCCTTTAGCAATGCCAGAAAACCTTTATTTCCTTGGAGACCGCTCGTCTAATTCTTTTCTCTCTCCGGGAACTTTTCCCCTTCCCTACTTCAGGTCGTACCCTGGTCACTCTGCTTTCCTTTTGGATGGCCTACCCCAGAATGTCTCCTGTATAGGGTCCAGAAGGCTTTCAAGGACCTGGAGGGTTCCTGCAGGATTGAGTTGTGTGGGAACAAGAGGCAGCTGTGGTCCCATAGCACCCTCATGTGGTGACAGCCTGCTATTGAAAGTCAAAAGAAGCCTTCCCGGATGGAATTTTCATCCTCAGCGCAGATGGACTCTTCTTGCAGCAACAGAGCCATATGCAGTGGGGTCTGCTCCCCATCGGGGCTTCACGTGGGCCCAGCAGTGGATCAGCCTTCCAGGCACGCTGAACTCTGCACACTCTTCCTGCTGCCTCAGGCTTTCCAAGACCCTCCTGAGCCTTATCCGAGTCCTTACCCTCGGGGCTGCTGACACCTTGCTGGGTGACCTTGGACAGATTCACTTAACAGGACTCAGTATCAGAAAATGAAAATGATAGCGTTGGGCTAGCAGAATTTTCACGTTGTGCTTCCAGACCTTTAGAACTTAGGGGTGGGAGGCATTGCCTGTCCCTCTTCCAATTTCACTCACACTACTTTGCTTTTTATCTACCTTTTCATAGGGCTTTGGAAAAAAGGGATCTGGGATAAACTTGAGAATCACCGGCTCCAGGAGCTTTCGCTTTCTTTTAACACTAACATCCCAGGAGTCCTAAGTGTGCTCTCTCCACAATGGCTACCTGGCTCTGTTTTTCTTTTTTTTTTTTTTTTTTTTTGGAGACAGGGTTTCACTCTTGTTGCCCAGGCTGGAGTGCAGCGGCACTATTTTGGCTCACTGCAACCTCCACCTCTTGGGTTCAAGCAATTCTTTTGCCTCAGCCTCCCGAGTAGCTGGGATTACAGGCATGCGCCATCACACCTGGCTAATTTTTGTATTTCTAGTAGAGATGGGGTTTCACCCATGTTGGCCAGGCTGGTCTTGAACTCCCAACCTCAGTTCATCTGCCTGCCTCCGCCTCCCAAAGTGCTGGGATTACAGGTGTGAGCCACTGTGCCTGGCCCTGGCTCTGTTTTTCTAGGCTCTATGGAGGCCACCCAGTTAGAAATAATCAGAATGCAGAAAGAGGGAACGAAAAGGCTGGTGGCAAGTGGTCTAGTGTTCTTGTGGTACAGTGGAAGCAGCCCTGGCTCAGCACTGAAGAGCGAGCCTGTCTTGGCTCCAGCCATCTGCTAGCTCTGAGACTACAGACAAACCCCTTTATCCTCTGTGTTTCAGTTTTCTTATCTATAAAATGGGCACACTGGTTTCTGTCCTGTCTTTCTCAGATTATTGTACAGATAAAGTAAGATAAAGGACACCTGTCAGAGAGCTATCTGTAAACGGTTCTATAAGCTTCAGGTAATATTAGCAAGGGAGGCTTACTTACACTTCTAATCCGTGTGTTAGAATATACTTTTTTTTCTGAGATGGAGTTTTGCTCTTGTTGCCCAGACTGGAGTGCAATGGCGTGGTCTTGGCTCACTGCAACCTCTGCCTCCTGAGTTCAAGCAATTCTTCTGCCTCAGCCTCCCAAGTAGCTGGGATTACAGGCACCTGCCACCACACCCAGCTACTTTTTGTATTTTTAGTAGACACAGAGCTTCACCATGTAGTCCAGGCTGGTCTCAAACTCCTGACCTCAGGTGATCCGCCCACCTAGTTCTTTGGCCTCCCAAAGAACTGGGATTACAGGTATGAGCCACCATGCCCGGCCAGAATATTCCACTTCACTGGACTCTGCAGGTACTTTGGATGATCAAGGAATTGGGACATGGCTGTAGAAGTACTTTTCCTTTCCTTTTTTTTTTTTTTTTTTTTTTGAGGCAGAGTCTCACCTGTTGCCCAGGCTAGAGTGCAGTGACATGATCAAGGCTCACTGCAGCTTCAACCTCCCGGGTTCAAGCAATCCTCCCACCTCAGCCTCCTGAGTAGCAGGGACTACAGGCATAAGCCACTATGCCCAGCTATTTTTTTGGGGGGTGGGTAGCGATGGGGTCCTCACTCTGTTGCTCAAGCTGGTCTTGAACTCCTGGGCTCAAGCCATTCTCCCACCTTGTCTTCACAAAGTGCTAGGATTTCCAGCGTGAGCCACTGTGCCCAGCCTGAAGTACGTTTCTTGAGCTTAGCATTGCTGCCCTGGACCCTCCTCCAGTTGCCTTCCCTGCTTTGGAAGCCTCTGTTTCTAGGACAGAAGGAAAACCCTTGGCTAAATAGGGTTTATTTATGTCCTAATGGTCTCTTCTGTCGGTGTGAAGGAAAGAAAATGGGCCCAGTGTTGTTGCAAGGAGTAGGAAAGTCCTGCCTCGCCACCCAGTGGGCTTAGAAGTCCATCTTTAAGGCCTCCAGAGAAGCTGGTGATCAGGTTCCCAGACATCAGCAATCCTGTTTCCTGAGGGGCTTGTGGGGGCTCTCTCTGGGGATGATCTGGGTCCTAGACAAAGAGCCACAACTGATGGGGGTCCCTGGGATTGCAGGGGGCCATGACTGGCTTTTTGTCCTGGAATGTCAGGCAGGTACCAGATCCTGAGTTCCTGATGAGCTGATCCTAAAAGATGACAGAGCAAAGGGTCAATCTGGGCCACAGACTCTAACAATGCTACCGGGGACAATGCAAGGGGGTACAATTGATGAAAGGCCAAGGGAACCCCACAAAGCAAAAAGAGGACACTTCCCTATTTCTTGACATCTCATGAGATGCATTCCTGAATTCCCACCTCTGTCTGGTGCCAAATCCCCATCCCCAGCTTCAGCCTCAGTGGAGGAAATGGTGAAAGACAAGACCGTGGGCTGAGAAAAAAATGCTTTCAGGGCCTCTCCCCTGACAGATGGCCAGGCTCAAAGACCCAGGGCTACTGCTCCACCTCCAGTGTTCTGCCTTGGATTATGTTTAGACTGCTCCATTCCCTGCAGCCTCAAGGTTAGGGTTCTCTTTCCTTTTTTTTTTTTGAGACGGAGTCTCGCTCTGTCACCAGGCTGGTGTGCAGTGGTGCTCTTGGCTCACTGCAAACCCCACCTCCCGGGTTCAAGTGATTCTCCTGCTTCAGCCTCCCAAGTAGCTGGGATTACAGGTGCATGCCACCATGCCCAGCTAATATTTGTATTTTTAGTAGAGACGGGGTTTCACCCTGTTGGCCAGGATGGTCTTGATCTCTTGACCTTGTGATTCACCCACCTTGGCCTCCCAAAGTGCTGGGATTACAGGTGTGAGCCACCTCGCCCAGCCAAGTTCCTCTTTCCTAAACTGGGGTGGAGTAGGGAGGCTCACTAGGGTTGAGCTCAACATGGTGGCAATTGCATGGCATATCCCGAAGCAGTGTGATGTAATAGAAAGAGCCCATGCTTTCAAGTCAGATCCATCTGGGGCTGAATCCCAGGCCTGCCATTTATTAGCAATGGGTCTTAGCCCAGTCACAGACATGATAGGCTTCCTCTGGCTCCAGCTCATCTGCAGAAACCGGGACACTTCCTGCTTGGAAAGAGCCTCTGAAAGATCAACCAGACCCAGGTATGAGTGCCTAGCTTTGAGTCCGGGACACAGAGGACAAACAGGAACCATGAATGACTCTTCACCTTCATCTAATTGGGTTCAGCCTAAAAATGCTTGAGCCATGGCAGAGCTAGCCACGAACCATTATCTCTGACCCCATCTTTACATCAGTCATCACCAAATACCCTTTAAGCCCCAAGAACCCTGCCTGTGGCCATGCCCACACTCACCTACCTTATACACTGCTCTACTCTACCCCATGGCGTCTCAGGAAGAAAATGAAGAAAATACAGAGGGGCCAATATGGCCTCAAGTTCTTTTTGTCTTTCTTTCTTTTTTTTTTTTTTTTTTGAGACGGAGTTTAGCTCTTGTTACTCAGGCTGGAATGCAATGGCGCAATCTCGGCTCACCGCAACCTCCGCCTCCTGGGTTCAGGCAATTCTCCTGCCTCAGCCTCCTGAGTAGCTGGGATTACAGGCACGCACCACCATGCCCAGCTCATTTTTTGTATCTTTAATAGAGACGGGGTTTCACCATTTTGACCAGGATGGTCTCGATCTCTTGACCTTGTGATCCACCTGCCTCGGCCTCCCAAAGTGCTGGAATTACAGGCTTGAGCCACAGCGCCCAGCTCTTTTTTTTTTTTAACCCCCGTTTTGCTGTCACCCAAGCTGGAGTGCAGTGGCGGGACTGGCTCACTGCAACCTCCACCTCCCAGGTTCAGGCAATTCTCCTGCCTCAGCCTCCCGAGTAGCTGGGACTACAGGTGCACAACCCCATGCCCAGCTGATTTTTGTATTATTAGCAGAGACAGGATTTCACCGTGTTGGCCAGGCTGGTCTCAAACTCCTGACCTCGTGATCCGCCTGCCTCGGCCTCCCAAAGTGCTGGGATTATACGCATGACCCACCATGCCCAGCCTGAAGTTCTTGATTCGGAGCTTTATGGACACCGACTCACCTGGGTCAATTCCCATTCCTCGTCCTTGGGGACCTGGCTATTCTTGCCAGTGAAGTGACAGTTCCTCAGGCCCAGAGCACCGTTGCTGGCATGTAGACACAGCTGCTTTGCGATGTTGTGACGAAGGTCCCTCTGAGTCGTGTACTCAAAGTACTGGAAGTCAAGACAAGAGAAGCAAATGGAGAGTTTGGCCCCAACCTTGCAAAGCTACCTGCCCTGAGCTGTCAACCATTCGTGGTCTCCTGGGGAGGAGAGTGAACGTGAGGCCATGCCAAGACTTGACTCATTTATGTGCTGCCTTCAGGATTGTTACCATATCACGGTTATACTGGAATAGCTAATATATATACATATATATACATATTATTTATATTATATTATATATTATGTATATATATATTTCTTTTTCATGAGATGGGGTCTTGCTATGTTGCCCAGGCTGGTCTCAAACTCCTGCACTCAAGTTATCTTCCCACCTTGGCCTCCCAAAGTGCTGGGATTACAAGTGTGAGCCACTGCACCTGACCAATATATTTTCTTTCTTTCTTTTTTTTTTTGAGACAGGGTCTTGCTCTGTCGCTTAGGCTAGTGCAACCTCGAATTCCTTTGTTCAAGCGATCCTCCCACATCAGCTTCCTGAGTAGCTGAGACTGCAGGCGTGTGGCACCACATCCAGCTAATCTAAAAAAATTTTTTTTTATAGAGATGGAGTGTCTTGTGTTGCCCAGGCAGGTCTCAAATTCCTAGGCTCAAGTGATCCACCCTCCTCAACCTCCCAAAGTGCTGGGATTACAAGTGTGAGCCACTGTGCCTGATCACATTTCCTTTAAATTAGATTAAAATTAAATTTAACTTAGACTCATTTTAAGTAACATCTGTGAAATCATGTGATATGCTTGTTCTATTTTTGCTATGAAATTACTATTAAAATTAAAAATGTTCTCCAACGCGCCACCAGAAATCATCTTGCAGGTCAGTGGTATAGGAAACTGCTCTAGAATGACTGTCTTCACTTGCATATGCCAGTGGGCTTGTTCAGCATCCCACACCACTCCTTTCCCCACTCTGGCTGTTTTCAGTGCCTCTCACTTACTAGGTGCTGGCATTCAGAGTAGACTGAGGGGTAGGGGATGAGGAGGTTGCTAGTTATGCCTCAGGGAAGTGCTGGGGCATGGGGTAAGTTTCCAGGGTGCCAGGTAACTGAGATGTCACTACTAGGTGGTTGTTTTGGGGGCGCTGTGATGTGGTAGGATCAGAGTGGTAGCTTCTGGGCAGAGGATGCATTGAAGATAGAAGTTGAGCATAGGTAATGGGATGTGCTCGAACATTTTCGATCCTCACCCCTAAATGTACCCCAGCAGCTGGCCTCCTCCAGCAAGCCTCCTCTAATGAGCAACCCTCCCTCCCATCCCCTTCTCACACCCAGCACTGATGCCTCATTCTCTCTGGACATCCCATCTTCAGACCTTGTGTGTGTTATGCCTTCTCCTCTGACTGGAAGCTTCCTGGGATGGTATCTCTTTCCCGTAAGTCCTCAGGAAAGGACTCTTTAGGGTAGAGAAAGGGAGCCGGTGAGGAAAGGAGATGCTCTAGAGATGGGTGGGCTGCATACCTGGTTGCCACCAAGGCCGTGGCAGGAGTACATGATAAGGGGCTTCCCCCCACGGTTGTTCTCACCCACATCTAGGCATTGGTTGGTGCCGAGGTTCTTGATCTGCAGAAGGGTGAGAAGAGAGGGGAAGCAGGATGGCACAGTCAGGGGTTTCCTCATGTGTGGTATGGGGCCCTACTGGAACAAATTCCAGTCAACTGTAACAAATTTGCATGGCTGGATTTCCCCTCTGTCATTTTTCTCCTCTGCATTAATCCACATGCCTGGAGCTAACAGAAAAGTGAGCTGCAGAGCCAGAGGCTGGAATGGGCAGGACTGGACACCTCTGTGGGGCAAGCGGGGAATCTCCCAGGATGCCAGGTTCCTGAAAGAAGCCCTCAGCATGTGGGAGTTTCCTTATAAGCAGTGGTTCTCAGAGTGTGGGCCCTGGACCAGCAGCCTCACCTGGAGACTTGTGAGAAATGCAGGTTTTCAGATCTCCCCCAAGCCCTTCTGAATCAGGAACTCTGGGGATGGGCCCTAGGGTTTTACCGCGCCTCCCTGGTGATTCTAACACATGCTAATGTTTCAGGACTACTGCTTGTGGGTGGTTTCCCCCTTTATAAGGTTTTTTGCTATCTCTAGAAGCCCCAACATGGCCTCTCAGTCCTCCTCCTGGATAAAGGAGGGTGCAGGGTAAAAGTCAATTCTTGTTTGTCATCCGTTCATGGGGTCAGTGGTCGTGAACTTCTCTGAGGGGTGCTATGGTGATGGGCAGACAGGGTGGTTCTCAGGACTTACAGCACCATAGAAGGTGGGCGTCAGGTCAGGAACAAACATCTCTGGGTAGACATTGTGCAGGTACCAGGAAAAGTTGTGACAGTGCAGTTGTTCCCTCAGCTGCAGTCGTTCCGAAATGTCACCGAAGGATTTCTGTCAACCAAGCCAGCCCCCTAAGGATCAGTTCCACTAGTCTTTATTTTTTTTTTTGAGACAGAGTCTCACCTTATCACCCAGACTGGAGTGCAGTGGTGTGATCTCGGCTCACTGCAACCTTCCCCTCCTGGGTTCAAGCAATTCTCCTGCCTCAGCCTCCCTAGTAGCTGGGATTACAGGCACCCGCCACCACACTTGGCTAATTTTTGCATTTTTAGTAGAGACGGAGTTTCACCATGTTGGTCAGGCTGATCTCACACTCCTGACCCCAGGTGATCCACCCGTCTTTGCCTCCCAAAGTGCTGGAATTACAGGCGCAAGTCACCACGCCCGGCCAGTTCCACCAGTCTTTGATTTTCCTTTCTGGGCTGAAGTAGCACAGACAGCATGGAGCACCTGGGGCTACTGTCTCTCATGCTCATTCCCCCTCGGGACCTGTAGAAGCTACTGGCCCAGCCTCACATCCAACCCCAACCCCCCACCTTAGCTTTGGGGTCCCCTGCTTATCAGTCCATCTCCTGTGACTGTGCAGACAATTATGTCCCATTCCTCAGGGCCCAAGCTCTCAGAGCCATTCCTCCTGTAAGAGGAACAACTCCCTCAAATGTCTTTCCCTCCCTTCCCCTAAAGGATGAAGAGACTCTATATGTAGGGACAACATTCTCTAGCTTTTGAAATCTTTGTGCCCCGTGGCCTTCTCCTGGGCTTTAGCTCATGGGGCCCTGAGGATGAAGGGAAGTGCCAGATGGTGACGATGGGGTGGGCTCCAGCCATTAGACCCATGAACAGGGTTTGGGCCTAATGACCCCAAACCTCTGAGATAACCTCAGAGAGGTCATTTAAACCTGTCTAAGAACCATTTCCTCTCACCTCTTGGGCCATCTTTGCTGCCTGCAGATTTCTCCTATAGAAAATCTTCTTGAAGCTGTCCATCCAGACCTCCGCCAGGCGCACTTGATTTCGAGCAATGACATTGGTGCCCTTGGGGAAGGTGTGGGGGCTCTTGGTCCGGAACACATGGCCTACGACAGAGCAGGGGATGATCTCCAGCTGGCCCCCACACTGCCACACCTGATGAAAGGAGACAGGATGAGGCCTTCAGCGGGCTGGGTGGGACAGTCTCCCTCCAAGCAGCTTGATTCTATTTCCTGGACACTGGACCCCAGGTCCAAGGACTTGCTCTCTCTCCCTGGAAAAAAGGACACTGACCAGGCTTCTTCCTAGGCTATGACTACACAATCCCAGGCATTCTGATGATTCACTCTGACTTAAGCAAAGGGAGACTGCTGGGTCCTATGTTCACTCTGACTTAAGCAAAGGGAGACTGCTGGGTCCTATGTTTATCAGAGCCCACTTTAGGGAAAAGCCTGCTGGTTAATTTTTGTTACCTATGCCTGTATACCTACTCTGAGCTCTGATCACTTGGCTTTTTGACCTGGAAGTATGAGTTTATCAGCCTACTCAAGTGTTACTGGAAACTCAAGCTCTCTCAAACCAGAGCATCAGCGTGTTAATAGCAAGGATAGTTGGCTGCTAGATGGCCAGTGGTGGCCACCTGGGCCCTTAGCACACTGGCTGCCTAGCAGAGTGAACGGAGGTCACAGGCTCACTGAGGACCCTAGGATTGGGCTACTGGGAGTTGGGGTGACTGGCAGGTGACCCCTCTCTATGCTGGTGGGCTAGCTGAAGACATCCTTCCCACTGATTTCTTCTCTTGGGGAGACGGGAAGGTATGTTGTTAGCAACAGAAATATATCATCATTTTAGTAACAGCAGGCATCAATTATGTGCTTAATATGCATCGGGGACTGTGAGAGGTGACTTCATAAATGAGCTCATCTGCTTACTAATTACTTTTCCACAGTATGGGGATTTGCGTAGGTTTCATGGAGAGGCAATCCTTTCTTCCTGACCTAATCCTGATTTGCATAATTCCTGTAATATCTCAGAGTTCTGGGGTCCACCAGAGTTGGGGCCACCATCTTCTCTGACCATTATGAAGGGCTTGTTGAGCATAGGTAGAGAAACTTCAAAGGTTACCAGGGCATGTGTCCTTTGAACTGGGAAAGGGAGCCTGATTTTTCCAGAAAAAGGATGATGACTGGTTACTGGTAAGTTTCTTTTTTTCTTGCCCTAGTTGTGAACATACAGACCTGTTTCTATCTTCACCCTAACCCTTTCCCCTCAGATATTGTGTAAGAGTCCCTAGTCCCCAGATGTCCAGTCCTCATTACCCCTATTATTCCTTCCCTCTGAGAAGTTGTGCCCAGTAATTTGTTTTGAGCTGTCCAAGCTGATTGCCCAAGCCCCACTATCATGGACAGGGAGGGGAGCAGAAAAGAGGTACGGCCACGTCGGGAAGTAGCCACCCTTTCCAGTTCAGTTCCAGATGGGATATCCCTGATGCCACCGCTGCCAGATGGGATATCCCTGATGCCACCGCTGCCTGAGAGACGCTTCTCAAGCTGTCCCCTGGGATGTTGTGGTTTCCCCCGAAGCCCTCTTCACTCTCACCCGGAAGGACATTTCCACGTTCTCCCCTCCCCAGATCTCCATCTGATTATCATAGGTACCGATGTGCTCAAAGTAGGACTTGGAGATGGAGAAGAGGCCACCAGCAAACGTCGGGGATCTGGAGAGACAGAGGGAGAAGCGTGTGCGTGTTATGGGAGAGGAGGAGCCACGCCTGGTAGAGAAAGCTGTTTGTGGAATCCCCTCCTCACACACCTCCTCCTCCTTTCCTCTTTCTCAGGACGTGCAGCCCCTCGTCCACTAACTCACTCATCATTTAGATTTTACTGTGTCCTGTTCCCCTTCTAGGACCAGGTCAAGGAAATACGTAATTATCTTCTAAAAGGTATTCATTCATTCATTCAACCAAGGATGCACAAAACCCTGGCCACTGCGTCCTGTGCTACATGGTAGACACACAGAATAGAGAAAGACCCCACTCCCCCAGAGCTCAGTCTAGTTGCCGAGGTTAAAGGTACCATTAGTTACTTTTTGGCAGCAAAGTGCCTGGAGTCCAGGAGATACTCAGCTTTCAGAAGCTGTGTGGAATTGTTTTTGAAAATAGGCAGGATTCAAACCATGAATGAATGAATATTATCAGCAGGGCTGACTTCATTCTGTTTCAGGGTCCTGGCCCTTCAGGGACTATAAAGCCACAGCTTTAGTAGGCGCCTAGCCACGGTGATTTATACTGCATGAGAAACTTTAGATTTGGGGAGAAGTTGCCAGTTGCTCCTGGCAACGGTGGGAAGTCAGGTGAGATCAAGCTCCATTTGGGCTATAGGGAACATTTAGAAGATTATAAAAAGATTCTGGCTTTCAGACAAAGGCAGGGAAGTGTGGACTCAAGATAAATTGACAAAAACATCTAATTCCTAGAATTTCAATACCAGGTTGCTCCTAAGAGGGGCTGGGCTAAGCCTTAGGTAAGTATAAGTGAGATGGAATGTCGGGGTGGGGCTGGGGAGACAGGGCCAGGAGCACAGTCATCAGCTGTTGGCGTCTGTGTCTGGGCCAGGCTGGCATGGCTAGGGCTTTGCTGCCCTCAGTGGGCGCCTTCATGTGGTACAACCATGCAGGAAGGTACGGAAACGTCTGTAACCCCAGAACCTATCCAGGCGCCTTACACATAGCTGGGGCTCCATCACTGTTCATTCAGCTGATCCATTGAGGTGACTACCCAGGAGCCTGACCCTGGTGTTACCCTGTGGTTGCTCTTGTCTCCCTGAAGTTGGCTCCTGTGGCCACTTTCTGGAAGGAATTGCAGTTGGGGAACCCTTGTGCTCAGGCTGGCTTCCTGTCACTGGTTCTGGCCTCTCCCAGCGGTCCTAAACCAGCCCAAATAGCACCCTGAGAGGCTCCAGGAGTGCTGGAACTGCAGAGGAGCACTTGGAAGCCAACTGCTTCCTCCCCCACAGGCCCTGAGTCCTGTCTTTGAGAGGGTCTCCTAGACCAAGAAGCCACTGATGGATTAGCTGTGAGGACAAACCCTGCATGGGAAGCTTCACTGTAAATTCACAACTACAGGCAACCCTAGTAAACACCCTGTCTGTCCTGGCCTACCCCGAGGGTCCCCCGGGTCCTCTGCTGCTCCTCTTAGGCTCTGGTTGGCTTGACATGGGAGGCTGGGAGGGGACTGTCAGCAGTCCTCCTGGGAGGACGATACGTGAAGAACCTCGGCAAGCCATGCACACTACTGGGACATGTGGGTCACAGAGCAGATTCATTCCTCAAACACTGCAGCTTTGTCTTCCAGTCGTGTGGGCCTTGGACATGGAAGCCTGTGACGTCAGTGAGGGTGGGGGCCAGGTGCCCTCTCTCTGACTGTGCCACTGTGTGCTTGGTCACTGGCTTGGTGGTGGGGGTGGGGATCTGCTGCTGTGCACAGCAAACAAAAGGC
This sequence comes from Callithrix jacchus, assembly GCF_049354715.1. NCBI lineage: Eukaryota > Metazoa > Chordata > Mammalia > Primates > Cebidae > Callithrix > Callithrix jacchus. Next base: position 68,091,417 of record NC_133510.1, on the reverse strand, counting down.
ATCTATGAAACAAGCCTGGGGTCAGTGGGAAGTTCCAATTTCTTTTTTCTCTTTTGCCTTTTCCTTTCCTTCTCTCCTCATGGAGACAGAGCAGCTAGCTGTTCTGGATCCGGGGGATTTCTCCCTGTGGCATTCATCTGAGTTCCTTTCTACTAGGACTCTGAGCAGGTGTTTTTTTTTTTCTTTTCATTTTCTTTTTTAAGAGGGAGGGTCTTGCTATGCTGCCCAGGGCTCAAGGAATCCACCGAATCCACCTCAGCCTCTCATCCAGCTGGGATTACAGGTGTGGGCCACTGTGTCTGGCATGGGCAGCATTTTTTAGGATTCTGGGCACGTGGAGAGGAAGAAGCACTAATCCTTTCCACCTTTCAAACCTTCCCTCTTATCTCTGGCTATTGTATCTCCAACCTCTGCTTCCCTCCATCCCTGATGTATATTCAGTTGACCCTTAAGCATCCTGGCCAGTCTAGGATAACAATGGCACAAATAATCCCAAACCACAGGCTATGCTAAAAGTCACTCCTCAACTTGGTTTGTCTGAGACAACTGTTAATAAACTTACAGGCTGGGCATGGTGGCTCACACCAGTAATCCCAGCACTTTGAGAGGTCGAGGTGAGTGGATCACCTGAGGTCAGGAGTTCAAGACCAGCCTGGCCAACATAGCAAAACCCTGTCTCTACTAAAAATACAAAAATTAGGCAGGCATGGTGGTGTGCACCTGTAGTCTCAGCTACTCAGGAGGCTGAGACAGGAGAATCGATTGAAACTGGGAGGTGGAGGTTGGAGTGAGCTGAGATCACACCATTGCACTCCAGTCTGGGTGACAAAGTGAGACTCCATCTAAAAAAAAAACAAAAACAAAAAACCCTAACACTTATGGTCTCCAATAACATCAACAGGCAGCATGGAGAGGGGAGGACGGGGTGGGTGTAAAAGGGGAAGGTGAGTCCAGTGGGCATTAAACAGTGGGCTGACTTCCAACTGTCTACCCTACAGCCCAAGGGCTGGCATACCAGAGCCTGAGGGCAAAATCTGGCCTCCCTGCCTGTTTTTAGAAGCCTCTGGGGCAAAAATTATTTTTATATTTTTTAATGTTTGTAAAAAAATAAAAAATAAATAAAACAATGAAAAATATGCAGCAAACAATATGTGGCTGGCAAAGCCCAAAATATTTATCATCTGGCCCTTCACCAAAGTTCAGGGCAACTGCTACAAACTTCACACTACAGAAAACGTGTCTATTTTCTTTCTTTCTTTTTTTTTTTAAGATGGAGTTTTGCTCTTGTCTAGAGTGCAATGGTGCCATCTCAGCTTACTGCAACCTCCACCTCCCAGGTTCAAGCAATTCTCCTGCCTCAGCCTCCTGAGTAGCTGGGATCACAGGCGCCCGCCAACACGGTTGGCTAATTTTTATTATATTTAGTAGAGATGCGGTTTTAACTCTATTTTCTTTTAGTATATTCTCAGTCTTTACAAAGACAGTGACCTGGGGGTACACACTACCCCCTCTTATTACAGAGACTGTTCCACTATGGCCTCCATCACATCTCCTGCCCCATTTGCAAGCACGGACCATGTCCTTTTCTGTGTAGGGAGGAATAAACTAGATGAAGAATGTAAAGCCCAGTTCAGTCCCTGGCACACAGTAAGTGGTGAATAAGAGCAAACTGTCATGGTGTGAGGCCGTGCAGTGCCACAGTTAGGGCCAGACAGGCCGGAAAGGGGGTTCTTGCTCACTGACGCTAGCTGCATGATCTTAGGTCAGTGTTTATCACTATGAGCCTTAGAGTTCTCACCTGTAAACCAGGCTCATCACTCTACCTATTTCATAGGGAGTGAGGATGAAATACAGTATGTCAAGTGCTTGATAGAGCACCTAACAAATGTTGATATGAGATGGCACAGGTTCCTGGAATGGGGTAGGACTGGGGCCAGGCTGGGGGCTCACCAGGCTGCGGTCCTTACTTGATGGGGTAGGTCTCATCCTTGCGCCTCTGCTTCTCATGTGGAGGAAGTGTTTCCCAGCCAAAGGTCAGGCTCCAGTCAAAGTTGCCTCGGCTATGGACTCTGCCCCTCTGGATGGGCTTGGCGAACTCGAAAGTATTAAGATCGATGGTGACGATGTCTGGGCTCACCACCACCGTCTTGTCCTCAGCGATTCGAGCTAGGAGGGGCTCCAGCCAGCCGTGGAAGCACTCACCTGCAGGTCCCAACCAGGAGGCAGCAGTCAGCGTCCTACCTACAGCTGAGCCCAATCCACAGCCTGGGGGGAACGCCTAGGAGGGTAAGAGACCTTCCACCTACTCCTGGGTTACAGGCAGAGAAGGACAGCAAGCCTCACAGCTGCAGGGAGCACACAGATTTCCTAAAACCTTCCTACCACCCTGCTGCCACCAAAGGCGGAGGCAGCTTTGGCAGGGAGAATGGAGGTCCCAGGAGTAGCGTGGTCCACTCAGATGACCCAAAAGCATAGGGAAGCCCTGGATGGTATCTTCAGGGTCCCAGTCTGCCCATTGGATCAGCCCTCCTGGCTCATGTGTGGATTTCAGAAGAGAGTGCTCCCTCTCCCAGGGGCATCTGCATGTCAAGCTTCAGCCCCAGTTGTAGAATAATTATCTCTTTTTTTTTGTCTAGCTCTTTGAGATTTTCAGCCAGCTTCTGCATATGTTACTTCATTTCGCGCTGAGAGTAATAGTTCTGTTGGGTAAGGTTGGTATCCTCATTCCTATTTTACCAATGAGGAAACTGAGGCTGTTAGTGGCAGGGTCAGAATGTAAACCGAGAATTCTGACTCCAAGTCTAGAGCTTTCCCTGATATATATCACCACTCTTAGGGAAAAGACTTCACCCCCCACAGCAGTGGGGCAGTGTTTTGGTTTTGGGCAAGAGGGAGGCCTTCCTGGCTCCATGTGGCCCTATAAGAAAGCCCTAAACAAGCCAGTTCTCAGTCCTAACAGGAGGCCTCTCCAAGGGGCTGAGCTCAGAACAAGGTGCAGATGGGGAGGGCAAAGGAGGGATGAGTGTCTGGGGCCCCAGAGTACACTTCCGGTGATTTTGGGGTCACCAATTGTTTTAGGGCTGTTTGTGCCTCTTGATGAAACATCCTTGGGATTGGGGTGAGAAAGGGGTAGATGAAGCTGGAGTGAGTCCCAAGCCTCCTTTGCTCCTGCTGCGGCCCCAGCTCATTCTGGCAGGGAGGGAGCCTCCAGGTTACACCCAGGCTGGCACCCTGGTACTCACAGTGGGCATCCAGGAACGTGAGCACCTCCGCCTGTGCCATGCTGGCTCCCAGCAGCCGGGCAGTGATCAGCCCCTTCCGCTCCTCCTGCCGCACCACCCTCACCACCTGCAGCTGTTTCACGTACTGCTCCAGCTTCTCCTTTAAGTGCTCTGGAAGGGACAGCATCATTGTGGCCAGTCCATCACTTTGTTGGATACCCAATCCCCTGTGGGCACCAACCCAGGGGCTCTCAGGCCTCCAGCAGGCCCGAATTTTAACCCTCCCACACCTGCGGCACTGAGCCATTCCACAGAAGCCAGAGCTGGGGAAGGAAGTGAACAGGGAAGATGAGGAGGGGAAGAAAGGAGCCTGGTCTGTGGTCGAACCCGCCTCACCAGAGCACTGGCTCTGCAGTGCTGGATCCCATGCCTGGGCACCTGGGCACCCTCTCTAATGTCAGGGACACACCTTAGAGTTGTGTTTCTGTGGTCACACATCAAGTACAAACTTTTTTTTTCTTTTCTTTTTTTTGGAGACAGGATCTTGCTCTGTTGCCCAGGCTAGAGTGCAGTGGCGTGATCTCAGCTCACTGCAACCTCCACCTTCTGGGCTCAAGCAATTCTCCTGCCTCAGCCTCCCGATTAGCTGGGATTACAGGCATGCGCAGCCACACATGGCTAACTTTTATATTTTTAGTAGAGATGGCATTTCACCATGTTGGCCAGGCTGGTCTTAAACTCCTGGCCTCAAGTGATTCACCCGCCTTGGCCTCCCAAAGTTCTAGGATTACAGGCATGAGCCACTGCACCTGGCTCAAGTACAAACTTCTGACAAAGGCTCTCAGATGCCTCCCTCAGTCTCTCCACCCTAGCCACCATCTTCCACAGCTGCAATTCCGCAGCTCCATTGCACTGTTTTCCAGTGTCTAGGATTCCCTGTCTCCCAGGTGCTTCACAGTAACCAAACACAAACGGTGACTCACTCCTTGCTTGCTGGATCAGCAGCAGGATGTCTGACTCTAATTCCCTCTGTAACTTCCTCTGCAGATTTCTTTAAGGTGAAAACATGCCCAGCAGCTTTTTAATTACATTAAGAAAACACTTGCACCCAGCGCCTACCATGGGCCAGGTACAGTGGCCAGCCCAGCCAGCTTATCTGTTCTAAGGAACAAGCCATCCAAAAGCAAGGTTGACCAGGAAACGGGCAATTCCAGGGTGGGTGATCTGTGATCCAACAGAGGACGTGGTGGGCTGGGGGTCCCACACAAGGGCCAACTCTCCTGGATTTGGGGAGTGGGAAAGCTTTTTGAAGGGAAGATGTCTCTACTGAGACCTCCAGCACCTTTCAAAGAGGGATTTACTTCATGGCCCTGTAATTTAGTCTGAAATCCTTAGAGCATTAACAATAGCTCTATTCTGGCTGGGCGCAGTGGCTCACTCCTGTAATCCCAGCACTTTGGGAGGCTGAGGCAGGCAGATCACTTGAGCCCAGGAATTTGAGATCAGTCTGGCTAACATGGTGAGACCCTGATTCTATTAAAAATACAAATATCAGGCTGGGCGTGGTGGCTCAAGCCTGTAATCCCAGCACTTTGGGAGGCTGAGGTGGGCAAATCACCTGAGGTCTGTAGTTTGAGACCAGCCTGACCAACATGGAAAAACCCATCTCCACTAAAAACACAAAATTAGCCAGGTGCGGTGGCACATGCCTGTAATCCCAGCTACTCGGTAGGCTGAGGCAGGAGAATCGCTTGAACCCGGGAGGCAGAGGTTGTGGTGAGCTGAGATCATGCCACTGCACTCCAGCCTGAGTGACAAAGCGAGACTCACCTCAAAACAAAAAAACAAAAAACAAACCAACAATAGCTCTATTCTGAAACAGTCCATCTCGAAACAGACCGTATTCCAAAATGTACTATGTTTTACTAACTGCCATCTTGGTTTATCTCTGCCATGGTTCTGTTCTCTGCAGAATGATGTTGCCTGTGGTTTCAGATGTGGGGGACAGATGTGACAGTTGTGAGTGTGTCCTTTCCCTTTTGGACTGTGGGATCAGCCCAGAGCTTGGGCCTTTCCCTGAATGCAGCATTCTACAAACTGCAGGTCCTGAAATCAAGCAGCTTAGGGGTTGCATGCAATTGATCTCCCGCAAATGCATGCACACATGCACACAATAACCCGGCACTGAGCTGGAGTGTGCGCCCGTGTGGGTGAGGCAGGTGTCTTCATGGTGACTTCCTCATTTAATCATCCTTATTTAATCTTTTTTTCTTTTTTTGGAGACAGAGTCTTACTCTGTCACCCAGGCTGGAGTGCAGTGGCACAATCTCGACTCACCGTAACCTCTGCCTTCTGTGTTCAAGCGATTCTCCTGCCTCAGCCTCCAGAGTAGCTGGGATTACAGGTGTCTGCCACCATGCCTGGCTAATTTTTTGTGGAGATGGGGTTTCAACATGTTGGCCAGGCTGGTCTCAAACTCCTGACCTCAGGTGATCCACCCACCTCAGCCTCCCAAAGTGCTGGGATTACAGGCGTGAGCCACCGGGCCTGGCCAGCTGTTTCCTTCTTTGATCCTACTGGGTAGACAGGGGATCCCAACAAGGTGATCTTATGAATGGATTCTTCAGGGGATCATCCGAGGAGGGAGCTGTATCTCACGCCAGGAATGAGGCCTCTTATCTCTGGAGGCCAGAACCTCAGGAATAAAAATTAGCCTCATGAGGCAGCCTCAGCCCAGCACTCACTCTGCAAATGTCTGCCAATATGCTGCCAGGTGCCAGATGCTGTTCTGGGCAGGGAGGAGCCTGGTCTGAGTCCTGCCCTCTGAGACTCCTAGGGCACCTGCAGCCCCAGCGCTGGGCCTGACAGGAAGGAGGGAGGCAGCCCAGGCTCCTCAGGGCAGCTGCTGTTTCCCCCGAGAGTCCGTCCCCCCTCACTTCTTCTCACAGGAAGTTCACGGTAGGGGAGATAACCCAGGGACAAAACGTCATAGGAAGTGGGTTTTGTGGTGACAGACAGTGAAGCACTGAGCTGTGAACCTCAGGGGGCCCCAAGCACTACAAAGCCTTTCTCCCATACACCTTCCTTCCAGTCCGGTGCAGCCAGAGCCAGGGATTCTCAGCCAGAGAGGCTCCCAGTCTCTGGCCTCAAGCCCTTCTGGGGAGACAACTCTCCTCAGAAATGCCTCTTGTGACAGTCCTCCATCTGTCCCACCCCAGGATCTACTGGGCAGACCCAAAACTGAGGACACCAGAGCCGAGCATGGCTGCATCGGTGAGCACACTCTCATGTCCCCTCCACCGGTGACAGCCTTCCAACTTAAGTTCAATACCCCACTACCCCAACCCAGCTTCACTCCTCACAACTCAAGTCCACAGGACCCCAGGACCCCAACACAGACACCACACTCAGTCCCATGATCTGAAATATCAACTACATGCAGATGGCTCCCGTGGCTTCCTTCCTGACCTCGCCATCTTCACTTGGATATGGAACTGTGATATAGCTGGCCTAGAGTTAGAACCTGTACAATGCCATTTTATAAAGAACAAAGCTGTTTCCATTCTCCTCACAATGACTGCTAACCTTGGCTTTTGTAAATTGCTAGATCATTTACAGGATGCAAATTGAGGTAAAGCTGCATACCTTCTCTTATCTGTAAATGCCAGAATTGCTGGCCTTTGTTTACCAGAGGAAGCACCCCCAGATAATTCCATCCTGGTGCCCAGTAAATAAAAATCTATAGATCCCACCCCTACCCAGACGATGTGTAAATGAATGTTAATCTCAGCATCTGTGAACCCCTTAAACAACAATCAGAATGTCAAATAGTACCCTGGCCCTCGAAATGTCCAGAACCCCCTCACCCTCCTCTCCGCCCGGAAGGTGATTTTACAGGTATAAAAGGTCTTGTCACCCTCTTTTACGGGGCCACAGGTTGGAGAGACATGAGTCCTCCGTGGTTGCCGGCAATAAACCCTGCAATTTGGCATACTTTTGTTCTGGTGTTGACTTTCTGTGCTCAGTTCGATATAACAAAACAAAACAGAAAATTCAACATATGCCCAAAATGAGCTCTGGATTTCCCCCACAAATCTGCCCCCAGCCTCCCTCATGTCAGTACATGGTGCCAGCATCCCTCCCGCTGCTCTAACGATTCCCCCTCTTCTCCCCTTCTACGATCAGCAGATCCGCAGGTACTGCCAGCTCTCTCTCTCTCCATCCCCATGGTCACTGCAGCCATCATGTTTGCTGCTCTCCTGCTTTCTATACCACTCTCCTCAATCTATTCTTGACATGGCAGCTACTATGAGAAGCAGACCATCCTGGCTACCATGGTGAAACCCCATACCTACTAAAAATATGAAAAATTAGCCGGGTGTGGTGGTGGGCACCTGTAATCCCAGCTACTCAGAAGGCTGAGACAGGAGAATTGCTTGAACCTGGGAGGCAGAGGTTGTGGTGAGCTGAGATTGAGCCATTGCACTCCAACCTGGTCAACAGAGCAAGACTCTTTCTCAAAAAAAAAAAATAAAATAAAAAGAAAGAAAGAAAGAAAGAAAATAAATAAATAAATAAAAATAGCTCATGCCGGTAATCCCAGCACTTTGGGAGGCTGAGGTGGGTGGATCATGAGGTCAGGAGTTCAAGACCAGACTGGCCCACATGGTGAAACCCCACCTCTAGTAAAAAATACAAAAATTAGCTGGGCATGGTGGCTCGTGCCTGTAATCCCAGCTACTTGGGAGGCTGAGATAGGAGAATTGTTTGAAGAAGGACCCGGGAGGCGGAGGTGGCAGTGAGCCGAGATTGCGCCACCGCACTCCAGCCTGGGCTACAGAGCAATACTCCATCTAAATAAATAAAGAAAAAGAAAAAGAAAAAGAAAATTGAAAGAAAAACCAAAAAGAAAAAAAACAGTTCTGGAGCTGGGTAGTGGTGGTGGCTGCACAATAACGTGAATGCATTTAAAATCAATAAACTGTGCACTTAAATGGTGAAGATGATACATTTTATGTCGTGTGCCTTTTACTACATACACACGTGAAAAATCCAAACACTGCCCATGGCTTACAGAGGTCTCACAATTAAGTCCCGCTGACCTTTTAAAAATTTTTTTATTTTGCTGGCACGGTGGCTCACGCCTGTAATCACAGTGCTTTGGGAGGCCGAGGTGGGGTATCACCTGAGGTCAGGAGTTTGAGACCAGCCTGGCCAACATGGTAAAACCCCCTCTCTACTAAAAATACAAAAAATTAGCTGCGTGTGGTGGTGGGCACCTGTAATCCCAGCTACTTGGGAGGCTGAGGCAGGAGAATCCCTTGACTCAGAAGGCAGAGGCTGCAGTGAGCCAAGATCACGCCACTGCACTTTAACCTGGGCGACAAGAGTGAAACTCCGTCTCATAAGTAAATAAATAAATCTTTATTTTATTTGTTTAATTAGTTAATTTATTTATTGAGACAGCATGGAGAATTTGTGTTTTGCCCGCCGCAGCCTCCCAAAGTGCTGGGATTACAGGCCGGAGCCACCGTGCCTGGCCCGCTGGCCTCCTTACACCCACTCCTCCAGTACTCTTTCAGCTCTTGCTCACTGTGTTTAAGCCACACTGCCTTTTTCTGCCTCATTAACAAGCCAAGCTTCAGGCCTCTGTGTCGCTGCTCTCTTTGTGGAGAGCACTAAGAATAGCCTTTCCTGGCTACTCCACAAGAGCTCCCTAATTACTCACTCACTAGCCCATTCGCCTGCATTCTTTTCTTTTTTTCCCTCTAATTTAGTTAAGCTAATGGAGTGTGCCAGACAGGGAGGGAACCCTGGATGCAGACTTAGCTACTCAGGAATGAGGTCTGTGCCCTGCTTCTAACTCAGAGGTGGGGAAGAAAAAGCCACCCAGCTCAGCATGGGGCCTCCTCCCCCACAGTATCAAACGCCTGAGACTCACTATCACGGGGCTGCTGCTGGGTGCCTGGAGAGGAGGACAGAGAGCAGGGACATTGTATTTCAGCAGAGACACAGACCTGTTTGTGTGTGTGTGTAATGAGAGCTGGTTAATCTGCTCAAACAGTCAAACGTGTAGGAAATTTTATCCCGCTGTGGACAGCAGAGATTTCTCACCATGGACCTGAGGGTTTTTCCCTCATTTCCTCACTGAATTGAATGTGGCTGAAAGTATCTCTAGAGTCCGAGAGCCTTCTGGGTAGGGTTGTTTATCCTAGGGTCCCTGGAATTACAGGCAAAAATGTGGATGTTGCATACTGTTGTGGGCAGTGGTGTACACTGTTCTAGGGATTTTCACAGATTCTCAAAGGAGGCCAGGACCCCCCACCAACACACACACACACAAACAAACAAAACCAACTAGCTTAGGTTTTTCAGGCAGGTGATTGTTTTGTTTTTGTTTTTGAGACAGGGTGTCGCTCTGTCACCCATGCTGAAGTACAGTGGCGTGATCAGGGCTCACTGCAGTCTTGACCTCCTGAGCTCAGGTGAGCCTCCTACCTCAGCCTCTCAAGTAGCTGGGACCACAGGTGCATGCCACCATGCCCAGCTAATTTTTTATTTTTTGTAGAGACAGGGTCTTACTATGTTGCCCAGGCTTGTGTTGAACTCCTGGACTCAAGTTACTTTCCCACCTCAGCCTCTCAAAGTGCAGGGATTATAGGTGTTAGCCAGTGTGCCCTGATCATGCAGATGATTTAGAGATGCTTGAATTGGAGAGAACTGGCCTTAGGAGAGAGTGCAGGGCAACAAGTCCAGGATAGCCAGGGAGAAGGTGAACATGTGTAGGGTAGCCTGCTAGAGGCCAGCACTTTGGAGGGGCTCCTGGGGTTACTGGCAACTCTGCCCTACTGAACACAGGCTGCTCTGCCTGTTAGATGCTGCCTGTGCCACCCTAGCATTATGTCTCTTGTCTAGCTGGTCAGAGGAGTTGCCTACCTGGGTACTTGTAGCTCATGGACTCACAAAATTTGGGGTGATAACAGTTTAGAACCCCTATGCTCAAGGCTGTGGGAGCCCACCTCTTGCATCAGCATGACCTGGATGTGAGACATGAAGTCGAAGGAGAGCACTTTGGAACTTGAAGGCTTAATGAGTGCCCTAGGATCTTGGAGTTGCGTGGGGCCTGTAGATCTTTGTTTTGGCCAATTTCTCCCATTTCAAATGGGCGTATTTACACATTGCCTATACCCTCATTGTATCTAGGAAGTGACTAACTTGCTTTTGATTTTACAGGCTCATAGGGGAAGGGACTTGCCTTGTCTCAGATGAGACTTTGGATTTGGATTTTTGGGTTAATGCTGGAATGAGCTAAGACTTTGGGTGGGACTGTTGGGAAGGCGAGATTGTGTTTTGAAATGTGAGGACAGGAGTTTTGGAAGGGGCTAGTGGTAAAATGATATGCTTTGGCTGTGTCCCCACCCAAATCTCATCTTGAATTATAGGTCCCATAATCTGCTCATGTGGTGGGAGGGACCTAGTGGGAGGTAACTGAATCATGGGGGCAGTTTCCACCAAGCTATCGTTGTGACAGTAAGTTCTCACGAGGTCTGATGGCTTTATAAGGGGCTTTCCCCTTTGCTTGGCTCTTATTCTCTCTCCTAACGCCTCTGGAAGGACGTTTGCTTCTGCCACGATTACAAGTTTCCTTAGGTCTCCCCAGCCCTGCAGAACTGTGAGTCAATTAAAGCTCTTTCCTTTATAAATGACCTTGGCTATGCCCTTATAGCTGCGTAAGAATGGACTACTACACTCCAGTACAAAAGATTCAGGTGAAAGAGCTTCCAAAGGATGGGGGGCATAGGACTGGGAGGAGAAAGATAACAAAAGAACCCAGTTTGAGAGGAAGGACTGCTGATATGCTTGCTCCCATTCCATATACCCATTCCATTGCTACAAAGATTCCCTAGAGACCACTGACAAGCTCCTCCCATCTCTGCCAAACTCTTCACCCTTCCCTTTCCAGAAGCCTAATCTATACATTCCTTGTCCACTACATCCTGTCATTGCATCCCTGGTACTTGCTTGCCTTGATTTATTTATTTTTCTTTTTTTAGAGACTGGGTCTCACTCAGTTGCCTAGGCTGGAGTGCAGTGGTGCAGTCAAGGCTCACTGTAGTCTCAGCCTCCTGGGCTCAAGCCTTTCACCTCAGCCTTCCAAGTAGCTGGGACCACAGGCACATGCCAATGTGCCCAGCCAACTCTTCTCTTTTTGGTAGAGACAGGGTCTTGCTACATTGCCCATGCTGGTCTCGAACTCCTGGCCTCAAGCAATCCTCCTGCTGCAGCCTCCCAAAGTTCTGGGATTACAGGCATGAGCTACTGTGCTTAGCCTATTTTACTTTATTTTGTATCTTTTTTTAGAGACAGGGTCTCACTCTGTTATCCATGCTGGAGTGCAGTGGTGCAATCACAGCTCACCACAGCCTTGACTTCCTGGGCTCAAGGGATCCTCCCACCTCAGCCTTCCAAGTAGCTGGGACTACAGACACATACCACCATGCCCGCTGATTTTTTACCTTTTCTAGAGATGGGATTTTGTTATGTTGCCCAGGTTGGTCTTGTCTTGCTTTGTAATTGCTGCCAAATATCTGTCTTCCCTGGGAAGATGTGAGTTCCCTGAAGAAATGAACTCAACAGAGCTCACACTCAGCCCTTTCTTCCACTCCCTTCCACAGCCCTAGTCCTCTTTTCAGCCTAACCTAGAGGCAGGAGGGAGGCTGGGGGAAGGCAAGGACAGGCAGCAGCTCTACTGGAGTGGGTGCCCTCACTATTGGGAGTTTGAGCACAGGAGGTCAACCTGGGAGAGCCCCAGACACCACATGCCTCCTGCGAGGAGGACTCAGCTTAGGGAGACTCCCAACCTAAAGGTGCCTCAGTCCCACAGCCTTTCCTAGTTCCAGCCCCATCATCTCCTATTCTCAAGAGTATAAGAGCTTCTTCTCCAGACTGTGAGTCTTCTGCCTCTCTTTCTGCTGATTATCCTCCTCCAAAGCTGCCATCCTTCTGAAATGAGGTCACAATTTCAATGACTCCTCCTTTACTTTTTTTTTTCGGAGTCTCACTCTGTCACCCAGGCTGGAGTGTAGTGGCATAATCTCGGCTCACTGCAACCTCCACCTCCTGGATTTAAGCGATTCTCCTGCCTTGGCCTCCTGAGTAGCTGGGATTACAGGTATGCACCATCATGCCCAGCTAATTTTTGTAGTTTTAGTAGAAGTGGGTTTTACCATGTTGGTCAGGCTGGTCTTGAACTCCTGACCTCGTGATCCGCCTGCCTTGGCCTCCCAAAGTGCTGCCTCAGCCTCCAAAGTAGCTGGGTCTATAGGTGCACACCACCATACACGGCTAATTATTGTTTGTATTTTGGGTAGAGATGGGGTTTCACTATGTCAGCTAGGAGTCTCAAACTCCTGACCTCAAGTGATCTGCCTGCTTCAGACTCCCAAACTGCTGAGATTACAGGCTTGAGCCACTGTGCCCAGCCTGCCCTCATTTTTTGAAGAGGAAACAGGTTCAGGGAGGGCAAATTCTTGTCCAAGGTCACAGAGCTAGGAAGGGTCAGAGCTGGGATTTGAATTCCTGGGTGTTGGACTCTGCAGTCCATGCCCTCACACCTGTTACAGGTACATCACAGCCACAGCAGTGTGGCTGGTGTTGTAAGAAGTCTTCTGACCTATAGGGGTTGTTAGTATTTTTAGGGCAGGATCTGTCTCATTTGTCATGTCACATTCAGCTCGCTCTTCCACTCCCTTCCACAACCCTAGTCCTCTTTTCAGCCTAACCTAGAGGAAGGAGGGAGGCTGGGGGAAGGCAAGGATCGGCAGCAGCTCTACAGGACTGGGTGCCCTTACTATTGGGAGTTTGAGCACAGGTAAACCTGGGAGAGCCCCAGACACCACATGCCCCTCTGCCTGCGGCAGATGAGACATGAGACAGATCCCCTCTGTCTAGGTCAGAACCAGGCACATAGTACTCAGTAGATGTTTGTGGAATTGAAGGCTGGACGTTTGGTGAGCAACCCCACTTAGGCAAAAATGGCTGATGGGGGAGGCTTCAAGAGCACAAGAGTGGCCGGCAGGTAGGAAACAGAGATGAAGCCCTGTCCCTACCCTCTGCCCCAGCTCTCCCAGCATTTCTGAGTTAGGATTGGCCTTGGCAGCATTCAGGGAGTCTTGAAGCCAAAGCTGAAAAGCCCTTGGAGCTCTATGGCTGAGGCGCGAAGGAAGCATGGGCTACCTGTCCCCCACCTGATTTCTTCCTGCTCCTGGCCTTTATGATGAGCTGTGAGGCCAGGCAGTGGGCTTGGAGGTGGTGCCTGCTCCCTTAAAAGACCTGCCCTCCTCCTTTGAGTGCCCAGGGGAGACCCCAGCCCCCTCCTCTGGGCCCCTCCAGCCTCACCCTCAGTGCTGGCATCATCCACTAGTATGATCTCCTTGAGCAAGATGGCAGGGGTGGTGTGTAGGACGCTGTACACTGTCCTCAGCAGTGTGGACCAGGCCTCGTTGTGGAACACAATGATGACGCTGGTGGTGGCCAGTGGGGGGCAGCGCCGGAACTTCTGGTCCACACACCTGTAAGTATGAAAGTATGGACAAAGTTCTCCTGAGCCCTGGGAGTGCCAGGTGTGGGAAGGCCCCATCCAGAGATTCCCCTACTCCACTCCTCTGAACTGCAGCCTACATTCTCTGTAGCAGGTGGGAACAGCTGCTCCCCGTTCCTGTCTCCTCAATATCTGCCACCCACCCTTAGCCTCTGCACAGGTTCTAGCCAAACCACTTCAAAATCCATCCCCGCATAGCTGGCTCAGTGCCCCAGCTGTGATGCTGAGGCTCCTCAACCTGCTTCCCTCCTCTGCTGTCTGCTCTCAGTCTAGGAGTTCCCAGGGCTGGCTCTCTTCCTCCGTAATATGTGAACTGCATAAAATGTAACCCAATCCAGAGGTCCCAGAGGGGTAGGTAATAAAGGCCAAATTTGACATCTGAGAAAAGTGACTATGATTTCCATACTCAATGAAAAGAAAAGGCTCTTCCTTTTACAATGTACAGTTCCTCTTTAATCCATTTCTCATTAACTCCCTGTGATCTGCCACTGCTCTCACAGTCAACTTCCTGTGACATTTCTTCAATCCTTATCCACTCCAGCCACTCTGTGGCACGTGGCCACGCTGCTACCTTCTTGACCCTCCATCTCAGGAGAATATGTGAATATGAGAACAGGTGGGAATTTGTGAATCCTGGATCTCAAGGAATCATGTGACCTAACACCCTTTTCTGACTTCTGCTTGTCAGAGGATTTCTTGAGGACCCTCCAGAGAGATTCCCCAGCTTCCTCCCCTGGCTGCTGTCACAACCCAGTGCTCTTCTCTCTTTTTTTTGAGATGGAGTCTCGCTCTGTTGCCAGGCTGAAGTGCAGTGGCACAATCTCAGCTCCCTGCAACCTCTGCCTCCCAGGTTCAAGCAATTCTCATGCTTCAGCCTCCCGAGTAGCTGGGATTATAGGCATGAACTACCATGCCAGGCTAATTTTTTTGTATTTTTAGTACAGACCGGGTTTCACTATGTTGGCCAGGCTGGTCTTGAACTCCTGGGCTCAAGTGATTTGCCCACCTCAGCTTCCCATAGTGCTGGAATTACAGGTATGAGCCACTGCACCTGGCCCCAGTGCCCTTCTCTGTTGAGGAACTCCTGATCGCTCCAAGTGCCCCCTGTTCTAGGGCTATAATACTTGGCTCAAGTCTCAAGAACTGCAGATTCACAGATCTAAAGACTCATGAATCTGGGGATGAGGGCTGCCATTTGAGAAAAGGCCAAATAGGGTATAACTCTTAAGCTGGAAAAGACAAAGCCTAAGTGAGGAAGACATACTGTCTTTAACTTGAGGATCATGGGAATGCAGCCATGGAGGCATTAGAGGGAGAGACTGCCACTCAAAGATCTAAGTGGTATCTCACTGTGCAAGATTAAGGCTATAAACTTTAAATAAAGGTTGGAATCAATTCACGGCCTTGCAGGCCTTCATGGAGGAAACAAGGGGGTGTGAGGATATTTCTGACCACCAGGGCTGCTGTCAAGAAAAGTCCCCTCTCCGGCCGGGCGCGGTGGCTCAAGCCTGTAATCCCAGCACTTTGGGAGGCCGAGGCGGGTGGATCACGAGGTCAAGAGATCGAGACCATCCTGGTCAACATGGTAAAACCCCGTCTCTTCTAATAATACAAAAAATTAGCTGGGCATGGTGGCACATGCCTATAATCCCAGCTACTCAGGAGGCTGAGGCAGGAGAATTGCCTGAACCCAGGAGGCAGAAGTTGCGGTGAGCCGAGATCGCACCATTGCACTCCAGCCTGGGTAACAAGAGTAAAACTCCGTCTCAAAAAAAAAAAAGAAAAGTCCCCTCTCCAAACAGCTCAGCATTAGAGTCCCACAGTCTCTGGGGCAGGCCTCAGTGGAGGGGAAGGCTATGGAAACCATAGCCTGATATCAGCTCTCCCCAGTCACCCCATGCCAGGTCCTGGTGCCCGGCTGAGTCCCTTCTTCTGCATCATCTCACTTTCATATTGCGCTTCACTCTAACAGGTCTCCCCAGCCTCTGGCCTAACCCTTGTACCCCAACCCCTGGGATCAGCATAGCTGTTCTGGGAAAGAAGTGAGGTACAGAGGAGATCCTTGCTCATATTATAAAATCCCCTTCTTTTTTATTGTTTGAGATGTAGTTTCACTCCTGTTGCCCAGGCTGGAGTACATTGGTGCGATCTCAGCTCATCACAACCTCTGCCTCCTGGGTTCAAGCAATTCTCCTGCCTCAGTCTCCTGAGTAGCTGGGATTACAGGCATGTGCCACTAAGCCCAGCTAATTTTGTATTTTTAGTAGAGATGGGGTTTCTCCGTGTTGGTCAGGCTGGTCTCAAACTCCTGACCTCAGGTGATCCACCCGCCTAGGCCTCCCAAAGTGCTGGGATTACAGGTGTGCCTGGCATAAAATCCCTTTCAAGTCTTTCTCTAGCCCTTGACCCGTGGCCCTGGACATACAAGCCATGCCTTTAGCAAAGCCCTGGTCTCCCCTCAAGGACTGAGTGCTACTTACTCAGGGGGTCGTGTGTCTGGCCCCAGGGACCTCTGCAGGGAGATCCGGTCGCTGGCAAAGGCATTGAAACAGTGCTTCTTATAGCCTTCTTCCTTTTCCTGGGTCTCCAGGGGGGTCAACTTCCTCTTCTGAAATGCTTTCCCATCTGCCCCAGGGGCATTGGGGTCCTGTGGTGGCCGTTCCCAGAAGGGCTTTAGTTCAGCTGGGGTGTAGAACCCAGGAAGGCAGGACTGGTTTGTGGAGAACAGAGTCTGCTGGGGCTCTGGAGCCCTGATTTGGAGCTTGGGCATTGAATCTCTAAGGTTGTTTACAGCCTCCAGCATGAGGTCCAGGACGTGATCCTTCTGGCTCACCAGGGACTTCAGCCATGGCTTCTCTGTGGCCTGCTCCCTGCTGCTCACATCCCTCTGCAGGAGGAAGAGGAAGAGCACAAAGGTGCAGCCCACCATGGCCAGGCGCAGGGGCATGTGGCGTCTGCGGAGGAGCCTCATCCTCCAGAGCCAAGGGGGACCCCAGCCACGTCAGCTGGCTGAGCCCAACACTGGAAATAGCTTGATACGTCGTGGTGGCCACAAGCTGGGGCCTCAGCCTGAGAAAGGAAGGGACGAGAGAGAAGTGAGCCAAGACAGGGTAAGGAGGGAGTCGGGTACTTGGGGTTCGAGGCTCTATTGCTGAGTGGTGGCATCACCTTAATGACCACAACTTTCCCGCATCTAAATTTCCTTCATCCATAAAATGAGGAGACTGGAGGCAGTGTTTCTTTCCTGCCCTAAGATTCTTACATTCATGGATCTGGAGTCCCTGGAACACTAAAATACTACCTGAGATGTAATCATTAAACTCATGAGATTTAATTGTTAAACTCACGAGATTGAATTCGTTATAACCGCTTTGGGAAACAACTAGGTATTATCAGGCAAAATTTAAAATGAGCACAGCCTGAGCCAGCAATTTCACTCCTCATTTTATATCCCAGACAAACTCTGGTACATGCCAACCAAGAGGCATGTGCAAGAACATTTATAGCAACACTCACTGACTAAAATGGCAATAAACTGGTAAAACCTCTAAGTCCACCAGCAGAATGGATAAATAAAGTGGAAAATACCAGACCATGCTGTTCCCTACAGTGATAACAAAGAATGAACCAGTTCTCCATGCAACCATGTGAATGTGATGTTGGGTGAAAGAAGCAAGTGACAAAAGGATACATACAGTATGATTCCACTTATAGAAGATGTACAAACATGCTAAAACTAAACAATACCTTGTTTGTGAATACAAATATGTGGTAAAGCTACAGAGAAAGCTAAAGAAGACCAGCCTGGCCAACATGGTGAAACCCTGTCTCTACTAAAAATATAGGCTGGGATCACGCCACTGTGCTCCAGCCTGGGCTATAGAGCAAGACTCCGCCCCCAACATCCCCCCAAAAAAGAAAGCTAAGGAAATGATATAATCAGTTTCTGAAGGTGAAGAAAAAGGAACAGGATTAGAGATGGGTAAAAGGGGCTTCAAAGTGTGTTTTTCTCGAAGTGGATGATGGCTGCTGGTGAACTGTAGTTCTTTATACCCTACACGTATTTTATAACTATTTCTTGGTCAGGCATGGTGTAATCCCAGCACTTTGGGAGGCTGAGATTTGAGGATCACTTGAGCCCAGGAGTTTGAGACCAGCCTGCACAACGTATCGAGAGCCCTTCTCAACAAAACTTTTTAAAAATTAGCAAGGCATAGTGGTGCACACCTGTAGTCCTAGCTGCTTGGAAGGCTGAGGCAGGAGGATTGCTGGAGCCCAGCAGGTTAAGGCTGCAGTGAGCTGTAATCAAGCCAATGCTCTTCAGCATGGGTGACAGAGAGATTCTGTCTCAAAAAAACAGTTGACCAGGTACAGTGGCTCACACCTGTAATCCCAGCACTTTGGGAGTGCTGAAGGAGAAGTGCTGAGTGCGGGTGGATCACGAAGTCAAGAGATTGAAACCAACCTAGTTAACATGGTGAAAGCCCGTCTCTACTAAAAATACAAAAATTAGCTGGGCATGGTGACACATGCCTGTAGTCCAGCTACTTGGGAGGCTGAGGCACGAGAATCACTTGAACATGGGAGGCAGAGGTTGCATTGCGCCAAGATCACGCCATTGCACTTTAGTCTGGTTGACAGAGTGAGACTCTTGTCTCAAAAAAAGGAAAAAAAAGTTATCTGTATCTACTCATATTTAAGAAAAAAGATTTAACAGAAACCTAAGATTTCATGACAATACATCTTGGCAGGGCTGGGCATGGGCGTTCACCAGCCTCCACCCCCAGGCATGTGGATCTACGCCCGGGAGGATGAATGCTTGCAGAACTTTCTGTGTGGAGTTCTGGACACATAAGCTCACTGGTTAAGCATCAGACATTGGTGGCAAAGGACCTGGGCACAGATTCCAGTTCTTCCTCTTCTAGTAATAGCACCTACCTCCTAGGGTTGTTATAAGGATTACGTTCCTTCCCCATAAAATTCATGGACAGCCCTTAGCAGTCTCTGCACATGGAAAGTTCCCACAAAGTGTTAGTTTTGATCAATTGCAACTGCATGACCCTTGGGTGATTTACTTAATCCCTCTAAGCCTCAATTTCCTCATCTATCAAGTGGGGGCAACTAATACCTAACTCACAGGGTTGTGGGGAGGATTAAATCAGATAGTGTAGGTAAAACGGTTGGCAGAGGGCACCTGTCATATACTAAGCCCTCAATAAATGGTATCAATTATTTCGATCCCTGCTTCACCTCCCAGCAATTATCCCCAAGCACCTGGCCCTTAGCCAAAGCCACGTTCATTACTCCCTGAATGTTTTGCTTAAAAATAAACCTGGTTGAACTATTTAATGCTGTTGTTTAAATGCATGAGCTCCTGCCTGTGGAGAGGCCTGGTGTCTGAGATCTTGGGAATATGTGGCCATCACGATCTCAAGTGGGGAGCTGAATTCACTCTGGACTGAGGTACAAATGTGGCTTTTTTTCTTTTTGAAATGGAGTTTTGCTCTTGCTGCCCAGGCTGGAGTGCAATGGCATGATCTCGGCTCACTGCAACCTTTGCCTCCTGGGTTCAAGCGATTCTCCTGCCTCAGCCTCCCCAATAGCTAGGATTACAGGCATGCACCACCATGCCCAGCTAATTTTGTACTTTTAGTAGAGATGGGGTTTCTCCATGTTGGTCAGGCTGGTCTCAAACTCCTGAC
This sequence comes from Callithrix jacchus, assembly GCF_049354715.1. Taxonomy (NCBI): domain Eukaryota; kingdom Metazoa; phylum Chordata; class Mammalia; order Primates; family Cebidae; genus Callithrix; species Callithrix jacchus. The sequence goes on along the minus strand of NC_133510.1, from coordinate 68,071,894 downwards.
CTCAGGTGATCCACCTGCCTTGGCCTCCCAAAGTGCTGGGATGACAGGCGTGAGCCACCGTGCTTGGCCAAATGTGGCTTCTTTTATAACATCAGATTCAGCAGGACCATCAAAAATCAAACAAAAGAAATCTCTTTGAGCATCTACTTTGCATTAACTAATGTCTAGGAGATAGGAGAGATTTGTTTATTCCACTAGTATTTACTGAATACCTGCCATCTGCCAGATACTCATACTCGGCAAGAGGAGGGGGACACACAGAGACATGCAAGGCCAGCCCTCAAGGATCCTAGTCAATTGGAGGTGTCAGATTTTAAACAGAGATTACCCCAAGAGAAGCAGAATCACGTGCTGAAGGGAGAAGGCATGAGGAAATGCAGCAAATGGGGGAGGGCGACGTCTGTGAAGAAATCTCATGGGGGAAGACACTTGGGGGGAGCACTGACTGGTGAGGAGGAGTCAGTTAGGTGAGGTGAGCACATTTCAGGCAGAAGGCACAGCACCTGCAAAAGCCTAGAGATGGGAGGCAGCAGAGCTAGTCTCAGAACTGCAAACAGTCTGGCATGGAGGGAGTAGCAGACGTTGGGCCTGCAGAGGTGGCTGAAACCAAGTTATGAGGGCCTTGCTCATCATGCTGAGGAGCATTTGCCCTTGACCCAAGGCATGGGGAGTAATAAAGGGCTAAACTGGGAGCCCTGCATTACAGGAAGAGCAATATGACAGCAGTGGAGGGTATCTGCAAAGGGACCTGCTTGGCAGCTGGATGACCCATTCGGGGTCTGACCCAGGATGGTTAGTAGCAGCATGGATGGAAGAGGGAGGATGTGGTGCCAGGAAGACTCCCTTGGGTGATGGGGTGGGACAGTTTACCTCATCTGGTACACAGAGGGACACAAAGGCTCAACTCCTTTCCCCAAGCGATTTGAAAATCTTGTTGGAGGACAAGAACCGGTAGCACCGAGCAGGTCAAGGAAGCACCTGTCCAGGGGGAACTCAGGAGCAGGAAAAGGACCTTTCACTGAGTACCATTTTGTACTCTGAACCCTGACTATACCACTTATTCAGAAATTACTAAAATCAAAGCAGAATAGCACAGAGAGTAAGCGCTGAGCTGAGAAAGGTCGAGTTCCCTGCGGCCTGAGGAAGCCTTCAGGGAGGAAATGGGGGTTCAGTGAGCAGGAGTTTCTTGTCACAGGGGTTGAGCTGTGCCGGGGCTAGCACAGGGGGATTCGCTAGAGCTAGACACCTCATCAGTTCTGGAACTGTCCTGGCTAAGCCCACACAGAGGCCTGCAGAATGGGGGAGTATATGCCATGACAACTTTGAACGGTCCCGCAGGCTGCATCTTCTCTGCTACCTTCCCACTCCAGCAAGAGGGAGCACAGAAACAAAGATGTGGTAATGTTGTAGTTATTAGCTGTTGCCAGTGCTCAAGACTCACCGCCTCCAGGAAGGCCTCCCTAACTGATTCACTCAGAATCACCCAGGTTACTCCAACTCCCTCATCCTGGCAGTGCCTTGTGGTCCCGTGCAGCGGGGTTTGTCTTTGCTCCTTTTATTTTCCCTGGAGAAAGAAATCTAGGGTTAAATTAAGCTCTTCCTAGGCATTTGCTCTCTAGATCCTGTCTGGCTGTCTGAAGCTTTCTCTCTGAAACCAGCAGTTCCTCAAGGTACTAACCACATCCTGAACCGAAACGAGACACCTGGGATTAGCCTTGGTGGTGAGGGACTTGCTCTCTAGTTTGTTTGCTCAGCATGAGGGCAACAGGAAAGAGTCCCTTAGAAGAGACTGAGAATCCAGTGGAAGCCACAGGACTTTGGGGTTAAGGATTTTTGCTCCCTGTGTAGGAGATAATTCCCAGAAGTGTGGTTAGCAAGGTCTTGGAGGTCACCCCTCTGCCAGCCTTGGAGAAAGAATAGCTACTATGATAGTACCGAGCCAAGTGCAGAGCTTCACGGATCTGCCCCTGGTGTCTTGCATAGCTCCCTCACCTTTGGGCTCCCATACCTGGCCTCCTGCTTTCCTGGCAAGTGTGCCCTCAGCCCCCATCCACTCATTTCCCTCTCACTGTTGCTCAGCATTTCTTCCCAAGTCTTCTTCCTCCAGCTACCCTTGGGCCTGCAACTCCTCAGACCATCTTGGCTTCAATCCCAAGATGACGCTAGGAATCCTCTCTGAGAAGCCTGCCTACATTGAACAAATGGGACTTGCTTCCCTGGCCCCACCAGCCAGAACACAAACTTACCTTCTCTCACTGGTGTAAGGAACTGAGGCTTTACCCAGCCCAGCTTGTATCAAACTGCTGATTATAATCCACTGAGATATTATAAAATAAATTTAGGGTGTTGCAAATCAGCATTCAAAAAATTCTTTAAAAGACCAGTAAGGGCTGGGCACAGTGGCTCATGCCTGAAATCCTAGCACTTTGGGAGGCTGAGGTGGGCGGATCATTTTAGGCCAGGGGTTCAAGACCAACCTGGCCAACATAGTGAAACCCCATCTCTACTAAAAATACAAAAATTAGCCAGTCATGGTGGCAGGTGCCTGTAATCCCAGCTATTCGGGAGGCTGTGGCTGGAGAATAGTTTGAACCTAGGAGGTGGAGGTGGCAGTGAGCAGAAATCATGCCACTGCACCCCAGCCTGGGCAACAACAGAGCAAGACTCCATCTTAAAAAAAAAAAAAAAAAAAGACCAGAAAACCAGTTAGCTGGGCATGGTGGCACATGCCTATAATCGCAGCTACTTGGGAGGCCACGTCTGGAGGAATGTTTGAGCCCAGGAGGTCGAGGCTACAGTGAGTTTTATGTTATGATTGTGCCACTGCACTCCAGCCTAATAGAGAAAGACCCTGTCTCAAAAAAAAAAAAAAAAATTGAAATAAAAAAAAAAAAAACAGAATAGAATGAAAAAGAAAATGTCAAAGTGTATCACATACCACATGTAACATAGGTAAGTATTCCTTTTTTCTTTCTTTTTTTTTTGGAGACAGGGTCTCACTTGATTGCTCAGGCTGGAATGCAGTGGCACAGTCTCAGCTCACTGCAGCCTTGACCTCCTGGGCTCAAAGGATCCTCTTACCTCAGCCTCTGGAGTAGCTGGGACCACAGGTGTGTGTCATCACAACTGGCTAATTTTAATTTTTTTGGAGAGATGGGGTCTCACTACATTGCCCAGGGTAGTCTTCAACTCCTAGACTGAAGCAATCCTCCTGCCTTGACCTCCCAAAGTGCTGGGTTTATAGGTGTGAGCCACCAAGTCCAGCCTGAAAAATACATTTTTATTTTAATGTTTGTTTCAGTCTATTAAAGATACACACTGCCTGATACAAAATTAAAATGATAAATTTGTTATTCAAAATTCATACAACTAAAGACAAGTTTAAATGATTAAATTTTCAAACGATAGTTTCTTATTGTTTGTAGAATTTATGCTTGTAATATGATTAAAGTATAAACTGCCCTAAGATTTTGGGAATGCCATGTCACATATATACAGAGAAGAGGTCTGGCTGTAAAGTGTATTTCTCACTTCGCTCCAGTCACAGAAGTTTGAAAGCCGGTAACACAGTCCAAACCCCCCAGTTTATATTCTAGCTCCCCTCCGAAAAGCCTTCTCAGATCTCCCAGCAGAATTCATCTCTTCCTGCTTTGCCCCGTTAGCACCCAAGTTTTATTTGTACTCCAGTCTTATCACAGCCCACATTGTGTCAAAGGAGTCTCTTCTAGACCTCACGTGTCTGTGACTTCCTGGACCAAAGAGGCCATGCTGTTTTCAGCTTTTTATCACCTGCAAAGTTTAGCACAAGTTTTACACATAGCAGGTGTTCCATAAACTTTTTTTTTTTTTTCGGAGACAGAGTCTTACTCTGTCACCCAGGCTGAAGTACAGTGGCATGAACACAGCTCTCTGCAGCCTCAACCTCCCAGGCTCAAGCAGTTCTCCTGTCTCAGCCTCCTGAGTAGCTGGGACTACAGAGGTGGGGGCGACCGGGTCTGGCTAGTTCTAATAACTCTTGTCAAACGAGATGAGGCCGGAGGGGTTAAATGTGGAGCACTGGCTTCACTAAATGATGTTCTTAATGCACTTACAGCAAGAAGTACTTGAATTACAGGATATTCTACCATTACACATTAGCTTGCTGTTTCGACCAGGTCTGTCTGTGGGTCTAACACCCTCATTTTATCATCAGCGAGGCCAGAGTGGTTAAGTGACTTCTCTAGCAACACACAGCTAGCTAGTGGCTCGCAGGAATAGAACCTGATCTCTCAACTCCTAGGCCACTACTCTGTTTACCACACTCAAACCCTTGGAATTTGAGTGGGAATTTGGGGACCAAGTCTGTCCTCCCTGAGCCTCCTCCACTCCACCCTTTGATCCCCTTCCTGGCATTTGCCCTTTGCCCACTCAGGGATACAAATGCTTTAAAGATGCGGAAACTGGAAGTCCCAGGCAAAATCTTGGCTTTTGTGAATGCCAGAGTCAGCCACCCAGAACACGCCCTAGCTGGCCAGGTGGCCTCTTTGTAACAGTGTTTCTTTCTGTTTATCAGCTGAGCTGGTCACCTCCTCAGACGTGGCAGCAGGAAGCAAGCAGTCCTTACCACAGAGATATTTGCTCAAGTTACTTGGAGGAGGGCTCAATTACAAGTTTCTTTGGAAAGTGATGACTGTCACCACTCTCACCACAGGCACAGGTGTGTGGAGCTGGAAATCATACTGGGGAGGGGGCAGGTCAATTTCAAGCTACTGGTGGGGGAAATGGGGCTGAGAGGCTGTTTGGCCAAATGACTGTCCTTTCTTCCTCACAAGCACTTTCTCTCCATCAGACGCAGCACTCATCTCCAGTCCTCCGGACTCCTGCTGTGAGCAGAAGAGTAAATTATCTCCTCCAAAGCCCTCCTCTCACCTCTGACCCTTTTGATCACAGAATGTGGGAGGTTTTTACTTTTCCCCATAATTACACCTTCAAGACACTTCAGCTCTTTCCCAAGACTCAAGCTGCAATACTGTGGCTCATTTTCCCAGGAAGATACACTGAAAATTATTTCTGAAGCTAGTCTATCAAGTTCCCCCCTTTTTTGAAGATTCATTTTATGTTTGCACAAATTTTTTTTTTTTTTAGACGAAGTCTCACTCTGTTGCCCAGGCTGGAGTGTAGTGGTGCAATCTCGGCTCACTGCAACCTCTGACTCCTGGGTTCAAGCAATTCTCATCCCTCAGCCTCCCAAATAGCTGGGATTACAGGCACCCTACCACCACATCTGGCTAATTTTTAAATCTTTTTTGGTAGAGACAGAGTTTCGCCATGTAGGCCAGGCTGGTCTTGAACTCCTGACCTCAAGTGATCCGTCCACCTTGGCCTCCCAAAGTGCTAGGATTACAGGCATGAGCCGCTGCGTCTAGCCTGTTTGCACAATATTTTAAGCTTAAATTACCCAAACAGGGATTTTTTATTGAAAAACCCAACCCAACTTTGCTCGCCACTGTATACCTAGAGCAGTGCTTGGTATGTGGTAGGCACTCAGTTAATATTGGTTGACTTATTCCAAGAACAGGTCACCAAAATCAAAATACTGTGCCACCAAACAGGAGGTTTGACAGTTCACAGGTTTTTCACTGGAGGCCCTGCAGGCCCTGCCAGGTGGGACAGAGGTGTGTATCGGTTTATTCCTAGGAGCCCAGAGGTAAAAGAGGGAGGGCTCCAGGTGAGAACGATGTGGGATTCTCTAATCACCTGGCAGCCTTGGTGACAACCAGACTGGGCTTGAGGGGGGCAGTTGGGGGAAAGGGCAGATGAGGGATAGTGAAGTAATGAGAAGGGCAGAAGACAGGAAGGGTATTCCTGAAGGCTTCTTGGGCCAGTCTTCGGACTGGGAAGTGGGGATTCATGGGAGAGAATAGAACTGAAGTTTTGACTGGGTGAGGTGGCTCAGGCCTGTAATCCCAGCACTTTGTGGACTGAGGTGGGCGGATCGCGAGGTTAAGAGATCAAGACCATCCTGGCCAACATAGTGAAACCCTATCTCTTCTAAAAATACAAAAATTAGCTGGGCATGGTGACATATGCTTTTAGTCCCAGCTACTTGGGAGGCCTGAGGCAGGAGAATCACTACCCAGGAGGCGGAAGTTGCAGTGAGCCGAGATGGCGCCACTGCACTCCAGCCTGGCGACAGAGCAAGACTCTGCCTCAAAAAAAAGAAAAAGAAGGAACTGAATTTTTTCCTTCTCTCCTCACCCTCCAGTCCACTCTTGGCTGTATAACTTTTACCTGGGGGCCACTGGCTACTCAGTATACCATCCCCTGGGCTCAGGGTCTGGGCCCAGCCTCCTACGCTACCCAGCCTTTCCAATTTCCCCATTGCTGCCAGAAGCATCGAAGCCCATGAAACAAGCCAGCCCCCGTCCCGCTCCCGACATGTCATTTTTAATCCCTTCTCAAGTTCAGGTTCACCCCACGCCCTGCTCCCAAGTCCTGCTGATTCATTCCCTGCCTCCTGGTTCCTCCCCAGCCTCTCTGCTTTCAAAACCTTCATTTGAAATTGCGCCTTTATCAACCAGCATCTGGAGGATCAGCAGGAGCTGCCTGCCAGCCTCCTTTGCCTCGGGCCCCTCTCTCTTTCACAATCAGGACAGCCATATTCATACTCCTTGAGTGTATTCATATTCCTTGAGCGCTGTTTGACTGGCAGAGACACAGAGGGCCTGGCTGGGTTGCTTCCTGTTTGCTGCTCATCCTCAAGCCCGACCAGATGCCTGGCACTCACTCACGAGCTATCTTTTCCTCCTCAAAGCCTTTCCCTTAGATTCTTGATAAGCAAGCCATATTTCTTTTCTTTCGGATTCTTGCTAGAGACCCCCTCTTCCAAGAAGCCTTCCTAGACTGAGTTGTGTCTTGCTGCCTTAATTTCTAGGTGTTATTTGTACCCAAGTTTCTCTGCTACCCATGCTTTCCCCATGTAGGACTTCCCACTAAATATCATGGAGAACTGGCAGGCCCAGATGCTAGACCACCCAGATCCTGTTTTCCTTCTCCTTCCCAGTCCTCGAGTCTCGGTCCCCTAACTTCAGTCTCCAGAATGCTCTTCCTGACCAATCTACCTGGCCTTCCAATCCCTGTGGCACCTCTCTGCCCTGAGATGTATGGCAATGCTATTTTGCTAGTTGTCTGTCCTTCATTCTCTATTATATGCAGAACTGAGGAGTTGCTTTCTTCTTTCAAATCTCTACCTAGGCCTTAGGACCAGGTTGCTCAGAGTACAAGAGAATAACAAAAATAACAAGACCCCACAGGGCTCTCAGGTGCCACAAAAGTCTTCTAACAGTCCTTCTCCTCCCTGGAGTGAGCTCATCCTTGTTCACCACACAGGCCTTCTACACAGCACAATTACAGCATTGAGCTCGACAGAGACAAGCACTGCCGTGCACTTAACCTCCTGCTTATTCACTCTTGTCCTCTCATCCCTATCAAATGAGAATGAACATTTGGGCTTTTCCAGAAAGGGGCAGAGGGCTGCGTAAAAAGTTGAGTTTGGCCGGGCGCAGTGGCTCATGCCTGTAATCCCAGCATTTTGGGAGGCTGAGGCAGGTGGGTCACCTGAGGTTGGGAGTCCAAGACCAGCCAGACCAACATGGAGTAACCCCATCTCTACTAAAAATACAAAATTAGCCAGGCATGATGGTGCATGACTGTAATCCCAACTACTCCAGAGGCTGAGGCAGAATTGCTTTAACCTGGGAAGCAGAGGTTGCAGTGAGCCAAGATAGTGTCATTGCACTCCAGCCTGGGCAACAAGAGCAAAATTCCATCTCAGAAAAATAAATTAATAAGTAAAAAATAAGAGCTGAGTTCACCCAAGCTGTGGCATAGACATACCCAACCTGGTCTTCAGCATCACTTCCAGACTAGAGATGTGGGAACACATCCGTAGGAGCCAGAAGATGTTAAGGACAATACCATCATCATTTTAAATATTACTGCTAATATATTAAATCAAGTTACAGCTATCTTCTCTGTTTTACACAGAAGGAAACTGAAGCCCAGGAAGGTCAAGTGACTTGACCAAGGTCACACAGTTAGAAACATAGCAGAGGCAGAATTTGCATTCAGGCCTATGAATCTCCAAAGCTCACTCTCTTAACTATGACATCACATTGTCTCGCATTTGACTGGTGCTTGGAGCTTTGCCAAAACACTTCACACCCTCTCATTTGCTCCCCACCCAGGGAGTACATATGTGATTTGGCCAAGGTTATACAGTGAAGTTAACGATAGGGGTGAGTCAGCTGCCTGGCTCCGTGATGCTCACTGCCTCCCTGCACTGAGAAGCCCTTAGCTCTAGCGTTAGCTGCCCCTCCTGGTCCTGAGGTCTGCTCGAGGCAATGGTTGCATGGACTAAGTTCATGCTCATATTTCCTGTCCCCATTTCTTCTAGCTGAACTTGGGCTAATATGTCTCTGACCTCAGAGGGCACCTGACACGCATCAGGGCCTCCCCTTCTCTTGCCTAAGGTCTTCCATGCTGCTACGTGTAGGAATAAGCTGTTCCAACTGTGGGACTGTGGGCAGCATTATGGAGGTGAGAACATCTTGAGCAGCCCAGTCTCCTGCAGACTTCTCTCTTTCCTTTGAGAGTCCTGTCCTGTTCTCTGCCCTGGTCCCCCGGTAAGCAGCTTTCTCTGGTTACCTCTGGGTTCCTAAAGTCCATGGCATCATTAAGGAACTGGAGCTAGGGAAATGCCTGCAATGCTACTGGCTTCTGCTAGGCAATTGGAACTAAAGCATATTTTCTTTTCTTTTTCTCTGAGACAGGTTCGCTCTTGCTGCCAGGCTGGAGTGCAATGGTGCGATCTCGGCTCACTGCAGCCTCTGCCTCTCAGGTTCAAGCAATTCTCCTGCCTCAGCCTCCCAAGTAGCTGGGATTATAGGCACTTTCCACCATGCCCAACTAATGTTTTGTATTTTCGGTGGAGACAGAGTTTTGCCATGTTGGCCAGGCTGGTCTTGAACTATTGACCTCAGGTGATCCACCGACCTCAGCCTCCCAAAGTGCTGGGATTACAGGCATGAGCCACCACATGCCGCCAGGACCAAAGCATATTTCAAACCTCTCACCTGACCCCACCTGACCTGGTTTTCATCATTACATGAATTTGCCTGTCTCATTCTTCTTACCTTTCCTCTGATGGGAAGGGAGAGAGCTCATCTATCTGGAGCGGAGAACAGGCACTGTATGGTGCACACACATCTTGGGTAAAAGGAGCAAAAATCCTTGAGGCTCTTTGGTGTGTCCAAATTATGAACCTCACCCAGTGCCTGCAAACTGTGTGTGGGGGCCTGGAGGTGAGCTCAGAGCATAGAGTTAACACCCTTTCCGAGAGTGCTGCAATGAGTTACCGGCTGCTAGAAGGGGTCTGTTGTAAGCTTTGCTGGCAAAGTGACCACCACCCACCCCTATACACAGAAGAGCCCCATCCTACCCTCTGTAGAGGTCTGGGTCTGGGATGATTGGCCCTGGGTGCAAGTAAAAACTGTTTCTCCGGCCGCGCGTGGTGGCTCACACCTGTAATCCAAGCACTTTGGAGGCCAAGGCAGGTGGATCACCTGAGGCCGGGAGTTCAAGACCAGCCTGACCAACATGGTGAAACCCCGTCGTTAAAAATAAAAACAAACAAACAAAAAAACCTGTTTCCCCTTTTTGTCAGCCTGGGAATCTAACAACTGAGGAAATAGGGAAGTCGGTGACAGTCACAGTCATGAACACCCAACAGATTCCATTTCCCCACAGAATGAGGCCAATCCTCCCCACACCCAAAACCTCGGGAGGGAGTCAACCTAGCAGGGCTCAGACCGACCTCCACCAGTGAGGCTTCCCCTCTGTGTCCCCTTCTGTTCAGGCGCAACGTGGCAGGGCAGGAGGAAACCTCTCTGGAAGAGTTTCCGTACCAGAGCACACGGGGTGCTCCCGATCTGGGGAGATGGGGCACAGAGGGAATGCGGGGCATGGATGAGTAAGGGGAAGAGGGTGTAGAGACCTGGCTATGGCTTGTCCCCCTCTCACCCCTCCAAGTTCCAGAGGTCTGGGCTCCTCATTCATCTCATAAGCGCCAAGGTGGAGGGGGGTCCTACCGAGGGAGGAGCTAGAGGCCACCGCGACCAGCAGAGAGCAAAGACAGGAGGGACCAGCCTGGCCCAGCCCCTTCGTTTTACTGTCTGGGGTGGTGAGGAGAAGAGGAAGAGGCGAAGGCTGGCGGTGGGGGAGGTGGGAAGCGAGCTCCGCCGGAGGGAAGTCCGAGCAGTGGGGGAACTCTGGGGAACCCTCCCGGGTAGAGGGTCGCGGGCTCCTTCTGCCGCTTACCTGTTGCTCAGAGGCAGAGCCGCAGACGCGCCGCGGGGCCGCTCCCGGGTTTCCCCACCGGACGGCGGGGAGGGTGGGGCCGGGGCGGGACCTCCCCCGGCTGCCGGGACGCGCCCGCCCCGCCCCTTCGGGGCCAGGTGCAGCAGGTCCCGCCGAGTCCCCAGCACTGCTGCGGGTACAGGAACGCCCGGCGGCCGGGCGGAGGGGCGCCCCGGCTTCCCTGCGGCTTAGCACGCCCCGGGGGTACGGTCTCTGCGGCCAGGCTCTCAGCAGGGAAAAAGATTGGAGGGTGCCAGGCACCCCAAAGAGGACAGGCTAAATTAGCAGAGCCTCGAGCGGCGCGTGCATGGAACCAGAATGTGCTGCGCGCCCTCCGGGAGCGCTCGGAAGCTGGAGGGAAAACGCGGCGGGGCGGCCAGGGTCCCAGGGCTCCGGCCCCAAGTTTGCTTCTCATTTGCGCTCCATCCAATAGGAGCGCCCATTCCGTGTTCCATGAGCTGTGCGAAGGACTCCCAGCGCCAGGTATCAGGTGAATCCCAGCCCCCAACACTCATGAATACCTACTACGATTATTCCGAATGTACCGGACAGGCAGCGGCTCACACCGCAGAGGGTGATTCTCAAAGTGGGACCCCCACCAGCAGCGCCAGTTAGCATCATCCGAGGACTTCCTAGAAATGGGACCCACCGCAGACCTAAATAATCCCTCGGGGTGATTCGGGTGCATACTCGACTTTGAGAACCCTTGGGCTGGAATGAGAATCCTGGTAAAGCCCCCTAAGCGGGTGTTCCGAATTATGCCGCCAGGGCCTGCGCTGTTCACTGGTCCTCTCAGCGCTGCCTCGTGTGCTGCAATCTTTTGCTGCCTTATCTTAGCAACAGAGAAGGACAGCGCATGACTCCAAATATCCAATAATTTGAAAACTTTCTATGGTAGAAACTTCGACCACTAGTTCAGTTTCTCATTTGTTTTGACATTTAAATACATTTGTCTTTCTTTCTCTTTATTTTCTTCCTTTGGGTCTCGCTCTGCTGCCCAGCCTCCCTCCCTCTTTTTCTTTTCTTTTTTCTTTCTTTTTTTTCTTTTTTCTGAGATGGAGTTTTCGCTCTTGTTGCCCAGGCTGGAGTGCAAGGCGTGCAGTCAGTTTTATATTTTAAGTAGAGATGGGTTTCTCCATGCTGGTCCCCTGACCTCAGGTGATTTGCCTCCTCAGGGCTCCCAAAGTGCTGGGATTACCGGCATGAGCCACCGCACAGGGCCTCTTTCTCTCCTTTCTCCCCTCCCCCCTTCCTTCCCCTCCCTCTCTCTCCTCCTTCCTTCCCTCCCTCCCTCCCTCCCTCCCCCTCTCTCTCCTCCTTCCTTCCCTCCCTCCCTCCCCCTCTCTCTCCTCCTTCCTTCCTTCCCTCCCTCCCTCCCTCCCTCCCCCTCTCTCTCCCTTTCTCTTTCTTTCTCTCTCTCTTTTTCGTCCTTTCATTTCCTTTCCTTTTTTTCCAGAGTTTCACCCCTGTTGCCCAGGCTAGAGTGCAATGGCACTATCTCAGCTTACCACAACCTCCATCTCCCAAATTCTAGCGATTCTCCTTCGTCAGCCTCACGAGTAGCTGGGATTGCCGGCATGTGCCACCACGCCTGGCTAATTTTGTATTTTTAGTAAAAATGGTGTTTCTCCATGTTGGCCAGGCTGATCTGGAACTCCCGACCAGGCGATCCGCCCACCTCAGCCTCCCAAAGTGCTGGGATTACAGGTGTGAGCCACCGCGTCCGGTGTCATTTCTTTTTTCTTAGGGCTGGACACTCCCTGTACAGGTCCAACCTACCTTCTTTGCTCTGTCCTTCCTCCACCTCTGCCCTGTGATCCTCAGGGGTTGTGTGATCCTGACCTGACTCTTGGCATGACCTTAGTCAGGACCCAACCTGACCTGAGTTGAATGGCCCCTATTCCTTCCCAGGACAGGGTCATGACCATTATTACCCCCAGCCTGGAGCTCCTGATAGGGCGGGGACCAGCTTCCCAAGAAGTAACAGCAGTCTTTGTTTTGTGCTTTGCATTCTGCAAGCAAATTGCTCATCTGATTTTACTTCAGCTGACTCTGATTTTAAGCGTGACTTTGAATTCTCAGAATAATTAGCTGCCTAATTTGGAGGTGCATGTAGTCTGCAGGATGTGTGACCCATCTCTAATGTGTCATGCACTGAGCCGTTCTCCCCTAACAGGAAGCATGGTGCAGGCTTCCTAGCCACCACTCCAGGGAGGTTTGCAGATGAGCCAACACGGAATAGTGACTGCAAACTCTGCCTCCGCTGGTGCAGGCAACTTTCAAAAAATGGTGTTTCAGGCTGGGGGTGGTGGATCACGCCTATAATCCCAGCACTTTGGGAAGCTGAGGTGGGAGACCCCTTGAAGCCAGGAGTTTGAGTTCAGACTGACACAGCAAGACCCTGTCTCTACAAAAAAATCAAAATACAACAGACATGGGGGTCTATTTGCGGGTGGAGGGTGGGAGGAGGGAGAGGATCAAAAAACTACCTATTGGGTACTATGCTTATTATCTGGATGATAATTTGTACACCAAACCCTTGCAACATGCAATTTACCTACGTAACAAGCCTGCACATGCACTCCTGAACCTAAAAGTTTAAAAAACATATATAATAGTGAAAAACTGAAAATTAAAAATCTAGCTGGGTGTGTTGGCATGTGCCTGTGGTTCCAGTTACTTTGGAGGCTGAGGTGGGAAGATTGCTTGAGCCTAGGAGTTAGAGGCTGTGATTGCACCACTCCACTCCAGTCTGGGCAACAGAGCAAGACCCTGTTTCTGAAAAACAAAAACAAAACAAACAAATAAAAAATCCTAAAACAAAACAGACCGGGTGTGCTGGCTCATGCCATAATCCCAGCACTTTAGAAGGCAAGCAGATCATGAGGTCAGGAGTTGGAAACCATCTTGGTCAACATGGTGAAACCCCGTCTCTACTAAAAATACAAAAATTAATGGCGTGGTGGTGTGCACCTGTAGTCCCAGCTACTCAGGAGGCTGAGGCAGAATTGCTTGAACCTGGGAGGCAGAGGTTGCAGAGAGCCGAGATCACTGCACTCCAGCCTGTCTCAAAAAAAAAAAAAAAAAAATGTGTTTCTGTAAATGAAGAAATTATATGTAAATAAAATAAAAAATGAAAGTGAAAAAGTTGTATATGCACATGGTAAGAAGTCAGGCATCATGAAAATGTATCCGGTAAAAGCTCCATTTCCCACCTCTCTCTAGACATCTCTCCATCTCCAGACACCATGTATGCATATTCATGACTGAAAGTTCCCATCGTGCTTCTGCAGGACGTGTCTGAGTCCCTTGGCCGCAAAGACCCAGAATGACCCGTTCTCAGGAAGTCCTATGAGTTTCATTTTTTCCTCCCAATCTAATTTTAATTTTTGGCTGTTTAGATTCGGGTTTTGGGTGTTCTGAGTTTCACTTTTCACAGGAGTGTGTGTTCATGTGAAAAGGGAAGGCAGGAAACCTCGAAAGGAACAGAACAGTAGAATTGGGGCAAGGCTGTTGTCAACACTCTCGCAGAACTGCCTTGGGACAAGGGCAGTTCTGCGAGACTGTTGACAACAGCCTTGCCCCTTATCTAGTCTCTTCCTTCTACAAGGTCCCTGGTGAGGGGACTCCTGCCTCTGGGTGGCGCAGAGTGAAGGAGACCTGCCCTTGCGGTGAGGGGCTGTCTCCACTTAGCTAGGGGAGTGTGCAGGGGAAGTGAATGAGCCAGGAAGGTGAGGAGGAGGCTCTCAGGTCAACCTCACCCTCTGTCATCCCTACTTCTCATCTCACTCACTCTCCCCTACCCTGAGGGAAACAAGGGGAGTCTCCCACTCCCTCCATCTTGTTTCTTATCTATAAAGTGTAGTTAATGATACCCAAGGTCGTTAATGCAGCTCAAGTGAGATAACGTGAAAGTGTGAGAGTTTGGTCTTTTAAATTATATCTGCCTGCTCTACTTCTTTCCTCCTTATTTACACTTCCTCCTCATCTCATTCCCATGCTCAGAGGAAAAACAGTCAAAGCAGGAAACGTTTTGGGGAACCCCAAGCAGAAGTGCTCCTAGTTGATCGGAGTTATAATTACAGCACAGTCACTCAGGGGCTACAATTCACCCATCTCTGTGTGCCTCAACTTCCTCATCTGTAAAATGGATATGTTATTTTTATGATTGGGTTGTTAGATTAAATAAGCAAAGTGTTTAATGCAGCATCTGGTACACAATAAGTCAGTTGAAATTAGTGATTAGCCATTATCATTAGCTGTTTTCCTTCTTTCTTTCCTCCATTCCTTCCTTCAGTAAAATGCTTTTAAAGTGCTCCCTTCGTTAGCCTCTGTGCTAGGTCAGGTGTGGAGATACAAGGATAATAAGTCACATCTCTCTCATCCAGATACCTATAGTTTGTCGGGGGAGCCTGATACATATAAAAAGGGCTATTAAGGGGCAGGGCTAGGACTAGGGTAAGGCAAGGGAGGCACTTCTCTTGAGTACAAAATTTGAGGAGACATAAAAAAACTCAGTAACCAAGATAAATAATACTTTAATGTGGCTGGGCATGCTGGCTCATGCCTATAATCCCAGCACTTTGGGAGGCTGAGGCGGGTGGATCACAAGGTCAAGAGATCGAGACCATCTTGGTCAACAAGGTGAAAACCCGTCTCTACTAAAAATACAAAAATTAGCTGGGCATGGTGGCGCATGCCTGTAATCCCCGCTACTCGGGAGGCTGAGGCAGGAGAATTGCTTGAACCCAGGAGGCGGAGGTTGTGGTGAGCTGAGATCGTGCCATTTCACTCCAGTCTGGGTAACAACAGTGAAACTCCGTCTCAAAAAAAAAAAACAAAAAACTTTAATGCAATATTTTAAAAATATCAGAATTAAGGCAAATAATCAGTGATGCCCGAAGTGTTAAAAATTTAAAGAATCAGCCAGGCGTGGTGACTCATGTCTGTAATCCCAGCATTTTGGGAGGCTGAGGCAAGAGCATCACTTGAGTACAGGAGTTTGAGACTTGCAGGAGTTTGAGACTAGCCTGGGCAACATAGTGAGACCCCATCTTTATTTTAAAACGAAGAAGTTTCCTCCTAAGCCATATTGAAGCCTGAGGAAAAAAGAAAAATATGTACCCTCATACATGATTTTCTGTATTTTTTGAATGGTTATTTTTTCCTAGAGCATTAAAGTAGTTGAAAAAAACATTGAAAACTGGAAATATAGGTGTATTAAAACTCATGGCATTGCCGGGCGCGGTGGCTCAAGCCTGTAATCCCAACACTTTGGGAGGCCGAGGCGGTTGGATCACGAGGTCTAGAGATCGAGACCATCCTGATCAACATGGTGAAACCCCGTCTCTACTAAAAATACAAATAATTAGCTGGGCATGGTGGCGCGTGCCTGTAATCCCAGCTACTCAGGAGGCTGAGGTAGGAGAATCACCTGAACCCAGGAGGCGTAGGTTGTGGTGAGCCGAGATTGCGCCATTGCACTCCAGCCTGGGTAACAAGAGCAAAACTCCATCTAAAAAAAAAAACAAAAAACAAAAACTCACAGCATTACTTTAAATATTTATTCCAAAATGTAATTTATTATGATTTTACTTCAGCCTTAGTTAATTATAATTTATTTAAGATCATTAGTTAGTCAAGATAAATTGTCAAACATAGCAGTCTCACAATTGAAAATAAAATAAGCGGCCAGGCACGGTGGAGTGGCTCATGCTTGTAATCCCAGCACTTTGGGAGGACGAGGTGGGTGGATCACCTGAGGTCAGGAGTTTCAGACCAGCCTGGCCAACAGGGCAAAACCCTGTCTCTACTAATAAATAAATAAATAAAAAGGAAATGAAATAAGCAAAACAGTTAGTTTTGTAAATATGACTAATGAGTTTGCTTGCATTAAACCCAGCAGCTTATATTTTTCCTTTTGCTTCAAGCTCCAATTTGGCTAAGCATGGCATTGGGTTGGGACCTGGACGAAGAACCCAAAGAGAATAGAGAGGAGAATAAGAGTCAAGGAGAAGATTTGAAAGAGTTTTTTGTTTTTTCTAATTATCCAAATATCACATTTTCAATGTGCAAAATTTCAGATGCACAGAAAACACGCAAAAAAGAAGACAAGTTACCCATAGTTATGTTACCTAGAGATAACCACTGTTGCTATTTTGGTATGATACAGTTTTCTCTTTTTCTGTGCACATATGATTCATATGTACATATGTATTTCATCAATTCTAAGATGCTTTTTAAAAATCTTTAACATTTCTGAAATTGGTATGTATCTTAGATTGATGGTGTCAGAACTTCACAGTGTTGGATCATGCCTGTAATCCTAGCACTTTGGGAGGTCAAGACGGGAGGACTGCTTGTTTCCAGGAGTTTGAGACCAACCTGGGCAACATAGTGAGACCCTGTCTCTATAAAAAATACAAAAATTAGCCAGGCATGGTGGTGCATGCCTATAGTCTCAGCTACTTGTAAGGAGACTGAGGTGAGAGAATCTATCGAGCCCAGGAGATCAAGGCTGCAGTGAGCTGTGAATGCACCACTGCACTCATCCTGGACAACAGAGTGATAGCAGTGTTCTTTCATTTAGTTGTATATAAGATCATGATTTGTCTGATAACCTTATATTAGCTGACTATATATGATGGATTGTATATTGATGAAATTATAGATTTATGTAATTACTAAATAAACATTATAAAACTGGGATCATATTGAACATACTGTTTTGTAAACTGATTTTTTTTTCACTTTATTATGGCTATTTTTCAAAGTGATGAAATAATCTTCAAAAGATGAATAATGGCTGTAGTAGTCTTTTGTATTGATGAGTCATAATTTTTTTTTTTTTGAGACAGTGTTGGGCTCTCTCTCCCAGGCTGGAGTGCAGTGACTTTATCATGGCTCACTGCAGTCTCAACCTCCCAGGCCCAAGTGATCCTCCCATCTCAGCCTCTTGAGTAACTGGGACCACAGGCATGTACCACCATGCCTAGCTAATTTTGTGTGTGTGTGTGTGTGTGTGTGTGTGTGTATATACACACATTTTTTTTGTTTTGTTTTTTGAGATAGAGTCTCGCTCTGCTGCCCAGGCTGGAGTGCAATGGTCTTGCCTCACTACAGCCTCCGCCTCCTGGGTTCAAGTGATTCTCCTGCCTCAGCCTACCAAGTAGCTGATTACAGGCACACGCCACCATGCCTGGCTAATTTTTGTATTGTTAGTAGAGATGGGGTTTCACTATGTTGGCCAGGATGTTCTCGAACTCCTGACCTTGTGATCCACCTGCCTCGACATCCCAAAGTGCTGGGATTACAGGCATGAGCCACCATACCTGGCTAATTTTGTATAATTTTGTGTGTTTTTTGTAGAGTATATTTTTTGTAGAGATGAGGTCTCACTACCTTGCCTAGACAGGTCTCAAACTCCTAGGCTCAAGTGATCCTCCTACCTTGGCCTCCCAAAGTGCTGGGATTACAGGTGTGATCTCCTGTGCCTAGCCCCATATATATATATATAAAACCAATCACCTATTGTAGAACATATAGGTTGTTTTGCCTTTTTGTTTTTCTACTATATGTGACTGACTACTCCACTAGAGGTTAAGCCTATGTACATGTTTTCTTTCCCTTTCTGTCCATTCTCAAGTGAAAGAGGAGCCAGAATGTCACTGTGGTTAGCCTTTGGAGGAGAAATCACCTCTAGGTCCACTTATCTCCAAGTGGGGGTGTGTGTGAGTGTGACAATTTCCCTGGAAGGCACTGAGGAGACCACTGTAAATACGGATGTAGCCTACAGGAAAGTGAGGGATTATCACCCCTTTTGTGTTTGGAGTGTCTGAAAGGAGAAATACTAAATTCCTAGAGGGAACAGGGGAAAGAAAGATGGTCTAAGTGGTGGGTCCAGGAGGCCCCTTATAACTGGGAGGTGGCTGTAATGGTTAATTTTACCGGTCAACTTGGCTAAGCTATGATGCCCAGTTATTTGGACAAACACTAGTCTAGGTGTTGCTACGAAGGTACTTGTAGATGTGATTAACATTTACAATCAATTGGCTTTAAGTAAACTAGTTTACCTTCTATAGTATGGAAGGTCCTCATCCAATCAGTTGAACGCCCTGAGAGCTGACTGAGGTTTCCTGGGGAAGAATCAATTCTGCCTCAAGACTGCAACACAGAAACTGCTTCTGTGTCCAACCTGCTGGTCTGTCTTGCAGATTTCAGATCAGGACTGCAACGTCAATCCTCACCTGAATTTCCAGCCTGCTGGCCTGTCATTTTGGATTTGCCAGTTCCCATGATTTTGTGAGCCAATTCCTTAAAATTAGTCTCTCCTCTTTCTTTCTCTCTCCCTCTTTCTTTAGAGAGGGAATGTTTGCTCTGTTTCTGTAGATAACCTTGACTAACACTATAGCCATGCATGAGGTAAGACCATGGACATTAAGCACATTCTCACAGTGGAGCCTGCACTAGAAAATACACCTTGTCACACATTTAGGCCCAAATTGTCCTGGCCTCTGTCCCTTCTATTGCAGAAAATGCTGGTTTCTTTATGCTTCATGAAGCTTGGTGTAACACAAATAACGTTACTGTCAGGTCTGCATCTGCAAACCTGGAGCCTGAAAGTCTGAAGTCCTGCCTGCCCCGGCTGGCTGATGTCTCCCACCCCTGCCTGCATTCGCCATTGTCCCTGATTGCCCAGCAGAGCTTCCCCAACAAGCCCCTCACCCAACCCTGCCATCTTAACTGTTCTTATGATAATGTAAATACCTCTCACCCAACCCTGCCATTGTAACTGCATGTATACTCCTTGCCCCTACCCCCACCACTGTAACTGGACTTACTCTGCAACACCCCTGGCCCCCAAAAAACTACCCAAACCTATAAAACCAACTCCTATCCCACTGCCCTTTGCTAATGCCCTTTTCGGCCTTAGCCCACCTGCACACAAGTGAATAAACAGCCATGTTGCTCACACAAATCCTGTTTGGAAGGTCTCTTCATTCCAAAAATGTGAGTTTTTTCAACAGTTACAAGTAACAACACCCCTTTTCTGGGTAGGACTGAGCATTTCTCTATTGCTGTCTGTTGGAGTGGGTACCAGGACTATCCTTTTTTTTTTCCTTTGGAGACAGGGTCTCACTTTATCACTCAGGCTGGAGTGCAATGGTGCAATCTTGGCTCACTTCAATCTTAACCCCCTGTCTCAGCCCCTCAAGTAGCTGGGACCACAGGCATGCACCACCATGCCAGGCTAATTTTTGTATTTTAGAGACAGGGTCTTGCTATATTGCCCAGGCTGGTCTCGAACTCCTGAGCTCAAGTGATCCACCTGCCTCAGCCTCCCAAAGTGCCAGGATTAAAGGTGTGAGCCACTGTGCCCCGCCCGAGCATCCTTATTTTTACAAGTGACAATTTTATAAGCACAGCAGGTCCCTGTAACTGCAGTCTGAGCACTTAGCCACTACTTTCTGCAAGTCTGCCTCTCCATTTATTCAAGTCTCTAGTTTATGACCTTCAGAAAAGTTTTCTAGTGTTCTCTCTTCCTAATCTTTACAGCTCGTGTTAAAATGATTCCTTGGCATTTTATATTATCGATTTTCGGGGACTCTTGGTCAGGTTTTCTTTTGTATAACTGAAGCCTCCTAATACCATACGATTAGTAATTTTTCTTCTCTTGGGAGACATACGGGATTGTCAGACTGTAACTACAGACTTTCTACTTAAACCACACAAGATCATTTCCTTAAAAGCAATCAAGTGGCCGGGTGTGGTGGCTCACCCCTGTAATCCCAGCATTTTGGGAGGCCGAGGTGGGCAGATCTCCTGAGGTTGGGAGTTCAAGACTAGCCTGACCAACATGGAGAAACCATGTCTCTACTAAAAATACAAAAATTAGCTGGGCATGGTGGCGCATGCCTGTAATCCCAGCTATTCAGGAGGCTGAGGCTGGAGAATTGCTTGAACCTGGGAGACTGAAGTTACAGTGAGCCTGGGAAATAAATAAGTGAAACTCCATCTCAAAAGAAAAAAAAAAAGAAGAAAGCAATCAAGTGCCCAAGATCTGTCTGTACTTTCTACAATAGAGAAATTTCCTAATTGCAATGAATAAAACATTCAAATGCTTGTAAGATTTTGCTGTGAGAGCTTTTTCTGCTGAAAATTATGATATCTTATTATTTAATATCTCTCTTTAAAAAAAGAAAGATATTCACATTTAACCTTCTGAAACAGTTAATTGGATCTCAGTCTGACAACTGCTTTGCCCAAAGGGAAGAAATAAAAGGGGCAATAAACTAACTCCGCAGAACAAACAATTCTCCAGCTAAAAGCAAAACCTGTTATCTTCCCCTAAAAACAGGGAAGTCTGTTTTCTTTCCTTTTCTTTCTTTCTTTCTCTTTTTCTTTTTTTTTAAAGACAGAGTCTTGCTCTGTTGCCCAGGTTGGAGTGTGGTGGTGTGATCTCGGCTCACTGCAACCTTTGCTTCCCAGGTTCAAGCAATTCTCCTGTCTCAGCCTCCGGAGTAGCTGGCATTACAGGCTTGTGCAACCACGCCTAATCTTTGTGTTTTTGTAGAGAGGGGTTTCCCATATTGGTCAGGCTGGTCTTGAACTCCTGACCTCAGCCTCCCAAAGTGTTGAGATTATAGGTGTGAGCCACCGTGCCCGGCCGAAGTTTCTGTTTTCTTAGACATTTGAAAAAAAATCACACATTTCATTAGGATTGAAGTCTATCTGATAGCATCCGAAGGTTATATTACTTTGGTTTTTAAGTAAAGGAGAGATGACAGAATAACCTCATTGGCAGATGAGTCCAGATGTCTAATGTCCTCTTAATATCCTAAAATTTTTGTCTCATTGCTTATTAATTCCCATGAAATCTTATTTACTTGCTTTCAATAGGTGATATGTGCATATGGCAAAACAATCTAAAGCTGAAAAGTATAGGGAAGAGTGAGTCTCCCTCCTTCTCCCATCCCCAGTCACCTAGTTTTCCTCCCCAAAGGCAGCCACTGTTACTGATTTCTTTTGATTATTTCTAGAAATATAGTACAGAGGAGTCATCTGATTTTGGCAAGTACCTTAAATAGCAGCTTTTTTTTTTATTATTATATTGCCTGCAATGGTTAAAATTATTTTAGAAGTAGTCAACTTACTGAGCTCTCTTTGTGGCTCTGCTAGATTTCCAGAGGATTCTCTTAATTTTCTAGGTAGACAGACATATCAGCAGCGTTCAATTTTGGCAAAGTGAAAACAGTTTTGGAGGGAGACCTGGGTTGAATCCTGACTCTTCTGTTGTCTGATCTTAAATCCAGCCTTTAAAACATGTTGGCACTGTCCAAAGGTAGCACAGAGGTACAAAGTGGTCCCCCCTCCAGGATGTGGTGGGTGGAGTGGGCAGAGGCCACGCAGAGCCAAGCACTGCCCCTTTGCCCTCTCCTGGGTTTGTTCCACCTGGATGTGCAGATAAAACCAGAGGCCTTTGATCTCAGATTTCTAATCACCCAGAGATCAGGAGGAAAGACTGCAAAGGAAGCCCTGAAGTAGAATAACCTTTTCTTTTTCCATGAATGGAACGTGAGTTATGTTTGCTGAGGGCAGATGAAAATAGATTTTATTGTTTGAAATCAGGAATTTACAGAAACTCTTTGAAGAGCTACTGACTATCAGCAAAGTCCTTTAAATCCCTCACTGTGGTAGTGGGTAAGATAGTTAAGTACAATTGTAACGTGTATAGATTTTCTCAGAGTTGGGACCCACTGCCAGGTAGGGAGTTGGTGGTATTTGATGCTGTTGTTTAGGGAGGAGTGGTACTAAGAAAAAAACCCATGGTTAGTGAGGAAAAAACAACAAACAAAAAACACTCTCAGTTGCCCATAGTTATATCAGTTTGAGGGGATACCCTAGAATGTGGGTGGGAAACCCCGTGGGAGACCCCACAAGTGCTGGGGCTAGGGTCTGAAGCCTCAGTCTATTCCCATATGAATATAGAACTAGAAAAGAATTAGAGATATAGATACCTAATTATTCCTATAGATATAATTATGAATGATCACGTACTCATATGTAATCACAGAAATATATATACTCAATATAATATTTTAATCTTGCTTATCGGGTTATGATAGAACTGAGGTGACACTGTGAACAAAGTGATCCTAAGGCAAGATGCTCTAAGCCCTCTGTCACGCCCGCATAAGGGCTGCTGGAGGGCCCCTCAGCTGTGCGGCAGCGCCAGCGCTAGGAAAGCGCCCGCTGTTTAGCCAGCTAGGGAAGGAGGCGTCCAAAACGTGCGAGACATCTCCTTCCTCGGGAGAGTGAGGAGACAACTCCGCTCCTCCGAGCTCTTGTGGTGGCCTGGCGGCTGTCAGGGAGGCCCGCAGACATCTGGGGGCTTGATTGTCTCTCCGTGGTGCTGTGCTTCGGTGGTCACGTTCCACGTCTACTTTCACGTTCCGCTTCTGCACCTGGTTCCTCTTTTTCTTAAAAGATAAGAATCAGTAATAGTAACATAAATCTTAATGTCTTTGTTCTTTCTTGACCTATGAGAACAGTGCTGACGCATTAGGTTTTCTCCTCGCCTCGGCTACTTGAAAGTCCTGGCCCCCTATCTCCAAGACATGTGACTGACTTGACCCTGTCACTGACCACCAGTGCCTGGCCCTACCTACCCTGCCTGCTGCTTCCTACTCAATACAAGTCAGAGCGTCCAGGCTCTCGGGGTCACTGCCAGAGTCCACGCTTTGATTGGCAGTGGACCCCTGGGCCCAAACTGTTCTCTCTTTCTCGGTGTCTTGTGTCTTATTTCCACAGTGTCTTGTCTCCACACCTGTAGAGAGGGGCTCACAGAACCCTGTAGGGCTGGACTCACACTAGACTATCTCAGAAATCTGTGCTCCCTTTAACCACTCAATGGAAAAGGCCACTAGGGATATAGATTGTCTAGTTTATATGACATCTTTTTTCCAGCAGTACTTGAGAGGAGTGTGAATAAACTTCTTCATATCCTTTTTTTTTTTTTTTTTTAGACAGGGTTCCCTCTGTTGCCCATGCTGGAGTGCAGTGGCACTGACACAGTGAAATGGGAAAGGTTCCCTTGTCCCCCTCACAGGGAGTACAACGCGGGGAGTGGCTGGCTTCTTCAGTGCCGCTGCTGAAACCTCTGGGGAGCACACAGACAGCAGGTTGTTGGGCTCTGACCCCATGGCGGCATCTAGCTTGAGTGTTTACAGCTCCTGAAGCAGCAGTGGGCATGCGCTGCCATGTGCTCTCTTAGTTTTGCCATCTGTCAGTAGGCGGCTTGTGTTAACCAGCTCAATTAGACCCTCTGCCCTATCGCAAGGACAGAGGGCTTTCTGTGTCCTGCATTCTTGCTTTGGTGTACCGGAAGAATGGGAGGACACCTGGGCTTGGAGAATGAGTGCAAGGTTTTATTGCGTGGAAGTAGCTCTCAGCAGATGGGGAGCCAGAAGGGAGATGGAGTGTAAAGGTGGTTTTCCTCTGAGTTGGGCGGCTCAGCAGCTGGGCTCTCCTCCCACTGCCCCAGGCAAACTCTGTGTGGTTCCGTGGGCAGATAGCCTGCCTGCATCTGCCGGTGCCTGTAGGTATGCTCTTCCACTGGTGGATTCCTCTCGATGTCCAGCTGCTGGTGCGTTCCTCTGCTGATATGGTCCTCTTGATGTTCAGCGGCTTGTCTCTCTGCCCACTAGGGTCTTGGGTTTTTATAGGCACAGGATGGGGGTGTGGTGGGCCAGGGTGGTCTTGGGAAATGCAACATGTGGGCAGGAAAACAGAAATGGCTATCCTCACCTAGGTCCATAGGCACAGTCCTGGAGGTGGAGCCCTAGCCAGGGATCTGCCCTTCCCTTCCCAGCACTTCCCTGCCCCCCTCATATATCAACTGCTCCCTGCAGCCTCAGCCTCCCCAGGCTCAAGCAATCCTCCCACCTCAGCCCCCTGAGTAGCTGGGACTACAGGCACGTGTAACAACACAGCGAATTTTTCTTTCTTTCTTTCTTTGTAGAGATGGGATCTCCCTATGCTGCCCAGGCTGGTCTCAAACTTTTGAGCTGAAGTGATTCTCCTCCCTCAGCCTCCCAAAGTGGTGCTGGGATTACAGGCATAAGCCACGGCCCCTGGCCCCTTCATAGCTTAACCAGCAGGAGAAACAGACCTGAAGTGATGCCTTGATATACGTGTGTTCTGCAAGACTAGAGTAAGATGTGAAGGCGTATATTGTTACAACAGGGGGTGAGCTCAGACGTTGAAAAGATATTGGCTTCACTTACTAATCATCAAGACTTGGAATATCCTGGAATTCAGCTATCATGGAATATCCTGGGATTCAGCTATTGTGAGAGGTTGAAGGGAAACCATTCCAGGCTTAAGGGATGCGAAGCAAGGATGCCTAAAGGTTAGAGGGAGAAGAAGCACTGCTGTGCTGAGCTTGAGACTCGACTTTTAGAACCCTGATGAGCTCTGTAATATGTTATCTTGTCCTGGCATTTGCCAGCCTGATTAACTCACAGGTGCTAAATTTAAAGGCTAAAATGAGGCCAGGCACAGTGGCTCACACCTGTAATTCCAACACTTTGGGAGCCTGAGGTGGCTGGATCACCTGAGTGAGGAGTTCGAGACTAGCTTGGCCAACATGGTGAAACCCCGTCTCTACTAAAAGTACAAAAATTAGCCGCATGTGGTGGTGCGTGCCTGTACTCCCAGCTACTTGAGGCAGGAGAATCGCTTGAACCTGGGAGGTGGAGGTTGCAGTGAGCTGAGACCACACCATTGCACTCCAGCCTAGGTGACAAGAGTGAACCTCTGTCTCAAACAATAAAAAATGAAGGTGAAAGTGGTCAGGGTAGCTGACTTCTAGGCATTTATTTATTGGTCCCTTTGCAATTAGCCTAAGTGCAACATGGTGATCCCACTCTCCTTGCCAGTGATAGGCAAAGAGGGGTTTGGGGTTCCCTGGGAAAGCTTTCCTTCCTTTAAAAGGAACAGATATAAGAATAAGCCAGTCCCTCAGAAGCCCCAGCTGAGGACAGAGCTCATACACTGAGCAGAGTGGAGCAGAGGGAAGACAGAACCTGGGCCCTATTGACCTTGTTGAGTTGGAGCTCATACTGGTCATGGAGTCCATCCCACCCCTGTGTCTGTTATGTGAGATAACTCAGTGGGCTGTTCTGGAGCCAACAGAGGGACCAATGGGAAAATAGGGTGCACTAGCCCCGAAGACTTAGACCTCCTCCCATTAAGGTTTTGCTATGGGTCTGCAAAAACTAGAATTTTCTGCAGAACTTGGAATATAACGGTGGAAATAGTTCTACCTGGGGAGACTTGGAGCTGATATGAACTAATCTTTTAACTCTAATGGGCAAGAAAGCCATGTCTGAATGGCAGGCTTAGCCTGCTGCCCACATGAGAGCTGCTCTGAGCCCTGCAGAGGAGTGAAGTCCTGAAGCCGGAGTTTGTGACTTCTTTCCTTTGGAACCAGAGAGTTGGAGACCAGGGAGCATTGTAGTGCTGGTCACTTATCCTGCTCTACGCAGCATTATCCCATGGCCAGATGCTATGGAAGAGGCATGTCTCAGTATGGGACTGGGGGTCCCTGATAGGATCCCCCCAGTGAAAGGAGACACTGAGAATGACTGCATAAAGTCCCCCAGTTAGCTGGCAGTTCTGTAGTCATGGGTAAGTTGTTTAACCTGTTTTCTTTCTTTCTTTTTGAGATGAGGTTTTGCTCTTGTTGCCCAGGCTGGAATGCAATGGCATGATCTTGGCTCACTGCAACCTCTGCCTCCCGGGTAGCTGGATTACAGGCATGCGCTACCATACCTGGCTAATTTTATATTTTTAGTAAAGATGGGCTTTCTCCGTGTTGGTCAGGCTGGTCTCGAACTCCCAACCTCAGGTGATTTGCCTGCTGCGGTCTCCCAAAGTACTGGAATTTCAGGCATGAGACACCACACCTGGCCCTCATTTTTTTTTTTAAAGGACAATTATATAGAGTCTGTTGTGAAGTTTAGATTAGGTAATAGATGTAATCTGTTCAGAACAGTGCTTGGAACATAATAAGTGCTCTGTGTTCAACAAGAAAAATAGCAACAACCACACAGGCGCTCCTCGCTACCTCCGGGGAGACCCAGGGTACCTGAACTCTACTAACTGAGCTGGGGCCACTCAAGCCTGAACAGAAGGATCAGTGGAGCCAACTTGTGAGTTTCTCGATATGTGCCTGTTACTCCACCAGAAAGCGTTGCTCACTCATTTCCAGAGTTTGAGCAGGAGCCATGACGGCCTGTTGATGAACTTGGCTGAATCAGGAAATTTGGCCTGGGTTTGAGGGTGGGCAAGAATGGCCACTTGGATCCTGCTCAAGGCTCTTTCATTTTAAGTTTACTCCCAAAGCAGCTGAAAGCAATGCACGGGATAGAAATGAAACAAGGGTACATCTAGGTGGGTGGCTGCTGCTTCCCATGGCCTTTTTTGTCAACTCACAGAGAAGCACCTTTCAGAGTCTGGTGATGTTACCATTCAGTGCGGGGAGCAAGATGTCTGCCAGACTGGAGGAGCACAGAACTGCAGGTTGACTGCCTTGCTACCCCAGCCACGTGGCATCCAGAAGGAATAAAAACACCTGTTTAATTTAACACCCGGCAATAATTCTGTTAATCAAGCCATGTCACCCAGGTCTAAAGTCTAAGCCTTGAGATTCTTCCGGTGTCAGCCTTGGGACAGTCACCCCTTATCTGCACCCTTGCTGTAAGCAGGGCGGTTGCTAGCCCATAGCGAGCCTTGTGTGCATTGTTAAAAGGCATCCTTTCCATTGGGTAGATGTAGAGCTATACATTAGGATGCTTGCTTGACAAGCTAAGTGTGTACAGAGCACACAAGTTGCACAGCCACAGGTGGTGTCAGTGGCTTCAGGGCCTTGGAGTTCCCATTTCTGTTTGGGGCCTGGCCATGGTGATCTCTGCCTTAGGGTAGGTAAGGGAAGTAGGCTTCACTCAGGGGGAAGTCAGACTTGTGAGCAAATCACAGGACTCTTACTGTGTGGCCACTGTTGCTGCTCAGTGCAACACAAGAGCAGACGCAAGTAAGACATTGGGAGCTACATGAAGGGGCTGGATGGCTTTGAAACCTTGGGCTGCCGGGTGAGCATAAAATTGTCAGTCTGGAAATTGACTCCTGACTAAATGCAAGAGAAGCTGGGGAGCTTGACTGTGGACAGGGATTGGCAGATATTAGGACGGGGCAGTCGAATACAAAGAACCTGCTTTTTCCTTTAGCATCTTTTAGGGAACTACCTTCCTTTGATTCCTAGTCCATGAAATTCAGATGAGGCCCTCCTCACTCCCCAGCACCAGCAGGGTGGATCTGTAATCTTGCAGCCACAGTGATTGGTTTAGGGTTAGGCATGTTGCCCAAACCAGGCCACTCAGAGCCTTCTCTGAAACATTTCCTAGAGCAAGCAAAAAAATGAACTCCTCCCCCATCTTTTCTCCTTTATCCCCACACGACCACTGATGGAATAATTAGATGGGAACATATGTATGTTTAGGGTAGCTAAAGATCATCTTTGCTATTACATGAGGCAGGAGAGTTAACTTGACTGTGAAGTCAAAGCTGAGAAAGTAGAGAAAGGTAAAGAGTGAGATAGCACTCCAGTGATATCTTTTGGACTCCTGGATCCTGCTGTACCTGAAGTCATTTATTCCTAGACTTCTCTTTCTTCCACTTTCTTTGCTTTCTTCCTCCTTCCCTCCTTTCTTTCCTTTCCTTCTCTCTTCTCCCTTTTTTCCTTTCCTTATTTTTTTCTTGTTTTGGTTGAAATTTGTTTGGGTGTGTTTGTGTCACTTTTAGCTAAAAGAATCCAATTAATAAATAAATAATGCACTAGATTAAGTTATTACTATAAGGGGCAAAAAGGGCTTAAGGTCAAAGGGCTGTCTATGTTCATGAAAACCCAGGTCTGGCAGGGAAGAAGCAGAGAGAAACTTCCAAGAAAAGCTTAGGAGTTGATGCTTCTAACTCTCCAGGGAGCAGAGAAAGGGAGTTGGGCAGTGACTCACAGTGGGGAGGTGGGAACACATTGGATTGGAAGGGATGGACCATCCATCTCATCCTGTGAGATGGCCTTGAACCATGCAGTTTCCAGGTAGGTCTTGGAGGTCATAGAAGCCCAGGAAACTGGAAGGCTTCCCTTTGGGAGAGAAGGTGATCCCAAGAATGGAGAGGCAAGAAGCTGGTTAGTGTCTGGCCTATTGCAAGCACTTCAGGACATGCTGCACCTCATTCCTTCTGAGCACTGGGAGGTCACCATTTCTCTGCTTCATTACAGCATTAGGCTCCAGCCTGTTGATGTTTTGTCCTTAACCATGTCCCTCATGTTTGCTTTGAAGAGGTTGTACCCAAATTCCCCCGTGGGGGTCTCCCCCATTATATATGAATAATGCTGTGGTAAACCCCGTTTGTGTTCATTTATGGCCATTTTCTTTCTTTTTCTTTTCTTTGTAGAGATGGGGTCTTGCTGTGTTGCCCAGGCTGGTCTCAACCCCCTGGCCTCAAGCAATCCTTCCACCTGGGCCTTCCAAAGTGCTGGGATTACAAGCAGGAGCCACCGTGCCTGCAGGGCCCCATGGCCATTTTCTTAGGATACACTTCTAGAATGAAATTTACCAGGTCAAAGGTTATGAACATTATTAAGGTTTTCGATTCATTCCAGGAAGAAATATTATCTATTACTAGAAAAGAGATGTAAAAAGTTCCAGCCCCTGTCAACTAGGAGAGTGATGATCATCAAATACCACACATAAGAGGTGACTTGTTTTTCAGAAAAACAGAGCCATGTCATGGTTGCCTATAATAAATTAAATTAAGGCCATAAAATAGGGTGTGAGTGCAGCAGATCATGTGGCATTAAACAAATTGGACTGTCTAGTTCCCTGGAGATATATAGGACAAGCACACCAGAGAGATGATGTAATGGGGTTATCAGGGCATTTCCTTGAGAGTATCCCAGTAGTAGGAAGCTTGGCGGTAACCACAGTGGCAGAGGCAGCTATAGGGGCAGCTATAGTTGCATTTACTTCTGTGTAAATGGAGTTAGGACCAGAGGAGGGCAAGCTAGTCTTTCACTCTCAGGAACTCTTTGTCTAATGAGAGAGATTGCCAACTGCAAATAAAATTATCCCAAGGGAGAGATTTTGGATTGATATAAATAACATTCTAAGTCTCTTCACAGTTGGAAAGGTTAATGCATTTGAAAGTACTGTGGAAGCCATAAAGCATTATTGGTGTCGGGTAGAGTGTTAGGTGCTAGGGAGTCAGATAAGACAGACATGGTCCCTATCTGTAAGGGGCTTCTAGTCTATGAGACAGTTACTCTAGAATGTGATATGAATGTTAACAGAGGGGTGTATGTAGGAGGCCCAGTGGTGGCACAAAGAGGGGAGTGGTTAACTTCATCTGCTGCTTTCGAGGTGACAGGACCTGGTTTGTGATGAATGAGTAGAAGTTTGCCAGGTAGGTAACTGGGACAGAGCAAATAGAGTGAAGGGCATTTGTGTGACATTGGTGACCCCGACAATTTGTCGAGCAAATTACATGCCCCTGTTAGTTCTCATTATTTAGTGCCCTAGGCCCCACATGGAGTGATAATGGGTCTGTGGCCCTCTGAGGTTTCACCCTCTTCCCCAGATCATTGGGGTTACTAGTGTTGAGGGGAGCTTGGCTCTGGCTGGCAGGGCTCATTGCATCAGGGACCGCAGCTATGAGGAGGAGCCAGCCTAGGCCAGGCAGTCTTCCCTGCAGAAGCCGGGCAATGTTTGAGGCCTGTGAAAGGAAGTAGATACTGGAGTGTTATCTTGTCCTGGGGGTGTGTCTTACTCCATTTGCTGCTAAAACAAAATACCTGAGATGGGGTAACTGATAAACAACCGAAATCTATTTCTCAGTCTGAAGGCTAAGTCCAAGATCAGGGTGCTGGCAGGTTTGGGTCTGGTAAGGGATGCTCTACTATTCCGAGATGGTGCCTTGTTGCTGTGTCCTGGCATGGAGGGAGGCGGAAGGGGAACCTGACTGATGGGAGGAGCCCTCATGGCCTAATCAGCTTCTTCTCTTTTTTCTGGTATTTTTATAGCTTCTTTTTAAAATTATTACACTTTAAATTCTGGGGTAAATGTGCAGGTTTATTACATAGGTATACACGTGCCATGGTGGTTTGCTGCATCCATCACCCCGTCATCTACATTAGGTATTTCATCTTCTAAAGGCCTACCAATAATACTGTTGCACTGGAGATTAAATTTCAATATAAATTGCTTTCTTTCTTTTTCATTTTTTAGAGATAAGGTTTTGCTCTGTTGTCCAGGCTGGAGTTCAGTGGCACAATCATAGCTCTCTGTAACCTGGAACTCTTAGGCTCAAGCAATCCTCCTGCTCAGCCTCCCAAGTAGCTGGGACTACAGACAAGCATCACCATACTTGTCTAAATAAAAACAACTTTTTTTTTTTTTTTTTTTTGGTAGAAATGGGACGTCTCTATGTAGCCCAAGCTGGGCAACATAGAACTCAAATTCCTGGGCTCAAGTGATCTGCCCACCTTAGCCTCCCAAAGAGCTGGAATTACAGGGATGAGCTACCATGCCCAGCTTCAACATAGATTTTAACATAATTTTGGAGAGACACATTCAAACCATAGCGTGGTGTGTCACTAAAGCATAGGCTCCTTGCTCTCCCAGAAGTATGCCCCTCAGAGAATGACTCGGAATTGTTTGTGTACACTCTTGGTTTTTCCACCAGACCACTTCCGCTGGGTGCTCAGCTGCCTGCCCTGTGTGGGAGGTGCACAGATTCTGACCACAGGCATCTGTATTAGTTCCCTAGGGCTGCTATAATTACCACAAACTGGGTGGCTCCAAACATGTTCATTGCCTCATAGTGCTGAAGAAATCTGCAAGGTCATGTTCCCTCTGAAGCCTGTACAGTAGTCCTCCCTTCCCTCTTCCTAGTGCCTGGTGGCTGGCTGGCAATTTTTTGTGTTCCTTGGCCTGTGCAGGCAGCACTCCGATTCTCCATCCTCATATGGTGTCCTCCCTGTCACTCTGTGTCTTCACATGGCTGGCTCCCTATAAGGACACCAGTCATATTGGATTAGGAGCCTGCCTACTCCAGTATGACCTCATCTTAACTAATTACACCTGCAAAGGCCCTGTTTCCAAATAAGGTTACATTTCCAGGTATTGGGGGTTAGGGATTAGGACTTTATATCTTTTTCTGGGGGACACAATTCAACCTATAATGGGTGCTTGTTTGTTTTTTACTTTTTTTTTTTTTTTTTTAAAGAGACTGAGTCTTGCTATGTTGCCCAGGCTGGAGTGCAGTGGCTGTTCACAGGAGCAATCCCACTACTGATCAGCACAGGAGTTTTGACCTGCTCCATTTCCAACCTGGGCCAGTTCACCCCTCCTTAGGCAACCTGGTGGTCCCCCGCTCCTGGGAGGTCACCCTATTGATGCTGAACTTAGTCTGGACTCCCAATCAGCATAGCCCACTATAGCCCAGAACTCCTGGGCTCAAGTGATCCTCCCACGTCAGCCTCCCGAGTAGCTGGGACTACAGGCACGCGCCACTGCGCCCGGCTGTTTATTTGCTTTTGAGACGGAGTCTCATTCTGTCACCCAGACTGGAGTGCAGTGGCACGATATTGGCTCACTGCAACCTCTGTCCCCCAGGTCCAAGCGATTCTCTTGCCTCAGCCTCCCAACTAGCTAGGATTACAGTTGTGTGCCACCACACCCAGCTAATTTTTTGTACTTTTTTTTTTTTTTTTTTAGTAGAGATGCGGTTTCACCATGCTGGCCAGGCTGGTCTCAAACTCCAGATCTCAGGTGATCTTCCCACCTTGGCCTCCCAAAGTGCTGGGATTATAGGCGTGAGTCACTGTGCCCAGCCTATGAAGGGTTTTCTGTGAGATGTGATGGTGGAGCTTTGAGATGGTAAAGACCAGTCTCCCAGTAGTTGAAGGTGCTTCTCAGGGGCGATGGCTCAGGAGCATGGTGTTCACCTCTCTCTGCTTGATGACCCGAGGCTGCCCAGGAGTGTGGCTGAAGGGAGCTGGGGCTCTGCCTGAGCCACAGAGCCGTGATATTGCACCTGGAGGAAAGGGTGGAGTGGAACACCTGTCAAGGGAGCACTTGCTGTGCCCCCTCCCAGCTGTTCCTCAAGAAAGGGAAACTGCCAGTGTGATGCTCACTCCAGAGCATCTTCCTTTCAGAACAGAGAAGGAGTAAGGAATGCATCTGACTAGCTATCCAGTCTTGTTTTTGTCTTTCAGAGTTATTTTGGGTATTTTGCTTGCCCATTAATTTTTTAAAAATCCTGTTTATAATTTTATTGTGATGTCCTGAAATTGATAGATGGCTGAAAGGAGAATTAACATATATATATATATATATATATATGTATATATGTGTGTATATATATATATATATGTGTGTGTGTGTGTGTGTGTATATGTTTTTTTTGAGACAGGGTCTCACTCTGTTGCCCAGGCTGAGTGCAGTGGCACAATCATGACTAACTGAGCTTTGCCGTCCCAGGCTCAAGCAATCCTCCTGCCTTAGCCTACCGAGTAGCTGGGACTACAGGTGCATGCCGCTACACCTGGCGAACATCTTTAATAAAATTGAGTTTTTCCTACCATATACACAGTATTCAATCTATTCAAGACTTGTTTTGTGCCACTCAGTAGTATTTTAATGATTTTTTTCTTATAGTTCTTGCACAATATGTGTTGGTTGCTAGATCTTTTCTCTGTTTGCTAATATAACAGGAATCTTTTTTTCTCATCTTGTTTTCTAATCAGTTGTGCTTTGTGTTCTAGGAAAACTATTGATTTTTGCATAATATTCTTTTGCTCAGTCACTTTCTTCTCTGAACTTTCTTACTATCTGCAATAGTTTTCAGTTGATTCTCTTAGGTTTTTCTAGCTTTACAATAATATAATTTAATCTCTTCCTTTTTGATATTTTTAAAGAGATAGGATCTTGCTGTGTTGCCCCAGGCAGGAGCACAGTGGCTATTCACAGGAGCAATCAGAGTGCACTGCAGCCTTGAACTCCTGGACTCAAGGGATCCTCCTGCCTCAGCCTCCTTAATATCTGGGACTATAGGTGTGCACCACTGCACCCCTGATTTTTATACGTTTTATTTTTTTCTGTTGTCAAGTTCCATTTGTAACCGAATGTAAGGCTGCTTGCTGCCTGACAAGCCAAATACTTATTAGGTGAGGTATGGTGAAGCGCCAGCAGTTGAGGAAATGGCCAGCCTCATGCTTCCAAAAAATCATTTCAACTTTTTGGGCTAAGGGGATTTAAGAAGGAAAATGTGGTATGGGAAACATACGGGAATGTTGGGTGTGGAGTCTGCTTGTCTTGTTCCAATGGCTCTCTTGAGTAATCGCCCCTCCAGAGTCCTGGTTGGCGTCAATTTGACTTTGGCCTGATGGTGATGGAGTAATCATTTGTAACTTTCCCCAAGCAGGAGGATTCTGCAGCTGGGTCTCTATGCCTGGCTTATTTCAGAATTGGTCCCTGGAATTTCTAAGCAAGCATATAATTAGATAAGCAAGCATAGTGCATGGGAGTGCCTGGCGGGAAAAGGAGGAAAACAAAGAGTTTTAAAGTACATTTCAAGGCTATATTTTGAGTTTAGAGAAAAAAAGTTTTAAAATGCATCTTGAAGCTAAGATACTCGGTTACACATTGACCTATTACCCTTCCCACCTAACGGGTAATAGTAGTATTTTTGGTCATCTTTAGCTACATTTTTACTTTACTGGGAATATATCTCTATTTTCCCATTAAGTATGATGCTGGCTTTGATTGTTCTGGTTAGAGTCATCCTTAATGCATCTGATCTTGAATTTAATTTTTATTTTTTGAGACAGGGTTTTTATTCTTGTGTCCCAGGCTGGAGGGCAGTGGCGCGATCTCTGCTCACTACAGCCTCCTCCTCCTAGGTTCAAGCAATTCTCCTGCCTCAGCCTCCTGAGTAGCTGGGATTACAGGCATGTACCACTATGCCCAGCTAATTGTTTCGTATTTTTGTAGAGATGGCATTTTACCATGTTGGCCAGGCTGCTCTCAAACTCCTGACCTCAGGTGATCCACCCACCTTGGCCTCCCAAAGTGCTGGAATTACAGGCAGGAGCTACCACACCTGGCCCATCATTTTTTAAATAGAGGGGATTTCTTCAAAACTTTCTTGTCCCCCTTCCCACACCCCATGGTTTAGATTTCTTCTTCTTTTATAGTTTTTCTTTTTTTGTGAAACAAGCTCTCACTTTGTCACCCAGGCTGGAATGCAGTGGCAGGATCATAACTCACTGCAACCTCAAACTCCTGGGCTCAAACCATCTTCCCATCTCAGCCTCCCAAAGTGCTGGGAATACAAGTGTGAGCCACTGCTCCCAGCCAAACATCACACATTCTATTATTATTTTTTTCAATAGGGAATTATCTATTTTAGTTTTTCAGTTCTTTATACAGAGTTGAGCAATTTTTTTTTTTTTTAAATCAGTGGAGGTAGTTTATTCTCATTTCTTTTTCTTTTTTTTTTTTTTTGAGTGGAGTTTTCTGAGAGCGAGGCAGGCCCAGTCCTGTAGTAGGCCCTACCAAGAGCAAACATGGTACAGGGATCTCATGGGATGTTAGTCCTCAGCCTGAAGGGTAAACAGAGGGTCTCAGCTATGGAAATGAGACCTAAGACCCGTAAAGATTTTACACCCAAGTGTCCTGGTTAACTTGAAGCACCTGAGCTGGGCACACATGGGTCTTTGCCTCCCCAGCAGGCCCCCCATGCTGGACTATCTGTTATTCAGGAACCAGGGTTCCTGCACTTCAGCTCTAATGTTGTGTCATCAAGCAGCCTTATCCTTCTGACTACTCTATAACATAAAGCATAGCAGGACCCAAGCCTTGCACAAAGAAGGGGGCTGTGTCACCCCCTTGGCTGTTTTCTTGTATGGGGGTGCCTACACTGTCTATATAAGATCAGGTGGGAAAAAGCAGGGCCCAGGGAAAAAAAAAAAAAAAAAAAGCCTGTTGCCCAGGCTGGAGTGCAGTGGCTCAATCATGGCTCACTGCAACCTCCGCCTCCTGGGTTTAAGCAGTTCTCTGCCTCAGCCTCCCAAATAGCTGGGATTACAGGCACATGCCACCATGCCCAGATGATTTTTGTATTTTTAGTAGAGATGAGGTTTCACCATCTTGGCCATGCTGGTCTTGAACTCCTGACCTTGTGATCCAGCCACCTTGGCCTCCCAAAGTGCTAGGATTACAGGCGTGAGCCACCACACCCACACTCTCCTTTCTTATTATTTGCTTTTATGCGTTTTCTCCTTCCTGTCCCTCTCCTATGCAATGATTTGGTTAGCTGATGCTTTGATCTTTCCTGATGCTCTATTGCTTCTCGAGTTTCTAATTTAACAATTTCTACATTTATCTTTAAAAAGTCTTTCTTTAGGCTGGGTGCGGTGGCTCACACCTGTAATCCCAGCACTTTGGGAGGCTGAGGTGGGTGGATTACTTGAGCCCAGGAATTCAAGACCAGCCTGGGCAACATAGCAAAATCCTGTCTCTATTAAAAATACAAAAACTTAGCTGGGTGTGGTGGTGCGTGCCTATAGTCCCAGCTATTCTGGAGGCCGAGGTAGGAGGATCACCTGAGCCCAGGAATTTGAGGCTACAGTGAGTCATGACTGTGCCATTGTACTCCAGCCTGGATGACAAGAGCGAGACCCTGCCTCAACAACAACAACAAAAGTCTTTTAAAAGTTTTTTTGTGTGGCTCTTTTCTAACTTTTTGAGTTGGATGCTTAATTCATTTATTTTCATTTTCATATTTATGTACGTAATTATTTAAAACTATAAAATATGTTTGGTCCTAGTCTTTTGCAGTTTTGGTTGAAAGAGTTGCTTAAGCATTTAAGAAGTTCTCTTTAGTAGAGTTAAAAAAAAAATTTGTTGTCTGGGCATGGCGACTTATTCCTGTAATCTCAGCACTTTAGGAGGCCAAAACCAGAGGATCGCTTGAGCCCAGGAGGTTGAGACCCTCTTCTCTACAAAAAATACAAAAATTAGCCAGGCATGGTGGCACGTGCCCGTGGCCCCAGCTACTGAGGAGGCTGAGGTGGGAGGATTGTTTAAGCCCAGGACTTCCAGGCTGCAGTGCACTGTGATGGCACCACTGTACTCCAGCTTGGGTGACAGTGAGATCCTGTCTCATAAAAAGGAAAAATTGTTACTGATTTCAAGACTTATTAACTTATGACAACAGGATGTCTTTCACACTATCAAAATTATTGAGGTTATTTTTTGCCTAATAATCAATTTTGATGAATAGTCCATGAACCATTGAAAAGATGTATTCTTTGTTTCTAAAATATAGAATTTAATATATATCAATTAGATAAAATGAATTGTTATTTGTATGTATATCTTTATTTTTTAAAATGTTTTAGTTGATGCATAATAATTGCATACATTTATAGGATACATGTGATATTTTGAATCATGCATATAATATGTGTTGATCAAATCAGGGTATTTAGGATATTCATTACCTTGAACATTTATTTCTTTGTCTTGGGAATATTTCAAATCTTCTCTTCTAGCTATTTTGAAATATACAATAAATTGCTGTTAACTGTAGTCACCCTACTGTGCTATTGGACACTAGAACTTATTTCTATCTAAATCTAGGTTTTCAGCCATTAACCAATCTCTGCTCATTCTCCACCTGTCCCTGCTCTTCCTAGCCTCTAGTAATTATTTGGCTCTCTGCTTCCATAAGATGAACTTTTTTTAGCTCCCACATGAGTGAGAATATACGATATTTGTCTTTCTGTGCCTGGTTTATTTCATTTAACAAATGACATCCAATGTCATCCATGTTGCTGAGAACAATAGAAATTCATTCTTTTTTTATGCTTAATAGCGTTTCATTGGGTATAAATACCACATTTTCCTTATTCATTCATCCACTGATGGACACTTAAGTTGATTCCATTTCTTGGCTATTGTGAATAGTGCATGGAGATGCAAGCATCCCTTTGAAATACTGATTTCCTTTCCTTTGGATGAATACCCAGTGATCAGATTGCTGGACCACATGGTAGCTCTATTTTTGTTTTTAAGAAACCTCCATACTCTTTCCCATAATATCTGCACTAGTATACATTATTACTGGCCATTTATAAGAGTTCCCTTTTCCCTGCATCTTCACTGACATTTGTGTGTGTGTGTGTGTGTGTGTGTGTGTGTGTGTTTGTTTTGGTCTTTTTGTTAATAGCCATCCTGGCTGGTGTGAAATGATATACTATTGTGGTTTTTATTTGCATTTCTCTAACAGTTAGTGATACTGAGCATTTTTTCATATGCCTGTTGGCTATTTGTATGTCTTCTTTTGAGAAATGACTACTCAGATCTTTTGTCCATTTTTTAATGGGATTATTTGTTTGTTTGTTTGTTATTTTTAACTCATGGCCTCGCCTCCTCAAGCGCCAGGACAACTGGCCGGAGCCACCATGGCCCCCTGTTTGTTATTTTTAAAGCAAGCATCTTTATTGGAATAATGTATCAATATATGCTGATAATCAGACAATACCAATCAGACAATACTGACTTCTTTATTTTAATTAATTATTTATTTATTTATTTTTAGAGACGGGGTTTCACCATGTTGGTCAGGATGGTCTTGATCTCTTGATCTTGTGATCCACCCACCTCGGCCTCCCAAAGTGCTGGGATTACAGACGTGAGCCACTGGGCCCAGATTTTTCTTTTTTTGCGGGGGGGGTTATTTGTTTTAAATCTTGCTGTTGAGTTCTTTATATATTCTGGATATTAGTTCTTTGTTGGATGAAGAGTTTGCAAATAATTTGTCCCATGCTACAAGTTGTCTCTTCACTCTGTTAATAGTTTCCCTTGCTGTGAAGAGCTTTTTACTTTAATATAGTCCTATTTGTCTGTTTTTGTTTTTGTTGCCTATGCTTTTGAAGTCTCAGCCATGAAATCTTTTGCCTAGATCCATGTCCTGAACCATTTCCTGTATGTTTTCTTCTAGTAGTATTTATAGTTCCTGGTCTTACATATTTCAGTCTTTAATTCATCTTGAGTTAATTTTTGTATATGGTAAAAGATAGAGTACAGTTTCATTCTTCTGCATATGGACAGCCAGTTTTCCCAGCACCATTTATTGAAGAGGGTGTTCTTTCCCCAGTGCATGTTCTTCATGCCTTTGTTGAAAATCAGTTGGCTGTAAATATGTGGATTTATTTCTGGGTTCTCTATTCTGTTTCACCGGTCTGTGTGCCTGTTTTTATACAATACCATGCTGGTTTTGCTTATTCTAGCTCTGTGGTATATTCTGAAGTCAGGTAGTGTGATGCCTCCAACTGTGTTCTTTCTGCTCAGGATTGCTTTGGCTATTTGGGATCTTTTTTGGTTCCAGACAAATTTTAGGATTATTTTTGCTGTTTCTGTGAAAAATGTCATTGGTATTTTTATAGGGACTGCATTGAATCTGCAGATTGTTTTGTGTAGTATGGTTATTTTAACAATATTAATTCTTCCCGTCTATGAGAATGGGACGTCTTTCTGTTTGTGCCCGCTTCAATTTCTTTCAGCAGCGTTTTGTAGTTTTCTTGCAGAAATCTCTCACCTCCTTTGTTAAATTTATTCTTTTTTTTTTTGGTAGCTATTGTAAATGGGATTGCTTTCTTCACCTATTTTTCAGCTAGCTCATTATTGGTCTATAGAAATGCTACTGAGTTTTTATGTGTTTACCTTGTATACTGCAATTTCACTGACTTTGTTGATCAGTTCTAAGGGTTTTCTGAAGTCTTCAGGTTTTTCTATATTTAAGATCATATCGTCTGCAAAGAGGGAAAGTTTGACTTCCTCTTTAATCTGAATGCCTTTTATTTGTTTATTTTGCCTGATTGCTCTGGCTAGGACTTACAGTATTATGCTGATAAGAGTGGGACGGATATAGTGGCTTACACATGTAATCCTGGCATTTTGGGAAGCCCAAGGAGGAGGATCACTTGAGCCCAGGAGTTTGAGACAGCCTGGGCAACGTAGTGAGCTCTCATCTCTACAAAAAATCATAAAACAAGGTAGGAAAATCGCTTGAGTCTGGGAGGTTGAGGTTGCAATGAGCTGTGATTGCACCACTGTACTCTCACCTGGGTGACAGAGTGAGATCCTACCTCAAAAAAAAAAAAAAAAAAGTGCTGAAAGTGAATATCCTTGTCTTATTCTAGTTCTTAGAGAAAAGGCTTTCAGCTTTTCCTCATTCAGTATATTAGCTGTGGATTTGTTATATGTGGCCTTTATTATAGGGAGGTATGTTCCTTTTACGTCTAATATGTTGAGAGTTTTTATCATGAAAGGATGTTGGATTTTACCAAATGCTGTTTTAGCCTCTGGAAATAATCATATGGGTTTTTGTCCTTCATTCTGTTAATGTGATGTATATTGATTTGCATATGTTCAGCCATGCTTGCATCCCTGGCATAAATCCCATTTGATCATGATGCATTATCTTTTTGATGTGTTGTTGGATTTGATTTGATTTTGTTGAGGGTTTTTGCATGTATGTTCATCAGGAATATTGGCTTATAGTTTTCTTTGTTGTTGTTATGTCCTCGTCTATTAGGCTGATGCAAAAATAATTGTGGTTTTTGCCACTGGGAGGAAAAAAAGGCAAAACCCACAATCATGTTTGCACCAACCGAATTTTGATATCACAGTAATGCTGACCTCATGGAATAAGTTAGGGAGAATTCCCTATACTTCGATTTTTTTGAATAGTTTGAGGAGAATTGATATTAGTTCTTCTTAAGTGTTTTATAGAATTCAGCAGTAAAGCCACCCAGTTCTGGGCTTCTTTTTGTTGGGAGACGTTTTTATTACGGATTCAATCTCAGTAATTGGTACTGCTCTGTTCTGGTGTTCTATTTCTTCCTGGTTCAATCTTGGTAGGTTGTAGGTGTTCAGGAATTTATCCATTTCCTTCAGGTTTTCCAATTTGCAAGCTTTACTTATTTTTTCTCTTGCTGTGTCACAGGCTGACAGAGGTAAAATAAGTCCTTCTCAGAATAATGTGTGCTGATTCTTCCTTGTATGTACAGTAAACTTTGTTTTATATCTTTGCTGCTATGTTATTTGTTTACTCATATATTTGTTACATCATCATTGTAATGAAAACCGTTGCTGTTATAAAGTACCTTTCTTGGACATAAATATGGAAATAACAGACACCAGGGATGCCAAAAGGGGAGAGGGTGGGAAGGAAGCGAGCATTGAAATTTACCTATCAGATACAGTGTTCACCAGTTGAGAAATGGACGTACTAGAGGCCCATTTCCCACCATTACACAATATACCCATATAAACAATATGCAAATAATGCCCAAATCTAAAATAAAATTAAGTATAAAAATAAAGTGCCTATCTTTGTCTAGTTTAATAATTTTTGCCTTGAAATCAGTATTACCAGAAGGTAAGAACATGACCTCTCCTCTCTTTCTTTTTTAAAATTTACTTGGTATACCTTTGCTCATTCTTTTATCTTTCAAACTTTCTGAGTTACCTTGTTTTAGCCATGACTCATATTCTGGGAATAATCTGTACTTTTGGCATTTTGCCAGTTTAGGACTGGTGATGTCCTGAGTAGTACCTACTGACCCAGGGAATTTGGAATTTGCCTGTTTCATGGAGGTCTTTTTTTTTTTTTTTTTTTTAGAATTTGTGTTTTTGAAAATGTCTCTATTTCACTTTCATTCTGTCCCACCTTTTCTGGCCCTTTATTTTCCAACTTTTAATTGTAAAAATTTTGAAACAAAGAGATGCTAAAACACAAGGACAATAGGCTGGGCGCAGTGGCTCTTGCCTATAATCCCAGCACTTTGGAAGGCTGAGACACACGGATCTCTTGAAGCCAGGAGTTTGAAACCAGCACGGTTAACAGGGTGAAACCCCATCTCTACTAATAATACAAAAATTAGCTGGGTGTGGTGGTGCACACCTGTACTTTCAGCTACTTGGGAGGTTGAGGCACGAGAATAGCTTGAACCCAAAAGGCAGAGGTTGCAGTGAGCCAAAATCGTGCCACTGCACTCCAGCCTGAGCGATAGAGTGAGTGAGACTGTGTCAAAACAAAACAAAAAACAAAACAAAACAATATAAGGACAATGAACATCTGTAAATCTTCCACTAGATTCCACATTGTTAACATTTTGTCATATTTGCTTTATTTCTTTTTATATATCTATTTAGGCATATCTATCTGTTTCTATATCTGTATTGCTGTATCATTCAAAAGTAAGTTATAGACATCATGGTACTCTACCTTAACATTGCAGCATGCATCTCCTAAGAGTAAGAATTGTCTCTTGACAGGGGCAGTAGCTTATACCTGTAATCCCAGCACGTTGGGAGCCCAAGGTAGGTGGATTGCTTGAGTTCAGGAGTTCAAAACCAGCCTGGGTAACATGGTGAAACCTTGTCACTACAAAAAATACAAAAATTAGCTGGCTGTGAGTGTGCCTGTAGAATCAGCTATCCAGGAGGTTGAGGTGAGAGGATCACTTGAACCCAGGAGTTTGAGGCAAGATCTTACCAGATTGGGCGACAGAGTGAGACCCCCTTTCTCAAAAAAAAGAGAAAGAATTGTCTCCTACATAACCATATTACCATCATCACATATGAAAATTAATCGTGGTGGAAGTCTTTTTCTTTTTCTTTTCTTTTTTTTTTGAGATGGAGTTTCGCTCTTGTTACCCAGGCTGGAGTGCAATGGCTTGATCTCAGCTCACCACAACCTCTGCCTCCTGGGTTCAAGCAGTTCTCCTGCCTCAGCCTCCCAAGTAGCTGGGACTACAGGTGCGTGCCACCATGCCCAGCTAATTTTTGTATTTTTAGTAGAGACGGGGTTTCACCATATTGACCAGGATGATCTCAATCTCTTGACCTCGTGATCCGCCTACCTCGGCCTCCCAAAGTGCTGGGATTATAGGCGTGAGCCACCGCACCTGGCTTTTATCTCTTTATAAATAAAGACAGGGTCTTGCTCTGTCACCCAATGCAGTGGCATGATCACAGCTCACTGCAGCCTCGACCTCCCTTGCTCAAGTGATCCTCCCACCTCAGTCCTCTGAGTAGCTGAGACTACAGGTGTGCAACACCACAGCTTGCTAGTTTTTGTATTTTTTTGTACAGATGGGGTCTCCCTATGTTGCCCAAGCTGGTCTCTAACTTCTAGGCTCAAACAATCACATCCTGTCTTGGCCACCCAAAGTGTTGAGATTACAGGCATAAGCCACAGTGCCTGGCTGGAAGTCTTTTTAAATTGTGCATTCCATTGCTAAAAGTTCTCCTGGCAGTCTGGAATTATAGGGATGCAAGTGGCTTGCTGGAGACAGTAATCTCATCCTGGTCATGCCCTGGCTCAGGAATAAGAGAAAGAGGGAAGATATCATAACGGGCTATGAGAATTTGAAGAGCTGTCATATAGAAGAGTGAGCAGACTTGCCTTTGGAGCTACAGAGGAGAGCATTTGGACCGAAGGGTGGAAGTTTCAAGGAAGCAAACTGAACATGGAATAGGGCTGCCAGCCTCATTCAATGGTGAGTACTCTGTCACTAGAAATATCCAAGGAAAATCATATGGCTCCTTATCTGGGATGCAGCGGAGGGGAATTGTGTTGGATAGGAACTGGTCTATAGAACTTTTAAGTTTCTTCCAAGAATTATTAGGGGGCAGGGACAGGTTCCAGAGAGACCCAAAACGATATACAGGTTATAATCTAATTATAATGGCTCCAGTTCATTTTACCTACCTGAAACAAAGCTGATTATCCTTAGATGTGTTTTAAAGTTGCATTTTTTCTCTGCTTTTTGTTGGCTAGCCATCTCATAGCTCTGGTTTTGGGTAAATCTAGCAAATACTCTTTCTTATATTTTCTGTTGATTTGCAGAAAGGACCAAATAATTTTGCCTTCTTTGGGGAGGAGGCTGGCCTTTTCAGTTTGGTAAAATGTTAGAGATAGAAAAAAGATAAATGAAATAAATTCACATTCTATCTCTATTTCTTTCTTTCTTTTTTTTTTTTTCTTTGAGACAGAGTTTCGCTCTTGTTACCCAGGCTGGAGTGCAATGGCACGATCTTGGCTCACCGCAACCTCCGCCTCCTGGGTTCAGGCAATTCTCCTGCCTCAGCCTCCTGAGTAGCTGGGATTACAGGCACGTGCCACCATGCCCAGCT
This sequence comes from Callithrix jacchus, assembly GCF_049354715.1. Classification (NCBI taxonomy): domain Eukaryota; kingdom Metazoa; phylum Chordata; class Mammalia; order Primates; family Cebidae; genus Callithrix; species Callithrix jacchus. Next base: position 68,028,167 of record NC_133510.1, on the reverse strand, counting down.
AATTTTTTGTATTTTTAGTAGAGATGGGGTTTCACCATGTTGGCCAGGATGATCTCGATCTCTTGAACTCATGATCCGCTGGCCTCGGCCTCCCAAAGTGCTGGGATTACAGGTGTGAGCCATCGCGCCCGGCCTCTATCTCTAATTCTTTTTGCCCCAGTCCCAATGTATGAATGGATATATTTTCTTTTTTATTAACTGCAAAATAAAAGGCCTCAAGGGAAGTATCACTGGAAGTAATGGTAGCTTGGATTGAATTTATATGTATGTCAGATAATATGCTTCAGTAGCAGTTATTTTCAGAACTCCATGGGAGTTTGTTCAGTAAACTAATGAATGGGTGTCAAGCTTTCCAAAGTGGAAATTACATGAAAACTCTCATATTATGGGAAAGGGTTACAGAAGAGAAATCCTGGGCTTTTGCTTGTGGGGGAGGGGTTAATGTCAGTTCTAAAGGAGATTTACATTTTTACTGTTTCATTGAAGGCAATTCAATTTTATGCAGGAAATGGCTGAATGGAATTATATTTCTAGGAAGCCACAGAATTAAGTGGAAAGTGTTAGTAGTTCTTGACCCAGCTCTGCTATTTACTGGCCTGGGCAAGTCCCTATACCTAGCTACATTTCCACTTCCTAGACTTTAAATGTTCTGTGTACATTTACAGATCCATGGAAGATAAATGAGATAGCAGTGATTACACATGTCAGGTATTGAATCTGCTGCCACCTTAAAGCTATTCCAGATTTATGGGCTCAAAGTGAAGTAAGAACTTCCCTACTTAGTGTAATACTTAGTATAACAAGCTCAGGAGGTCTTATCCCCAAGTAGATAAGATGCGGAGTGAAATCACTTTAAATAGACCTGATTTCTAAGCAGGGGTAGGTTTGGTTAGATGTGGATAAGATAAATGTATTGACTAGGAATGTGTTCAGCTCTGGTATCAAGGACTTGGCAAGTGGTCCTTGGTTAACACCTGCTGCTTTCAAATTTTTGAATGGCTTCCCATCTGGATCTGGAAGTCCTACAGCTTTTTTCCTCCAAGGCCTATTCTTGACTTGCAGATGACAACAGTTTTTTATAGCCTGCTTTTCTGCTTTGTTCTGCTCCCTCTGGAGGTCCCTTCCCCTACCTCTGCCTCTGTCCAAATATCTTAATAGTGATTCCAAAGAAGGCAGAAGCCACGTTTTGCCATTTCACTCGTATTCCACCCCAGAGCCTCACTCAGTCTAAAGCAAAGTGTAACTGAGCATGGTGTAACGAAGTTCTGTGGATGATGTTGATGATGACGAATGGTGGGGAGTGATTTTCACAGCCAGGAGCTTGGCTCTCGGCTTCTGTGGCGCCTCAGACTCTTCCCTGGGATGTGTAGTGTTCCAGGCTGGCAGCATGCTATGAACAATGAAAATCGTATTCTGTAGTCTCTTTCAATATGCTGTGACTTGGCAAGGGCTGAAAGCAGATCATGCACCTGCATAACCTTTTCAGCTTGACAAAGAATCTCACTCCCCCTCTTGCCCCTCCCTTCCACAGGAAATGCTCCCAGACAACAGCATGAACAAGCCCTAATTAAGTCTTTCCTCGGATCCTGACGTCTTGTCCTCCAACCACATCTTGGGTTTAGATGTGTATGTAAGAGGAAAGTGGAGAAATAAAATCAGATATAAGTTGCAGATGGAAATCGGGAGCTATCTCATGGCAAGTAAAGCCTAAGACCCTGGCCCTGGTGGCCCTGTGGACAGTTCACACAGAATAAGAGACATGGTAAACTGATGGAGGAGTTTAGATGCTTTTGATGAAAAAATTGGTTGCAAATTATTTAAGATCATTTTCTCAGACTTTTCGAGTTTCTTATATTTGTGTCTGTCTCTGAACAGAAGAATTTCACTGTCTTTCAGGATATTTAAGGATCATATACGTAAGGTGCCTCATGCTTCCTGGAGAAGTCTATGAACATATCCTCACAATTATATGCAAAAATTTGGGCTTTGGGTAGCTATCTGAAAAAGAGAATCCATAGATTTTATAATGTTTCCAGGGAGTTCAAGACCCATTTTTTCCCCCAAAGTTTAAGAACCACTGATATTATGGAAGAGAAAGAGGCCGGGCGTGGTGGCTCACGCCTGTAATCCCAGCACTTTGGGAGGCCGAGGCAGGTGGGTCACCTGAGGTCAGGAGTTCGAGACCAGCCTGGCCGGCATGGTGAAACCCCGTCTCTACAAAAAACACAAAAATTAGGTAGGCATGGTGGCACATACTTGGGAGGCTGGGGCAGGAGAATTGCTTGAACCCAGTAGACAGAGGTTGCAATGAGCTGAGATTGTGCCACTGCACTCTAGCCTGGGAAACAGAGCAAGACTCCATCTCCAAAAAAAAGAAGAGAGAGAGGGAGAATGGGTCTAAAACAAAATCTGGAAGGATGGCCACGTCAGGAAGCCACAAAGAGAGAATGGAGTCTATAAATGTTGGAGAATGATGTAATTCCCAAGCATCCCCATGAGAGGTAGTAGGGTGGTGAAGCTCATGCACTCTGTAAATCATTTCCCCTGAGTTCACGGTTTAGAGTCTCTATCTATTAATTGTGTTGGCTGTGTGACCTGGGGAAGTTACATCTCTAAGCCTCAGTTTTCTAATCTATACAGTGGGATGATAGTACCTACCTCAAGAGTTGTTGCAAGGACGAAGTGAGGCCATCCATGTAGCATGCCTCCCTGCCTTCCTGTTGGTATGGTGTGTGTGTGTGTGTGGGGGGGGGGGGTTGCTGCCTCTACATATGTTTTTTTCCATTTTGTTTTCCACTTTATGACTCTTTCTAGGATGACTGAAGGCTCCAGAAGGCTCTGAGTTCTGTTCTGCTGTTTGTTTTTTTAAAAATTTTTCTGCTTTCTTTAGAAAAATCATCAGTGTGAGGTGGTGTCCTTGGCTGAATACCTCCAGCTCCTCCAGAACCTGTCTGCTGGCCAGGCTGAGAATCACGTATTTGTGCTTTTCTAACCAGGGTAGGGAACAGTAGAGGTTAGGAGCCTTGTGCCTAGAGCCAAGCTAACCAGCTTTTTTTTTTTGGGAAGAAGAGACCAAATCTTCCCTGGGAGGGTAGAGCCTGTCTTCTGCAGTGCCCCAGATAGCAGCAGCCTGAGCTGCTGCCTTTGTGGCCTACTTCCTTTTGTAATTTGCACAATATGCCAGAAGATGGGGCTCTTGACCCTGGAGTCAAGGGCCAGCGGTTCTGACTTTTTTCACATTTGAACTGGAGAGAAGTCAGATCCACCAGAGCTCACAGGAATCACCTCTACTCAATTCCTTTCCCTACCCTACCTACTCTACTTCTGCCATGACTGGGACCTGCCTTCTAGGCGAGTGGGGGATGTGGGCACATCTTTCCTTTGGCTACTGTCCTTGGCTCCCCCTGAATGACCACATTGCCAGAGTAAGTCTTTCTGACCCCCTGCCTCAGGTTTTCCCCTCTAATCCATTGTCCCCTAATGGCAGATTTGGAAATGGTACCTTTTTTCCTTTTTTTTTGAGACTGAGTCTCATTCTCCTTGCCCAGACTAGAGTGCAATGGCGTGATCTCTGCTCACTGCAGCCTCTGCCTCCCAGATTCAAGCGATTCTCCTGCCTCAGCCTCCCAAATAGCTGGCAATACAGACATGTGTCACCACGCCCAGCTAATTTTTTTTTGTATTTTGAGTAGAGATGGGGTTTCATCATGTTGGCCAGGCTGGTCTCGAACTCCTGACCTGATCACTCAGGTGGTCAGCCTGCCTCGGCCTCCCAAAGTGTTGGGATTACAGGCATGCGCCACCGTGCCTGGTAGATGGTACCATTTTTACAGGCCAATACAACATAGTGGTCAAGAACTCTAGAATCAGAGAGCTTGCCCTAACTCATCTCAGGTGAATCTTTCCTCAGTTCCTCAGAGAAGCTCTCCCTATCCCATGGCAGTTACTCTTTATCACATAACCCTTTATTTACTTAATAGTAGTGATTATAACTAGTGATTATCTTGTTTGATGACTTGTTTACTTTCTCCCACTATATTGTAAGACTCATGAGGCCAAGGACACTTTTTGTCTTCATTGCTATTTTCCCACACCTAACACAGGGCATGATATATAAGTTCTCAGCAAGTGTTTTGAATTAATAGGTGAATGACGGAATCCCAGCTTCATGACTGCCTGACCTTGAGAAAGTTGCTTAACTTCAATGAGCCTCAGTTTTCTTGCCTGTGTCATAGAAAAAGAGTAGAGACATGACGACTATTAAATGATACAATGCCTTTATACCACTAAACCCATGTTCCGGTGTGTAGAAATTTTCCTTAAAGCCTTCAGTGTCCTACTTTTTATCATATAAGAAAAATAAAGTGTGGGCCGGGCGCGGTGGCTCACGCCTGTAATCCCAGCACTTTGGGAGGCCGAGGCAGGTGGATCATGAGGTCAAGAGATCGAGACCATCCTGGTCAACATGGTGAAACCCCATCTCTACTAAAAATACAAAAAAAAAAAAATGAGCTGGGCATGGTGGCACGTGCCTGTAATCCCAGCTACTCAGGAGGCTGAGGCAGGAGAATTGCCTGAACCCAGGAGGTGGAGGTTGCAGTGAGCCGAGATCGTGCCATTGCACTCCAGCCTGGGTAACAAGAGCGAAGCTCCGTCTCAAAAAAAAAAAAAAAAAGAAAGAAAAAGAAAAAAGAAAAATAAAGTCTGAATGAGTTATCTAGATCTCCACAATTTGATTATAGCCTTTCCTTTTTTTTTTTTTTTTTTTTTTTCCCCCTGAGACAGGTCTCCCTCTGTCACCCAGGCTGGAGTGGAGTGGTGCTGAAGCCTCTTCTGGTCTCAGGTGATCCTCCCACCTCAGCTTCCTGAGGGGCTGGGACTACAGGTGCATGCCACCGTGCTTGGCTAATTTTTTTTGTATTTAAAAAATAGTGATGGAGTTTCTACATGTTGCCCAGGTTGGTCTCGAACTGCTAGGTTCAAGGAATCCACTTGTCTTGGCCTCCCAAAGTGCTGGGATTACAGGCATGAGCCACCGTGCCCAACCCACAGCCTTTTTCTATTACAACTTTTACTTCCCACTACTCTTCTTATTAACTTTCTGCTTTGGCCCAAATTGTGGCTACCCTGAATGGGCCATTGTGCATTATTATTCTTAAGTCTTTGCCTAAGATTTGAGATGCTTGCTCTTCTTACCTTGGGTCAACTAAATCTTACCCATGTTTTTAGACTGAGCTCAAATCCGTGTCCTCTGTGAAACCTTCATGAAGATATTTTCTCTTCCGAATTTCTGTAATCTTTGTGGTTTATATATATTACTCATTAACATATATCCTGTTTCCCTGATTAGCCTGTTAAGCTCCCTTGGAGATATATAGTTTAGATTTCTCTGCCTCTACAGTGTTACTTGGGCCTGTTCATTAGTAGGTGTTCAATACATTTTTTATTAGATTGAATTAAAAGCATACTTATTTACTAGGTACTTTCTATGTGCCTGGCAGTCTTTGAGGTTCTGTTGAGTATACAGAAGGGCATACAAAATAATCATTGCTTTCAAAGAACTTGCAATATTCTAGTAAACTAATGTCAACATATAAAGTACTTGAATAACCACAGCATGGCAATTGCTTTAAGAAAGATATGAAGTGCTTTGAGAATTCTGGGGAGGGTGAGATAACATCTGTTAGGGGTGTCAGGGACAGGAGAATAAAGAAAGGCTTCTTGGAAGAGGTGGCTTTTGAGATTAACTTTGAAGGATGGCTAACATTTTGATGGGAAAAATGGGGATGAAGGTAGAATGCAAATTCCAGATTCAAGATGACAGGATTAGTAAAGAGATGCATGGAGTATGTGGCAATGAACACTAAAACTCAGAGAGTAGACATGAGGCTTATATAAGACATCAGAAATACAATTCGGCTTCAGGGATACTGAAGCCCAACCTTGTTTCCAATTTCAGGACCAATGCAAGGGATGGTAAACAGGGATGGAAACTTTTAACATGTATCGGACTATGTTCCCCATAGCTTCTTTGGAGGCTGATCATTATTTGCAACAATTCCTCCCCCACCCTCCACTCCCCCAAATGTGGACCTACCTGAAGTCTGGTATGATAGTGCATGTGAAACAAAAGGCCTATTTCTTTTTCTTGGGGAGAGAGGGTTGCTTCAATTTTAGCCAGCCTCTGTTATAAATCCAAATCAAATTGAACGCATTATTCATGATAGTCTAACCTTTTGTTAGGTCAGTAGTTCTGTTGTTAAATAATAATTTGCCTTAGATCATTTCCTGGAAAAGTTGGAAGTCTTTTTGCGGAATCGCTTCAGCAATCATCCTTAGCTGAACCCTTTCTGTGCTTTTTGCTTCTGACTTGGGACTCAAGAAGAAGACCTAAGTCATAGTAAGTCTGTGAGGGGGCCTGACACTGCCTGCCTTCTTCACTTTAATGATCTTTAATCTGGCTATTAGCTCAAGGAAAAACAATTAATTTTAGAAGACCCTCTACCCTCATCCGCAATTACTTCCTCCTGCAATCGCGAAGGATGTTTCCCTGGAATTTAACCATCATCTCCCAAGGAATGAAATCAGAATAGGCAAAACCGACACTTTCTCAGTTTTCAAGGGTCAGGTGCAGCTGCAAATAGAAGCAGAGATCTTCTAGCACGCAGTTGGAAGGACCTTCACGCCCCGAGGCCCCAGAAGGGAGGGAGGCGGTTTCCTCGGCAACCGGGCCCGGGAGCGGTTGGCTCCCCGGCTCCTCCCACTCCCCCGCGGTAGCCCAGGGTACCGCCGGACAGCGTCCTCCTGTGCTCCGCGCCCTGATTGGCTGCCCAGGCCGCTCGCTGATTGGCTGCGGACGATGCCTCGCGGGCCGGTGGCTATGGAGGCGGCGGCGGTTGATGGTTGACCGTTGGCTCCGGGGTAGGGGTCGCGGTTCGAGTGATCTGCTCAGACCCGACCAGAGGGCGCGGGCTGCTGACGCTCAGCCTGGAGCCCGCGGGGGAGACCTAGTTCGGCTCCACCATGCCGGCCGCCGGGAGTAACGAGCCGGACGGCGTCCTCAGCTATCAGGTAGGGCCCCGCCTCCCGCGCCTCCCGCCCCTCCCCGGGGCGCAGCCTTCTCATCCTCTGCCCACCCTCCTCCCTTCTGCCCCCGAGCCCAGCTTCCCAGGCCCTTCCTTGAGGGCATGGGGAGGCCAGCCCGCGACACCAGGGGGCGCTCTGGGCGGTTGGGGACCGGGCCGGGGCTGCGAGAGGGTGACCTTGGGCTGAACCTGGGAGCTGGCCCATCTCTGCTGCATCCCTAGCGCCGCCTGCCCAGGAGCCCTGACAGCCGGCGGGCGGCGACCTCTTGTTCTCCTCGCGTCTGTCTGTGGAAGCGGCGGCGTCTGGCCTCTCGTGGTCCTGCCCGAACGTGGGCAGAAATGATAACCAGGGACCTTGCTCTGGTGGGGCACGTCTTCTCTTTGTGTTTTTATTTCTGGAGGTTTCTGGTTCTTCAGTGGTTCAAAGGAAGAGCCAGAAAAGACTGTGGAGGCTGGGACCAATCCCTGATAGGGTGACCCGGTTTGTGACTCCCACTTCCCCATTGCACAGCCACCTGAAAACTTCTGGGTAGGGACTACAAACTGGGCTGAGGATGTGTGGAGGGGTCAGGAACAGGTGATGAGAAAAGCAGGGTAAAGTAACTGATATTAGAACTGTTGGGGTGGCTAATGTAAGGAAAAACATTGGACTATGTGTTAGAGTCTGTAGGTTGAAATCCTACCTCTGCCTCACACAGACTTGGTGACCTTGAGTAAGTCACTTGCCTCTTTGAATCTCAGTTTCCCCAACTATTAAAATGGTAACGGTAATGTCTGCTTTGCTTGCTTCACAGGGTTGTTCTGAGGATCAAGCGAAGTGCTACTTGTGAAAGGGCTTTGTGAAGTAATGTTTATTGTGTGACAGTGAGTGAGTGGCAGCCCATTGAATTTTCACTCCTCTACTGTGCAGTCAGATGGTGTGGTTCCTGCCCTGGGAAGAGGGCTGGGAGGGGAGGCAAGTCTGAAGTGGAGGGCTCTGAAGAGGGTGATGGGCCACCTCAGGAAGGATTGCATGTCTTGGAAACAATTGCCATTGTTGACCTGGGATGGGTTCCCAGAGGAGGTGGGGGAAATATCCTGAGTTTGCAACAAAATGAGTATCAGACACTGACTCTCTCTTCCTCTTCCTGGTTAATAGTTTGCTGCTATTAACAGAAGGCATATCCTTCTTTGCTTGCTCTGTCAAAAAAGAACAATATCTAAAATTTTAGAAAATCCATATCTAATTCTCTTAAAGCCTATTAGATGTATTGAATCTCTGTTTGCAATGCAATGGTAAGAAAAAATGGGCGATGTTCTTGCCCTCCTGGAGCAGATCATCTAATCGGGGAAGGGACAAGTACTATTTTTAATCAAATATCACACAGGTAAATATTATAAACTGTGATAAGCACTTTGAAAGAAAGATAGGCAGTGCTATGAGCGTATATAACAGTTGTTCCAGCCATGGTCTCACAGAAGATTTTGCTAAGGAAGAAAATCTGGGCAAAGAGCTAAAGGATGAATAAATGTTAACTGAGGGAAGAGGGGGATCAAGGGGCCCGAGAGGCAAAGAGAACAGCTACACAAAAGACCTGTGGCAGAGGGGGACACACCTGGTTAGAGACCTGAAAGAAGGCCAGTGTGGTGGAGCACAAGGAGCAATGAGGGGAATGGTATGTGAGATATATTCTGGAGTCATAACACACAGGGCCAATTGGAGCCCATACCAAGAAAGTTGACATTTATCTGAGGAACAAGGGGAAGCCACTGGAGGGGGTTAAGTCTAGAAGAGAGGGGCCTCTCCTAATCAGAAGAAAGAGAGAGGGCACGAGAGAGCAAATGAGATCATGAACAGATTTTCCTGTTGAAAGATTTCTGACTGTGGTGGGGAGAATAGGTTGGAACAGAAGTGAGGACACAGTGTTCTTAACATGCAGAATGTATACAGGTTGTATTACTGAGGGCATGGTGACCCTTAGGTTTCTGTTAGTGTTGTGTGAAATTAATAATTCTTGAGTACTTCTGGAGTAGGATAGAAAATATCTCCTTTATATCTAGTTTATAAAACTTACATGGGTGGTAGGGTGAGAAGAAAAAAAGGAATACATTGGGAACAGTAGGACCTCATGAAGGCTGGAGTTGGGTAATGGGCAAATGGGAACTTGAGAGATAGAGAGGAAAAGAGAATGACGGTAGGAGGAAGGGAAATGGGGATGACTCAGGGGAGTGACAGTAAACTGGTTGGCAATGACCAACTAAGCCTTCTGTGTGCCAACTAGGCTGTGTGGAGATGGGCCTTGTAAAGTGAGTAGATTATGTAACTTGATGTAAACAGAGAGGTTCCAGACATCACATCTAAATATCATAAGGCTGCGCTATTTTGTAAGATGTGAGCTACTGCCCTGGCCTTCTAACAGTTCCCTCTGTTTTCCTTCTTGCCTTTCTGTAAGTCTGCTCTCCACATGGCAGCTGCAGGGAGCTTTTAAAAACACAAATCAGATCATGTCATGTCTTATCTTGAAACCCTTCAGTGGCTTCCTGGTGCATTTTAGAATAAAATCCAAACTCTTTTATCATGGCCTACCAAGCCTGAATCCAATCAGGGCCACCTTCCCAGGACTGCCTCTCTTCCACTCTTTCTTGCACCTCCTCTGGCTTTCTGTTTCTTCAATATAGCAAACCCTGCATACCTCAGGAGCTTTGTTCTTGTCATCCCCTCTGCTTAGAATGCTGTTTTACCAAGGACTTCTCATGATTCAACTGGAATGTCATTTCCTCAGAGTGGCTTTCTCTGACCTTCATCCCAGTCACTCTCTTTAAGATGATCTTGTTTTCTTATAACACATGACTTATCTGAAATGTTCTTTTGGTTTCTTGTTTATTATCATCTCAGTTAGAAGCTTCTTGAGGGCAGGAGACAGGCAGAAAAATCTTATCATCTGCATAATGCCTGGTATAAAATTGGTACTCAATTGCATGAGTGAATGAACAGTGCTCCGGTATCCAAAGCCAGGTGCCTCCCCTTGAGGAGCTCATGGTCTAGTCAGGATTGGCACAGAGTGACAGACGGTCATCCCTTCATCACACAACATCTTGTCTCTCTATGCTACTGTGCCTTTGCTCAGGCGTTCAAGCTGGAAAATCTTTCCCCTCCTCTCCGCCTAGAAAATTCCATTTTAACCTTCAAGGTCTGGCCCCATATCATTCTCTTATATTCGTCACTCGCTCTCCTCTGCTCACAACACCTACCAAGTGCTATCTTCCCCCAACTCTTACTTATGGAATATACATATTCATCTCTGCTTTTCACCTGACAGCTTCATTTGTTGTTACTGTTAACTTTATTGAGTGCTTGCCATGTGCCAGGCACCACGTTAAGTGTTTTCCGTGCATTGCCTCACTTAATGCTCTCTATAACCTGAGAATTATGCAACTTTGCTATTGTTTTCCAATTAGAAAAGAAAGATAAGGCCGGGCGCGGTGGCTCACACCTATAATCCCAGCACTTTGGGAGTCCAAGGCGGGTGGATTACAAGGTCAAGAGATCGAGACCATCCTGGTCAACAAGGTGAAACCCCGTCTCTACTAAAAATATAAAAATTATCTGGGCATGGTGGTGCGCGCCTGTAGTCTCAGCTACTTGGGAGGCTGAGGCAGGAGAATTGCTTGAACCCAGGAGGCGGAGGTTGCGGTGAGCCGAGATCTGCCATTGTACTCCAGCCTGGGTAACAAGAGCAAAACTCCGTCTCAAAAAAGAAAAGAAAGATAATAAAGAGGTTAAGTAATTCTAAATGCCAGAGTTGCTTGTGGCCCTGCCAGATCCAGGGCTGTGTCTCTCCAAAGGATGTGCCCTTAATCACTGTGCATTAGTGGGGCTGAGTCTTTGATGCCTCTATCAGTACCTGGCTTTGAATAAGCTCTTACTAAGTGTTTGGGAAGACAGAATGGGAAGAGACTGGAATGAGGGAGCCCAGTGGTGTAATTCAGGATGATTTCATGCAGACCTGCATTATTGATCATTTTGATGAGATCTCTGAGGATGGTTATGGAATTTTTATTTATTTTTGAGACAGGGTCTCTGTTCACCAGGCTGGAGTGAAGTGCTGTGATCTTGGCTCGCTGCAGCCTTGACCTCCTGGGCTCAAGTGATCCTTTCACCTCAGCCTCCCTAGTAGCTGGGACTACAGACCCGAACCACTATGCCCAGCTATTTAAAAAAGTTTTTTTTATAGAGGCAGAATCTCACTGTGTTGCCCAGGCTGGTCTTGAATCCCTGGTCTCAAGTGATCTTCCCGCCTTGGCCTCCTGAAGTGCTGGGATTATAGGCATGACCACCATGCCCAGCTGGTTATTGAAATGTTAAGAGTCAATGAGCTTTAATGGGGGGTAGCAATAGAGAAAGGAGGTCAGAAAGCTTTAAGGAAAGCCTCTACTTTGGACTGGAACTGGGGACACCTAATAGCTTCATGGTTCTCCTGATAGCACTTTCAGAACCAAGCAGAAGGAAGTGCTGAAAGAGAAAACTGGTGAGGTTGGAACCCTCAGCATTTGAGGCAAGTGGTGCTGGGAACTGAAGGAAAGTTCAGGGAGGGTGAAAGTGGTAGATGAGGAAGCAAGTAAATTTGGGCAATTACCAAGGCTTTTATGTGGATCAGGTCTGCTCAGAATGGAAAATTTTGCAGAAATCTTCAGAATCATAACCTCTGAAGGTAAGTGGGTGATAATTGAGAAATATGGCTGATGGGAATAGAGTTACACCCCGTGTCTTATGATGGACCTGAGAAAGCTCTAAGAAGAGTTCTGGAGGAGACCTGGATTCTAGTGCCCAGTGACTGTGGCACATGTTGAAGCTCAGTAAATATTTGCTGAGCGAATGAATGAATGGCCCTGTAGGCAGTGGGTCAACTTTTCTGAGGGTCAGTTTATGGTAAGCAGTCAGTAAATATTTGCTCAATGTTATTGAACAAAAATATCAACTGTAGATAGCAGTTTCTCTTCTTACCACATTGCACATACCCCTCCACCCTCTCCTCACACATACTAGGTATTCTCTCCATATGTGAGAATTGGGGAACCTGTGGGCATCCTTTTTTATCTGGTTTTCCCAGATCTACTGGGGAGCTTCAGCAGGAGAGATGTGGGCTGACTTGCCAAGCAGAGACTTGAGCAGAGAACTGGGGACAATTCAGATGGCAAATTCACTTCCTTCAAAATCTGTAGATAATCGTCTTAGCTTATGGTTTGCCTTGGCAGGGTAGACAGGGTCATGGTAGTAATCAGGACACAGACAAGCAATCGTGTCTATTCTAAATCTGCTGCCAGGTAAAAGCAAGAGATATTAGATAATAGAGAAGCTGGTTGTTTCCCATAGGTAGTAACAAGTATACTGGTCCTGGTCTTGGTAGTCAGGAAGTCATATGTATTTGTTTTCAATTTCTGCATAACAAATTACCACATATTTAGTAGCTTAAAAAAACACAAATTTATAATCTTACAGTTCTGTAGTTTAGAAATCTGATAAAGGTCTCACTGGACTAAAATCAAAATGTTGGTGGGACTGTTTGTTTCTGGAGGTTCTAGGAGACATCTGTTTCCTCACCTTTTCTGTCTTCTAGAGACTGCCTGCATTCCTTGGCTCATAGTTCCCTTCCTCCATCTCCAAAGCCAGAAACATAGCATCTCTTAGGACCTGCTTTTGTCATCACATCTTTCTCTGTCTTTAGTCTTCTGTCTCCCTCTTCCACGTTAAGGATCTTTGTTATTACACTGAGATTACATTATGGTTTTCATAGTTTAGGATGGTCTCCTTACTGTAAGATCAGCTGATTAGCAACCTTACTTCCATCTGCAACTTTAATTCCTCTTTGCCATTATAAGGGAACATAGTCACAAACTCTAGGGATTAGGATGTGCATCTCTTTAGAGGACTACTAATCTCTCTATCACGGTGTGCTACCTAGTAATCTATACTGAATAGTAGTGACTCCAAGTGGGGTTCAACAAAAGAGTCACCGAGAAACCAGAGCCATTTTTGAATTTTAGGCCCCTTAGCAGACTGCTGAAGGGTCAGAATGGGAAGCTCATGGGTATTCAGGAGCTCATGGCCACTGAGAAGAGGAAGTCTGGAACAGCTTCATGAGTCCTCGTGGAACCTTTTTTTTTTTTTGCTATAGAGTATTTTCATTCAGTGAGAAAGTAACTGAGAACATTGGAGAGTTGGGGACGCATGGGTCAGATTCAGTGATGGGCTCTCCAAAGGGCCAGCATTCAGAGGCTCTGCTGAATGAAGAGGAAGATAGAAATGAATAAGGAGAGGAAGAACTGTTGGAGGTCTGGTCAGTAAAGGGCATTTTTGGGAGCAGGGTTCTGGAGGACTAAGGATTTAAGAAGGTAATATAATATGGATCTTAAGCTATTCTTATTTTTACTGTGGGCATTATTCCATGATTAGTCCATATGACTAAATGACCATGTTCTTTGCTTTTGGCAATCTTAGAATACTGGCTTATTAATATTGGTAAGGAACACAGACTTGATTAGAGTTCTTATCCTGCTTAGCTATTGTGATATCTTAGCCTTAATTTAGAACTGTTTTGAGGATTAAGTGAAGCAATATATGTAAAACACAATGCTAGGTGTATAAATGTATCACCTTGGTTTTCTGATTAGAAACCCTAGAAATTACCAGGCACAGTGGCTCACGCCTGTAATCCCAGGACTTTGGGAGGCCAAGGTGGGTGGATCACGAGGTCAGGAGATCGAGACCATCCTGGTCAACACAGTGAAATCCCGACTCTACTAAAAATACAAAAATTAGCTGGGTGTGGTGGCGCATGCCCATAGTCCCAGCTACTTGGGGGGCTGAGGCAGGAGAATTGCTTGAACCCAGGAGGCAGAGGTTGCAGTGAGCCGAGATCATACCATGGCACTGTAGCCTGGCAACAAGACTCCATCTCAAAACAAACAAACAACAACACCCTTCCCCTCTGCTGGAAATCATCTATATATTCCTTGATTTTTAAATGGTTGAATGTATTGGAACTTAATAAACACTTGACTGTTTTTGCGGGAGTCTGAGCAGGGATAGCAGTGGGAGTGAAGTAGAATGGTATTGTATATACTGTCTGAAAATACTGAAAAAGATGAAAGGGTTCTTTGAGGTAAAAAGTCTGAGACATACTGCAGGAAAGGAGGTGGGATTCATTTGGGCAGGTCCACCACCACGCAGGTCCAGAGAGGAGCATCAGGGGAAGTATGTTAGAGACAGAGCTTGAGGTAAGCTCTGCGCCCCACCTTCCCTGTTCCCTGTAGCCTCTGTGGCTGCTTCCAGGAGCTGGGGCCATTATGTAAGACTCAGCTCTGCCCCTGCCTTTTAATTTGTCCATTTACTGTAAGTGAGAATCTGGTCTGCTACTCAGTTATAATTCATTCATTTTTCAAGGCTCATAACAATGCTTTCTCTCTCAATGCTTGCCTTGCAATTTCAGCATTTTAATATGTATTTACCCTCTTAGTTCTTTTTATCTATCTAGTCCTTGAGGTAGGCACTCAAGTCAATTCACATTTACATAGTGGGTCATTCATTATCAGTGAACTAAGAGGAAGTTTAGAAAAGAGGGATACCCAGAAATAGGGCTTTTTCTCTAGTTCACTCCTCCCTTTCTTCCCTCCTTCTTTTCCTTTTTTCTCCTAAGCTTATATAATGTATTTCTCATGATTCTAGTCTTTTCGGAGTCACAAGCCCCCTGTGAGAATCTGATGAAAGTTATGGACCCTCTCCCAAGAAAAGTGCACATTCACACATATTCCCACAGGTCCTCTGAAGTCCATTTACAGGCACCCTAGAAATCCATGGACCCCAAGTGAGAGATCCTTTTTGCCATAAATAAATGATAGTATCAGAAGAAATAATAGCCAGTTGGTGAGGAATCTGCAGCAAGCACAGACCAAAGAGACCTGATGTTCCTTTCTTTTCATTTTTAATGATTTCAAATAAACTTTGTATTTGCTTGAACCTCATGAAACATTTCAAGCATATAGCAAAGTAGAGAGATTTTGGGGAGTGAATCATCACGTACTCATGACTTGGCTTCAACAATGAACACATCATCTGGTTTTTGGTTTATTTATTTTTTTGAGACAGGGTCTCGCTCTGTTGGCCAGGCTGGAGTTCAGTGGTGCAAACACAGCTTATCGTAGCCTCCAACTCCTGGGCTGAAGCGATTCTTCTACCTGAGTCTCCAGAGTAGGTGGGACTATAGGCACATACCACCACGCCCAGCTAATCTTTGAAACTGTTTGTAGGGACAAGGTTTCCCTATGTTGCCCAGGCTGGTCTCGAACTCCTAACCTCGAGCCATCCTCTCACCTCAGCCTTCCAAAGCTCTGGGGTTATAGGCATCTGTCACAGAGTCTGGCCACACAATCTTGTTTCATCTGTCTTCATCAATGCTTAAAATCTCAGACATATTATTTCATCAGTAAAGATTTCTTTTTTTTTTTTTTTTCCTTGAGACGGAGTTTCGCTGTTGTTACCCAGGCTGGAGTGCAATGGCACGATCTCGGCTCACCACAACCTCCGCCTTCTGGGTTCAAGCAATTCTCCTGCCTCAGCCTCCCGAGTAGCTGGGACTACAGGCGTGCACCACCATGCCCAGATAATTTTTGTATTTTTAGTAGAGACGGGGTTTCACCATGTTGACCAGGATGGTCTCGATCTCTTGACCTTGTAATCCACCCGCCTCAGTCTCCCAAAGTGCTGGGATTATAGGCATGAGCCACCGCGCCTGGCCTTCATCAGTAAAGATTTCAATGTGCAGCCCTAAAGATTTTAAACAACAACATAACTGCCAAAACATGAAAGATTATTATTATACTTAAAAAAAACCAGTAGTTTCCTAATATAATCAAATGTTCATTCAGTTGTTTAAATTTATGTGAGTACCTTATAGTTTTTTTAAAAACTACTTGCTTTATTTGAACCAGGATTCAAACAAAGTCCACACATTCACATTCAAGCTTGACCTTTCAAATGCTTTTGCTAATGGTTATTGACAGTGGCTCTGTTTTCTTTGGCAAGACAAAGAAAGTGGATGAACAATTATTCAGTGAATTTAGGCTGTGGTTAACCAATCTAAATTAAGGAAACTAACAAATAGCAAGTCACTTTTTCAACCTGAATTTTTCAGATGATTGACCTTGCTCTTCATATTTTGCAGTTACAATTTTAGAGTCAAGAAATCAACCATCTCTCCTTCTGTCCCTCCCTCTGTTCCTCTAGATTCCCACTGTGTACTCTGTCATGTCAGGTGTCTGAAGACAGTACCAAGTATTATAATTAATTGATTCCTATCCTCTGAATATTAAAAATCGGTAGGTGAGCCAACATGAATAATTATTCACATATATAATTATTTATATATATAGTTTTCTGAGAAAAATCTGCTCAAATATCAAAGAGTTTGTAAAAACTAATAAACATTCATTGAAATGTATTGGATACTTACCATGTGCTGGACATTGTACTGGGTGCTGGGTACATATTGATGAATATAAGACACAATACTCATCCTCCTAGAACTTTTGAGGGGACAGAGTCTGCATTTTGCTGATTGTATTCACATGGTGTTGTTTTTCAAGGAATGCTGTTTTATTGTACTTGCAGTAAATTGGTATTTGGATTTAGAGGCTTGATCAGATTCAGGGACAATTTATTTGGTAAGATTACCTCTAGGGTGGTGATATCGTCTTCCATTAGGAGGCATACAATGTCTTATTGTCTCTCCTTTGCGATGTTAGTGGCTGCTGAAAATCAGTGCAATCCATTAGGGATTTCAAAATGGTTTTGTTCCATTAATCCCTTTTCATTTATTCTCTTCCATAATGAGAAGCTTTTCTTATCTTCTCTGTGGCACCACTCTATGGTACAATTTATCTAGGAAAGCCCAGATAAATTATTTGCCAGTTTTCAAAGTAATGAGTTGGTTTATTAGTGTTATCCTCCAAATGTGACCATTAGTTAATTTTAAAAGTGACCTTATGAGGCTAGGTGTGGTGGCTCATGCCTGTAATCCTAGCACTTTGGGAGGCTGAGGTAGGAGGATCACTTGAGCTCAGGAGTTCGAGACCAGCCTGGGCAACATAGTGAGAAGACCCCCCTCCCCCCACCTCTCTGTTTTAAAAATAAATAAATAAAATAAAAATGACCTTTTCAAGTGAACTCAATCAGTCTTAACATATTGACATGGTCAATCTGTTGTCGGTATTACCCTACTGATACTCAAATTGTCTTTTTTTTGGCAAGTGACCCCTTTAAATTGGCTTCTGAGTCCTTTGGACACAACCCTAATTCTTTTTGAGTGCTTCCTTACTATCTAACATAACAAGATGTTTTAGACTTACCTTGTACATTTCCTGACTGAGACCTGTGACTAGCCATTTCTTCAAGGGGCTCTGATTCCTTTTAGTACAAAATAGTATTTTAAGAGACTAATCTAGGTGCTAATTAGACTCATTGCTACTGATTGATCATTTTTTTCTAAGTCTTTGAATGGGCAGAGCTAGAAAATATAAATTTGTAAATTTAAAAACATTAAAAATAAAAACACGTTATATATTATTGTTGATACTTCCAATTCAGATTTAGGACTACATGGCTCTTATTTACCTTTTGTCTTAAAACTGTAGCTCCTTTCTCCTTTGCCGAAAATCCCAGTCCTCAGCCATATTGGGAGTGACAGAATCAGTTCACATAGTTACTCATTTGTTTTATCTCACAACATACAACAGCCTCAGAATACCAACACCAACACTACAAGCAACAGTAGGACAACCAAAAAGCAGTTTAAGATGTTTTAAAATTCTTCTTTGTCCTTAGAGTATATGCCACTAAGAATGTTTGGTCAGTTTATTATGTTTTAATGTTACTTGGAATAATTTCTCTTGGAATTTATACCATCAACTTGACCTTTGTTTTCATTTTGTTTTTGATTTTGGGGAATTGCTTTAAATTTTTAAATTTTACAATATGTACATTATTTACACAATAAGATATATTTTTAAAAGTCTAGCTTTTATCTTTGTGTCTTCTATCTTATTCCCTCCCTCTTCTATAGGTAACTATTTAAAAAAATCTTTTGTTACTTATTCTTCTTCTATTTGTTTTATATTTATTTATTTATTTTTTGAGATGGAGTCTTGCTCTGTCATCCAGGCTGGAGTGCAGTGGAGCAATCTCGGCTCACTGCAACCTCTGCCTCCCAGGTTCAAGTGATTCTCCTGCCTCAGCCTCTCAAGTAGCTGGCATTATAGGCCTGTACCACCATACCTGGCTAATTTTTGTATTTTTAGTAGAGATGGGGGTTTCACCATGTTGACCAGGCTGATCTTGAACATCTGACCTCAAGTGATCCACCTGGCTTGACCTCCCACGGTGCTAGGATTATAGGTGTGAGCCACTGAGCCTGACCTATTTGTTTTAAAATGTAAGAAAATACTTATGTTCTAGCACCCTTTCTTTGATAAAAGGTAGCAAATTAAGCAGTTTTCCCCACCTTGCTTTTTAATATTATATCTTGGAGATTTTTCCATGGTAGTAATAATATAGAATTTTTAGTAATATATAATTTTAAATATTAATTTTTATAATATTTATATTTATTTAAAATTACATATTAATAAATAAAATTTAATAAATAAAATATTCTAAGTAGACATTAGACTATTTTTCTTTTTTTTGAGACGGAGTTTCACTCTTGTTACCCAGGCTGGAGTGCAATGGCGCGATCTCGGCTCACCGCAACCTCTGCCTCCTGGGTTCAGGCAATTCTCCTGCCTCAGCCTCCTGAGTAGCTGGGATTACAGGCGTGCACCACCATGCCCAGCTAATTTTTGTATTTTTAGTAGTGACGGGGTTTCACCATGTTGACCAGGATGGTCTCGATCTCTTGACCTCGTGATCCACCCTCCTCGGCCTCCCAAAGTGCTGGGATTACAGGCATGAGCCACCGCGCCCGGCCAACATTAGACTATTTTATTTACTTCCTAAAAGTTTGTTTATTCAAGTTGTTTATAAAGTTATTTACTCAAAAACTTTATTTGAATCTTCTCATTGGGAAAATAGATTGCCTTATGTTCAGAGTTACCTTATTTGGGAGCATAGATGAAAACTACAAAATAGTCACTTTGGAACAGTAAGCTGGAAATCTAAGTGGGATCTAGAAGGAAGGTAATATGGTTTGGCTATTCATCCTCTCCAAATGTGTTGAAATGTAATCTCCAGTGTTGGAGATGGGGCCTGTTGGGAGATGTTTAGGTCATGGGGCAGATGCCTTGTAAATGTCTTGGTGCCATCCTCACAGTAATGAATGAGTTCTTGCTCTATGAGTTCACACAAAATCTGGTTGTTTAAAAGAGTCTGGGCCCTCCCCTCTATCTTGCCCCCTCTCTTGCCATGTTATACACCGGCTTCCCTTTTGCCTTCTGCCATGATTGTGAGCTTCCTGACTCTCACCCAAAGCAGATGCTAGCATCACACTTCTTGTACAGCCTGCAGAACTCTGAGCCAAGATAAACCTATTTTCTTGATAAATTACCCAGTCTCAGGTATTCTGTTATAGCAATGCAAACAGACTAATACAGAAGGTGAGGATATAGTGTGCTGGAGAGTTTGGAAAAATGGCATGTTAGGTGACTAGATGACCTGACAATATGAGCAAAGACATGAAGGTAGGAATGTGCACAGTGCGCTCAGGATCAGTCAGCTTGGTTGGAGTTGCAGGTTTGAGAAGGGAGATAGATTGGCAAGGAAATCAGCCAAGAGTTTTTTTGAATTAATTCAGAGTCTTGTGATTCAGGGTATTAATAAGATAGGTATCATTATATTCATTCTTTTAAAAGGTTTTAATTTTATTCTGCAATTGACAATATTTAAGTAATATTGTACATATTCATTGGGGTGCATAGTGATGTTTCAATACAGGTAATGTATAGTGATCAGAGTAATTAGCATATCTATCATTTAAAACATTTATAACTTCTTTGTGTTGAGAATACTCAATATCTTGCCCCTAGCTGTTTGAAACTCTATATTACAGTCATCCTACAGTAGTATTGAACACTAAAACTTATTCTTCCTTTATAGTTGTAATTTTTTATTCTTTAGCAAATCTCTCCCTACGCTCGTTCCCCTTGCCTTCCCAGCCTCTGGGATTCTCCGTTATACTTCTTACTTCTATGAGATAAACTTTTTTTAGTTTCCACATATGAGTGAGAACATGCAGTGTTTAACTTTCTGTTCCTGGCTTATTTCACTTAACATAATGTCGTTCAGTTCCATCCATGTTGCCACAAATGACAGGATTTCATCCCTTTTATGGCTGAATAGTATTCCATTGTGTATTTATGCCATATTTTCTTTTCTTTTTTTTTTGACATGGAGTCTTGCTCTGTTGCCAGGCTGAAGTACAGTGGTGCTATCTTGGCTCACTGCAACCTCTGCCTCCTGGGTTCAAGCGATTCTCCTGCCTCAGCCTTCTGAATAGCTGGGATTATAGGTGCCCGCCATCATGCCCAGCTAATTTTAAAAATTTTTAGTAGAGATGGGGTTTTACCAGTGTTGGCCAGGGTGGTCTTGATATCCTGATCTCGTGATCCGCCTGCCTTGGCCTCCCAAAGTGCTGGGATTACAGACTTGAGCCACCGCGCCTGGCCCACATTTTCTTTATCCATTCATCTGTTGGACATCTAGGATGATTCCATATCTTGGCTCTTATGAATAGCGCTGTGATAAACATGGGATGCAGATGTCTGTTTAATATAGTGATTTCCTTTCCTTTGGATAAATGCCCAGTAGTGGGATTACTGGATCATATAGTAGTTCTATTTTGAGGAAACTCCACTGTTCTCCACAGTGGCTATACTAGCTTATATTCCCACCAACAGTGTATGAGTGTTCTTTCTTCTTCACATCCTTGCCAGCACTTGTTATATTTTGTCTTTTTGATAACAGCCATCCTAACTAGAGTGAGATGATGCCTCATTGTGGTTTTGATTTGCACTTCCTTAATGATTAGTGACATTGAGCATTTTTTCATATATTTGTTGACTGTTTATCTTTTGAGAATTATGTATTCATTCTTTTAACAAAGATTTATTGAGCACCTATTATGTGAAAAGTCTGTGCTTGGTGCTGGTATACTGTGGTGAGGAAGATAGATGTAGTCCCTCCCTCAAGGAACAGAAGAGACTTTTTTTTTTTTTTTTGAGATGGAGTCTTGCTCTGTTGCCCATGTTGGAGTACAGTGGTGCAATCTCAGCTCACTGCAACCTCCTCCTCCCAGGTTCAAGCAATTCTCCTGCCTCAGCCTCCTGAGCAGGGGGGACTACAGGCACACAACACCATGCCCAGCTAATTTTTGTATTTTTAGTAGACACGGGGTTTCACCACATTGGTCAGGCCAATCTTGAACTCCTGACCTCAGGTGATCCACCAGCCTTGACCTCCCAAAGTGTTGGGATTACAGGCATGAGCCACCATGCTCAGTGGCCAAGACATTTTATTACTACCAGAATTGCAGTGCGCTCTGAAGATATGTAAATAGGGACCTAGCTTAGTTTGGAAGTAGGGGTGGGTAATCAGGAAAGGCTTTCAAGTAAGTGTGTTGAGGCTGAGATCAGAGATGATGAATAAGTATTAGCTTCTGCTGGTGGGGGTGGGAGTGGCAGGAAGAGAATGGTAGTTCCAGGAAGAGAGAGCAGCACTGAGTAAAGAAGGTGGGTGTGGTTCCAGAACTAAAAAAAATGCCCAATATGATTTAAAGGGTTGGAGAGTGTAGGGAAGAGTGGATGAGAGATGAAAATTAATTTTTTAGAGAAATTGCAAAGGAGGACTTGGTAAGAAAAGGGAACTAGCTACTGAAAGCATATGGTCGGCACTCATACACGTGGAATGGATGAATAAGTAACTTTGAAATTTCATCTGTGGGCTAAGAAATGATGGTGCCATTGGTAGGAATAAATAAATGAGCACAGGGTGTTAGTTTTGGAAGGCAAGTTAGTTTGGTTTTAGACACATGGATCTTGAGGTGTGGCATCCTAGTGGCTTATCAATGAGTGAACCACAGTTTCAGACTACAGTTGAAACTGTAAGTCTCAAGTGAGGAAAACAAAGGGTAGAGAGCTCTTTCTTTGAAATTATCAGAGGAAGAAAAGGCCAAGGATGAGTCAGAGGAGACCTGATAAGAGGAGCAGGATGGAGAATTTCAAGGACACTGTGGCAAACAGTCTCAAATGCTGCAAAGAGGCCAGAGAGACTAATTTATACCAAATGGGACAACCTACTTCACAGCACTTGCAAAATGCCAGCATGTTATACAGAGATATAGATGGAGTGGGGAGGTGGAAAAGTCATGAGATTTACAGCCACAAGACCTGGACTCATGACATCTCCTTGTAGTCCCAGCTGCTCTAGAGGCTGAGGCAGGAGAATTGCTTAAACCCAGGAGTTCAAGGCTGCAGTGAGCTATGATTATATCACTGCAATATAGCCTGGGTGACCCATTCTCTAAAAAGTAAAAAAAAAAAAGACTTAGGCTCAGTCTTAGCTCTTTCTTTTATGACATTTGTGACCCTGGGATCATTACTTAATGTCTGTGAGTCTCAGTCTGCTCATTTACAGAATGAGGAGGAGAATGGCTGCCATATTCACTTCTAAAAGGTATTGTGAAGTTCAAATGTAAAAATACATGTAAACCATTGTGTTTTCCCCCTATGTATCTCAAAAGGATCTGGCATACACAAGGTTTGTATATTCGAATGATGTATATGTATTACTGTGACTATTTATTTGTGTTTAAACAGAGACCAGATGAAGAAGCTGTGGTGGATCAGGGTGGGACCAGTACAATTCTCAACATTCACTATGAAAAAGAAGAGCTGGAAGGTAAGAACTGCCATGCTGTGTGATCAGGGAAATTAGTGAGAGGCAGCCTGGTGTGGGAAGACCTGGCTCTGTGTCCTAACTTTCTCACTAGCTGTCAGACCTTGGGGAAAATCACTTAATTTTCTTTAGCCTCACTTTTCTCATTTGGTAAATAAAAGTAGGGATACTAATCCCTGTCTTACTTTATAGGGATACCATTAGGATCTAATTGCCAACATGGGAGATAGTGCTTTGGACACTGTGAAGTCCGGTATAAATATTAACAAATAATCTGTTCTTTGAGAATGTGTTGTACTCAGTTCAGTGCACTGATTCTTGACAACTGCCTGGAAATACCAATATATACAAAACTTAAAAAGAAAATAAAATACAAATAGTTTTAAAAACTCAGTTTGGCTATAAAACCCTATTTTTACCCCATTTCCAATATTTACTGTTTCTATTCTAACTATACCCATTTCTGCCTGGTGTTTTCATCTAAACAAGAGGGAAAACAGGAACACACCTGTGACATACTTTTGAGTTCATAACACCAAAGTTATATAAAAGCCCAGCTGAAGTGGAAAGGAAGAGGCATTTTGGATGACCCATTCTGTCCAGTTTGCCTTGTTTCAGCTCTTCCTTTCTCTGCACCTCACCTGCAGCTTGCTATATGACCATTCATATAGGGAGGACCTGCTTTCCTTCTTCCCCTGGGAACCAGCTGGTGTGTTAGGAGTTGGACCCACACCTGGCCATGGTTTCCTGATTAGTGTTGATGCTCAGTTTCATTAGAGGAAGGCTCGCATCCAGTATAGCTTTAATGAGAAGCCACATTTGACTCAAAAGCCTTTGTGAAATCTCTGCAGCATCCCCTGCAATGTTGAAGGCTATGATACAGCAACTTTCTGATGCCTGAGACAGCATGTGAAATGTTCTCTCTGTACTGCCTGTTCCCATGACAGTTTTTTTCATCAAAGTTGTACAACCTCCAGAGAAAACTTGTCCTTTTGATGGGGAGAGCGGAAGCTGTAGAGGCTGACTCAGCCTCTGGGTCTGTTACCATGAGAACTGATGTGGGTGGCTCTGTGGAGGTCAGTGGTGTTTGGGTATACCAAGGTGAAGTTTTCCAAGGTATTTTGACCAGACGGAAGAAGAGAAAATGTGAGTTGCAGCATTTGGGAGAGAGTGGGAGAAGGAAAGGGTGTGGAACAGGAGGCTAACATTTGTTGAATGCCCCTTGTGTGTTAGGCATTAGAATAGGCACCTTATACAAATTGTCTTTTTTAATCTTCATAGCACTCCAGGCAGGTGGGTATCATTATCCCTATTTTACGCATGAGGAAACTGCTCAAGGTCATTGAGCATAATAGCAGGTGAGGCTGGGGAGAGAATCCTGCTCTATTCATTCTGCCACACAGCCTGCAAGGGAGGACAGCAACTAGCATTAACCACCCAACCTCAATATCTTGCTCCATCATATAAAATTTTTGTATGTTGCTCTTGCCTCTTCTTCTGTTATGATAATCCTGTGGTCTCTCTACCCTCTCATTGCATCTTGGGAGCATGTTGCTGTCAGTTTAGTTGTCCTACAGCAAGCACCACTGGACCTTTGCCCTCAGCAAGGAGGTAACCATTTATGAACACTCTTGTCTACTTGGGAGTAGAATAAGAAACCTGGGCAAGCTCTCTTGAATCTTGATATCTGGTTCCATCCATGGAGATCAGCTGAGTAATTGGCAGCAGGAGTATCTTCTCCAGATGACATCATCTGTTCTTTATGCATGCTCTACTTTGCTAAAAAAGAAAGCCGCCTATGATGACAGCCTTACTAGCGCATAGTGTGTTGGGAAAATGGTCCTTTGTACATAGAATTTTTTTGAAAACTAGAATCTTATTTATGTTAACACTTTTACAAAAAAACATTAAATTCAAATGGTGGATGAACTAGAACCTGACCTCAGGCCTGATGTGGTTCTAGAGCAGCTCTGGAGAAGAGAAGAGAGAGTTGGGATTTGCCATAGGGTTGGTTATGCTGTGGGTTCCACCCAGACTCACTCTGAAGGGCCATCCTAGGACTCAGTGAGGCTGGACTCAAGCTAATGTTATCTCTTGAAGGCATAGAATAGAATGAGTCCCATTTTGATGGAACACAGAAACAAATTGTGTTCAGATTCAATATGCATGCCATAATAGAAGGTTCTGTGGCTGCCAAAAAAATGTCCAGATTTTCCTTCCCATATTTCATACCTTCTGCCCAGATGACATAAACTATAAATCATTGCCTTACCCTATTTTATTAATATTAAACAACAACCTCTAGTCCAAGAATATGAGTTTTTTATTTGTTTTTTGAGACAGTCCTACTCTGTTGCACAGGCTGGAGTTCAGTGACCCAGCCTTGGCTCACTGTAGCCTTTACCTCCCAGGCTCAAGTGATCCTCCCACCTGAGCCTCCCAAGTAGCTGGGGCTACAGGCACGTGCCACCATGCCTGGCTATCCTTACCCCATTTTAAGAACTATTTCTGAGACTCAGTCTGTGCACATTGTTAGAAATTTTATAAATGTGCGTCTTTTTGGATAAATTAATTCTGTCAGTAAGAGACTGTGCATTAAGCTGCAGGTTCCAGCCCCGCAGGGTCTAGTGGGTGTTCTTTTGTGTGCAGAGATGATAGATCTTAGAAAAGAAAGACACAAGAACACAGAGATAAGAGAAGAATTCAGCTGGGCTGGGGGGCCACTGTTACGAAGGGGCGGAGTCCAACAGTGGCCCCGAATTCCCGGACGCACTGATATTTATTGTATACAGGCAAGGGGGCAGAGCCAGGAGAGTAACTCATCTGATGCGATCCTTAGGGGTCAAGCAAATCACATTCTTACAATACAGGGGCCACGTGAGTACAGTGTAGGGATCATGTGGGTATAATGCAGTGGGTCACATGGGTACAGTACAGAGGGCCCCGATCTCTCAGCTAGCTGCTGCAAGGAGGGGAGGCATATATGTCAGTATCTTTCTATGCACTTATCAGAGAGATCAAAAGCTTTTAGGATTCCTCTATTCTTAATTCTCACAGCCTCTAAGAATTTACAAGCGATCATTGGGTGGGAAAATGGAACGTGAAAGTGGACAGGATGGTGACCATCGGAGCATAGCACCGCGGAGAGGTGTTAAAACCCCTGGATGTCTGTGGGCCGGCCTGGCTAGTGACAGAACTTCTTCAAGAGCTGGCAGAGCAGAGCTTTCTCTGAAACTCCCCAGTGAAAGGGAAACTCTCCCTTACGGTCTGCTAAGCAACAGGCACCTTCCCAGACGCTGGCGTTATGCTAAGCAACAGGCACCTTCCCAGACGCTGGCGTTACAGCAAGGCCTGCCTGCTAAGGAACAGGCACCTTCCCAGGTGCCAGCATCACCGCAAGGCATTTACTCTCACCTCCTGATCACTTCTCACAATGTCCCTTCAGTTTGGAATTATATTTCACTGGATTATGTCTACACTATAAGACTGAAATGTTCCTACACTAAAGCAAAGATTAATGGAGAATAATGATGTAATAAGATTAATTATATAATTGATGATGTGATTGAATCTAAGTCTAATTGGTGTCATTCTGTAACTAAGTAATCAGTAAATATGTTTGGTATTATTGCTATATCTAAGTAATCAGTTATTTATTATACTGTGACAGATTGTGCCTTCAGTCTCTTGCTGTGGCACCTGGGCAACTTTCTTCCCATATTAAGTTATTATGTTGCTTTTTTTTTAAGATGTGGGAAGAGTCAAAAGCAAACATTAGAACTTGAGTTTATCTTTGGATAAACTCAAGAAGAGCAATAGTCCATGATATGCTTCAGTGGAGTTTCCTAGTCCCAGGGAACAAGGGCAGTTGCTTTAGTTAGAGGAATGGCTTCTTCCATTTTTTCTGGCAGATCATTATTCCTGATTAACTACTGGATTAATGAACTGTGGAGTAACTTTAAGGCCTTCTAATACGTTTTTAACAGAGGTAAGAGCCATTTAGTCATATTTATAACTTTAAAAAAGGCTTACATCTGCTCTACATGTGAGATTCACCTCTGCAGTTATTGACTTTGAGTTAACCTGTAAGCCCAGAGGAGCAGAGCACCCTGTTGTATGTGCTAATGAGCTCTGCGTGGGTGCTGGGTAAACAATGTACATGTACTGCATTGTACCAATCACCATCAGCAGGGTAGGTCACATCTAGGGTTCCTGTCCTGCTTCACATGATTCATAGCCAGTTTACTAAAGATTGCTCTCTGCATATGAATATATACTTATTTTTAAAAATATACACTAAAATTACATCTTTCCCACAATTTTTACTAAATTAGAATGCTTTATTTGCACACAGATAGTTCCAAAAGACTAGGTTTGACCTTTTTTTGAAAAAAGAATGGGGAATTAGATGAGAAAAAATGGGATTTGGGTGAGTTGGTAGGTACAAGAGGCAGGCAAAGAGCGGTTTAATGGCCAAGAAAGTGACCACAGAATTAGTTTAATGAAGTCACTGGATGGCCAGAATCCAGTTAGTTGGACTGGATTTTATTGGTGCTATCTTCATTTCCTAGTGTCTGTTTGTCATCTTTTCTGCCAGTTTTTACTCAGAAAATTCAAATCCTTGCTTCAGAATCCCAGGACGAGAAACTGATGCCTGATTTTCTCACAGCCACTTGGTCCTTCTTAGCTCTGACCCCCTGCTGAACTTGATTTCATTTTTGCCTATCTCTGATATTTTCAGAAGGCAGGCATTGTGATTGGCTAATGTTTGTGCGAATTGACTGTACTAAAGTAAGCTTTACCTTACTTCCTACAGAACCATCAAAGGCATCTGTAGGATGGATGTCTTCCCCATTATGCCTCAAATCTACCTAGTAGGAATTTAGATATCAAGCAAAACCATTTATTATTCACTCAGCAAACATTTACTAAGCCCCTTCTGGGGTCCCTTTGTGCAGTAATAAGTCAGGGCAGTGAGAACAATTGAATCATCATGTCTTTTGAAGAATGACCTAGCCTGAAACTTTCATAGGACTCGAACATTAGAACCTGGAGTAGCCATCATCTGGACAAGCTCAAGAAGCCATTTGGTCCGTCCTCCTTGTTTTACTTTAACAGTGACAGTGAGTAATTTTAACCAATAAGATGAAATCTAATAATGCAGTTTCTAATATCCAATCACTGCCTCTTTCATTTCTCCTATAAAATTAGATAATACTAGCAGTATACCAGCAGCGGCCCAGTGGAAGTATTTGGAATGGGCTCAAGGAGCAAGGCAAAGTAGAGGTTCTAGCCTGGCCAGTAATCCGTTGTGGGGTTTTAGGGGAGAAGAAACCCATGGTTGGGATGGCTCTATTGAAGAACTGAAAGTCACTTCTCACTGAGGCTGTTCTTAACCTAAATCCAGCTCTGTCTAGATGTACTAGATTTTACAACACCTATGTCATCATTTTAGAGGCCAAAGTGGTTATTTAGTTTTCAATTTTGTTTTGAGACAGGGTCTCACTCTGTCACCCAGACTGAGTGCAGTGGTAAGATCAAGGCTCACTGGAGCCTCAACCTTCTGGGCTTGAGTGATCCTCCCACCTCAGCCTCCCAAGTAGCTGAGACTACCGACATGCACTACCATGCCTGGCTAATTTTTTGTTTTTTTGTAGAGTTGGAGTCTTGCTATGTTACTCAGGCTGGCCTTGAACTACTGAATGCAAGTGATCTTCCTTCTTTAGCCTCCCAGAATGTTGAGATTATAGGTGTGGGTCACTGTGCCTGGCCAGAAGTGGTTGTTCAGGATGAAATTATGCTTTTCATAGCCCATAGATTCTTCATGACCTGCCCCTGCCTGTTTTTCTGTCCTTGTTCATCTTCTTTCCTTCCCTTTTCTGCCTTGCTCTGGCCCTACTAGCTATTCTTTGCCTCAGAACCAGCTCTGCACATTCCTACCTTATGACCTGTGCATTTGATCTTCCCCCTTCTTGGAATACTCTTCTCCCAGGTCTTCTTATGTTCTCTCCTTATCACTCAGATGTCCCTTCTAATCTTCTTAAACTCTCCCTTCTCCATCCTACCCCTTGCCCTAGACACTCTAGCATTTTACCTTATCTGGTTCATAGTAATAATATTTAAATAATATTTTTTTGTTTTCATGTTTGTCCTCCCCAACAAGAATATGTGTCCTGAAGACTTTGTGCTGTTCACTATTGTATCCCCAGCCCCTGGGACAGGATTTGGCACAATTAGGTGACTCTAGTCTGCTGCTAATGCCACCTGTGTTGGTCTCAGTGTTACAGGGATTTTGATAACATACTGTAATGGAACATAATGAGTTAACAAATAGTATTTTATTAAGATGGTATTCAATTTAGCCTTTTCA
This sequence comes from Callithrix jacchus, assembly GCF_049354715.1. NCBI lineage: Eukaryota > Metazoa > Chordata > Mammalia > Primates > Cebidae > Callithrix > Callithrix jacchus. The sequence continues at coordinate 67,998,793 of NC_133510.1, read as the reverse complement.
CGCTTTATGCTCTTTATACCGATAATGTCAGGGTCTGGAATCCTACATCTTAGCAGAACCTCCTCTGGCTCTATGTTTTTGTTTCTATGAATTTGCAAGATGACTGTAGGGTCCAGCCCTACAGGGTTCTGTGAGCCCCTCCTGTCTGGTGCAGAGACGAGAAATTATAGAAATAAAAGACACAAGACACAGAGATAGAGAAAAGAGAGTTTGGGCCCAGGGGTCTATTGCTACCCAAATCGTGGAGACCAGCAGTGGCCCCCAATGCCTGGACGCTCTCACTTTTATTGAGTTGCAATCTGGGGGCAGGGTAGGTAGGGCATGGCCTTGGTGGTCGGTGACTGGGGATAGCGTAGATAGTGCATGGCAGTGATAGGATCAAGTACATCACGTGTCATTCAGGTAAGGACTCAGGAATTTCGGGCCCCCAAAGTGAGGTAAGGAACATAATGCATCAGCACCTTTTCCATACTTATCAAGAAAGAACTAAAACATTTAAGTTTTATATTACTATTGCTGATTATCTTTTCTAAGACTAAAGGAACCAGGTACAGAAGTAGAACATAAGAGTAAACATGGAACGTGACCACTGAAGCACAGCATCACATAGAGACAATTAAGCCCCTGGATATCTGTGGGTCTACCTGACAGCCATCAGGCCTTACCACAAGAGCCCGGAGAAGCAGAGTTTTCGCCAAACTTCCCCAGGAAGGAGTTGTCTTGGCCATTTTGGACATCTCCTTCCCTAGCTGGCTAAACAGTGGGCGCTTTCACAGCACTGGCACTGCCGCACATCTGAGGCATCCTCCAGCAGCCCTTATGCATGCATGACAGAGGGCTTAGAGCATCTTGCCTTAGTGTCATTAATTTCACAATGTCACCCCCAGGTTCACACTTCTGACCTGAGAGGCATTAGTAAAAGAATTAAGATCACCTATGAATAACCAAGATCACATATGAATAGCTAATAACTACTACAGTTATATTTCTAGTTACTTTCTTCTTCATTATTTATATGGAAATAGGCTGAGGCCTTTTGCTCCAGCCTTGGTGCTTATGGAATCTCCTCCCTACAGATGACTACATTATGTTCGGGAATCTGCCTGTTAAAAATGACCTGAGATATGCACGAGGCAACAGAGGACTCTCCTGAGGCAGGAGAGTAAGAAGTGTGATTGTACCAGATACTAAACATTTTATCCTCCTGCCTCTCATCTGCTAGAGATTCTAGCAGATCTCTGATCATCTTCTCCTCTAATCCTCACTGTTTCTTTTTTATTTTGCTTTATCACTTTGGAATTTGGAAAACAGGGAGAGCAAATAAAAGGAGAGACAAATAGAGAAAGAGGTGTTAGAGTGGTACCCAAGGCACTTTAACCTGATTTGGAAGTGGAGAGCACTGTCCAAAAAGTTGAGTGCAGCTTTAGGAAACCCCATTACTGGGAAAAGAAGAAGATAAAGAGTTGGCAACTCTTCCCATAAAGTCTCTTTCTCGGGGAAGTCTTCCTGATGAAGCGCTCCATTCTCAGGTCAGTTAGGACTTCATCAATCTTCCCATCCTATGGTGTGTACTTTATTTACCCTAAACACATTCACTTTGGTTACATGTTCCTTTTGTGGCCTCTTTCAGGTCACAGGCAGAGGCCCTCTTAGGTCAGATTATATACTCCTGAAGAGGTCGTAAGGGCTTATGCTCTGCAGGGAGATACTTAAGAGATATTCTATTTGCTGAACATTTGTGGAACAATGACCATGTGTGAAACATTGTACTTCATTATATAGGCATTCTGAGAGAAAGGTCTAACCTGGGACACTGAGGAGCTTGCAAATGAAGAATGGAGAATAAGAGAGATAGCTGCTTAACTTTAATACAAAGCAGAAATAAGTACATGAGAAAAGCACTAACCAAGGGTTCTGGGAATCTATCTATCTATCCATCCATCCATCTATCTGGAGATAGGGTCTCATTCTGTTGCCCAGATTGGAGTACAGTGGTGTGATCATAGCTCACTACAGCTTTGAACTCCTGGACTCAAATGATCTTACTACCTCAGCCTTCCAAATAGCTAGGACTATAGGTGCATGTCACCACACCTGGCTAATTTTTTTTTTTTTTTTTTTTGCACCAATGAGGTCTCACTAAGTTCCCCAGGCTGGTCTCAAACTCCTGGCCTTAAACAGTCTTCCAGCCTTGGCCTCCCAAAGTGTTAGGATTGTAGGCTTGAGCCACTGTGCCTGGACTGGCACTGGGAATTTAAAGGAATGAGGAAGCACATCTGATGGGGGAGATCAGAAATAATACCAAGAAGGAAGATGCATTTGCAGTGCATCTTGAGTAAGTGAGCCAAGTCAGTGTCCAGAAAGCCTTGGCACATTTGTGGAATAGCGGTTTGGTTCTGATAGAGAAAAGAGTATGAGGTGATGGTGGGTACAGCAGCCAAGGCCATGAAGAGGAGATGGAGTCAAAACCAGGCCATTCGGTTGCTGGGGTACATGACAGGTACATATCTCTGGATTCCCCCCCTCCAAAATGTTGATTTTCTGTGAGCTTGTAGGATTTCCACTTTTTATTTCTCTTGAGCTTGTTACTTAGTTATTGAGAGGTCTTTCATTTTATTTTCCCACTGAATATATAATTTGTACTAAAAGAAGAAAAGACTAAAAATGAGGTTGAGTACTGAGCTTGAAGATCCTGAATTCATATGGGTGAGCCATGATCAGAGCTGTAACTAGGAGGATTTGTTTGCAGGGTTAATTTAGTGTGAGAGACGGAAAGGAACCCCTGCTTTGTCCAAGTGGGTGGTTTAGTGGCCTTAATCTATAGAATGTACAGTGATGGAGAAAGAAAGTGGAGTTGAAAATCTAAGGTAACACTCAGGTTTCAAGCCTAGGAAGTTGAGAGAATGGCAAGGCTGTGAATAGAAACACTGAATGAGTATAAGACTGATTTGAGATGGAGGATGGTGACTTTGCTTTGTGACATGTTCAATCACCGTAGATAGAGATTTGAAGGCCATTTGTAAACATGAACTTTGAAAATAGAAGTGTGTTTAGCACTAAAAAGAGAGAAGAAAAGGGCCAAGGACAGAAATCTGAGGAGCCTTCCTTTGGTGGCTTGTTGGGGGTTGGAGCAGCACAGTCAGAGAAGTGAAAGTGAACCAGGGGAGGGCAGTGGCACCGCAGCTCAGGGAGCCCAGAGCATCCAAGTGGTTTGGATACTGCCTGCAACATGGTGGGCTCTCAAGAAAGTCTTTTGAACTAAGCTGAGAGAGATGTAAGATGATGGAGATTTGGTGAATGAGTGATGTGGTGTCCCTACCGAGGGAAGCTTCAGCAGAGACGGGTCAGAAGCCATATGCAGAGGCTGTGGAACAAGGAACTGGTAAGGAAAGGGAGTTAGGGTGTGACTGTTTTTGGAAATGGTTTGATAGAGAAGGAAAGAGGACATGGGAGAGTAGCACTGCTTGGGAAGATTTCTTTTTAAGAAGTCAGGAAAAACCTGTGGCAGGGATGGATGGAAAGGAGAGACTGAGGATAACAGAAGCAACAGGACCCCAGGAGAGTGAGAGGCAATGGGATAGAGTCATACTCATTAACATACTCAGTTTGCAGAGGAGAGCAAGCCAGACTGAGGAAGAGAAGAACTTCTTCCATCTCTTCTCAGTAAAACCTGAAGTGAGGGCTGGGTACAGTGGTTCATACCTGTAATCCCAGTGCTTTGGGAGGCCGAGGCCAGAGGATCGCTTGTGCTTGGGAGTTTGAAACAAGCCAGGGCAACATGTAAGGAACTCGTCTCTGCTAAAAATCAAACAAATTTCCAGGGTGTGGTGGTGCACACTCGAGGTCTCAGCTATACAGGAAGATCACTTGAACCTGAGAGTTTGAGGCTACAATGAGTGGTGATCACACCACTGCACTCTAGCTTGGGCAACAGAGTGGGACTCTGTCTAAAAAAGAAAGGAAAAAAAAAAAAAAGAAAATTTAAAAACTGATGGAATGTCACCTGTTCTCAGCAGGAAGGAATGTAGATAAGGTTGTGGATTTGAAGACAGTGGGCAAGGATTAGAACAGCTCCTTTGGTGGAAGATGTGGGGACTGGGTCTGAGATCTAGAGGGCTGAGCAGCAGTAACCAGGCAGAAATGGGAGAAGACTAAGGCACGGTGCACTGGGCCTGGGAACATCAGCAGCCCCAAAGCTACTGATTCTGGGCTCCGGGTTTGGCAGGAAGGCAAGGGGAAGCCAGGTAGAGGTGACAGAGACCTGGAAATCAGGATCAAAACCAAAGCAGGCTTATTGAAAGAATGAGGCTGGATGTGGTGGCTCATGCCTGTAAACCCAGCGCTTTGGGAGGTGGAGACAGTAGGATTGCTTGGGGCAAGAAGTTTGAGATCAGCTTGGGCAATGTGGCAAGACCCCATCTATGGCAACACCCTGTCTCTACAAAAAATTTTAAAAATTAGCTGGGTGTGGTGGTACACACCTGTATTCCTAGCTACTTGGGAGACTGAGGTGGGAGGATTGCTTGAACCCAGGAGTTCGAGGTTGCAGTGAGGTATGACCATGCTGCTGCCCTCTACCCTGGGCGACAGAGTGAGATACTGTCTCAAGAATAAAAAGAAGGAATAGGAGTGGAGGAACCAAGGAGGGAACACTATTGGGTCACTTCTTTTCTTATGTTCCCCTCTCTTTGTACAATATTTAATGTCTTTTTTTTAACCCTAACCTCACCCTTCTCATGACTTATAACTAGTCTCTTTTAGTATTATTCTAGATTGTATATTCTACAATGCAGACAATAAAATAATGGAAGGTGATCCTAGGATGAATACATCCGAGGCTGTTACAGCTTATTCTAGGCATTGTGTTAAGCATTTTGCATGTAAAACCTTATTTACTACTTATGAAAACTCCAAGCTTTTAATATTTAATATTTAAATAACAAGCTTTTAATATTTCTTCTTAAAGATGAATCACAGAGAGATTAAATTATTCAAGGTCACATGGCTAGGGAATGATGGAATTGAGTTTTGGACACAGGTGGGCTGATTTGAGCCTTACCTGTGCTCTTAACCACTTTTCTGCCTCCCTGCCAAGACCTGCCACACTTGTTATAGAGCAACTATGTTGCAACTGTGTTGCCTTTTTAAAAAATCACTCAATCCCAGCACTTTGGGAGGCTGACAGGCAGATCACGAGGTCAGTAGTTCAAGACCAGCCTAGCCAACATGGTAAAACCCCGTCTCTGCTAAAAATATAAAAATATACAAGTATGCACGGTGGCGCATACTTGTAGTCCCAGGTACTTGGGAGGCCGAGGCAGGAGAATCGCTTGAACCTGGGAGGTGGAGGTTGCAGAGAGCTGAGATCACACCACTGCACTCCAGCTTGGGCAACAGAGTAAGACTTCGTCTCAAAAAAAAAGAAAATCACTCAAATTATCATTGTCATAACAATAACTAACATCTGAATCAGCCTTTACAATTTGCAAAGCACATTATTTCTTTCAGTCTTCACGAGATCTCTGTGAAGTCTGCAGGCATGTGCAGCATGAAGGAAGAGACCCTCAACTCCAAAATCTCTATATCTTTACTCCTGGAAGTCTTTGAAATTTTGTTATTTCAGAGTTGTGACCAGGCCAAAGAACTGTGACATTTTTTCTTAACTATGCTAGGTTTTTTTTTCTACTAAAGGAGTTCTCTCCACAGACCTTCTACTTCTTTCCAGGTCATAGAACTCTGTACGTGGGAGTTCGGATGCCGCTGGGCCGGCAGAGTCATCGGCACCACCGCACTCATGGCCCGAAGCACCGGAGGCGAGGGCGGGGCAAAGGAGCCAGCCAGGGGGAGGAAGGCCTGGAAGCCCTGGCCCACGGTAACAGCCTTGGGAGACTGGGAGATGAAGGGCGGGTTTCCATGGCCCGGAGGCATGGGGAGTCTGAGAGGACATGTGACTGACATTAGCAGCTGGTCTTGATTCTCCAGCCCTTTGTAGGATTTTCAGAGCTTGATTCCAAGAAGAAATGCCTCTTAAGAGTCAAAAATGTTTTCATGAAAACTTCATGGTTCTGACCCCCTAAAATCAGTATCATAATAGGTAAAATCCCTTGCTAGAGAATTAGCCAATCGTTTTGATCAAATTCATCAGTTTTCCAGTTTCTTGTGGGTTTTCTTCAAATGGTCTTCATTCATAAATTTTCTCCCCATGAAACTACTTGTACAGAGTAGCTTTTTCTCTGAGAATAAAGAAATCTTTTTCATCTGCATTTGTGTGGCTGTCTATATATATCCCTAAAGTTGTTAGGTAAGGCAAAATGATATTTCTGTTCTAAGTGTGAGGCTAGAGCAGACCTTTCTCTTTGGTTGATTTCCTAGACACACCATCTCAGCGTGTTCAGTTCATTCTTGGCACCGAGGAAGATGAAGAGCATGTGCCTCATGAGCTGTTTACAGAGCTGGATGAGATCTGTATGAAAGAGGGAGAAGATGCTGAGTGGAAGGAAACAGCCAGGTGAGGCCCTAAAATGGCCTGCATCAAGATCTGCTTGGGTAGGCAAATGTGTACCTTTCAGCAAGTGACAGTCCTGCCTGCTTTGTTTCTTCTTGGGAGAAGCTGTGACTGACATGGGGACTGACATTCTAGGGTCTCTGGTGGAAATCTTTGATGTTGGCCTTTATGTGATGCCTTTGTGATACCTATGCCAGTTAACCTGGAGCATGGGATTGGTGAAATAAACAGAGGATATTCAAGGGGTCTCCTCTAATTTGTTTGGGGCTCAGAGTAAGTTTATGGGCTATCTTGGTATTACTGTAGGTCTGGCTTAGAAGATGTGGACAGGGCCACCTTGGTGGGGACCTAGTTAAGCAGACATAGTATAGGTCCAGACTTCTTCTGCAGGTGAACCACAGGGTTCAAATTCACTGGCAGTCAAGAGTTTTTGAGACTGTAACTTCCTCTGGGACAATTCAACCTCATAGAGACCCTTGGGATATAACCAGCCTGACTGTTGGCTTCCTGGAGTGATTGTAGAATAACTGCTTGTCTGAGACTCAAATCCCCGAAGAGCCCTCAGGAGGCATGTCTAGGCTCTTCTAGTAACTGACCAGTGAACTTTACAGATTATGCCTGAGACTCAGGGAAGGGGGGAGGTGGGTAATTAACAAAGCGTGGCTCTAGCTCTCACTGAAACAGCTCTTGCTGAATGCCTGCTGTATTGTGAATGTTATGGGTTGAGAGATTTAAATGGGCCAGTTGACCTGGTATCAAGTGAAAAGGAAATTAGTCTTTTGTTATTCGGTCTTGACATACTTCTAAAGGTCACAAAGAACACTGAACACTAAAGGTCACACAGGACAGAGATAAAAAGAAAAATATCATTTTATTAATGTGATTTGTCAATGTGTCCAAGTAATAGAGATTAAATCTATTTTTTAATTGTACAGGTAATGCATGCTCATTATAGAACTTTTAAGAATAAAGATAAGCAAAAAGAAGAAAAAAATTATCTGTAATCCTGTAACTGCAGGGTTAATGAGGAGTATAATATTTGGTGTCTTATACATGTATGTGTTTGACTTTAAAATTTTTCTTTAAATAAGAATGGAATTAAACTATACTCAGTCTTGCAGTGTTCTATTACCTGCTTTTTTAACTTACCAATGTACCCTGAACATATAGATTAGATTTTACAGTGCTCAGTATGACTATTCAGATAGCTTCCTCTATGGCTTACGTTGAAGATTCTCTCTTGAAAATTCCTCATTTTCTATCTTTGGCATCTAGCTATTTGTAATGCTTTCAGGTGGCTGAAGTTTGAAGAAGATGTTGAAGATGGAGGAGAACGCTGGAGTAAGCCTTACGTGGCAACCCTTTCATTGCACAGTCTGTTTGAGCTAAGAAGCTGCCTTATTAATGGAACAGTCCTTCTGGATATGCGTGCAAATAGCATAGAAGAAATTTCAGGTAAATTGGGGAAGGGAAAACAGAGAGACTTTCTTATACATTTAAGAAGTGTGGGAGGAAAAAAGAGTGTGGTGTGGCAGAAAGAATACGGTGGCTTGTATGTCCTTGGGTAAGCCACAACCTTCCTAGCCTCAGTGTCCTTGGCTGTGGGAAGGGTTTCAGGTGAATATATGACTCTACCTACTAAACAGGTGTATTATGGGATTCAAATGACATGGTGTTAAATTTTCATTTGTCTGTTCATTCAGCAAATATTTTATTTTGTATCTGCTATATACTTGATGACGTGCTAGGCAAGGGGGAATAAAGTCCCCTCGGGTGCAGTGGCTCATGCCTGTAATTCCAGCACTTTGTGGGGCTGAAGTGGGTGGATAACTTGAGCTCAGGAGTTCCAGACTAGCCTGGTCAACATCGTGAAACCCTGTCTCTACAAAAAATAGAAAAATTAGCTGGGAGTGGTGGCTTATACCTGTAGTCCCAGTTATTCAAGAAGCTGAGGCACGAAGATCGCTTGAGCCCTGATGGTCAAGGCTGCAGTGAGCTGAGATTGTGCCACTGCACTCCAGCCTGGGTGACAGAGTGAGACCCTCCCTCTTAGAAAAAAAAGGAAGAAACGGTTCCTGCCTTCAAGGAGCTCACCCTCAAATGGGGGAATAGCCATGGAAATGACAATTAAAATAAGTGCAACAACAGAGAAATGCTTGATAGTAATTAGGGAAAGGGGCAACTGGAGGTTGTGTGTAGAAAAAAGAGTAAACAGAATTAAAGACTTTTAATTATAGCATCTAGGGCAGATATGCAGGAGCTTGAGCCAAAGTGCCCCTACTTCTTCAGTAAGATGTGAAGGGGAGATGTCTGATTGTGCTTCCTGAAGTGATTGAGTGTTAAGTTAGTATATTTGGGGCCTGGATAGAGAAACACCTGGGCGTATGAGGGACTTTTCCCTTGAATTGGTTCTGTTTGGCTGGACAGGTTAAAGAAATATTTCTCCAAACCTTTCTTTATTTCAAGCATTCAAGTAATTCTGTCTCTCTGGGATCACAGGAGGACCCAGGGGAGGGTAAGCACTGATGGGATATTGGGTCCCCTTCTTTTTCAAGAAGGTGCCTCAGAAGTATCGCTCTGACTGCCTGGGAAAGATGGAATTCTCATGTGTACCATTGGAGTCCCATTTTGCTAACTTTTGACTATTTGTCTGAAATTCCATGAATGTCCCTTAAAAGGTTGTTTGTTAGGGAGAAGAATCCCTGGGAGCTATTGAAGCTGTTTAAAACTCTTTGTAAACAACAGCAGCCACTGGAGAGTTTTGGACAGGGTAATGATCAATCAGATTTTGCGTATTGTAAAGATAATTATGACAGTTCAGTTGAAGGGAGAAATGCATTAAGCTATTGCAGTAGTTCAGGTGAGATGTCACCTGCACTGTAGGCAGTGATAGTAAGAGATGGCTAATTTTTCTCCTGAGAACTTTAGGTGATAAGAGAGACAGGAGGCAGTAGATAGAGGGAGACATGAGGTGTATGTTCTTTCTTTTTCCCCCGAGATGAAGGGTCCTAAAGCATGATTAGAATATTGGGGTGGGGTGGGGAAGGAACCAATGCATATAAAGGTTAAACATATAGAAATATGGCTCTTCAGCTTAATTATGGAATAGATTAGCCTCATTTATTCCTTCTAGTACTTGGATAGTCATGGATGGAATTAGAAATTGAGGATAGGTTGAGAGTTTTGGGAGGCTTTTGAAGTATTATGTAGAACTGAAGTAAAAGTGCTATGATTCTTCACATCAGGTACCTAATATAGTCATAATATTTTAGTGATAAGGATCAGTAAAGTATATCAGGAGAATCAGCACTCTCTCTATATTATCTCATTTAATTTTCTGTAATACCCTCTAACGTAGGTAATATGAGTTCCATGTTACCGATGAAGAACTGAGGTGTAGAGAGAGTATGTATCTTGCCCAAGATCACACAGCTAGAAAGTGGTGGAAGAAGGAAGGAATGTAGGCCTTTAACTCCAGAACATACTGGAGTTATACTGATAACTTCTATGTTTACTGACACTTATCACTAGGTATTGAAATTTTTTTCCCCTCAACTCCGTTGGCCTTGATAGGTTTCAAGGTGATGCTTATTGGTAATTGTCTGGGGTGAGTGGTTAGTTAACTTAATTTTTCTTATAGATTCCTCTTCTAAATAGCCCTTTGGAGTTCTACAGTTATAATTCTTCTTGACAATCACAGCAATGTCAAAATCTTGGAGGAAGGGAATGTAGGAAAAATTTAGCAGATGACAGAACAAAGTAGGTAATAATGTGAGCTTTCAAATTATATAGTCCTGAATTTGAATCCCAGCTCTGCAAACTACTAGATGTAAGACCTTGGAGAATTTTCTAGCATTTGGGCCTCAGTTTCCTCATTTGTGAAAATTTTTGTACTAGTACTCAATAGTTTCTATGCCTAATCATAATAATTTGTTGCATGAATAACTTTTCACAGTCACTATCATCAAATAGCACTTTCCAACATGAAGCTGAAATTGTACCTCAATAGCTCTAGTGGAGCTGCTTCCCCCTACTCCATGCCTTTACCCCATTCCACCTGATGTTGGCCTCCTTGGGTTTATTAACCCTCAGTCTTAGTGTTCATGTGAGTGCCTACTTTCTAGACCTGATCCTGGATCAGCAAGAACTGTCCAGTGACCTGAATGATAGCATGAGGGTTAAAGTGCGGGAAGCCCTTCTCAAAAAGCATCATCATCAGAATGAAAAGAAGAGAAACAACCTCATTCCCATTGTTCGCTCCTTTGCTGAGGTTGGCAAGAAGCAGTCCGATCCACATTTGATGGATAAACATGGTAAGATTATTAGGTGATTTTTTTCTCTTTATTAATAAGAAATTTGGGAACTAGTTGGAGATGCTGACTTACCAGAGGTTGGGGCTGTATTTGTCTAATATGTTTCCATGTCCACTTAGGCACTTAGTACTTTTTGGAGACTGGTAAGGTAGGTGGCTGGGACTGCTGCCCATCTCTCTCTCAGAGCCCTAGGGATGCATTCCTCAGATAGTTAGTTCTCAGCAGACCTAAGGTGAGGGACTTATGCCCTAGGGTGGCCTCAGAACTGATGTAGCTTTTGAGAGATATCCATAATGGGGATAATTTGAGACCAGAGAAGGTAAATTGGAGCTTTTTAGGAGTAGACAAATGTCTTAGGTTAGGGAGGCAAAATACAGTAGTGGAGGCTCTTGAGTCAGACTTGTAGGCTTGTGATTCTGGCTTTACCACTCACAAAGTGTATGCCTTTGGGCAATCTACTAAGCCTCTTTAAGTCTCACTTTCTTTCCTATAAAATAAGAGTACAGATAGGACCTACTCTGTAAATTTATTGTGAACTTCAACGAGTTAATCTATGTAAGGTCCTTAGCCAGATGCATGGTGGATGATAAACACTCAGAATTTCGGCTGCTGTTTGGTTCCTTTTCCTGTGGCCAGGCAGGGCCTCATCTACACTCATTTCCTGAATATTACCCATACTGAAGCACCATGAGCAGGGGATATGCCTGGGAATCTATATTTTTGAAAAGTTTTCCATAGATGTCTCTCATAAGCATGTCTGGTTAAGGATCACTGCCCTAGTAGAGAAATAAAAGAGGGTCACAAATGTGTTCAGAAAGCAGGTGCAGAAGTAGTAAGAGCTCTGTCCTCCCTTTACCACTAACTAATAGGTAAGGAGAAAGGTGTATGTGGGTCTTGACTTTGTAGTCATCTTAACCTCTTCTCTATGTAGGCTTTGCAGGAGAAGGCAGAGCCAGTTGATGGATAGATGGGGTGTCAGAGGGGAAAAGCGCAGGTAATCAGGATTTTGATTGATTTTCTCCAAATAGGTCAAACTGTGTCCCCTCAGTCTGTTCCAACTACAAGTCTTGAAGTAAAAAATGGAGTGAATTGTGAACATAGTCCTGTGGATTTAAGCAAGGTGAGCAGAATCATGGGAAATTGGCTTCTAGGCCTAAGGTTATTTTTAGTGGAATCCAGAGTTCAATTTCTGGATTCTGGTTAAGGTTTAGTGTTTCAAGACACTTTTCCCAAGACTAGAGCCCTTTCGTCATAAAGGAGGCCCATCTGGGTATGTCTTTTCCCTTCTACTTCAGCCTGGATGAAGCTGACTCAGCAGTTACTTCCTCCAGATTTAATATGCTGAAAACTGAGGCTAGCTACTGAGAATCTTCCCTAACACAGATCTCTGGATTTTTCAATTATTTTTTTGGTACCTGCTCTACAGCAGTTCTTCTCACCCCCAAGGGTTTTGCCAAAACAATATTTTGGATATCTATTTAGAGACAGATGTCTCCTAAGACTAACTCATGGTTGAAGCTCTCCTTGAGGACTGTGACTTTGGTATCTGAGGCCTTCTGCAGTAGCAGTACCTCACTGCAGCTTCTGGTCCAAGCCTTGGTCTCCCTGCCTCCAGCCTCTCCTTGCTCTGGTCTATCTTTAACCCTGTGTTTCTAAAACACAGATAGTGTCATATCACTTTCTCTGTAAGGCTCTTCATTTTATTTAGAGAACCTGAAACCTCTGACAGAACATTTGAGTATTTAAAAAGGGAAAGAATGTGACCCAGAGCTTCAGAAACACTTCTCTTGGAGGTAGCTTGGAGGAATGGGATTGAAATCATAATAGCTAGTTTTAAAATCTGAATTTATACCTTAAAAGCTCTGTGGTTCTGGGCAAGTCAACTTCACCTCTCTGGGTTTCAGATGCTTCATTTTTTGTCTTTTAGTGGGATGAATACAATCTGTCATATCCTCCTCCTGGGGTTTTTGTAAGGATTAAATAAAATAGTGTGAGAAAACATTTGCTAACCGTAAAATGACATATGAGTGTATGGTATGAGGAGGGTGATTGATATTTACGGTGATAGGGCCAGGTGCAGTGGCTCACACCTGTAATCTCAGTACTTTGGGAGGCTGAGGTATGTGGATCGCATGAGACCAGAGTTTGAGATTAGTCTGGCCGACATGGCAAAAATCCATCTCTATTAAAAATATAGAAAAATTAGCTGGACATGGTGGTGCATGCCTATAATTCTAGCTACTAGGGAGCCTAAAGCACAAGAATTGCTTGAACCTGGGAGGCGGAGGTAGCAGTGAGCTGAGATTGTGCCTCTGCACTCCAGCGTGGGTGACGGAATTAGACTCTGTCTCAAAAAAAAAGTAAATAAAAAATTTAAAAATGATATTTTAGGTGGTAGTTCCCAAGTTGTCAGAGGATTCTTTTGGACTTTCAGGTAGACCTTCATTTCATGAAAAAAATTCCTACGGGGGCTGAGGCCTCCAATGTCCTGGTTGGCGAGGTGGATATTTTGGACCGTCCCATTGTTGCCTTTGTGAGACTGTCTCCAGCTGTTCTTCTCTCAGGCCTAACAGAAGTGCCAATCCCAACAAGGTAAAGGCAAAGATAAAACTCATGCATTCTATCCAGAGTTCAAATTTATGCAGTGCTGGTAGAAGAAACCAGTTAATATCGAAATTTAGAATTAATTAATTTTAGGAATGGTGTTTACAATTCAGCAGAAAAGCCAGATGTGCTGGTGTGTGCCTCTAGTCCCAACTACTTGAGAGGCTGAGGCAGGGGGATTACTTGAGCCCAGGAGTTTGAGCCTTCAGTGAGTTAGAATCCTAGGATTGCACCATGGCACCCCAGTGTGGGCAACAGAGTCAGACCCTGTCTTAAAAAAAAAAAAAAAAAACCGCAGTAATCTCAGAAAATGAGGTATATTTGATTAACTGCCATGAAGAAGAATTCTGAGATTTCTGAGGCTGTGACTGCACAGCACCTAAAGCCCTGGAAATAGAGAATTGAAGAGCATTCAAAGGACATAGCAAGGGCCAATAACTTGTTAAAATAGGAAGCCAAGTGTTATCTTCTCAGTTCTATAAAGCCATATCACAGGGAAACGCCTCTTAATGAAGGTATTTGTTTCTCTTTACACAATTCTGGCAGGGTTTACATGGTTTGCAAATGTGCACACATTTGTTCAAAAGGCTGTTCATACACTCTGAAGGTGGTGATGCTGGTGATTCAGAGCCCTGCTACTTACAGGGAGTATTCAGATGTCCAGAACACAATTTAGACTCCTCTGTAAGGCTTGATCATTTCAACCTTCTCTCCCCATCATTTTCTTATTAGAAAAATAAATGGAATTCAGATAACCTTGAATTTGCACCACAATGCCATGTTTTGAAAAAACGTCTTTTCTACAGCTAGGAACCATAAGAGATATAACTACATTATTGAATGATGCCACACAATAGCATCAAATGCCCATAGTGGAGCTATTATTAGGTCAAGGCAACTCAAAGTGCTCCTTCATTACTGTCTCCTTTTTTTTTGAAGGTACAGTGATGATTTCTGTATGACAGGAGAGAGAAATCTTATGCTATTTAGACAGGACTAAGATGGCACTCCTTTATATTTATTTACATCATTTCCTCCTCTGTGTGTTTTGCCAGATTTTTGTTTATCTTATTGGGTCCAGTAGGGAAAGGTCAGCAGTACCATGAGATTGGCAGATCCATGGCCACCATCATGACAGATGAGGTATGTGCAACTTCTGCTTCATTCTTCCCATCTCATAAATATTTATTGAATGTTTACTCTGTGCCAGGCACTGTGCTAGTTGTTGGGGATAAAATACTTTCCATTGCAATGTCTGCTGGGAAGTAGTTCAACTGAGAGCCTAGTGTAGAAGGACCAAGCTCTAGCGGATTTTTCTTCCTATGTTATCTCCCATGTTTTGAGTAATCAAGGATGCAGAGAAATCTTTTTCTGGGGAAACTATTGCTGTCATGTAGGATATATAGAGAAATATATTAAGGTTGGCTTAACTTTCAAGAGAAGATGGTTAATTAAATACATTCAAGCTATTTACATAAAGAAACCTCACTCCTGTTCCACTAAATGAGATCAGTTTGTGTAAGCTCATGGGTATGACCTCAGGCAGTGTAGTATGAATGTCTTAACTAGTCTGTACCAAAACAACCAGACAATTTGACATTGTATTGAACCCACAGTGCATCCTCTGGAAAGAACTGCACCACTCTGTAAGCTGCAAAGTAGGACTTTCAAGCCATATGCCTTAGGGAGAAGAAGGAGGTGTGGTCTGTTTTTTTGTCAGCTTTCTTTGATTGAGAGGCTTAATTCATGGAGGACCTTCACCAGTAATTCTAGCCCGTGTTTCCAACCTTTATGATCAAGAAAATTTTCCTCTCAACCTGGGAAAGCTGATGAAAAAAATATTTCTTTCATACATCTTGTTTTTCCTTCCATCCTTTGTGGAGATAACATATTTGTATACCTTTAGAGTCATGTCTTACCTCTTCTTATACTAGCAGACGTATATTTAGTTCTTTTTGATGCATCTCATTTCTACACTTGTTTTTTAAATCCTTTTATCCTTATACTTCTCTAAGTGCTAAAGTTTCTGCATCTCAGATCCCCCTAATAGACATAAAAATCAAGAGGTTTTATCCATTTTTCACCAGATCCATTGGTGATTGTTTCATGTAAAGTTTCTCTTAACTTTCCTGAGGGTTTTTTCTTCTCTGTAGATTTTTCATGACGTAGCATATAAGGCAAAAGAGCGAGATGATCTCCTTGCGGGGATTGACGAGTTCCTTGACCAGGTGACGGTGCTCCCTCCAGGAGAGTGGGATCCCTCCATTAGAATTGAGCCACCCAAAAATGTCCCTTCCCAGGTAATGTATGCACGTCACCCAGTGTGACTATTGTCACTGACTGCCCACCATGGACAAAGCAAAGACCATATGGGTATATGCTAAATATATCAAGATGCAGCCCTCTTTTGGTGCACCTAGAATGTCAAAACAGTAATAAAAATGACTTTGGGCTGGGTGCGGTGGCTCATGCCTGTAATCCCAGCACTTTGGGACACGGAGGCAGCTGGATTACCTGATGTCAGGAGTTCAAGACCAGCCTGGCCAACATGATGAAACCCTGTCTCTACTAAAAATACAAAAATAAGCTGGGCATGGTGGTGCCTATAATCCCAGCTACTCAGGAGACTGAGGCAGGAGAATCACTTGAACCTAGGAGTTTGAAGTTGCAGTGAGCTGAGATGGTGCCACTGCACTCCAGCTTGGGTGGCAGAGTGAGACTCCATCTTAAAAAAAAAAAAAAAAGAAAGAAAAAGATATAAATTGGCTCAGGGCTCAGGTGTGATGGCTTCAGTCGGGATTACCTGGGGATGGATTTTAAGCCAAATTTTGAAGGATCGATATGAAATGGCAGAGAAGAGAAGAGAAGAATAGAGAACATTTACTGGGACTACATTGTATGCAAGTCATCAAATGAAAAGAGCAAGTTGTATAGAGAGAGCAAATAGAGTATCTGTTATTTTTCTGACATATTAAAGATGGGAAAGGAGCTCCTACTATGTACTAGACACCAGCCAGGTGCTTTATATATGCAAATTCAGCCTTCTCAGGAACATCCCTCAAAAGGTACTGTTATTTCTAGTTTTACAAATGAGGAATAAAACTACCTTCTAGGGCAAGATTTTAAGGTAAAGTAAGATTGCACAGAGGCAGATTTGAAACTGGAACTTAGGTCATATCTGATGCCAAAGCCCCCTTTTTTCTGTTTGCTGGCAAGGCATAGTTAGGAGTCAGGTACTATGGAACAGGAGGTGACATTATGCGGGTGTGTGTGTGCGTGTGTGTGTGTTTCAGTAAAGTCGATAAACTGCTTCAGTTAATGAATTTGAAAGCTACACTTGGGCATTTTTGGTTGCTTTTGGGTTATCCCATTGCCACTCCCCTCTGATAGCAGGAGGGAAAAATAGATGTTAACTTTACTAATTTTGTGGTCTTCTGTTAAAAGGAGAAAAGGAAAATGCCTGGAGTTCCGAATGGAAATATTTGCCACATAGAACAGGAACCACATGGGGGTCACAGTGGGCCAGAACTTCAGCGCACTGGGCGGTAAGTCCTGGGATGTTTCATAGCAATGCTGCTTCTTAGGTAGAAGTTATGTGAAAAAATGAGGCATCCTCTTTCTTTCAAACTTCTTCTTTGTAGTGGGAATTTATTGGCTGAAGAATGACTTTTCAAATGGAAACACTGACTAGAAATATTATGAATATATCAAATATCATATTCATTCATTCAAGTTTCTCAAATCACCTACCATGTTTTGTCTCACCTCCAGTCCTTCCTACCATGGTTCCCTCTGATTTGAACACTCTTCCTCTTCCTCATCTCCTGGCTAACTCCTACATATCCTTAGTCTCAGTTCTTGTGTCACTTCCTTTGGAAAGCCTTCCAGAACTCTCTGTGGATGAAGTCAGGTGTACCTGCTATGTAATATCACAGTATTGAGCTCTGACCTCCCTTCTCCACATTACAGCCTTTATCATACTTTATTATTATTAGTTGATTTATTGTCTTTTCTGCTAGACTGTTTGTTCTAAAACAGAAGGGGCTCATTATATTACTAGGACCCAGCACAGTGCCCTGAACAGAGTAGACTCTCAATATCTGCTAAATGAATGAATACCTTTAGAATGATGTCTGTTCTGTCGCATGGAATGGACTAGGTATGATAAATTTTGAGTGATCATTTTAGGTTAAGAAACTCCCTTAGGGCAGGAAGATAGGTACTATTTTAGGTGTGTGTGCCTCAGAATAGGCAATCTGCTCTTCTAGGCCAACTTTTTTTGGGGGGAGGGGAAGGAGTTTCACCCTGTCACCCAGGCTGGAATGCAATGGCATGATCTCAGCTCACTGCAACCTCTGCCTCCCAGGTTCAAGCGATTCTCTTGCCTCAGCCTCCCAAGTAGCTGGGATTAAAGGCACGTACCACGATGGCTGGCTAATGTTTTGTCTTTTTAGTAGAGATGGGGTTTCATCATGTTTGCCAGGCTGGTCTCGAACTCCTGACCTCAAGTGATTCACCCGCTTTTGCCTCCCAAAGTGCTGGGATTACAGGTGTGAACCACCATGCCCGGCCTCTAAGCCAACATTTTAAGGACAGATGTCCGAGGAGAAGGCAGGTGAGGGAAGCAGGTCCCTAGACTGGGAGGTTTTATTCCCTAAGTCAGAAAGTGGTAAAAGAGAATGATATTTTAGGTTGGTGTGACATTCAGAGGTGTCCCCAGATCATGAGAGAAGGTTGAGACTATGGCTGTGTCTCTGTTAAGCTGTACTGTTAAGAAGGTTCTGCTGGGTAGAGATTCTCAGGACAGGACTCAGATCATGGAAAGCAGCTTTTATGTCCTCTAACCTCTTGCTTTCTTCTTTCTGCCTCCTTGCTTGAGGCTGCTTTGCTTACTTTTCTGTCCTCAGCACTCTACCCAGTAGAAACTCAGGGTTGTTTTGGAATTGTGGAAAGCATTTTATTTTTCCAATCTTAGAAATTCAGGGAAAAGCCAGGAAAGGAGAGAGAGAAACAGGAGACAATGGCACTTGACTAGCAGTTGTCCTGTACAGGGGCATGTTTTCTGATAGGAAGAATGTATTGGAGTGTAGGGGAAGATGGCTGTGCTCTGGAAGGGAGCATGGGTGGAAAGAAGGTATTCTTGCAATGGAAGGGCCACTGAAAAGAGGGAGCAGCCTCCCCTTTAAAAAAACATTTTCTTTAAAGTTGGGAGAGGTCTGAATTGGGTGGGGAGGCCTGAATTGGGTATCGAGAGACAGTTCAAGGGAAGCATGTGTCCTTAGAAGGGGTTCCAGGATTGACTCTGTCCTAAAGGAGGTGGTAATTTTTTCAGGAAAAGGTTTTGAATATGGATTTGATATTTCAAAATTACAATTTATCTTTTGGACATAAAGGGTGTCCACAACTTAGTAACTTAGAGTTTGAAAGTAGCAGAATTTGGGCCAAGAAGGTTTCCCTCAAACCAATATCTGTGCAGAGGTGAGATTTTAGGTTGCTATTGGTGCCAAAGAAAATGAATAGATAAGAGGGGGTCACTTATAATCAATTCTGCATGGGGGTTTGGGAGACCATTAGATTGGATCTCAACAGTTATAAGATCTTGGAAATGGTGTCTGATGTCCCCAAGAAAATCCCATATTGCTAGAATCATCATCATATGCTTATTCACAAACCCCAAGTATCTTAATTCACAAATTCAAATAGAGTTTGAAAGAGTTATCTCATAATGTCAAGTCAGGAACTTCTGGAATTGACAAAAAAAGCTAAAAGGAAGCTCTAGGCTCAGAGCTTAGTTCTGCTTGATATGGGAGATGCTTCCTCTTTCTGAGCTCCTGTCATTTTCCTTAGAGCCCTTAGTAAAGGGCCTCAAGCCATATGACCTTCCTCCCGGTGTAGCACCTTAGGCAGGGTGACATAATGCCTGCATCAAGGATCACAGTTCCAGGCCAGGTCTGGCCTCTTTCTCAGTCTCAAATTATATGGGAGGTAAACGTGAGCCTTTTTTGCATATGGACATGCTCTACGTTTCTGTACTTTCCTGGACTGTACAAACTAAAACCACATTAGCCTGGGTTTTATAATTCTTCAGACTATTAGTTGTGTTTCTTTGAGGTGTAAAACTGTTTTATGCTTGCCATGCTTAACAACATTGGAGCAAAACTTAGAAAACATCTTAAGGAATATTATCCTTGTTGGATGGAGATGTATTTGAAGGCAGGGTGAAGTAGACTCTAAGAAGGTGGGAAAGGACTCCATGTATCTTTGGGACCTGTCAGCTGTGGCAGTCTCCCTTCGTAGCCATGGAAGAGCATATTCTTGTTTATTGGCAAAGCTGTCACCATTTAATTGGTATCAGATTCTGACTTACACAAGTAACATTCTTCACTGTTTAAAAAAATAAAGAAGGTGGGAAAGGAGACAAAATTAAATGGTACTCTGAGTTCTGTATGATCTGACCCTCCAAGCCAGGGTTAAGACAGATCTTGAACCTCCCTGATATTGACTAAGGCAGGGATGCCATAAGTTACAAAGAAGAAAGTATGATGAGAGTGTTCCTAGGCCAGAAGCTCCACAGCAAGGAGGGTGCCCTGGAAAGGGGTTTTTCAGGGTAGATTTATGTCCCTTATTGGGGATGCCACTTTTGGGAAGGGCCGATGGAAAAAGAATCAGGAGCTGCTATCTCGGTGATCCCCCCCACACTTCAAACAGGTTTCTTCCAAAGCATACCAGACAACTGGATGGCTGGCCTGTTTCTAAAGCCCTCTAGGGAAGGGCTCCTTAAGTCAATGCTCCAGAGCCTAGTGACCCTCTACGCAGGTAAGTCCTTTCTTGCATCAAGCTTAAATTAAGCTCATATCCCTGTGTGCCTCCTGCCCCAGAAAACTTGAATGTGAAGGACAGTGTTGAAAGGGAAAGGAAATCCCAAGTACAGATAGAAGCATCCATGCCTGACGAATATCTGTTGTAGATATGCAGTCATAGTCTGATTTTATACATGAATGATATAGGAGTCTGATTCCATAAAGTGTTCAGAAATTATTTTATTAATTTATAGTTATAACGTCCATATGAGCCTCAGATCTTTCCCTGGCTTTTAATCACTGCTAGATGCATAGATGTCTTCCCTTTCCCTTTCTATGGCTTCTCAGAAATCACATAAATCTTTTGTCTGTTGTTCACAGACACTCCTGTCCTCCTGTGTCTAGGGGCTGAGTAATCATGGCAGCATCTCAGGTAGCCTCAGAGAGAGAGAGAGTGAGAGACAGAGAGAGAGAGAGAGAGAGAGAGAGAGAGAGAGAGAGAGAGAGAGAGAGAGTGTGTGTGTGTGTGTGTGTGTAGGGAGTCACTATTATACAAGGAGATTCTTCTCACAGAATTGTGCTCTCCAGAGGAAGGTGACTGGTAATGAAGGGATAATCATATGGTAATAGGATGCTATGTTAGCTAAGAACCCAGAAATTCTTGAATCTTGCCCCAGACAAATGACTGGGGCCTATAAGGTTATTGATGGGCTGTTTAGCTAGAGGAGAAAGACAAATTGATGCTTTATTATTAACTGAAGTATTGGTCTCAAACCCTGAGGCAGAACTCTTATGATTTAGGCTAAACCAGGTAGATAGCTCCTTTACCTAAGCTAGGTTTGCCAGACAGGCTAAAATTAAGGCAGGTCACAGGCTGGCTTTGCTTCTCTTCCCTACGCCCAAACCCAGATTATGATGTTACTGCCTTAAGTTGAGGTGAATCCCAACTACACCCACCAGAAAGAGCAGGTGGATAAGTGTCTGTCCTGTGTCCACCTGCACACCCATTGTACTAGCTAGATGAGAGAGAGTGTTCAAGGGGAAACTGCTGGCTAGACCTTCTCCCCTTGCATACAGATCCCAGGCCTCATCATATTCCTTCAGGCTCCTAGGTAAGAGAAGGAAAGAAAGAGCTGACCAAGCCTCCTTCCATGAGAGAATAGCTTGTGGGTTTTAAAAAACAGCTTTTTATTATAGAAAATTTTAAACATATTAAAAAAAGAGAGACTAGTTTAATGAACCCTCATGTACCCATCAACTATTACCAACATTCTGCCAATCTTGTTTCATCTATTTCTTCCCACTTAATTTTATTTTTATGTTTTCTAGATTATTTTAAACCAAATCACCGACATTTTACCTGTAAATACTTCAGTATGTATCTCTTTGATTAGGACATCATGCCATTATCAAATCTAACAAAGTTAACAATTATTCTTTAAATTGTCTAATGCTCAGTTCATATTAAACTTTTTATGATTGTGTTAGCAACATCTTTTTAGAGTTCATTTGTTTGACATAGGAGTAAATCAAAGTGTGCGTTTGGTCATTATGTTCCCATTCTGTAGTAGTCCTTCTTCCTTGTTTTCTGTGCCATTGATTGGTAGAAGAAGACAGGGGATTTGTGCTATAAAATGCTGAGTGGCTCTTTCTGTTATTCACCTGACAACCCTTGTCCTGGTGCAGTGACTCCACTCTTAAAAAAAGTGACTGAACTGGGAGCACATTTCCTCCTTAGTGTGGGAGATCTTGGTCTTGGTCTGTCTCATCTTTGAGAAGAGGAAAGAGGCCCTGAAGTCCTGCCACCAAGTCCTGTTGATCCTACCTCCTGATTAGCTCTCAAATCCATCCACTTCTTATCCTAATCTATGCTCCATTCATCATACTACCACAAGAGTGGTCTTTCCAGAATGTGTGTTTGATGATGTCACCCCTCTGTTTACAGTTCTTCAGTAACTTGACATGCTATTAGGATGAAGTTTTAATTCCTTAAAATCATTTACAACGCCCTTTTGACTTAGCTTCTCCAGCCTTGTCTGTTGGCATTTACTCTTCACACTGTATTAGCCACTCATATCTCTCAGCACCTTGACTTACCATGCACTCTCGCCTCTAAGTGTCACCCATGCTGGCCCCTCTGCCTCATCTGGCTAACTCCCAGTCCCTCCCTGAAGTCATGGCTGAAATGCCCCTCCCTGCTCTATGCCACCATGGCACCCTCACAACACTGCCTGTCTCCTGCACTAGACTTGGTCCTGGAGAGCAGGGCTGTTCATGTCTTGCTCATTGCGGCATCTCTAGTACCTGACACAGTGCCTAGTACCAAGTATCTGCTCCTACTTGTCAATTGCATGAATGAATTATTATGCTAATTTCTCACAAGTAAGGTGAGTAGTTGTTCAGAGTAAGAAAGTGCATGTGATAGGGTCTTTTTATCTAGAAAACACTTAATAAAACTAATAATTTTAATACCTTAAGTTGGTTTTGCACATTTCCTCCTAACAGCTCAGAATCTAAAGTTTGAAGGTAATACTTGCTTTCATGTTAATTTTTTTGAAATTTTTTTCATTAAATGGATAATATGCATATCTAAATTAATTATTTGTATGTTTAGGATATTCATTCAAATTTACCATAAGTTATACCCTTGGTTGCGAAGAGACTCTGCTGACCTGAGAGTGATATCTGTACTGGGCCAAAGTCTTACCTCTAAACAGAGTGCATTTGAAATGCTTTCAAATGTGTGCTGTTCACATGCTTTTAGGAAGAAGGACTGCATTAGAGGCCTGTCTACTGTGTTTCCACAGGCTATTTGGGGGCTTGGTGTTGGACATCAAGCGGAAGGCCCCCTGGTACTGGAGCGACTACCGGGATGCACTCAGCTTACAGTGTTTGGCCTCCTTTCTGTTCCTGTACTGTGCCTGCATGTCACCTGTCATCACCTTTGGGGGATTGCTTGGAGAAGCCACTGAGGGACGCATAGTAAGAGTCCTTAACCACTTCGAATGGTCCCAAACAAGAACTAAAATATTGTGGCGGCAGCCAAGTCCACTGGGGGTGAGGGGGAATTACCCGGTATAGGACTGAAGAGATTGGATTTTTCCTCTGAATTATCATGGTCTTCTGACATCATACCAAAGAACAACACAGTTCTCTCTTTAGAACAGACTCTTCTGCTTGAACATCAGCTTCAGTAGCTGGTTGCTTAGTTGAGTTTTCTGTTGCCTCAGTGATGGAAAATGGATATATTGAAGCCATTTTAAAATAAGATTTAAAGTGACTCTGTATGTGAGCTTGTAGTGTGAATGGTATCACTGTGCTTTCTATATGTTTTCAAATACTGAATTGAGTCACTGAAGAATAGGAGTTAGTTAAGGAATGATGTGTCAGTAGATCTGGGCACCTGAATTATTAAAGTAGTATCTGTTTACAGGAGTATTAGATGGTGTGTACATATCACTCTTGCTAAGATGAAATATAAGCAAATGGCCATCAGGGCACACAGGAGAGCTAAGTCAGGAATGTACCTAAGCCAACGTTACTCGTATTGATGGGCTATGGACTCAGTGATGACTTTTTTTTCCTCTTAGAGTGCAATTGAATCCTTGTTTGGAGCCTCCATGACTGGGATTGCTTATTCCTTGTTTGCGGGACAGGCTCTCACCATCCTGGGAAGTACTGGGCCAGTGCTTGTGTTTGAAAAGATTTTGTTCAAATTCTGCAAGTAAGACATTTGTTTTTCTGAAAATTCTAACCATATTTAGTGATTATGCTGCCAGGGTTAAATTTCAGGGTTCTGTTTGAATACAGACAGGCAGTATGATTCTGGATTGTAAGAAACCTGAAAGGATAACAACATTTGGTCTGTTGTCCTGCCCCTAGGTAGCACCATACCAAAAATAGCAGATCTCCTATTCTTAAAGAGCTTGATTAATATCCCTCAGCCATTATTGAAGCGTTGACTTTTTATCTTTAAAAAGACTTTTCCTAGCTACTTCAAACTTCATCATTTCCATTGCAAGTCAGTTTGTAATTTGGCCTAATATCCCCCTTCATATATATGTGTATGTATATATGTGTGTATACATACACATATATTGCTAGCGATAGTGGGGCACAAGAGTGCTCTGGTTTTCCTACTTTTCCTATACAGTCTTCTCTTTTTTCCTTTTATATTTCAAGTAGCAGCGCATGGGACTAGGGCCAGCCCCTTTTTCTCTTACTACAAGGATAAGATCATAATTACATTAGGTAGTAATGGCAGGAATGTATGAGACAATTTCTTTTTTCAGTTTTCCTATCCTTGCCCATATCCTGTGAAGTGAATATGTATCACAACTGTGCCAGAGCATTATTTAGGAGTAAAATGCATGCAGTCAGAATTAGGATAAATTGGGTTCCAGTGCTGGTTTAGATGAGTTGAATTAACCACATTTCTGACTCCTTGTCTCTTAATACCATCAATTCATGCTTTCTGATGAACTTTGGTCTTGTTTCAGAGACTATGCTCTTTCATACCTCTCCCTGCGAGCTTGTATTGGACTGTGGACCGCTTTCCTGTGTATTGTCCTTGTGGCAACTGATGCCAGTTCCCTTGTCTGCTACATTACCCGTTTCACTGAAGAAGCATTTGCCTCCCTAATTTGCATTATTTTCATCTACGAAGCAATAGAAAAACTGATTCACCTGGCAGAGACCTATCCCATCCACATGCACAGCCAGCTGGACCACCTTAGCCTCTATTAGTAAGTGTGCTTTCTGCTTAATTTTAGAAAATTGAGCAAAGGACCTGAGTTTAATTGCTGATATAGAGTGCTAGGCAGTGCTTACAGCTTCTAGTAAAGAAGTGTCTTGCCCTTTGGGAAATGGAGCTCAGATATGGATAAGGAGAATTGGAGGGCTGCCAGAAGAGAACAATCAAAAGTGTTGGCAGAGAAGATCGACTGAAAGTGAAACACAGAGGGTACTCAAGAAGTGCTATCCAGACCAGGTCTTTGGGTTCTAGGCACCGACATAAAAATAGGCAACAAATGTAGCAGGGAGAATTTGAATTAATTATGGGGAGGAACTTCTTTTTGCAAGGATTTGTGAGCCCCTGGACTATGTGATGAAGTGAGAGAATGGACTCTTTTCTCTTTTTTTCTTTCTTTCTTTCTTTTTTTTTTTTTTTTTTTTTGTTAGCCCCTTTGTTGAAATGAAGGATTCTCTTTTTCTGAAAGTATGTACAGGCAACTCTTAGGAATTATTAGGTGAAGCTTTATTAATAATTCATTTAAGATCCTGAGGCATCTCATACTATATCATAAAGATCTAGAAACCTACTTACTTCCTAGATTTCAACTCTGGAGATTAGGATTTCTTTATGTGTTCAATATGGTTTGGATCGTCTAGAAAAGAAACATAGTATCTGACTGTGTTTTCAACCATGTAGGACACTCTGGTCCTATAAACATTTCTTCTCTTGAATAGCATTCTCCAAATTATGACTAAAGATCCTCTTCCCTTAGCTCTGTACATCAAGTTCTGGCTGTACAGTTCTGATGTGGAGGATCTGGTTGTGAAATGACAATTTCAGTTCAAAACTGCCTCATAAGAGAGAGTACACTGCCTGGATGCATCTGCCAACCAGCAACAGATAGACTTTCATCTATTCTAGTTATTCACTCATTAACCTTTTAAAAATCAGAATTAATAAAAAATTTATTAGAACTCTATTCTACTAGAAAGTAAATGATCAGGGAGTATAATCTTCAATGCCTAGTGAATTGGCTCCTGTTGGCATTGGAGTTCTTATTTCTGTAAGGTTCATTCTCTGACCTCTTTTTATCATTAATTTCTTTGTTTAACAAATATTGATTGAGTACCTATTATGTACCAAGCACTGTTTTAGGCCTTGGAAACATAGTGGTAAACATGGAAAGGATCTGTCTTTATGAGGCTTATATCCTAATGGGAGAAGACAGGCAAAGTGACCAACCCTGGATTGAGTAGACTTTGGTTCCAGAAAGAAATTTGTTAATAAAGCTCAAGATGAATTTTTTTTTTAGTCTCATTCTACTGTTAGTTCATGTGGTGCTGATGTGAAGCTAGAACTCCTCAACTCTTTAAATGGTTTTATGTTAATATGTATGGAATTGATTTTTTAAAAACAGACTTTATTTTTTAAAGCAGTTTTAGATTCATAGCAAAGTTGAATAGCAAGTAGAGAGAGTTTGCATATTCCCCTACCCCAGCACACACATAGTCTCCCCCAATATCAATATCCCATACCAGAGTGGTAAGTTTGTTATAATCAGGGAACCTACACTGACACATTATTGCTGCCCAAAGTCCATAGTTTACATTAGGGTTGGCTCTTGGTTTTGTACATCCTATGGATTTTGATAAATGTATAATGACATGTATCCTCCATTATAATATCATACAGAATGCTTTCACTTCCCTAAAAATCTTCTGGGCTTCACTTGTTGCTCTCTCCTTCCTCCCAACTCCTAACAACCACTGATCTTTTTATGTCTTTATAGTTTTGAATTTTCCAGAATGTCATAGTTGCAATTATATAATATGTAGCCTTTTCATGTTGGCTTCTTTTACTTTGTAATATACATTTAAGGTCCTCTATGTTTTTTCATGACTTGGTTGTTCATTTCTTCTTAGTGCCAACTAATAGTCCATTGTCTGGATGTACCATGGTTTATTTATTTGGAATTGATTTTTTAAAACCTAAGTATAGGTTTTAAAGCTTTATAGCTTTCCCTATTACTTTTCACTTTGTCAGTTTCTTCCTATTATTCTAACCTGTTGAGATCTTTTTGAATTTTAATTCCATCATGCCATATCTTAGAAGGCATGCTTATTAAATTTATAGACCATACAAAGTTAGTGAGGATGGCTGTGTCAGTTGACCATATTGGGAGCCATGTCAGGCATGAAGCATGCTGGGACTGGGAGGCAACATGGTGGCCAATGGCATAGGTGTGGTCTGGTCTGGTCTGGTTTGGCTGGAACAGGAGGCCTGGGGAAGCTAAAGGAACTTCTAGGTCTGGCTGTACCATGAGTAGCCAGGGAATGGCTAAGGTAGCGGGATATTCGCAAAGGTAACAAGTGTCAGGAAGTGCTTACATCATGACTCCAGGAGACTCTGAGCATGATGAAGGGTATAGGGAATAAGATATTCAAGCTTGGAGGAAGTTGTTGAAAAGTAAGTGGGATATCGAGACCTCCTTGTGATGTAGATTAAATTTCATAGCAAGAGCCTAAGAGATAGAAATTGGGCCAAAAAATATTCAGGACTCATTCTGGGCACATCAGATACCAAACATTGTTGTCAGCACAGTTTAATCCAAGATCCATGGGATGATTTGCGTCCAACTTTAGTAATGACCAACTGAAAAATTAGAATATGTTTGGGCCTACAGAGGGAACTCAACCCCTCAGGTCTGAAGTATGCAAAGGAGAAGCAAGGCAGCTCCTGCAGCTTTTAAGCCAGTTGTGTCTAAAAGCATTTAACTGAGTATTTGGCTGTTTTCCTCAGGAATCTTTTTAATTTTTCCCCTCAGCTGCAGGTGTACTCTCCCAGAGAATCCAAACAATCACACCCTGCAGTACTGGAAGGACCACAACATCGTGACAACAGAAGTCCACTGGGCTAATCTGACTGTCAGTGTAAGTCTGGGAGCTGCCCGATGTCCCAGCATTGTGATCACAGGTTTAGGAGGGACTTCTATGTGAAAGGGAGGAGTAGCCCTTTGGCAAACTCTAGCATTTACCAAAATAAAGCTTTTTTAAAAAAAAATTCTTACTTTCTTTTATCCTTTTCTTGTACATAAGGGGAGAAGATTACTCTTCTCTTCTCTCCCCCTACATCCTACCCAGTGACTGTGTGCTAAGTATAGGTGGGGATGAAACCATGCAGGACAGGGGGCAGATCCAGACATGTGGGGTTGAAGAATATTCAAGTTTGGAGGTCCTCTGTGAGAACAATACAAGTTGCCAGGGTCCTTCTGGAGCCTTGAAAGTAGTGTTTGTTCAGAACAGTTCTGGTTCTATGTCTTAGGACCATAAGTAGACACCCTACTTGAAAGTGGCCTGTGCAAGACAGGACCCTGCAACTGCATGAAGGTCAAGGTTGCAGCCTCTGCTCCCAACAACCATGGGATAACAGTGAATGGTGGCCTCAGAGGAGACAGCTGTTTATTTGGTTGTGTCTGCCTTTCCTCATCAAGAATGTTTATTCCTCCAGGAATGCCAGGAGATGCATGGAGAGTTCATGGGATCTGCGTGCGGTCATCATGGACCCTACACTCCTGATGTCCTCTTTTGGTCCTGTATTCTCTTCTTCACCACCTTCATTCTCTCAAGCACCTTAAAGACATTTAAGACGAGCCGTTATTTCCCGACCAGAGTAGGTAACATGTTCATGAATTTCTTTTATGTTAGAATCAAATATAACAGAACCTTTTCTCAGCCTCTGTCCTTCTTATGGGGTTGATTGGCCGGGTGGAGAGCTCCAGATGTCCTGATGAGCCACACTGGCATTCTCACCTAGTGTCTGGCAGCCTCTTTCATTGATCTGTGGTTAGGAATGAAGGGTTAATACTTAAAACCTTTTTGCAATTAAGTTTAAGTTGGTAGTGATGCTTTTTAAGAGTAATAAAGTCTTATTTCCAGAATGCTGTTACATTTCATTTTCAGAATGCTGAGACACTTAGCACACAATAGCTACAGCTGGCTCCTGAATACAGTAAATTGTGGTCGTCACCTTGGATACTTTAGAGGACCCAAAAATCTTCTCCCAGGGATGGCGTTTGTAATAGCTTATGACAATGACTGCAGCGACCAGCATGCTCTAACTTAGTGTGTATGACTGTTTGAAGCCTCTGCAACCTTTCCATGATGCAGATAGCATTGTTTGTGTTATGACCAAGGCTTTTGTCAGTTTTGCCAGGGCAAGATTAGAGGCTGAGTGTGGAGTAGCTACATGGGCCATTTATTTGAAAGGGAGCTTGAGAAGGTGGAGAGTGGCTACCGGAACCTCATCACAGAAAGTTAATACTGAAAAGAATAAACACATGAATTATTTACATTCTTCAGTCACATGGAAACTTCTATAATAAATGACCATTACATTTGTCATATCAAAACTATAAAAGGAAGATGGGTGATGTACAGTGACCACAAAGTTTGTGCCACAGAAAGGTCCCCTAAAGACTTGGGTTACACATACCTTTACCACAGTATACCAAGCTAAACCTCAAACATACGAATCAGTGAAAAGAAGCCACATACCCTTTTTTTGAGACAAAGTCTTGCTCTGTCACCCAGGCTGGAGTGCAGTGACATGATCTTGGCTCACTGCAACCTCCACCTCCCGGATTCAAGCGATTCTTCTACCTCAGTCTCCTGAGTAGCTGGGACGACAGGTGTTCACCACCATGCCCAGCGAATTTTTTTTTGTATTTTTAGTAGAGATGGGGTTTCACCATGTTAGCCAGGATGGTCTTGATCTGTTGATCTTGTGATCTGCCCACTTCAGCCTCCCAAAGTGCTGAGATTACAGGCGTGAACCATTCCGCCTGGCCCATATACCTTTTTAATTTGCCAAAAAGGTAGAACAGCCTTATATGAAGAAATACATTGGGTATTTGTAGTTTATTTAACGAATACAATCAGGCCAGTCGTGGTGGCTCACACCTATAATCCCAGCACTTTGGGAGGCCAAAGCAGGTGGATCACCTGAGGTCAGGAGTTTGAGACCAGCCTAGCCAACATGCTGAAACCCCATCTTCACTAAAAAAACAAAAGTTAGCTGGGAGTGGTAGCACAGGCCTATAATCCCAGGTACTCGGGAGCTGAGGCATGAGCATCACTGAAATCCAGGAGGTGAAGGTTGTAGCGAGCTGAGATTATACCACTACACTCCAGCCTGGGTGACAGAGTGAGACTCTGTCTCAAAAAAAAAAAAAAAAAAATTTTTTAAAAAAGAGAGCACAATCATTTGATGCCATCTGAATGAAATAGAACTAAGAAGAAATTTGTATTAGTGATGATACACTATTCTAGATAGTTTTTATAAATGTTTAAGGAGAAGATAATATAAAAAAGGGTATTCATTTGCTGGCAAGAGATCTACCATCAGCACATCAGAAATAGGGATGTGCTCCCAGTCTATTGGGGGAATGGGTGGTAGTGGCCTTCAGAGAAACCTATTAATGTGGCCAGTGGTGTGGCCTGACCTGCAATAAATGAAAAACCTTCTTGGTGTTTCATAGAGAAAATCAGCTATTGGGTGGGGCTTTATTTGTAGCTTTTAAAAAAATTGTATGCAAATAATTTCCGACCTATACATGTATAATACAGCATTTTCAAGAAAAGATATTTTTAACTTAAATCATATCAAAATTCATATGATGATACTGTGAATGTGTGTGAAAGTGTGTGAGACCTTTACAGTTGACTAGAAAATCTGTGATGGTTTGGTTTTTAAAGGCTAAGCAGTTGGTATTAGGCAAGTAAATATTTTAATGAAACTGTAACTCAGGAACAGTTTAAAATATTCGCTTCCCACTTAGATTTCAAGGAGTAAAAAGGGCTGAGTTATCAAGTGTCAAGAATTTACTTGGGTTTGTGACATTTGGTGGTACAACGCCAGATGCCCATAGCAGCGTAATATTGTACTTTGCTAA
Source organism: Callithrix jacchus (assembly GCF_049354715.1). Taxonomy (NCBI): domain Eukaryota; kingdom Metazoa; phylum Chordata; class Mammalia; order Primates; family Cebidae; genus Callithrix; species Callithrix jacchus. Next base: position 67,967,886 of record NC_133510.1, on the reverse strand, counting down.
AAGTAGATGGATGAATTCTCTATTTCTCAGTAGCCATTTCCCCAGAAAGTATAATGTTTATTTTTAGTTAAAATAGTTAATCTTGTTTTACCATACCATATGATAACTCCTTGGTATCATGTGAAGTGCTCCAAATTTGTATTTTCTCATCTCTGAGCTCTTTGCCTGTCTCCATTTCTACATTTTTCTGGGGCCAGAGGCTCATCTCTGACCTTTTTTCATGTATCACCTCCTGATTTTACTTCACTGCTTATCTGCTATGATCTGCAGTGTTATTTTGGACACATTAAGAATTTCAGATGTGGCTCATGTCTATAATCACAGCACTTTAAGGGAGGTCAAGGCAGGTGGATCACCTGAGGTCAGGAGTTCAAGACCAGCTTGGGCAATATGCTGAAACCCTGTCTCTATTAAAAATACAAAAATTAGCTGGGTGTGGTGGTGGGTAACATGTTGAAACCCCGTCTCTACTAAAAATACAAAAATTAGCTGGGTGTGGTGGTAGCCTGTAGTTCCAGCTACTCAGGAGGCTAAGGCAGGAGAATTGCTTGAAGCCAGGAGTTGGAGGTTGTAGTGAGCTGAGATCACTCTACTGCACTCCAGCTGGGCAACAGAGCAAGACTCCATCTTAATAATTCATAGGCAAAGAAACTTTATATAATATTATGAAAGACCATCCTTTCCATTTTGGTTATTGCAGTATTTTAGTTGCAACCTGGCATTAAATTAGAGTTTCAAATGTGATAAAAAGTAGAACGATGGCGTTCTATAATTTTCCTACTGCTCTGCACCAAATTCCAGAGTCTCTGGAGTTTCTATTTCAAATTATTCAGTAGAATGTAAAAGGATTTATTGCTGTCTGCTTAACATATATTTGTTTGGTTGAAAGGATTTTTTCAGAAACTGTAGGAAAACGAAGCAGAACCACCAACTGGGTGAAATAAAGCACAAACACTGGATTAGGATGTGGTGAGTTGTGAACAATCAGGATTCTGGTTATGACTGGGGCCCCTGTCTCATAGGAGCTTAATGCAATGTAAGCGAGGGACACAGTGTCCAAGGCCCATGGCCTGGAGCCCTGGATGCTGGCTGTGGACCTTGGGCAAGTCCCTCATCCTTCCTGTGCCTCACTCTCCTCATCTGCACAATGATGTGATGACACCTGCCATCTCTTTCCAGTCTTGCTTCAAGCATGCAGTGAGATCTGATATGATGAACCAAGAGTAGAAGGTGGTGTGCCATGGTGGGTCCTAGTTGAGCATGCTTCCTGCCTTCTCTTCTCTGACGTCTTCTTCAATTTGGGGACAAATGGGAATAGCAGAAGGAGGGGAGCTCATAGTGTATAATTCTCTACTAAAGTGTGCCTACTGGTGTTACCTTCTAATGTTGAATTGGATTTTCTAAAGCAGCCCCACTTTGTTACTGAAGTTGCTGACTCCTGTGGAAATCCCCCTACTAAGCAGCCTTACAAAATCCAGTCCCCATAGAATAATGACTCCACACAGGCATCAAAAATGGGTTGTCCTCTATTATGTTACAAAGCCTTTTTGGACTATGGAAGATGATTGGGTATTTGGATTGAAATGTGGACAAAGGACCTGGGTGCGGTGGCTCATGGCTATAATCCCAGCACTTTGGGAGGCCAAGGTGGGTGGATCACTTGAAACCAGGAGTTCAAGACCAGCCTGGCCAACATGGTGAAACCCCATCTCTACTTAAAAATACAAATATTAGCTGTGTGTGGTTATGGTGTGTACCTGTAATCCCAGCAACTAGGGAGGTTGAGGCATGAGAATTGCCTGAGCCCAGGAGGTTGCAGTGAGCCAAGATCATGCCACTACACTCCAACCTGGGTGATAGAGTGAGACTCAGTCTCAAAACACCTGTAGTGAAAAATGTGAACAAAGATAGCATGTATATTTTGAGCAAAATACACATTTTATAATAAAATTGTATAAATAAACTTTGTAAAATCGATGGTATAAAATCAGTATTAAGATTATAGGCTATACATTATCTAATTTCATGAAGTAGAAAAAGAAATTCAGCCCTTCTTATGCCTAAACATATTGTAAGAAAGTGTATTATGGCTGCCCTTTTTTCTGCCTCACAAAACAGAGGGCTGTTTCTACAAGGCAGTTTTGTATACGTTCTATTCTTTTGTTTGTTGGTTTGTTTTAAAACAGAGTCTTGCTCTGTGGCCAGGCTGGAGTGCAGTGGCATGATCTCGGCTCACTGCAACCTCTGCCTCCCGGGTTCAAGTGATTCTCCTGATTCAGCCTCCAGAGTAGTAGGGACTACAGGTGTGCGCCACCACGCCCAGCTGATTTTTGTATTTTTAGTAGAGATGGGGTTTCACCATGTTGGCCAGGATGGTCTCAATCTATTGACCTCGTGATCTATCCACCTCGGCTTTCCAAAGTGCTGGGATTACAGGCATGAGCCACCGCATCTGGCCAAGTGCTATTCTTTATTTCAGTTTGAGAGTTGGGGAAAACTGGAGCAAATAATGAGTTTCTTTCTTGCTTAAAAATGTACTTATATGTGTGTCTTAATATATATAAGGTAAATTTCCCTGGAATAAGAGTCTAGAATGTGCTGCTTAATTTTACACATATATGTAGACAATATTATCTGTGAGTGAAAAGTGGAATAATATGTGGATGGGGTCAACTGTTAGGGGGGGGATCAGCCTGTTAGGAGTCCTCTGTGTGAGACATGGTGGTATAATTGTGAAGTTCTCACTGTATGCGGATGTTCACGTGAAAGATAGTACTTTCTTTCTATAAATATCTTTGATTTCCATTTGTATGGAATTCCAATGAACATATATTTGGAAAACAATGTGTCAAAGTTTGTATTTTGTTCATTGATCTAAATGCCTGTGTAACTAATCAGAAATCCAGTTTGTCTCAGATTGGGAATTTTCTTTTAAAGGAAAAAAGAATACAGAAAAGACTACTGGAAGAATCATGTTCAAATGACATTTTACATCAATGTTGCTTCAGTATTTTGGAGTTGACGAGGCGGTTTTCTCCTATCTACAATAGAATGTGCCTGCTGCTTCTCTGTTGCCCACTTTGGGCTTGCAGGAAGTACAACGGGAATAGTTTGAGCCTTTTGCTTGCTTTATAATTTATTCCCTTTACCTGAACAACTGGGTTTGTACCCTGACTCCACCTTAAGTGTGGTAGGTAGGGTCAAGTCACTTTACCTTTCTGGGCATTTTTCTTTAAAACCAATGGGTTAAACTAGATGAGCTCAGAAGTCCCTTCCTGCCCTAACATTCTCTTCTATTTTTATTTTCTTGCGGTTACTGTTAGGGTCAGACATGTGAAATATGAGGGACCATTTAGAGATTTAATGTTATATTTTTGGATTATTAGAGAGTATACACCTAATTTTAGGACCTGTGTCATTTTTAGCGTCCCCACCCCATTTCTATTCCTGCTCCACTTGTCTTTCTTTGTAATCATCTCATTCTTTTCTACTCTTGAAACTCACAACTTTGCAGTCCATGAGTTACTTTGCTACTGTCCCCCTCAAAAACAAATATATTTAAAACACCCTCCTAGAAAAGCCTCCCAATCCCTTCAGCTAAATCTGTAACATTCTTAGAATATTTAAAAATTTTAATTCAGCTAGAGTTATGATCCCCAAACAAGTGCTGACAAAGCTGTCTATCACATAAAGGATGTCTTTTTCACCTTGTAGGTATCATTGTTGCTAAATCACATCAGTACAGGCCTTCGGTGGGGAGACAGCAAGGGGCAGGGGCAGGACTAGGGGATGGGATTAGATAAAATTGTGATTCTATCCTTTCCTTTCGATCAAAAATCCTCGGTTTAAAACAAGGTTCTGGGTCAAGCACAGTGGTTTATGGCTGTAATCCCAGCACTTTGGGAAGCTAAGGCAGGCAGATCGCTTGAGCCCAGGAATTCAAGACCAGCCTGGGCAACATGGCATAACCCTATCTCTACAAAGTACAGAAACAAAAAAATTAGCTAGGTGTGGTGGTGTGCGCCTATAGTCCCAGCTACTCAGGAAGGCTAAGGTGGGAGGATCACTTGAGGTCAGGAAGGTCAAAGCTGTCGTGAGCTGTGATGGCATCATTGCACTCCAATGTGGGCAACAGAGTGACACCTGTCTCAAAAACAAAACGAAACAAAAACCAAGGTTCTGTACTCTTAAGTTGGTATATAAATGAGCTGCACAGTGTCACAGAGATTTCCTACTCAGTATATCACTCTGAAAGAGTTTGCATAAGATTCTCTAGACCTGCAGTATTTAATGTGGTAGTCCATAGCTACATGTCACAAATGACCACTTGAAATGTGGCTTGCCAAATTGAGACTGTGCTGTACACATAAAATATATACCATGTCTTGAAGGATTGGTACCAAAAAAGAATATAAAATATTTTATCAATATTTTATATTGATTACATACTGAAATGACAATATTTTAGATATATTAAGTAAAATAATAATCTGATAAATGTTATAATTATTTTCACTTATTTTTATATTTTTAATGTGGCCACTAAAAAATTTAAAATTAGATATGTGTCTAATGTACTTCTTTTTTTTTTTTGAGACAGAGTCTCGCTCTGTCACCCAGGCTGGGTACAGTGGCACAATCTCGGCTTACTCCAACCTCTGCCTCCCTGAGTTGAAGTGATTCTCCTGCCTCAGCCTCCCAAGTAGCTGGGGTTACAAGCATGCACCACCATACCTGGGCTAATTTTTGTATTTTCAGTGGTGACAGGGTTTCACTATGTAGGCCAGGATGGTCTTGAACTCCTGACATCAAGTTATCCACCCACCGCGGCCTCCCAAAGTGCTGGGATTACAAGTGTGAGCCATCGTGGCTGGCCTGGCTAATGAACTTCTATTGGACATGCTACTCTACATTTACATGGTATGGGGTAGGCAGTGAAATACCATAGATAGGAAAGGTAATTTGGCAAAGCATCCAAATGGACAGAAACAACACAAATATTTTTGCTGGCATCAGGAGCACTGTGTGGCACAGAACACCTCCCAGAAAGCAGAAATTTTTTTTGCCTAAAAACCACTGTATATATAAGACCCCAATTAAAAAACAAAAGCAAATGATCCTGAAACAGTCTTCCCTCAGCTTTGCCTGGGAGCTGCTATCTTTGCACTTATTTTTCTACCATCTTCCAGGTGCCAAGGATATTAGCCACATAAGGGAGCTGAGCATATTCATTTCATTTTAGGCATCATTCTTTTGTGGTTCCCCCAACCCAGGTATTGTTGAATCTGTTCAAAGCTGGATGAAATACTATGCAAGTCTTGCTGCTCTCAGTGTGCTGCTTCTCTCACCCTTGGTGGAGGCTGAGCCTGTTGTCAGCGCCCACCAGCCCAGTAGGTTTTGATGCTGCCTCCTGAAAGAGATTGTATTTGTTTCCTTTTGCACTAGTCACAGTTGTTGTTTAAACTATATCAAATTTTGAGGGGAGAGTATTTGCCTGTGATGGAAAGAGAGATGATATATTGCTTCAAGTGTTTTAAATTAAAAGCTATTCTCGGCCGGGCGTGGTGGCTCACACTTGTAATCCCAACACTTTGGGAGGCCGAGGTGGGTGGATCACGAGGTCAAGAGATCGAGACTATCCTGGTCAACATGGTGAAACCCCGTCTCTACTAAAAATACAAAAAATTAGCTGGGCATGGTGGTGCATGGCTGTAATCCCAGCTACTCGGGAGGCTGAGGCAGGAGAATTGCCTGAACCCAGGAGGCGGAGGTTGCGGTGAACCAAGATCGCACCATTGCACTCTAGCCTGGATAACAAGAGCGAAACTCCATCTCAAAAAAAAAAAAGCTATTCTCACACACACAAAAAAAAAAAAGAAAGAAAAAGAAAAGAAAGGGAGCTCAGATCAGAAGGAAATGGTAGTTTTTCCTTTAAGTGAGGTTTCATCCAGACACACTTTCAATACAGGGTACATAAATGGGAGGGGAACTCAGTTAATTAGATATTTACTGTACCTGCATATATGACTAGAACACATTCTTAGACTTCAGTGAGCCTACATGGTAGTCACGGGAGGCACATATTAAATAAGTTCTAGGTCTTTCAAAAGATAGTAACTGTTATCAGATAGGAAGGAAAAATACATGAAACAGGTGACATGCAACAGTCGTAAATAGTTGGATGCCCATCTGGGCATGTGCCGTAGGAGTTCAGAGGAGAAAAGGGCCAGTGGGCCCCAGGATGGTCAAGTGGGCTTCATATTGGGGATGGGGAGGTAGTGGATACTCAGAGAATGTATATTACATTCAGAGAACTAACAAAACTGTGGAGGAGGAGCTGGAAACCTTAGGCTTCAAAGCAAAGTGAAGTCAGGTTAAGGTACCAGTGATATTACATATGGCTGAGATACATTTTGCTCTCACTCTTTTGAAAGCTCAGATTAAGGCAAGCACCAGTATTTGCCAGGCACTGCATTTTGTTGAAGCCACACTATAAAGTTAGACAGTCCTTTCAAGATGGATCCTAAATAGGATGGGAATCTCCAACAAAATAAAGATACGTGCTATGGAGGAAAACAAAGCAGTAAAGAAGTGCAGGGAGTGCTGGGGTGGAGGGAGGTGGTCAATTTTAAGTAGGTTCGTCAGAGAAGAGCTCAAGAAGATGATATTTGAGTTGAACCTGAAGGAGATGAGAGAGCTACCCAAGTGGTTACCTGGAGGAAAGGCATTTTAGGTAGAGGCATGAGCAAGTACAAAGACCCTGAGGTGGGAATGAGCCTGGCATGTTTAAGAAACAGCAAGACGGTCTGTGTGTCTGGAGCAGAGTGGAAAAGAAGGAGAGCAGTAGGAGCTGGGGTGGGAGATGTGATGATGCTAACTGTGTGAGCTGCATAGGCCAAGAAGGCCTTTTAGTCCCCAAGCCATTTCAGGGTTTTGATACAGGAGTGACATGACCTAACTTGTGTTTCAAATGATTACTCCAGTGGCTGCATTTAAAAAACTGCAGGGCTGGAGGGCAAAGGCAGAAGCAAGTTAGGAGGCTGCTACCATTACCCAAACAGGAGCTGATGATGACTTGGATCTGGGTGGGAGCAGTGGAGGTGGTAAGAAGTGCAGACTCTGGATATGTTCTGAAGGGGGAGCCAATAGGACTTGCAAAAAGACTGGATATTGGGTATGAAGGAGAAGTGGTGTTGCTGCTGCTGCTGAGGTTTTTGGCTAGCGCTGAGGACCTTGGCTGGTCCCAGAAAATCCAAGTTCCCAGAACTAGAGTCTCATCCTGGCCCTAAATGCCCTAAACAGAACTCTGCAGAGGCTGGTCTGGGTTATGCTAGCATTTGTGAGAGGGTTCATTTTGCCTCATCATATCCATACTTTATGGGCATTAATTGGGCAATTAACATATTCCTGTTGTTTGCATTAATTCAACTGTAAGATGAAAACATTCTTCTGAGGATTTTTAAGCCTTTTACAATACTAACCTCTTTTCTACTTTATTCAACCTGCCAAAACACATTTCCAATTCTTTCTCATGCCAGGTACGTTCCATGGTGAGTGACTTTGCTGTTTTCCTCACTATCTTCACAATGGTGATTATTGATTTTTTGATTGGAGTTCCATCACCAAAGCTTCAAGTTCCCAGTGTGTTCAAGGTAAACAGATCTCAGAGTGCTTGGTACACTCATGTTAGTTCATACACTCTAATGCCAAGTTAATTTCAAAGGCCCTTTCACATGCTAATCACGAGTTTTGCTGTCCTCTAAATCTGAACCTTACTCCTCATACCTTGTCATTTAGAAAAGCAAACTTCAGACTTGGCTGAGTTCAAGTCAGAAAAGCCAGAGAACAGAAAAATCAAGGTTGTTTAATGAATGAAAAGTATTATTATTATTATTAATACCACTTATTAATATGTTAATATTTAAACAATGGAATGTGCACATTTACATAAATATATTCAGGACACTCTGGAAACATGGGTTTCTGGAACAAGCAACAGCACTTTCATTGAGCATCGGCTGTATAAGGGCACTGGGAAGGATGAAAAAGGTCAAGGACTTGGCCTGAGCCTTCAAGGAGGCGCCCCTTCCTTGGAGGAGGAGAATGAAACTAAGGAGAGCCTTGTCAGGAGTCTAGGACCCCTGGCAGAGTAATCATGACATCTCTTTTGAAGTCATCTCAATCTGATTTTGTTGTTTGTATAACTCTCTCTAATATACAGTATTTTATACTTTATATATTACAAACTATACCTCTCTCTAATATACAGTATTTAATATAACAACCTGTACAAAAAGTAAAACAAATGATCAATCCATGAGGACTCCAAATTGATTTCAGTTTGAGAGCACTGACTAAGTAGACAAAGAAGATAGAAAAGCTGAGCTCAGTTCCATAGATCCCCATAGTGGAGAGGAGAGAAAACCTTCCGTATACTCAGTGACTTAGGAAGGATGATGAAGTAGGAAGATGGGAGAAGTTGGTGAGGAGAAGGCCAAGAGGTATAAAGGCGGTCCCTGACTCATAACTGCTCCCTTCAGTTGTCCCTTTGCTTTCTCTGTTTTCTTTCTACCTGTGAAGTAGGCCTGTCGAAATATCTTCTTCCATATTTTCTGAAAAAATTTAATTTTGTTGAATTTGCTGAAATGCCACCAGTTGGAAGTTTATGGACTAACCAATCCCTCTTGTAAATATAATGCCTTCTAGAATATGGCATTCTCGCCTTTGTGTGAATGAGCACAATCAGTTTTCTCTCTAATACCTAGCTGAGGTCAGCGCTGCAGGAAGAATGGATTTTGTGTAAAAATAGGTAATTTGGGAACATTAAACAGTCCTTGGAAAGATTCCCTAAGGGATAGGCTTAAGATAGCCAGAAGGCACTGAATTTCTGGGACATCTGTGAAGAAGGCCTCTGGGAGGTAGGACAGGGAGAAATGGGAGAATGTCAAAGAAAATACTGCTCATGACAGGCTCCATTTTCAGGAGGAAGAGGAAAAGTTTCCTTCTTCCTTTCCCTCCCTATTGTACCACATGGCACTCAACTCCCAAGACCCAATCTGAAGGCTAGTACTATTATTAGGGGTATAATGTCATTAAGGGTTTATTTAATAAGTTTTTGTGTTGGTCCGAGAACTTAACTACCACTTAGAGCATTGTTAGTAAGAAAACATAGATTCTGTAAACTTTTAGAAGCTAACCCATTCATAATTTTGGACTTGGTTGTGTTATTAGTCTTTGGATCCTAGAGACATGACTAATAAGGAACCAAATCAAATGTAACAGTCTACGCTTTGTTTCTTGAGTTTGGGTCAACTCTGGGCCTGTTGGTATCCCTGGCCTTTTATCCTCTAGCACCACTTGCCAAAACAAGGCAAACTTGTCTTCCTCAGAGTACACTGCAGGGGTGGGGTAAGGATCTAGGTGAGTTTAGATATGTCATGAACACTCCAATAAGATTTATAGACAGTTTTATTACAGGGGCATTAGAGAGGACCCTAGATCAAAGAAACCCCCAACTTTAGCAGTCTTAGACTCCTTTTCAGGTTTCTGATGGCTAGACCCCTGTTTCACTACAGATGGGGAAAGGCCCTTAGAGCAATCTAGTCTAATCTAAGCCCCAAGAGATTCCATGCAGATGGCTCTACTTTGCCTTTATGCTGTAGACACACATTATATGGCTCTGGAGAGAAGTAGTAGGAGAATAGTCTAAGTTATTTATATTTGTCTTTGGAAGTCATTCAGTTCTTTGACAACACATATAGTTGTTAATTATATGTTACTTGGGTTAATGTTGAGATGCAGTTGTTTTTTCTCTACCCAGAGGTTTGGGAAGTAAGTAGAAGGAAGTGCAGGATTAATGAATATTTCACAAGAAATTTGATAATTGGAGATTGACTGTTTCAAAGGGGATTTGGAACTACTACTGAGCAAAAGGGGATTGCTGCCCAATGTGCTAGAGGCCAGTACTATGATACCAGGTTTTTGAGAGAAAAAAAAAAAAGCTTTTTATTTCAAGTTTACTAACAAGGAGATAGGAATTCAGCTCAAATCTGTCTGCCTGCACTGGCTTTACTGAAATAATTAGAATAGGTTTTGGGGGTGGATTCTGGGATAGAAGATGATTGGTAGAAGGAAAGGGAGGTCTGAAAAGTCTGTAGTCATTCATATTTATCTCTTCATGCTACCTCTGGTCCCATGTGCCAAAGGGGTTTCAGCAAGTTGTTTCTTTTCTTATCTACCATCCTGTAAAACCAAGAATTTCTGTTAGTCATTGGTGTCTTTAACTCTTTGGGGAATGGTTTCAGAACAAGGTCACAGATTTTCTAAGGAGTTGCTGTATTTTATGCCTTTTTTTTTTTTTTTTAAAGGATCCTCTCTCAAGAATAAAAAAGAAATATGGATATTGTGATTAAGTTTAATATGTTTTACTCTAATGACTATAGTTAACTTAAAATATAAAAATAGTATCTTTTCCCCCTTAGCCAACAAGGGATGATCGAGGATGGATTATTAATCCCATTGGCCCCAATCCCTGGTGGACTGTGATAGCTGCAATTATCCCAGCTCTTCTCTGCACTATCTTGATATTCATGGATCAGCAGATCACAGCCGTCATTATTAACAGAAAGGAACATAAGCTCAAGGTAAAAAGAGGCTCTGACCTAGAAGACTGCTATGGCAACTTGTTACCTTTTTTTTTTTTTTTTTTTAGGGTAAGGTCATCTAGATCAGAAACTGTAGAATCTGGATAAAAACACTCATAGAAGGGGTTCATAAGGGGTTTCCATTCCCTCCATTAATAACCAAGATTGCTTTGGAGATGAGACTAGAGTGGAGCATGGCGGTATGGTATCAAAGAAATGTGGACTTCATTATTCTCCTCTCACATCTGTGGAGAAGGTGATTGGGTAGAATTCCTAGTGGTCCCTATATAACTATATGCTTTGGGTCAAACAACTGTACCGCTTGTCTTCCTGGGGTTCCTTCAGGTGGGGGCCTGGGCCACTGTTTCCTAGAGGCAGATATTCTTTCATTGATATCTGTTACTATAGTTTCCAGATGGAAACTCGAACCCTAGGATCCTAGGAGGGTAGCAGAGCAGGCAAGCAACGTCCAAGTCTGTCAAGCATCTGGGAGTATGTGGTAGAAAGCCAATAAGGACATATATCTCCAATTTCTATAGTTTCTACCATCTAGAATGGTCAAGATATGGCATGATCTTTGGTTACTCTTCCAGAGAAGAATGGATCCTTGAATGTGTAAGACAGAGTAAGCTGGAGACACTTGGAAAAAGAATGAATATTGGCATATATAGGACAGGCTAAGATTCCCCTTTTTCTTCTTTGTTTCCTCCTAACAAGGAGGGGCTACAAGACTCCTCTTGAATCCCTGAGCCCTTCCTTCATCCCTTCCTGCTTTGGGCCTGAGACCCCTAACTTGCTGTTCTGTGCCCCACTACAGCTAGCCTACCGATGGTGACAGAGACTCTGTTTCCCCACAGAAAGGCTGTGGCTACCACCTGGACCTACTGATGGTGGCAATCATGCTGGGTGTCTGCTCCATCATGGGCCTGCCTTGGTTTGTAGCTGCAACCGTCTTGTCCATCACACATGTGAACAGCCTCAAGCTAGAATCTGAATGCTCTGCTCCTGGAGAACAGCCCAAGTTCCTAGGCATCCGAGAACAGAGAGTGACAGGCCTTATGATCTTTGTGCTGATGGGCTGCTCAGTCTTCATGACGGCTATCTTAAAGGTAATCATCTCTTCACACATTCAGCAAATATCAAAGGCCTGATATGTGCCAGGAATCCTGCCAGGTGCTGGAAATACAGTGGTGCCAAACAGATATACATGCCAATCTCTGCCCTGAAATAGTTTTTTCTAGAGGGGTAAGATGGATAACATTTAGTTAAGAAAATTAGTTAAGAAAACAAACATGATAACTACAGAATGTGGTAAGTGATATAAAGGAAATACATAGTGCTTTCTGGTGCTAAAGAGAATGGAGAGGGATCTCTTTTAGTTAGGATGGTCAGAAAAGGCCTCTCTGAGGAGATGCTATTTAAGGTGAGGTGGAGCCAGCTATGCTATAGATGGTGGGAGGTAGCACGGAGGGCGGGGAGAAAAGCGGTCTAGTCAGTCCTTGTGGTGGGAAAGAGTAATATATGTTCTACGAAATATCAGGGCCACATGGCTCATGGGTATTGAATCAAGGCAAGAGCACAGTGCGATGAGAAGGAAAGAGGGGGAGGGACAGATCATGTGGGGCCTTGTCGACAGTGGGCAAGGTAATCTTTGAAGGGTTTTAACAGGAGAGGGACATGATCCAGCTAGTTTAAAAAGATCACTCTGGCTGATGTCTAGGGCAGAATAGAAGCAGACAGACCAGTGAGGCTGTTGCAGGTGACAGATGATGGTGGCTTGAATGAGGAAGCTGGTAGCAGGGACAGATAAAAAGGCATGGCCTCTGTATAGCTTGAAGGCAGACTCAAAGGTCTTAATGGTTGACTGGATGTGGAATGGGGTGACATATTTTTCTATTTTCGAAGAAAATAGAAAATAGAAAAATCGAAGAAGCCTATTAGGTTTCTGACTTGACCATCTGGTGAAGAGTGTGGCATTTATAATATGGAAAAGATTGTATGATTTTTGTGAGGGTTGGGACTGTGATCAGATTTGGAATGAGATGTCTGGTCATCTAAGTGAAGAGGCTAGAGGAGGGTTCCAGATTAAAATATAAATTTGGGAGTCAGCAGCACATAGGTGGTATTGAAAGTGAAGGGAATCGGTGAGAGAACTCCAAGAAAGTAGACATAAAAGAGAAGTGGGACGTAAGAGAAGAGCAGAGTTAGAGGTTAGGTAGAGGAAGAGATAGAACTGAGTCTCAGAAGGAGCTGCCAGAGAGGTAGGAGGAAAACTAGGAGGGTGTGGTATCAGGGAAGCCAAGTAAGGAAAGTGTTTCAAGAAAGAGGAATTGGTTAGACACAACTAGGAAGATGAAGACTAAGCCAAGGCCATTGGGTTTAGCAACATTGGAGGCCTCAGGTCATTTGACAAGAGCAGAGTCAGTGGATTGCATTAGTTTCTGCTGCCTGTAGGTGATTTAGAAGTAGAAGCAAAAGCAGAAGCTGACAGTGATAACAATTATTTTGTTCTGAAACGAACATGTAAGTTAAATCACAGGCCTCCATGTCTGGCTCTTCCTCCATCCCTATCTGGGAATGGGCAGGCAGACAGGCAGACAGACACACATACCCCTCTTTAACAGAAATGGTGCCTTTTAAATCTTCCATAATCTCAAAAATCCTCCAAATCCTTAGGGATTTAGTGTGTTTCAACCTGGAAACTATGTTACTGTCCAGTGACTTGAGGCAGGAGTTGGGGGTACCTTACCAGAGAAGGAATTCAGTGGAACTATAGGGTAGAAATCCAATTATAGGTGGCTAAAGAGTGAGTAGGAGATAAGGAAGTAAAGAGTACAAGTGTAGGCAAATCTTTCAAGAGGTTTTTCTGCTAAGCAGAATAGAAAAATGGCAGTGGCTAGTATGAGAAGTGGGGCTAAAAGAGGTTTTTATTTTTTATTTCTTTGGTACAGATAGAGGATTCTTTGAAGATTAAAAAAATGTTTTGTGGGTGGAAGGCCTGCATCTGGGAGATTGGGGTGAGAAGGAAACTCTACAGCTGTATTACCAGGCACCAACCATTCTGGAGCACTGCCTTGTCTCCCTTGCCTCCTCTTTCCTTCTTTTTGGCAAACCTTCAACCACCCCAGCCTATACCACAAATGCCCTTCAAGAGTGAGAACTGAGGGGATGGGAAGGATTTCTGAACCATCTTCCTATCCCCTCACTTTCCACTCAACCTTACCACCCACCCCTCCTCACGCCCCTTTCCCCCTCATATTCCCAGTCCCCAGCCTAACTCCCACTCCCACCTGGTCAAGGCACCATCTGGAAGAGCCCAAACGTTGCTGCTTCTCCACGATAGAACCCGGAAGGTGTGGCAGTGGCCATCACCGGGCCTTTCTCTAACTGCTTCAGGACAGTTCTCTTAGGACAACTATTCAGTAGTTCCACAGACAGCATCCAGTTGGGATGTCTAGTCATTCTACAGCTGGAACATAAAATCCAATGGGGGATTTTCTAGGACAACTATTCAGTAGTTCCACAGACAGCATCCAGTTGGGATGTCTAGTCATTCTACAGCTGGAACATAAAATCCAATGGGGGATTTTCTAATTCTTTCTTTTTTTAAAATTTTACTTTAAGTTCTGGGATACATGTGCAGAATGTGCAGGTTTGTTACATAGGTATATATGTGCCCTGGTGGTTTGCTGCACCCATCAACCCATCATCTGGGTTTTAAGACCTGCATGCATTAGGTATTTGTCCTAATGCTCCCCCTCCCCTTGCCCCCCACCCCAAACAAGCCCGGTTTGTGATATTCCCTGCCCTGTGTTCATGTGTTCTCATTGTTCAGCTCCCACTTATGAGTAAGAACATGCGGTATTTGGTTTTCTGTTCCTGTGTTAGTTTGCTGAGGGATTTTCTAATTCTAAGAAATAGGTTTGGGAATATTCTTTAGCGCTAGAATAGAAACAAGTCCAATTTAGTTTTCAGCTCTTAGACTTTCCTTGCCTTGATTCTCTAGGCCCAATTTCCCTACCTCAGAGTCAATCTGAAAATTATTAAGGTTGACAGACATGATGTGATCGGAAAGTCATACTCAAATACTGTGTGGATCTTCAAGTGCAATATAATTATGTTGGTGTTTATCCCCAAACCTTCCCTCTCTGATAAGATACCTCCCCACTCTTGCCCTCAAGCCACTGGTCAGTAAAAAAGGAAACTTTTTTGGTTCACGCTAAAATACATCAAATCCTTGAGGAGATGATTGTGAGATCAGAAGATATAAAAGGCATTATTTCTATAAGAAAGGGGTGTGTCTATGTGTGTGTTTGTGTGTATGTGTATGTGTATGTGTGCCGATCCCCATGGAGGAGGAAGAGCCAGACAGCTGAGATGGGAGGCCTGTGATTTAACTTACATGTAATCATTTCATTTCAGAACAAAATGATTTTTATCATTGTCGGCTTCTGCTTTTGCTTCTACTCCTAAATCACTCACAGGCAGCAGAAACTAATGCAATGTTTCTGCAGGTATTTTGTGACTTTGTTTCATTCCTGGAGGTTTAAAAGTTTATATAGTTTTCAGTGTACTATGACACCAAATTTAATTTCTGGTCTTTCTTGTCTTTTTATCTTCAGTTTATTCCAATGCCAGTACTCTATGGAGTTTTCCTCTACATGGGAGTTTCTTCACTACAGGGAATTCAGGTATTGTGTGGTTCAGTCAAGGTAGTTTCTTCTCACTGCAGGTTCACATATCCTGTCCCAGGAGGGACAGCTCCCCAAGAGAAGCACAACTAGTTCTTGATAAAATTATTTCCTGGACTTGCCACTTAGGCTATTTTAGACACTTATTTGAATACAGGGAAGACAACAGTCATGTTGGCAGGAGAGTACAGAACCTTCCAGGGTGTCTTGGCTTGAAGTCATGGCTCCAGTCATTCATTAATTATTTAACAGACAATTTTTTGGCATGTATTAAATATTAGGTGCTTTGCCAGGTACTAGTAAGCTTGGATCTGAAAGGCTGATCAAGAACCAAATTGGCTTTCACTCATGGACAGATGTAGGTTAGTGCCAGGCTAAAGTGTAAAAATGAGGTGTTTAACTTTGGGGGTACATTAGCAGAAGAGATGGGGGAATAATGGGAGTTGCTCCTGGTAAGCAGATGTCACTTCCTGTTATACTCTGCATTTTTGCATCTATCAACTCATTGCGCTAAGTCTTTCAAACAGAAAAATGAGGAGCTTGCCATTGATCCCTTAGGTACTCCAGACAATAAATTAGGCTGATTACTCTTTGTTCGAATGGCATGTCCAATGGCCATTTTTATATACTGAGTTCTAATATGAACTTGGGCAGATTATTTAATCTCTGGTTCTCTTTTTTTCCTTTTTGTAAGGATGATTTTTTTTTGTATCTAGGATGTTAAGAAGTTTCACTTTATCTCTTCACTATAAATAATCAATGAATATCTCCAAACTCCTAAAAGAACAAGTAAGAGATTTGGTTTTGATAATAAGCAAAAAGATGTAATTGGCTTATTTTGTTTTCAACAGTCCCTGAGAAAGAGCTCTCTTAGGAGCCACAGAGTGGGATAGGAGAAAAAAGTTTGACCCTAGAATTAGAAAAGATGGATTCAAATCTTGACTTTGCCGCTTACTAACCTTGGCTAAATTGCCTGGTCTTTTAAAGTCTCAGATTCCATTTTTGTCCAGTGGAAATGGTGTGACCTGCCTTTCATAGCAGGTGATGTAAGAGACATGAATGGGTCTAACAAGGCTTCTGACCCAGAGACTCCTCCTGAAAATAAATGCCAGTTCCTTCCTTTCAGTTCTTTGATCGTCTAAAGCTCTTTGGGATGCCCGCAAAGCACCAGCCAGATTTTATCTACCTGAGGCATGTGCCACTGCGCAAAGTGCACCTCTTCACCCTCATTCAGCTGACCTGTCTCGTCCTGCTCTGGGTCATCAAGGCCTCTCCAGCAGCCATTGTTTTCCCAATGATGGTAAGGTGGTTTTTAAAAAATAAATTATTATCATTGTTAATTTTTAAATTGTGGTAAAATGTTCTAACTATAAAATGTACCATTTTTAAGTGTAGAGTTGAGTGGCATTAAGTACCTTCACATTGCTATGGAGCCATTACCACCCTTTAGCTCCGGACCTTTTTACATCTTGCAAAGCTGAAACTCTGCACCTATTAAACACTAAATCCCCATTCTCCCCTGTTCCCAGCCTCTGGCAACCACCATTCTACTTTCTGTCTCTGTGTATTTGATTATTCTAGGCACATGATATAAGTGAATCACAGAATTTGTCCTTTTGTGACTGGCTAACTTCATTTAGCTTAATGTCTTCGAGCTTCATCCATGTTGTAACATGTGTCAGAATTTCCTTCCTTTTTAAGATTGAATAGTATTCCACTGTATGCAGATACCACATTTTGTTTATCCATTCACCTGTTGATGTGCACTTGAGTTGCTTCTCCCTTTTGGATAGTGTGAGTAATACTGCTGCAAATATGGGTGTACAAATATCTGTTTGTGTCTCTGTTTTCAATTCTTTGGGGTAAATACCAGGAGTGGAATTGCTGGGTCATATGGAAATTGTATCTTTAATTTTTTTCTAATCCTCTAGATCCACACCCTCCTGGTGGGTTTCTCAATTTTGTCAGAATACATACAAGGCTTTGCATTTGTGTGTTATGTTCATGGGTTAAAAAATAGCAAATTACTGGGAACTCATAGAAGCGATCCTATCAATTCCAGATATGTTAGGAAACTAGTCACTATTATTAGAGAGAAATGTACTTGAGTTTAAGAAGCCTGGATGGCCTCATTTCTTGTCCAGTCACCAAGGATAGCTGATGAACACCAGTCCACCCAGACAGGGTTAATTCTTTGTTTTCCTTTGGCTAAAATGGCCCTCATGAGAAAGTGGAGCAGCGGTTGGGATGCCCTGGACCTGCCCTTACTGGGGAAATCAGCTGTCAGATTTTAGGCAAGTCACTTTCTCTCTCTGGGCCTCAGTTTCCTCATTTATAAAGTGAGTGTCAAGCCAGGCCAGGGAGCAGAGACAAAAACCCCTAGAGATACATGATGCAGGCCCAAAGCAAGGATGTGCATAGGGGAATGAATAGGCAAAGGATCAGAGGGAATAAAGATGATCCTCTAAGAACCCATCATCCCACTGTGAGGCATGCCTGGGCTGGCTGTGGCTGGTCCCACCATGGCCCAGTGCCTGAAGAGGCTTTCTACCCCCCTGCTGTCCTGTAGCCTTGCTGCTGACCCCTAACCATCTGAAGATGATGAGCTCCTCTTTTCAATCATGAAATCCAGATAGCTGCTCTCTAAGTTGTAGAGCTATTATGATGATAGGTAAAATACTGTATGTATTGTACCTGGCACAAAGAAAGCATTCAATAAATGGTGACTCTTATGATTATTATGAGTTTGATTTTGCTTGAACTGTCCTAGTCTGCCATGAAAATAAGGCTTTGCTTTTAAGTCTGGGAAGGAAATTAGTCCCTTTCATTCACTTTCTTTCTTGATTTTTTCTTCAGGTTTTGGCCTTGGTTTTTGTCAGGAAAGTCATGGATCTCTGTTTCTCTAAGCGAGAGCTGAGCTGGTTAGATGATCTCATGCCTGAAAGCAAAAAGAAGAAGTTGGATGATGCTAAAAAGAAGGCCAAGGAGGAAGAGGTCGGAGTCCTTGCACCAACTGTATACCTGGGGCCCTCAAATTACAGACTATAGGAAGGGTCACATGAAAAGCCAGCATGTCTGAAATCTCAAGGGTTATATTTAGGAGCTGGGAAGATTACTCTAAAGATGTTCTCAGCTAAGAATGGATTAGTGATTCTTGCTCCTGTCTGTACTTCCTTTTTTGGGTTTGACAACCAGTTATTTTTTCCTTTGTCTACAACCAACTCATCGGGTTCATACCTAGAATGTGAATATATGATATGCAGATTCATGGCTTATTAGCAGATTCAGTGGCTCCCATTCTTTCAAAAGGTCTAATTTGACAAATATATAAAACCCATTATTTCCTAGAATGTTTGTAATGTATCTAAATGCAAATGGTGCTGTGGTTGGCACCATGCAAAGATAACTTGCATAGGACTTTCTTTTTTCATTTCCCTCAGCACTTGGCATCTTGTCAATGGACCCTCAATAAATGGCCTATATATACAAAGAAAGAAAATGTAGCAAAATGAAAATACCAGACCAAGAAATGAGTGAGCTGGGAAGTGTTTCCAAATACAGTTAGTGCCTAAAATAGTGTCCTTTGAAAAAACTTTTTAAAAGACTTTTTGTAGGCCAGGAACAGTGGCTTATCCCTGTAATTCCAGGGCTTTGGGAGTCGAGGCAGGAGGATCACTTGAGGCCAGGAGTTTGAGACCAGCCTGGGCAACATAATGAGACCCTGTCTCTACAGAAAAAAAATCAAAAGAATTAGTTGGATGTGGCGGCATAGACCTGTAGTCAGCTACTTGGGAAGCTGAGGTGGAAGGTTACCTTGAGCCCAGGAGGTCGAGGCTGCAGTGAGCAGTGAGCATGCCACTGCACTTCAGCCTAGGCTGAGTGAGAGCCTATCTTGAGAAAAAAAGAAAGACTTATTTCCCCGTAATATGTTGAACTTTAAAAACCTTGTATTTCTAAATAAGCTTCAACAATTGTAAAATATAAAATCAATGGAAGAAAACTTTAAAGAGAATATTGATAGAATTCATTATGGAAAATGTGATGCTTTCAGGCATCCAAAGCTCTGTACACAAAATTTTAAAATAACAGATAAGTTGAGACGTGCTAATATCATTACTATTCAAATAATTCTTATAAATTAATAACAGTAATATGAATTTGAAATGAGCAATGGACATATATAATTTACGAAAGAAGAAATACAAATAGCCAGTTGCCTTATGACAAAAATGTCATTCTTACTAATAATCAAAGAAATGATTGTGCAGCATCTGGATTTTATGAAATGAAAATCAGTATTAAAAAATAAAAAAGTGATTGCTTCTTGGCCTTTTAGCTAAGATCAAGTGTAAAAAATAAAAAAAAATGAAAATTTAAACACGGAGAATACACTTTTTAACTTGTCGAATTGACAAAGGTTTTTAAAAGATAAAAGCAAGCGTTGTCAAGACTGTAATTCAAATGGGCTTCTCATACACTAAAAATGGTAATAAAAGTTGCATATATCTCTTTAGAGGGCATTTTAACCATAGAGTCTTAAAAATGTATATGCCCTTTGGCCCAGTAACTCTAACATTTAAATTTATCCTGAGGATATAATTAGCAATGTAGACACAATATTTAAATTGTGGTGGCATAAAGAAAAAAGAAAAATTAGAGTAAATATTTTCCAATAGAATATTGTACAACAGTTTAAAAATAAAATTAAAAAAAATTCTTAATGACATGTGCTGTAATCCCAGCTACTCTGGAGGCTGAGGTGGGAGGATCGCTTGAATCTGGAGGCTGAGGTGGGAGGATCGCTTGAATCTGGAAGCTGGAGATTACAGTGAGCTGAGATCACACCAGTGCACTCCAGCCTGGGCAACAGAGACAGATCCTGTCTCAAAAAAAAAGAGGCTGGATATGGTGGGTTACACCTGTAATCCCAGCACTTTGTGAGGCCAAGGCAGGCCGATCACCTGAGGTCAGGAGTTTGAGACCTGGACAACATGGTGAAACCCCGTCTCTACTAAAAATACAAAAAGATTAGCCAGGCATGTTGGTGCATGCCTCCCAGCTACTCAGGAGGCGGAGACAGGAGAATCACTTGAACCCGGGAGGCGGTATTTGTAGTGAGCCAAGATCACTCCACTGTACTCCTGCCTGGGTGACAGAGCAAGACTTGGTCTCAGAAAAAAGAAACAAAGAAAAGATATGTGGATATGTTTCTGATATTTTATGTGAAAAA
Organism: Callithrix jacchus; assembly: GCF_049354715.1. Lineage (NCBI taxonomy): Eukaryota > Metazoa > Chordata > Mammalia > Primates > Cebidae > Callithrix > Callithrix jacchus. The sequence goes on along the minus strand of NC_133510.1, from coordinate 67,947,322 downwards.
CATAGAGAATATAAAATGGAGAATACAGAAAGAATGTCAATCTCACTTTCACTAAAACATATAAACATATCATACACACACACACATACATGCATGTATGCATGCACACCCACCCCCCACGCACACCCAAAAAAGATTTGAAGAAAATAGACCAAAATGTTTATTGTGGTTCTCTATATCTTTCTAGGCAGTAAGATTATGCATTTTTTGATTAATTTCCTTCTTTCTTCCATATTTATTGAATCCTTAGTCTGTTGTCACTGTACCAGACACAGTAGTATACAGGACAGCGAGAGTCCCTGACCGACCCCATGGAGCTTACATTCTCATGGAGGAGACACCATAAACAAAGAAAGAAATATATATTTGTTTTCTTGGTTATAGTGCTATACTTTTACATATATATTATGTAAAATTTTAGGTAGTGATATGTTTTAAGAAGGTAGGAGTGAGGGAGTTACTTTGTTTAGGATGATTAGAAATGACACTTCTGAGGAGACATCTGAGCAGAGACCTGAATAAAGTGAGAAGCAAATCATGAGACTATCTGAGAGTAAGAACATTCCAGGCCAGGAGTACAGAAAACACAAAGGTCTTGAAGGGAAGAATGAGCTTGGTATGTTTGAGGAAAACCAAGAAATCTAGTAACACTGGAATGGACAGAGTGGTAGCAGGGAGACCAGCTAGGAGGCTGGCAGCAGCTCAAGCAAAAGGGGAGGGTGGCTTAGGCTAAGGAGAGGTGCTGAAAGTGGCTGAATTGGGTACTTGTTTGAAGATAGAGCTGACGATTTTGCTAATGATGGTGGGCATGAGTGAAAGAGGAATCAAGTATGACTCTTAGATTTTTGGGCTGGACAATTGAATGAATAATTGTGCTATTTATTAAGATGAGGAAGACCAAGGAGAACAGCAGGTTTAGGAGGAAAATCAAGAGATCTCCTTTGGATGTTAAGTTCGAGGTGGCTGGTAGACATTACATTCCTTATTTTCCAAAATTCTTGAAGTAAGCACGTATTTGTTAACACCTGTGTTACTTTATAAAATTATTTTAAAAGCTAAAAGAAAAGAAAAAGATGAAGACTTGTCCCCCAGAATTTATCCACCTCATATCCAACATCTATGTTCATTTCTTTGTTATTTTCATTTTTTTGACATAGTTTTCATATAACTATGATAATTATATAATTGTGAGTTTATATCTATATATATGGCACATATATATTCTGATTTTCCCCCTCAACCTGATTTCATAAGACACTTTCATGTTTCTATTTGTCTATATCATGATCATGTTTTTTAGATGGATGTATAAATGTCCTATAGTATTATCTCATATTTAATTTCAATATTTTTGTTAAAATTTTTAACTGTTTTAGGTTTTATTATTAATTATATTACTTTAAACATCTTTGTACAGATAGCTTTTTCTCTGTAATTATTTTCTTCAAATTAGTTGGATTATTTTCTAAGCAAACATTTTATTACGGATTTCTAAAAAAAGTTATTTTAGATTCAGGGCCTGTGCAGGTTTGTTACATGGGTATATTGAGTTATGCTGAGCTTTGGGCTTCTGATGATCCTGTCACCCAAGTAGTGAACATCGTACCTGAAAACCCTTCCCCTGTCTTCCCCGTTTGGAAATCCCCATTGCTTTTTGCTCTCATCTTTGTGTCCATGTGTACCCAATGTTTAGCTCCCCCTTACAAATGAGAACATGCATTATTTGGTTTTCTGTTCCCACATCAGTTCACTTGGGGTAATGGCCTCCAGCTGCATCCACGTTGCTGCAAAGGACATGATTTTGTTCTCTTTATGGCTGTGTAGTATTCCATGGTGTATATGTACTGCAGTTTCTTTATTCAGTCCACCATTGATGGGTACCTGGGTTGATTCTATTTATTTGCTGTTGTTAATAGTGCTGTAATAAATACATGAGTGCAGATGTCTTTCTGATAGAACAATTTATTTTCTTTTGGGCATATACCAAGTACTGGGATTGCTGTGTCTAACACTAGTTCTATTTTTAGTTCTTTGAGAAATCTCCAAACTGCTTTCCACAGGGCTGAACTAATTTGCATTCCCACCAACAGTGTAGAAGTGCTCCTTTTTCTCTATGACCATGCCAATGTCTGTTATTTTTTGACTTTTTAATAATAGTCATTCTGACTGATGTGAGATGGAGTCTCTGTGGTTTTGATTTGCATCTCTGATGATGAATGATGTTGAGCATTTTTTCGTATGGGCCACGTGTATGTCTTCTTTTAAGAAGTGTCTATTCATATCCTTTGCCCTTTCACTTCTATGTTTTAATAACACCCAGGCTGAGTCCAACAAAGAACGCAATCCCAACTACAATAGCCACAAAGAAAATGAAATACCTAGGAATACACCTAATCAAGAATGTGAACGATCTCTACAAGGATAACTATAAAACATTGCTGAAAGAAATCAGAGATAATTCTCTGAAAAAGAAATCATCTCTGATTTCTCTCAGCAGTGTGTTGTTTGTTCATTTGTTTTGAGATGGAGTCTTGCTCTGTTGCCCAGGCTGGAGCGCAGTGGTGTGATCTCAGTTCACTGCAACCTCCTGCTTCTGGGTTTGAGCGATCTTCCTGCCTCAGTCTCCTGAGTAGCTGGGATTACAGTGCTTTCCATCATGCCTGGGTAATTTTTGTATTTTTAGTAGAGACGAGATTTTGCCATGTTGACTAGGCTGGTCTCGAACTCCTGACCTGAAGTAATTGATCTGCCTGCCTTGGCCTCCGAAAGTGCTGGGGTTAAGGCATGAGCCACTGTGCCAGACCTTTTTTTTTTGAGACACTGTCTCGCTGTGTCACCCAGAGGCTGGAGTATAGTAGCATGCTCTTAGTTCACTGCAGCCTCCGCCTCCTGGGTTCAGATGATTCTCCTGCTTCAGCCTCCTGAGTAGCCGGGACTACAGATGTGTACCACCATGCCAGGATAATTTATGTATTCTTAGTAGAGATGGGGTTTCACCATATTGGCCAGGCTGGTCTCGAACTCCTGACCTCGTGATCTGCCTGCCTCAGCTTCCCAAAGTGCTGGGATTACAGGTTTGGGCCACCGCACCCGGCCAGCCTGACCTCTTTCAGCAGTGTTTTGTAGTTCTCTTTGTAGAGATCTTTTACCTTATGGATTATTTTAAACCTACAGAAGTAGAAAGAAAAGACTTATTGTTAATAATTTGGTTATTTGGGTTAGCATCCAAAGAAGAGCCATATATTGCAATTGGTTGATATCTTTCTTAAATCTTTTTAGGTGTTCCCTTTCCATTTTTTTTTTAATTGAAGAAACCTCTAGGACTTCTCACCATTTAGATTTTGCTAAATATGTTCCTTCCCTTGGTGTCATTCAAAATGTTCTTCTGTCCTCTATATTTGTAGTAAATTGGTCATTAGATCGAGAGGTTTATCAGATTGACTTTTTTTAAAAATACTATTCCACATGTATAAATATCTGGTTGTCTCTCATTTTGTGATAACTCAAATCTATGAAAGAAACTAATTATATTCTTCATAATAAATGTGAAATGAAATTAGGTAGAAACTGTGGTGGTAGAAGAATGGGCTGGTGAACTTACGGTCTTACTTGGTCCAAGATATAATGATATTTCTTTTTCTTCCAGGAGGCTGAGAAAATGTTAGAAATTGGGGGAGACAAGTTCCCCTTAGAGAGCAGGAAGTTATTAAGTAGTCCTGGAAAGAACAACAGTTGCAGGTAAAACTTTCAAACACCAAGGAGTTTACTTTTTTGGTTATTCTATAAGTGTTCTTACAGAACACTGGCTTTGTGGTAGTGGCGATGTCACAAATGCAGCTCTAGCATAAAGGGCTAAACATTGAGCCTCCCAGTTCCACCCTCTGAAAATACCTTTTCCATCTCATTGTTTATTGAATACCTGCTATATACCAGATACTATATCAGGTTCTGGGAATCACAAGGAGAAGAGAGGTAAGGAAACCAATGTACTGAGTGCCTCCTTTGTGCTGGGATTGTGCTAGAAGGTTTACTTATGTTTTGTCAGTTAATTGTACTGATATGAATATCACTACCCTCATTTGTACAAGTGAAGAAACTAAGTCTTAGAGGGTTTTAGGTAATTTTATCCAAAGTTATAATGATGCTGAGTAGAAAGATTTGGATTCAAACCCCATGGTCCTTCTTCTATTCCTTAAACCAGTGCTCGTTTGCCTTTCTTTGCCACCTTCCAAAGATGAAAAGGATGTGGTCTTTATTTCCAGAGAGTTCTCAGCCTAGTGGGCATGAAATTCCAATGTGTGGGCAAGCTTTTGGGGATAGGCAGAAATAGTCAATGTTAGCTTGGCTTGTGGCATCTATAGTCCTGGGAGCAAGGAGGAATTGAACTGGGATCATGAAAATTCCTTACTTCTGCCAATGATTTTAGCCACTTCCTCTATCAAACCTATTCATCATCACAAATGACAGGAAGCTTAATTGGTGCATTTGTAGTTTTATTCCTGGCGTCTTGTTTCTGAGTTGGAAGAAGTATACAAAGGCTGAAAAGTCTAGCGGTCAAGAAGGGGCAGAGAAGGAAGAGAGCAGGATATCTGGGTCATTCAGATCCTGAAAAATTTACTGCTGAATCATTGAGTTGGTTGTGGCTTATACTGTGGGGGAAATTAGGACAGCCTTTTTCTTAATAATAGTCTTGGTTCTTAATAAACTTTCTACAGTTTGTTTTGAAAGGAGCCATGAGATTTGAATTATCTGGTGGCAAAGTAGGAACAATGTTTCCTTTTTAACAGGATGCTGCCTCTTCTTTTGTCATTTTAGAAGGAGATAATCTGGCTTGCAGAAAACGTCAAACTACTCTGTCTCTAGGAAACCAAGAGCTGGGTTCAAGGTCTTGATTCTCTACTTGCTGTTGTTTGACGCTGTTGTTTGACCTTGGATAGTCACTTAGCTCCAAGAGCTTTCGTTTCTGCACCTTCAAAATGAGGATGTTAATAAACTCTGTTGCTGTGATAGTTAAGATATTAGGAAAGTCCTTTGTGAACTACGAATAGAAGAGATTTGGCTGTGTATATGGGAAAATGAATGAAAAGTGCCTGGCACACAGCAAGTGCTCAGTAAGTGGTAGTTCCTGATGCTTCACTATTGATAACGTAGCATTGTCATCAGCATCTCCAATGAGGCCTTTCGAAGGAGTGCACAACTGGGGATAGGATTGGCTGCCACCTGGCACACCAGCCCAGCCTTCAGCACCACCTCATGGGCCACCTTGCCTCTTCCCATTCCGACCTCAGTGGCTGCAGAAGAAAGATCAGACTCCATCTTGTTCCCAGAGTTCCTGAGAGCTGTTAGCTGGATGGTCTCAAACCCCATCTTTTCCCTTCTGGTGGGACAGTGATCATTATAGACTGTGCTATGTATTTTACTTGTATGTCTGACATTCACTGTCCTAATCATTGATTTCAGATGTGACCCGTCTGAGATTAATATATCTGATGAAATGCCTAAAACCACAGTCTGGAAAGCTCTCAGTATGAATTCTGGAAATGCAAAGGAAAAGAGGTAAAGACAACTGTAACATCTGATTTTTATTTATTTCTGGCTTTTGACAATGGCAATATTGAAGATAAAATGTGTTTTAGTTGTAAAATGGAATTTGTCTCATAAATAGCACTTCCAGGAATTGCCACTAATCCCATAAGAATACCTATAAGCCAGTTGGGCATGGTGGCTCACACCTGTAATCCCAGCACTTTGGGAGGCCAAGACGGGCGGATCATGAGATCAAGAGATCGAGACCATCCTGGCCAACATGGTGAAACCCTGTCTGTACTAAAAATACAAAAATTAGCTGGGCACGGTGGCAGGCATCTGTAGTTCCAGCTACTTGGGAGGCTGAGGCAGGAGAATCGCTTGAACCTGGGAGGTGGAGGATGTAGTGAGCTGACATCGCACCACTGCACTTCAGCCTGGCAAAGAGTGAGATTCCATCTCAAAACAAACAAACAAACAAACAACAACAAAAACAGCTACAAGCCTTAAAAAAGTAAAAATGTTTTCTAAATATTTGGTCACGGTGTTTTTTTAAGCAGCCTGTTTATGCAAGTCCAAAATCAGGATAGGATTATTTTGGCATATAAATTTGCTTTGCCTGTTGATTTCCTTTAATCTTCTTTCTAGTCTCATTTCAGAATCTAAAGGGCATGTCTCTGGTTACTGCAACCAACCACACAAACAAGAAAATGGCTAAAATATTCCGATAGTGTTGATAGTACTGAGACATTCTTTAACCTATTTAACTTGTTATATATGAGAAATATATTTGAAATATTAAATTGTAACTTTTATCTTTCTTTTTTTGTTTGTTTGAGACAATCACTCTCTGTCTCCCAAGCTGGAGTGCAATGGCATAATTTCAGCTCACTGTAACCTCTGCCATGCGGCCTCAAGCAATTCTTCTGCCTCAGCCTCCCAAGTAGCTGGGAGTACAGGTGCATGTCACCCCCACTGGCTAATTTTTGTATTTTTTAAGAGACGAGGATTTACTGTGTTGCCCAGGCTTGTCTGGAACTCCTGGACGAAAATGATTCTCCCTCTTTGGCTTCCCAAAGTGCTGGGATTACAGGCATGAGCCACCACACCCAGCCATAACTGTTCTTCTGTTTTGAAACCAAATACGGTATATCATTTGCTAATAGCATAGATCAACCTTAGTCAGGTTAATGAAGACAGTGGAAGAGCTTGAGGCATTTTTGCCTGCATTGAGGTAGGCTATATGCCCAAATTTCTTGAATAATTTAGTCCAAATACCATTCAAGTATATGTAAATAACTGAACACAAAATCTGAAGCCTTCTTAAAGTCAACTTTTCTAGTTAAAAAAACAAAAAGCTAGCAGTGAGGAGACCTAGTCCTTCTCTTAATTCCATGTATAACTTGGCAGACCACTGTTTCTGGCATTCCGTTTACTCAGCAGGAAAATGGAGATAATAATAACTAACTGTCTCACTCCTGAGGCTGCTCCGAGGAGAGACTGAAGTGCACTGAGAAGTCACAGCCACCAGTGGGTGGTAGTGGTGATTTATGTCTTCATCGAATGGGTTAAAATAAATCTCTGCTGAATGTGAGTGAAATATAGAATCTTGTTTCCTTCAGAGGAAAATCCAGGCAGCTGTCGAAATGTATAACGCACATGGTTATTTTTAGTTGAGAACTAGTCTACTTGTAAATGAACTTAAAATATAGCCAGATCCAAATTGTGGTGACATCTTCAAAGTATTGTGTTAAAAGGAGGAATGAATCATATGTTCCCTTTTCGTCTAATTGTAACACTTTTATTCAGTCTCTTCAACTAAGAGTCTTTGCTGGGATGGAAGATTTGGGCCATGTGGTGCCTCAGAGAAGTTCTGGTTACAGAGAAAATGGTGAGTGTCTCAGAGAAGAAGCAAGACCAAATCTGGCCCTGTCCTTGGTCATCTCAAAGCCATGCCGAAGCATTCAGTTATTCTTCGTGTGCACTGGAGGGCATCCAGCTATCCCCATACCAGCAGCCAGTCGCCAGATGTGAATGTGGAAGCAGAAGACCACTTCCTGTTGGTTCTTCTCCTCTTCTTCCTTCTTTTTCTCTTTAGAATGGCCACCATTGAAGACGTAGCTTCCCATTTTCCAGACATTTTCTCTGAAATTTTCTGCTGGCCTGCCAAGCCATATGGATTCATTCTGCCACTGAGGAGTCCTTCAGTGAGGTCCCTTTTCCTAAAGGATGGAGTGGGTAGTAGGAGGGGAACAGAGAAGAAACTCTCTCTGGCTCTCCAGTGTTCTTAGTGTCTGCAGGCTTCTAGGCAGCCCTGGGCCTTGATTTGATTACCTCCCCTGGGGGATGCTGGTCAGACCCAGAGGTTGTCAGGAGGTCGTCTACCAGGAAGATCCATGATCTGGGCATTGGCAGTGCCTGCTACCACAGCCAGGAAGATGCCTCTGACCTGGGTGCATCTCCATCATTCCCTAGCAGCAGCCTGCATTAACTGGCAAGAACCTTGGATGATACAAGGGCCAAGAAGGGACATTTGAGTTGTTTGGCTTAGATAGGAAAAGAATCTGGGGAAAATCAATAGTAAGTGAGGATGAGCAGCTACTCTTGGTTTTCAGTGAGGATAGAGTGAGAGATTGAGCTTAGATTGCAACAGAAGGAATTAGTTTAGATACCAGCCTGAAGATTTGTCATAGTGTCTGCTTTCTAGATATCTGGGAAAGATTTGGTAATAGTGTTTGTGAATAGAAAGGAGGATGTGATGTTTTTATTGCCCATTTTGCGGGACCGTTTGACTTCTTGCTGCTGTCTCTTGAGGATATATTCCAATTCCATCCTGGCGAGATCCAAGTGCTTATGTACTGTCTCCTTAGCTGCCTTAGTAGTGAACGATCATCAGTTCAATGGACCAAAATCACTTTCAGCCATGTGGTTTCTTCATCATCATGGATTTCTTTTGGTTGGCAAACATTCTGGTTCTGAGATGCAAAAAGTCACACTAGGAAATGAACTGTAAGTGGTGAAATTAGTTTTGGTATTTAATTTAAACTACATTTATGGTTTTCTCTTCTCTTCTATGTTACAATGAATGTGAAGTATTTGAGATCCAGTGCTTAGAAACCTTTCCCTCCTTTGTGCACAGAATGTAACTAGCAAGCCCATTAGCGCCCAGAGAATCCTATCATGTTAGTTTCCCATCCTGGAAAATCTTTGTAGAGTGGGAAGTTCCCTGATGTGTTTTTCTTTCTTAGGTGAAGGATTGGTTATATCAGTTTATTGAATTTTGCATTTCTTAAACTCTTAAAATATACTAATGTATTCTAGTCTTACTCTAAATACCGTTGATATTAAGGGAATTCTGCATTTCTTTCATATTCCCTATCTCATAGGGCCACAATTATTTTAATACAGAGATGATTTTCAAAATATTTAACAACTGGTATAGGACAGATGCCAACCACTCATAAGGGATGCCTGCTGTAAACAAGCAGTATGTATGGTTGTACCAATGCCTATTGGCTGAACGTTATGCTACTTTCAGATATTAAAATGATGTCCCTTTCAATCGTGGGGATTCTTCCTGTTTTGTCTCATTTCTATCACAAGGATGTTTTGGGGACAGCCTTAGCTTGCTTTCACATATATATATATATACATATATGTGTGTGTGTGTGTGTGTGTGTGTGTGTGTGTGTGTGTGTGTGTAGTGCAGACAGGATAGGACATGATTATTTGAACTATATGGGCATTAAAATCTCCATGAGCCAAAGCTTCACATTTTATCACTTTAGGGTAACTGTAATAATTGTACTCATTTGCCTACCTAATTGGGAAAAATTAAAAGGCAGCCTGTCAGTAGGGTAAGCTTTCTTGCAGACTTTTCCCTTGTCCCTTTCTGACTGCTTCCTTGAACTTGCCTCTTCTTCATCTTCATTGTTCCCTGAGAATATCCCCGCTTTCTTGCTCTATCTTGCCCCTCCTATCTTTTCCTGCCACCTGTGTGTGGGGAAGTTGATGACCATTTCACCTCTTCCCCTAGCCTCAGCACAGTAAGGAGTGTATCAAAACTGGGTGACAGTATCACTCAGAAGAATGCCTCTCCTAATACACTCATGTCTTGTGCTGCCTGACTGCTCGAGAGGAGGAGCCTTCATTAACTCTGTGTAGTGTAGGTACAGGACCATGTGTGCACTTTTGGGTACTTCTCAAGCCAGACCCTCCCAGATCACTGCACCTTAAGAATGTGAGCTACTTTTTAAAAAATGTGGTTTGGTGTGTTGTTGAGGTAAACTTGTTGGGGGACTGTGAGTGAAGATGGGAAAGGACTGGGTGGTTTTGCCATGAGGTGATGGCTGGGGTTGGCGCTAATGGTTTGCATGATCCTGGCTCTGTGGGTGTGGTGCTCAGTAGCCTTGGTATAGTTGCAGGTCACCTTTGTGCATGGTGGTTACCAGTCACTCTAGGGATTGTAGGTCCCAACAGTGTTTCAGCAGCCTGCACAGCTGGTACGAGGACAGCTGGAGGAGGGTCTCATATCCCTGCAAGTGATGCAGGACAAAACTTCCCAACAGGAGGTGTCCCTTGCATGGCTCTCGAATGCACGGGTGACATATCAGTTTGAAGTTTCTTGACCTGTCCATCAAGGATTTTGATTTTTTTCTCAGTTGTGCTTGTTAATGTGTCGAAGGCCAAGTGCACTGCATCAAACTTGCTGTCTGTAAGATGCTAAAGTCCTTTGATCAATCCAGTGTTTCAGTCAGGTCGCTACTGACATCAGACTTGGCTTTGTCCCTTCTCTTTCTTTTCATTCAAGAGACTTTAAGGGTAAACTCTTCAGTTGAAACTGTCTTGGAAGTGCAGGCCTCCTCCTGTGTGGCTAACGAAAGAGACGGCACCAGGATCTTTCATGGCAAGTGCTCAAGGGATGTGGGTGGTTTTGTGTAGTCCGGTCCTTTTGATCGTGGTGATTTCCTGTCATCCTCATGGTCTGACATTGCTTTTCACTGGAAACTGGTTGTAGCCTTCAATTCATTAGCTGATTGTTGGATCTCTTTGTGAGGTTTGATTTTTTTTTTTTTAATCCATGAGTCCCTATGGACCGTTGCGTGTTGCAAATGATAGTGATTCTCTTCTTCTTTTTCTTTGTCTTTAAGAGTTGCCTGGACGATTTCATGGGTCACTCCACATGATTGCAGAATTTCCCATTGCTCGTCTGTAAATGTTGATTGGCTAACCTGTCTGAGCTTTTGGCAGAGGCATCCTTGAGCTTAGTTTCAGGAATTCCTCTGGTTTTCCTTGGTAGTAATTTCTCATGGTGGAGCTTGTTTCAGAGGCATGGTACAGTGCTGTGGAGGCAAAGCAAGGCTGTTGTAGTGATTTTCATATATCCAGATGACAAACTGCCTTTGCATGGGGAAACCACACGGGATTGATGGCATCTCTGAATTTGGGGATTTCATCAGTTACCCCTGGAATTAAAATGAGTGCAGAGTCAAAATCTTTTTTATTTTTTATTTTTTGAGACAGAGTCTTGCTCTATCACCCAGGCAGGAGTGTAGTGGTGCAATATCGGTTAACTGCAACATCTGCCTCTGGGTTCAAGTGATTCTCCTGCCTCAGCCTCCCAAGTAGCTGGTTCTACAGGTGCCCACCACCATGCCCAGCTAATTTTTGTGTTTTTAGTAGAGATGGGATTTCACTGTATTGGCCAGGCTGGTCACGAACTCCTAACCTTGTGATCCACCTGCCTCAGCCTCCCAAAGTGCTGGGATTACAGGTATGAGCCACCACACCCAGCCCGAAATCTTTAAGAAAGTTACTTATTGCCACAAGTGTTGTCATCTGTGACTTATGAGCCACTAGATGAACCTGAACCATTAGTGGCTGTCCAGATCCTCCAACTTTTTGAGACAGTATTCTAATCAGGGTTTTATGACACCAACATAGGCAGAAACACCAAGCTGCAGGTAATTGATTTGTGTGTCACTGATTCCTGGAGCAGCTTTGAATGCATTAAATCGCTTTTAGCAGACCTTTCACAGGAGTTATCTCTCAAAATCTCTTTAAAGAGCAATAAGAATGTGTAGTGTTGTATGACACAATCCAAGCCTGTGAGTTGCATCATCAGGGATTGTCAGAATTTTATGTCTGTTCCATATCCTGCTAGTAACCAGCTTACAGACTTTCCATCAGGTTGGCTTAGATGTTCATCAACAGGAAAATGTTGCCATAATGATGGTATGAGGCTGCACACAGTCGTTGCGCACATGGTTAGTATGGTATGGCAGTGCTGCACACGATCACTGTACAGAATTAGCAAGGCTGGAATATGGCCCTCTGCTATAGGGGGCATGGCACATGCGACTCATGCTGGAATGAGTAGGAGGCTTTCCTCAATGGATATGGAGACTGATGCGTGCTCCATATCTTGAGGGGGCCTGTCTTGGTTTCCTTTGGTAGGGTCTATCAGCTACTTCTGAAGGCCATACCAACCTTTTTAGGCCATTAAATTTTTCTCAAATAATAGCCAGCCTCATTTCTGCTTCATCTCTGTGGTAGGAACCATTCTGTATTCTTATCTTACTCCCTCCTCTTTGCCAACTCCCCACAACCACCCAACCCGAGTCCTAGCTGCTTTCTTGCTTAGGTCTGTGGCTGGTGATAGTGGCACCAGAGTCAAGGTGGGCAGTGTTTGGGGTAGGAAATGAGTAGAGGTGAAGCAGCAGCAGTGTGTGTGTGTGTGTATGTGTGTGTGTGTGTATGCGCACGCGCATTTGCATGTGTATTTGTTGACAAATGAGAGAATAGCCGTAAGATTTCATTGTTACTTCTAGTCTTTGTACACCTAGCTGGAGGAACATTAAAAAAATATGGCCATTCTCCCATCTAGGTGGTGCCCATCTCAGACTTCTCTGATAAGAGTAGTTTGAGGACAAATACAGATTAGTCTATGGAAAAAGATGTTTAAACTCAGCATGAAGGAGAAACAAATTTTGGAGTGGAAAGCAAGACAAGCAGTTATGTGATTTCCATGCCTACATTTGCTTGGGCCAGGGAAGTGGTCCACCTCTTTCCTGACAGTGGGAGATTTCAGAAACAGTTTGAGTTTTGGCAGGCCAATGTCCTGATAGGCTGGTGTAGAGAGGGAGGAAGGGAGGGAGGCCAGAGATTAGAGAAAGTGATGATTAGGATCTTAGCTCTAAATGAAAAGAACTGGACTTACTAAATCGGTGGATTACTTGCTAGCCATAACTTTTAGGGAAGGGGAAGTCTGGAGAGAAGGTGAAGACCAGCAGAAATATACTGTGAAATTGTCAAATATGTTTGATTGCAGAAAACACAGCCTGGCTATTATTGTCTAGATGTGACTTCCAACTTCTGAAGACAGGATTGCCAAGAGATGTGGTCTTTACCACATACAGCTCCTGTCCCTATCTCTTTATGTGTAGAGACTCGCATTTGGGGTAGTGAGTAGTAAACCATATATTTCCAAAAGATGACGTGAAAAGTCGCTGTTTCTCTTTGTCTGGGAAGTGATTGACTTTTAAATTAGTCCTAAATGTTTGATAAAAATCTGGTATATGCTAAGTCTCAGGGTTGGTTGATCTCTCAGGCTATGATAGCTGTGACCTTCAAGAAATCTCTGACTTGGGGAATCTGTAGTTTTTGGTTGTCCAAAAAAGATAGTTCCTAGTCCTACTTTATTTTCTATCCACTCAACTCTCCAGACTTCCCTCATAGTAAAGGAATTCCTGATTCTCCCTGAATCTTCTCTGTTGATTTCCATGTCCATGTTCTGAGTTTTGAGTTTTCCCAAAGCATAGGAGCAGGCTTGGCCTTAGAGCTCCTGGCTTTCTTTTTGATGAGAATCAGAAATGCTATCAATATATTCTCTCTGTCACTTGATCAGCTTCTCTAAATTTATTTTGTAAGGGGGTCAGCAGCTCCTTCATGGACCTCTAGATGGTTGTCTTTGCCAGTTTGTTACTGGGTTTTCCTTGACCTTCTCAGGTTCCCAAGCCACATCCTAGCAGGGCATCTGAGAACCTTGCATTGACCCTCTCAGTCCTTTTGGCTTTCTCCTGGTCATAGGTGTTGGACCTCCCATTAGGTAGAAGTCCTTTGAGCAGAATCAAAATGGCCAAATATGACATCATCCAAGTTCCTCCCTCCTTTACTGTCTCAGCTTTTTCAAGAACTCCTTTCTCCTGTCTTTTCTGCCTTTTCCTCAGTCTGTCTAGTTCTCTTTGGAGGAAAGAAGTTCTTGGTCAGAGGTCCTAAAACCACCACCAGCTGGGGGTGGTGAGAATGATGAGGAGGTTGGACAGTCCTGGGGCTTTTTTGAAAGGGGACTTTATGGTTATTTCCCTTATTTAGGATGAGGGACTAAGAATTCTCAAGGCTTCAGTTTCATCCATATTTCAGTGTAAGCAGAAAAGCACATTTCAAAGCCAAATAGAAGTGACTTTCTATTAAGTCTATCCTTTATGATTCTTGACTCCCTTGGTCTCTTAATATTAATTGTAGAGAATGAGCAGTTGAGTTAATTAACGTCTTTTCATCAGAAAGGAGGGTAATTTTCATAACCAAAAGAGATGTAAAGGAACTATATTACTGCCTGAAGTGTGAAAAGAGGAAAGGGGTGTTATGTGAACCTTTTCAATAGGGAAATTCAGAAAGTGGAATGATTCATCCATAGGCATAATTCTTTTAGGAGATTCTGTGCTCAAAGGGAAGGGAATAGTTTCTGATCCTTCCAAAGAGAAAAGGAATAGCATTTTTCTTAAACCTAACCCAGTTTCAGCATTGGAGAATACAGAACCTTTTCTCTAGCTGATGGCATTCATATTTCTTGAGAGAGATAACCTACCCATGGTACTTTTCTGAGCCCAGCAGAAATCAGCAGAGCTTGGGCTTCTCTTAGCAGGTTTACAATTGACTTCGACTTGCAGGCTTTTCATATGTGCAATAATGTTGGAAACAGAAGCACCAAACTGATTGTGCAATTACTCCTTTTGTAGAAGAGGCCAAAATCCTCCTCCTCCTTCATTTCTCCTATATTCACTCCTCCAGGATCATAAAGCCTCCCTCTTGTTTATCTGTGTCTGTCTGTCTGATTGGTTAGATTTGGCTGCTCTTCCAAGCTAATGGTGTCAGGTGGAGAGCAGAGCAACCTTCCTCAGAAGGGGACAACTCGAGGTGCTGGTACATTTCCCTTGTTTTCTATGTTCTTCTTTCTAGTGGGTCTCATGTAGAGATAGAGATATTTTTGTTTTAGAGATTCCAAAGTATATATTTTTAGTGTAAGAAATGTACCCTCTCCACACTCCATGATGTAAATAGAACCAGGAATAAATGTGTCATTGTGATAATCCCATAGCAATTTGTGGTAGGAACAAGACCCTTTTCCCTCACCACCGAGTCTCATGGTCTGTGTCTGTAACCCAGGGCAGGTAACCGTGACACTGCATCTCACAGACTTCTGCCTGCCCAGATTTTTGTGTGCTCATCTCAACAGATGAAAAATAAAGTCTGTATAAACTGTTTGCACCTGTGGTGTTCTTTGAGTCCAAATGAAGGGGCTGAGCTAATGCTGACCAATTTCAGAGCTTGTGAATGACAGTGTGAAGATGGGGGAGGAAAAGCGTGGTGGCTGCTGAGAGTGCCCTAGAAGGGCTGTGTTCCTCTCCCTGCTGCAGAGCATGAGGAGGCTGTCAGGGCCTCTCTCTTGGGATGGCTAAGCTTGTGTTGGGGGAATAGGACAGCCTGGAAAGAAAGCTTATTCCGAAGATACAACGAGGCTGATGAGAGAACTTGTTAATGTTTAGGGACTCTGCTGCCTAGAAATCCAGATTTTAAAGCTCTGCGGTCACTCCAGAATTGTTTTTTTGGGTCGGGGAGGGGTGTTGTGTTTCTCTTTCTCTCATATCCCATTGTTGGAGACTTAGAGAGGAGAGGGAGAGGGAAGCAATGGAGTGAGAGTAGAGCAGCCAGTGAGGGGGCGAAAGGAAAGGGTGGGGGAGCCAGGCAGCAGCTTTACTGAGTGCCAAGAAAGGCATCCCCTGAAAACGTCCTGAACACGTGGCACCGTGTGGACATATACTACACAGCCAGTGCCAGCACGGCCTGTGGCCTACAGACAGCCCATTAGTTCTGAGGCCTTTTGCTATCTTTTGGCTATTCTTTCCCTCAACAGTGTACACATCATGCCCTTTGTCTCACAGAGAGACACGCTTAGATTGCATTGAGTAGAGTATGGGAAGGCTGCTCCTGCAGGAAACAGAGCCAGTTCTGATGCCTTGGGTGTGGAGGGGCTGGGGTACAGGTGCAGAGAGATGGCATGTATCATTCGCACACCCAGGCTGGTTAAGGATTCCATTAATTGATACAGGAAGAGTGCTTAGAACAGCACCTGGCTCATGGTAAGCACATAGTAAGCAATAAAAAATTTGGAGGTAGGTGATTCCTGGGTTGGTTAATTCAGCAATAATCCTACCAGGGATCTGGTCAGCTTCTCTGCAGTTCTCTTGGTTTTTCCCTCATAGTCACAAGATGGCTCCTGAAGCTTCAAGTATCACATCTGCAGCATAATTTGCAAATGCAGATAGGTTGAGGGGGTTTTCCAGCTTCCCCCTTTCCATCTCCTCCCATGTCATCAGTCAGAACTGAATCACATACCCATCTCTAAGATGGGAAAAGGAGGATGGAATTACCATGTTTGGTTTGGACCGATTAGACTCAATCCTGTGGGGTTGGGGCCATCTTCCTTAACCATTTTGCTGCTCTAATACTTGTACAAAATCAGGATTCTGTTAGCAAAGGATAGGCAGGAGCTGCAAGTGATTACATGTCCTAAAGTGACTGTCAGTGCACCCAGGAGAACCTGCACCACGGGACCTCTGCAGAGCTGGAGCTGGAGTGTAGAGAGCCACGAAACTCAGCAGCAGGCATGACAGGAGGCCAAGAAATTCCTCTGAAGGTCAGTGGGGAGATTTCTAACTCACCAGTAGAAATCTGAGTCCCACTCGACACCAATTACAGAGACTCTCTGGAGGGGAGCCAGGCACCAATATCTGTGAAACCCTCTCCAGATGATTCCTCTGCAGGCTGAGCTGAACATCAGCTGCCATAATGCTCCTCTGCCTTGACCAGGCTTTTCTGTGTCTGCTTCACTTCTAACTCTCCACTCTACAATACTCAGCTCTGCCACAGTGTCAGCTTCTCCTGCCTAGACGATCATAGCCTTAACCACCTCCAGATTCTTTCAGCTTCAACCTTCACTCTTCACAGCTTCATTGCCTCTGTATTTCCAAAGTCAGATTCCCAAGACTGAGAATGCAATTGCTTGTCATTTCTCAGCAGGCCACACTGTAAGTCCCTGGCCAGCCTACGGGTTAGGGGCCTTTGGCTCTGAAGCCACCTTTGGGCCAACTGGGGAAGAGTGAGAGTCAGGTGATAAAGAATGTGGCAGGTGAAGGGTGTTCCTTGTCAGAGTTGCGACTTAAGTTTCCCCTAGAAGGAAAGAAGAGCCAGAGAGACATAGTAACAATGTGTCTAAATTATCTTAGTGATGTCCAAAGGCTGTTCCCTGTTACAGACCTGGCTACAGACTTAGCCCTTTTACCTTTTGCTTGTGTTTAATTACAAGGACACACAGGCACATACTTACAAGAACAACCTGCAAGTCACTGCATTGCTCCCTGGACAGAGCACACTTCACACAGTTGCACTTGTTTGTGACAAGTGGTCACGGATAGAGGGAAGCACAGAGCTTCTCTGTTGGGAGGCTAAGTGCATGATTGAGGCCTTTAGCAAGGACAGTGTATAATATATAACAAGCCCATCAGGAACAAGCCTGCCTGAGTTCAAGTCTCAGCTCGGCCTCCATAGCTGTATGGCCTTGGCCACTTGCTTCATCTGTGCCTCAGTTTTTTCATCTGCAAAATAGGAGTGATAATACTACCTATTTTATAGGTTCAATAAGAAAGAGTCAGTGAATTCCCACGCATGCCAAGGCAGTCCCCTCTCCATGTGCCCTCTGAGCCTCTGGTAGCAGCAGGTCCTCCCTCCTCTTGCCCTTCTGATGCTTGGATTTGCAGCTGTGTGGTGGAGTTGACCCCTGGAGTCCAGGGGAAAGAAGTTGTGGTCACTGTGACCTTTGTCCATGTGGTTTATAGATATTAACTCATGGGAAGAGAGACTTTGCTTGGGCCTCCTAGTCTAAGCCACGTTCTCCAGTGTGACTTCCACCTACATCTTTCATTTGGAGCTAGGGAATGTTTGCCTAAGTTGTAAGATTGTCAGTACTTTATTTGGCCATTGATTTTTGGGACTGGAGGGTGGGAGTGGAAATAGTGCTATACGCTAAAGGGTAGTGACCATTTGTCTATTATTATTGTTACCATAGTCCCCAAAGCCCCTCCAGTCTCTTAGAAATTACACAATGCATTATCATCACCAGATTTACCTATAGCCACAGTAGGCAAGGAGGAAGCACTTTGGCCTTCACTACCCAGGCAAAACAGTAGTAAACCAGTTTTCTAGTAACTTTGAGCTGTGTGATTCTAGCACTAGTTTTGAGTCATAAGGGCCTCCATGTCCACTTCAACAGGTTCATCATCACAGTCATCATCGTCAAAGGCCTGCTTTGGGCATTTCATAACCTACCATGCAGGGTCAAAGCACTTCACTGGGAGAATCACTGGCAGTAGTGGACAGCACCTGTGTTTTGGTTTGGGGTGTGTGTGTGTGTGTGTGTGATGAGCATGTCACAAATACATTCTCTCATCTAATCCTCACCATCTATGCAATGGGCACTATTCCTTCTACAGATGAGAAAACTGAAGCTCAGAAAGGTAAGTCAGATACTGAAGTTCACATAGCTGGTAAGTGGCAGAGCCCAGGGCAAAGCCATGTTTGTTTGTCTGGAATCTGTGATCTTGGCTTCCCCTCTCTGCTAACTCCATAAGGGCTCTGACTACAGGATCATGACTGTGAGGGCTGCATCTAAAACACATACCTGGTATGTACAGAAAAGTTAAAGGGCATACTGAAAAATAAAACAGTAGGGAAATGTGAAATTGGAGAACTTACCAGTTACATCACTTGTGAATAGCAACAGAAGTTGAGAAAGTGAGTAAGAATTCAAATTCTTCTGGAACAATTCAACAAATTCACATTCTAGAATTTGTTCCAGAAAGTATTCATAGAATATGGTAGATATGCAACATTTTTTTTTTTTTTAATGAATGAGCAAAGGAAGTTGTCCCTGCTCCTGAGCAGTCCTGGAAAAGTTTTCCCAGGAAAAACATAGGACTCATTAAGACGTGAAGAACTCAAGCACTGATCAAATATTTTGGTAACCTAAATAAATAAATAAATGTTGATGGCTTAATTGTCACATCATAATTTATTGCATCCGTTTCCCTACTTTGTGCTCAAGGGTACCGTGGTTTCACTGTACCTGACCATGGTCAGACCCCACAGAGATCACTGAGGTCTGTTCAGGGGCTGCTGGAAAAACAGAGAAACCCAAAGCTTGCCCTGAGGAAGAGCTGCTGAAGGAAATGGGGAAGAGACACAGGGAGTGCTGGCAGCTGGGTTTATGTTTGAGGACATGAGTTTTGAAGGGCATGAAGGTGAAATGGGTTCTCTGGGATTTACAGTTGGACTCACATCAAAAACGAGACCATATATGCAAAGCACAGTGGTGAGGCCTGTGGGTTCTGTAGCATCAGGGAGGGGACTCTTGCAGAGCCAGGGAGGCTGTCAAAGAGCAGACAGAGTTGGAGGAAAAGAAGTTATAGATTGGGTCTCACAGGCAGCATCACCATTAACTGACTGGTTTGCTTGCAGTTAAGCGTTTTGTATAAGGGAGCAATTGTGCTTAAAATAGGAGACCAAGAAAAGAAGACCTTAAATACCAGGTTATGGGGTGGGGACTATCCCGTAAGCTCCAGGCACCATCGGAAGGGAGATATGTACTCACTGGTATTTTGGAAAAATTCATCTTGTAGCAGTAAGGGAGAAGAATTGCAAGAGGGAAAAACGATGTAGGTAGGCCAGGGCAGAGCAGTGGTGATGGAGAGGAAGAGGAGGATACAGAGACGAAGAAACAACAGGCCTGCAGCCCGTGTGTGACTGGAAGTGGGAAGCGCACGTGGAGTAAAACAGCACCCCGATGTCCTGCGTCTGAGAGAAAAGCTGTCATGTGAAAGAAAGATTAAGCTCATTTGACAGAGCTCCAGAGGATGTAACCAGGACCAACTTATCTTCTGGGAGGCAAATTTGGGTGCAATGTGAGGAGCTCACAGCTAATGCTGTCCAAGAAAGGAACTGGCTGCCCTGGTACCAGCAAGTGTCCAGGGTTGAGGATGCCAGGAAGCTGCAGGTGTGGGACTTGAGGGTCCATGACTTCAAGACAGGGACAGAGAGGGTGCAGCAGACAGACACTGCCTGGGAGCAGGATGAGAGATGGGAGGGTGGTGACGAAGGAGTGGGTGGGGAACAGATGTCTGCATTAGGAGAAGGGAGCAGACGGGTGCGGGGAAGAAAGCATGGGTGGGATGAGGCTGTCTGCAGTTGAGGCCCAGCAGGTGGATGAGGGCCTCAGCACTTGGAGTCCCCACTGCTTGGAGGCTGGATCTTTGAGTGACATGGGACCCAGGTTTTGTGGGCCTAGGTTAAAAACATAGGGTTTTGGCTGGGTGCAGCGGCTCACGGCTGCAATCCCAGCACTTTCGGAGGCCGAGGTGGGCGGATCACCTGAGGTCGGGAGTTCAAGACCAGCCTGAAAAACATGGAGAAACCCTGTCTCTACTAAAAATACAAAATTAGCTGGGCATGGTGGTGCATGCCTGTAATCCCAGCTATTTGGGAGGCTAAGGCAAGAGAATCACTTCAACCTGGGAAGAGCAAAACTCTGTCTCGAAAAAAATAGCGTTTCATAAAAACACAGGAAAGTATTTTTCATGACTGTCCCACCTCTGGCTGTCATTGTAGGACATCCAGACCCTCTTAAAAGCCCCTAGGGGGGAATGTCTGACCTCAATGGCAACCTCCCTGTGCCAGGCTCCAGTTTCAGCTCTCTGTGTCATTCCCATTGCTTAGTAAGACTCTGTACTGTCACTGGCTCCACCACTCATTGCCCACATGTTGTGTCACTCCACCCTGCACCGGGCCAGTACCCATGTGCTGATGGCATTGGCTCATGGGGGCCCTCAGTGCCACAGTGCTGAGCTGTTTTCCCTGATCTAGGAGTCAAGAGCCTTTCCTCCCACCCCTGCACTGAGGCACCCTCTGCCCCAGTGGATTTCTAGAGCTAAGTTGCCGTGGTTTCTCCAATGGGCCAGAGGGAGAGAGTTCACTGCAAGGTAGCCATTGCCTGGAAGGCCCAGGTCCCACAAAGAAGAGGACCGAGCAGGTTGACCCTTACTGCTAATTATTCCCCCAGGTCCAATCAGTGGAGGCCGGTGTCAGGGTCATTCAGATGGTGGAGGCTGTGAATTAGGGCTGCTCCTAGATGGAGGTGTGGGTAGGACTGGCAATGAGTGTCATCTGTAATATGTTTTGAGTGCTCAGGATGTGCCAAACACTGAACTTTTAAGTGCGTAATTCATCTAACTGTCACAACAGGAGGCATTGTGACTCCTTTTATACAGGTGTGGAAACTAAGGTTAAGAACAGTTTAGTATTTGTATGATGTACAGCCAGTAGATGGCAGAGCTAAGATTTCAACCTAGGTCTTTCTTAGTCCAAAGCACATTTGTGCTCAAATATATATCACTGTTCTGACCACACCGGTTTAGCTGATCTAGTTTTCTAGGCCAAGAAGATCACTTCGAGAGCTAAGTATTTGGTTTGGCCATATCTGCACTGACTTGTCTATTGAATCAACAAATGATGGAGCACATGCTCTGTGCCAGCCCCAGTCCCTCATGCCTAGGCCACAGTGGTGAATAACTCAGAGTTTCCAGTCCAGAAAGGAGCAACCAAAATGAGTGTGTTACAGTGAGGAAGAGGCCGATCTCACTAACACACAGTGCAGAAAACCTTTGTATGGGACCCCTAGACTGATGGTTGGCCACAGAGCCCTGGCGGGGGGAAGTCAAGAGATACAGTTCTGGTTCTGGTCCTCACTCTGCTCATTACTAGCTTCAGTGTCCTTCTCTGGACTCCAGTCTCCTCACGAGGGGACACACTAAGATGGCTTCCAATATCCTCTGAGTCTATAATAAGGCCAGGAGTTGCTTGGCAGGATCCTCCCTGGGCCTTAGGTATGCTGAGCCAGAGCCACAGAGGTGTAACGAGGAAGGAAGATTGGACAGATGTGAGTCCAGGGAACCATGCTCAGGGGCCCAGAGACATTCAGGAGGGTCCAGGCAAGCTGGAGTCTGGATTCCAGCAGGCGAGACCTGGAGGCAGCAGCACCAGGAGGAAGAAGCCCCTCAGGACCTAGACCTTCAGGGACCCTGTTAGGGCAGACTGGTACCCATGTCCCTGACTGGTCTCCCAGCTCTGGCATATTGCCATTGATGAAGGTCCAAAGTAAAGGGTTCGCATAGTTGTCAATCCCTTGCCTAGAGAAAGGGACAGCTCCATTCATCTTATCACTCAGTCACAGACACAGCTTTGCATGTCCTTTAATGAGTTATTGGAAAAATCTAACCAGAGAGAATCTGCATTATGTTACTGCAGAGATAAGCCACACCCTCAGACAACACTGTGACCTTGCAGATCAAATCCCTGGAACCAGAGTCTTCATCCCACGGACAAAATCCCACCCAGGAAGGTAGAAATGAAAGCCCATAGAGGAAGGAGGGGCCTGTCTAGGCCTCGGGATCAGCTTCTCATTGTCTCCAATGACAAATATCTCACTGCCAATACCTCACTATGATTATCTCACCACCTGCTTTGAGGAGGCAATGGAAGAAATCAAGCACCTGCCTCTGGGTCCCATTCTTTCCACTGACTACTCCAACACAGCCCCTCCCCGTATCTTCAACTACTGGCTCCTCCCATCCATAGCTCCCCTCATGTACAGGGAATGCTTGGGGCCTCATTCTCCTCGTCAAGCCCCAACTCCAGATCTCCCCAAGTCTCTGCTCACATGGATCCCCACAGTGCATGCCCAGTAAGTCTGCCAGCTTCTTTTCCCTTCTGCCCACTGCTCCTGTCCTCCCCAGAGGATTGGAATTGGATGAGGTACATGGATGCTCTTGGGCTAGACATAGTTTCAAGTAAAATATACCTTTTGTGGAGCACTATATAGTAGGTATAATTACTTTACAGATGAAGACACTGAGTCTCAGAGAGGCGAAGCAACTTTCTGAAGGTCACACAGCTATTAAGCAGCATATCTCCTTCAAAGCTCTTTTTTCTTTCCATTACTTTATTTATTTGGCAGAGTCTCGCTCTGTCACCCAGGCTGGAGTGCATTGGTGCAATCTTGGCTCACTGCAACCTCCACCTCCCAGATTCAAATAATTCTCCTGCCTCAGCCTCCCAAATAGCTGGGATTACAGGCACCTGCCACCATGCCCAGCTAATTTTTGTATCTTTAGTAGAGACAGGGTTTCACTGTGTTGGCCAGGCTGGTCTCTGACTCCTGACCTCAAGTGATCTGCCTGCCTCGGCCTCCCAAAGTGCTGGGATTACAGGTGTGAGCCACTGTGCCTGGCCTCCACCACGTTTGTTTATCTCCCAGAGCCTTCTGCCCCACCAGCTGAGGAGATTTTGTTTAGCTTCAATTTCTGTAGCTTGTATTAGGAAAACAGGTAAACTTTTTATCATTCAAATACACAATTATTACTTTTATTTTATTTTATTTTTTGAGACAGAGCTTCACTCTGTCACCCAGGCTGGAATTCAGTGGCATGATCTTAGCTCACTGCAACCTCTGCCTCCCAGGTTCAAGCAATTCTCCGGCCCCAGTCTCCTGAGTAGCTAGGCTTATAGGCGTATGCTGCCACAGCCGGCTAAATTTTGTATTTTTAGTAGAGACGGGGTTTCGCCATGTTGGCCAGGCTGGTCTCAAATTTCTGACCTCAGGTGATCCACCTGCCTCAGCCTCCCAAAGTGCGGGGATTAGAGGCGTGAGCCACTCACCCGGCCACAATTATTTTATAATATAACTGTGCTTTTCCCACTTGATTCTGTTTTTTCACCATCACCCGCTCCCAGAGAGGCTGCTGTGAGCATTCACAGGAAGAGATTCTCGACACCCCCACCCGAGCTCCTGAGGGCCAGGAGCTGCCCTGAAGTGTGATTCCAGTTGGGTAGGAGCCAAGATTCCCCTGCACTCAGCCAGAAGAGCACATCCAGAAAGAAAGGTGTCTGCCAGTGCCTTCGATAGGGAGCGCACACATGCAGGTTTCAGCTGTAACCACAGTCACAGCACAAGAGAGCAGAGCTTCCAGGGGCCCTAGCATGGAGCACAGGAGCTCATCCTTCCTGTCTCCTTAGCCTGAGCTATCTGAGTCAGAAAGCACCCAGGTTCCCCAGAAAGCAGCTTCTCTTCCCTTCAATTTGGCCAGAACCAGACAGGAGATAAGGCCTGGCTTCTCACTTCATCTCCGCCTTTCTGCATGCAGCATCTTATCTGACCCTTGAAACTGAGGGCAGGTATTGTGATTTCCTTTCTAGAGATAAGAACATTCAGGGCCAGAAGGCCAGTGAGTGCTGTCCCTGCTGTACCTCGATGCCTTCTGTTGAGGTGTGATCATTTTCTCACCATTTCCTTTCCAAGTGGACATTTCCCTGCAATTTGTTAAATAGGCCAGATTAAAAAAAAAAAATCATCATAAGAGTGAAGTACAGAACTGTTGTCCAGTATGCTATCCACTGGCTACATGTGGCTATTTAAAATGAAATTTTAAAGAGTTGCATGTCTGAGTCCCACCAGCCACATTCCCAGTGCTCCATAGCCACGTGTAGCTACTGGCTGGTGGATTGGATAGCACTGGTGACAACATTTCCACCATTGCAGGTAGTTCTAATTGACAGCACTGTTAATACTTAGAAGTTACTGAAAATTATAAAATTAAATACAACTATAAAGATACTTATTTTTGGTCAGGCGCAGTGGCTCCCACCTGTAATCCCAGCACTTTGGGAGGCCAAGACAGGTGGCTCAGAGGAGGCCATGAGTTCAAGACCACATTTTGATATATTTCTACTTAGTCATTTTCTGAGCATATTTCTGTTTATTAAAATCATGCTGTATGTGCCACTTGAATCCATTTTTTTCGGCTTTATTAAGGTGAAATCAACAAAAACCATATAAAGTGTATAGCTCCATGTTCTAATATATGTAGACACTGTGAAATGACCATACCAAGCTAATTAACATATCCACCATCTCACATAATTATCTTACAAATTTTTTGGTGGTAAGAATCTGGATTTTTTTGGCCACTCTCATGTCATCAAAAAGTCATTACAAACATCATGATTAATGACTGGATAGCCTCTTACCCAGGGATACACAATGACTTATTGAACCAATTCCCTATTGTTGGACATCTGTGCTGTTTCTAATTTACTGCCTATCATCAACATTGTGACAAATATCTTTGTGAGTAAAGGTTTTTCTGTCACATTATTTCTTTATAACAGATTCTGTAATGGTAATGATTTGTTTAAAGGATATGCCAATTTGTAAAGCTCTTGATACTACTGTCGAACTAACTGCTTTCCCCAACAGAACCAATGGACTCCCCCTGGCAGGGAATGGGCATACTGTTTTGCTGCAGCGGGAGATGGTTTAGACCACATGGGTTTTGGTTGAGTAGAGATGATCAAGCAGCCCTGAGCAGGCTCTCCAGCTCTTCGCCAGACTGAGACCCCTCATTTCCCCCACAACTCCCAAACCAGGTAGTTGTAGACCAGATTCTTCATCAGCAACCAGGACTTGAGCAAAATCTTTACGGAGAAGTACAGCCTTCCCCCAGGCCAGAAAAAGCAACAGACGTCAATCTGGGCTAGGGCCTCCTCCAGGCACCTCAACACTGAGAAAAGAAAGAGTGGGTTCCTACCATCTAGATTTTACTTGCTGTTTGAGAACAGAACAAGTGCATTTCAAGACAAATAGCAACTTCAGTAAATATTTTGAAATTTAGAAAACCTGGCTAGGCATGGCAGTTTATGCCTGTAATCCCTGCATTTTGAGAGATTGAAGTGGGAGGATCACTTGAGCCCAGAAGTTCAAGACCAGCCTGGACAACATAGCAAAACCCCATTTCTACCAAAAGAAATTAAAAAATTAGCTGACCATCATGGCATGCACCTGTAGTCCCAGCTACTCAGGAGGCTGAGGTGGGAGGATCGCTTGAGCCCAGGAATTTGAGGCTGTAGTAAGCTATGATTGTGCCACTGCACTCCAGCCTGGGTGACAGAGCATGACCCTGACTCCAAAACAAAACAAAAAACAAAGAAAACTTGCACCTGGATTCTGGGAAATTGCTACATTTTTCAGGGAAAACCCACCCACACACATCACTGGTTTATTTGAGGACAACCTCCCCCTTCCCTCTTGAGTTTCTCATCATGGAGAGGAGATTTTCTGCCTCAGTACTGAGCATGCTGAGGACTTCCTTTCAGCTTCAGCTACACAGGTGAGGGGCAAAGGCAAGGCCTGCCACACAACCACAGGTGAGCCTTTTGCTGGGTCCAAACTCCACTCGCAGCTGACCACAATCTCAGCTCTTCATCTCAGCTCTGCCACTCACTAGCTATATGACCCATCCTGGATAAGACACTTCCATACTTTTCGTATAAGTTTCCTTTTCTATAAAAAGCAGGAAGTGAAGGTCACTTCATTTTATCCCTGTCATTTTATGATACATCTGAAATTACTTTGCTACAATGCAATAGATGTATTGAGTGTTTAATGTTTATTTTATGGTGCATAAATATCATCCCAGTGGCATTCACAGAGAGTGGGCTTCTGTATTGAATCCACAAGCATTTCTTGGGTATGAACAGAGCTGATGCGGAGCTGAGATACAGAAACAAGGAACAGAATCTGAGGCGCTGGCTCTGCTGAGGGAGTCTCAGGGACTCTGGGACCTCTTGATCACCCCTTGGGAGCTTCCTCTTGAATTCCTGTTTCCATCCTTACTACTGCCCTTGCCTGCTTCTCAGACTTCAGACTGATCTGTCACTGGTTCATCGATTACCTGAGCTGAGGCATCAGTACACCCTGGGGAAAGTCAGGCTTCTGTGAGAGCAAAGCTCTGGAAGTGTTAGCAGGAAAGCTCAAGAACATGTGCTCACTAGACAAGGATGCCCTCTTTCACCACTCCTATTCAATATAGTACTGGAAGTTCTAGCCAGAGCAATCAGGCAAGAAAAAGAAATAAAGGGTATTCAAATAGGAAAGGTGGAAGTCAAATTCTCTCTATTTGCAGACGACATGATAGTATACCTAGAAGACCCCATCGCCTCAGCCCAAAAACTCCTGAAACTGATAAGCAACTTCAGCAAAGTCTCAGGATATAAAATCAATGTGCAAAAATCACAAGCATTCCTCTACACCAATAACAGACTTAAAGAGAGCCAAATCAAGAATGAACTGCCATTCACAATTGCTACAAAAAGAATAAAATACCTAGGAATACAACTCACAAGGAACGTAAGGAACCTCTTCAAGGAAAACTACAAACCACTGCTCAACGAAATAAGAGAGGACACAAACAGATGGAGAAACATTCCATGTTTATGGTTAGGAAGAATTAATATCGTGAAAATGGCTATACTGCCCAAAGTAATTTACAGAATCAACGCTATCCGCATCAAGCTACCATTGAATTTCTTCATAGAACTGGAAAAAACCACCATGAACTTCATATGGAACCAAAAGAGAGCCTGAATAGCCAAGTCAATTCTAAGCAAAAAGAAGACAGCGGGAGGCATCAGTACTACAAGGCTACAGTAATCAAAACAGCATGGTACTGGTACCAAAACAGAGATATAGACCAATGGAACAGAACAGAGGCATCGGAGGCAACACAGCTATCTACGACCATACAATCTTTGATAAACCTGACAAAAACAAGCAATGGGGAAAGGATTCCCTGTTTAATAAATGGTGTTGGGAAAACTGGCTAGCCATGTGCAGAAAGCAGAAACTGGACCCCTTCCTGACACCTTACACTAAAATTAACTCCAGATGGATTAAAGACTTAAACATAAGAGCTGGCACCATAAAAACCCTAGAAGAAAATCTAGGCAAAACCATTCAGGACATAGGAGTAGGCAAGGACTTCATGACCAAAACACCAAAAGCATTGGCAACAAAAGCCAAAATAGACAAATGGGACCTAATCAAACTCCACAGCTTCTGCACAGCAAAAGAAACAGTCACTAGAGTGAATCAGCAACCAACAGAATGGGAAAAAATTTTTGCAGTTTACCCATCTGTCAAAGGGCTGATATTCAGAATCTACAAAGAACTCAAACAGATTTACAGTAAAAAAAACAAACAAGCTCATTCAAAAATGGGCAAAGGATATGAACAGACACTTTACGAAAGAAGATATACATGAGGCCAACAAACATATGAAAAAATGCTCATCATCACTGGTCATTAGAGAGATGCAAATCAAAACCACATTGAGATACCATCTCACGCCAGTTAGAATGGCGATCATTAAAAAATCTGTAGACAACAGATGCTGGAGAGGATGTGGAGAGATAGGAACACTTTTACACTGTTGGTGGGAGTGTAAATTAGTCCAACCATTGTGGAAGACAGTGTGGCGATTCCTCAAGGCCTTAGAAATAGAAATTCCATTTGACCCAGCAATCCCATTTCTGGGTATATATCCAAAGGACTATAAATCCTTCTACTATAAGGACACATGCACACGAATGTTCACTGCAGCACTGTTTACAATAGCAAAGACCTGGAACCAACCCAAATGTCCATCGATGATAGACTGGATTGGAAAAATGTGGCACATATACACCATGGAATATTATGCAGCAATCAAAAATGATGAGTTCGTGTCTTTTATAGGGACACGGATGAATCTGGAGAACATCATTCTCGGCAAACTGACACAAGAACAGAAAATGAAATACCGCATATTCTCACTCAGAGGCGGGTGATGAACAATGAGAACACATGGACACAGGGAAGGTAGTACTACACACTGGGGTCTATTGGGGGGAATAGGGGAGAGACAGCAGGGGGGAGCTGGGGAGGGATAGCCTGGGGAGAAATGCCAAATGTGGGTGAAGGGGAGGAGGGCAGCAAAACACACTGCCATGTGTGTACCTATGCAACTGTCTTGCATGTTCTGCACATGTACCCCAAAACCTAAAATGCAATTAAAAAAAAAAAAAAGAACATGTGCTCACAAAGCGTGGGCCATTCCTGAGGACACAAGGCAAAGGAGGTCATGAGCCTAGGATGGGATGGGTATATGAGGGTAAGAAAGCATGAGAGCCAGAAGAGGTTCTGAGGGCAGTGCTGGTGACATCTGCCATTCTCCCCAGGACACACAGCCCTCAGAGCATCAAGAACATGCCGGGAGCTACAGGCAGGGGTTTGGCATGGCAGTGAGCTAATATCTGCAGAATGCTGGGAATGGCATCCGGCACATAGTAGGTGCCATGTAAGTATTTGATAAATAAATATGGATAGAGCACTAAGGTTTTTCCTGGCTGCCCTTTATCTAGGAAGGCAGCCTTGCTCTGAGCAAATCTCCAGTGCCTCAGACAAGCCACAGGAATCTCCCAGGATCTGCTTGCTGAAGGTTCGATGCGCAGGGCTGATGACAGGGAAGAGAGTTTGTCTCCTGCACCTTTATCATCCCACTCCAGTCATCTCTTCTCCCTGCTTGTCCGTGGAGTGGGTCGTTATCTCCAATGAATCCTTCGTATGCCAAAGCCCAAGAACTGACCTATAACTTGACTAAATTTCCTGAGACGGGGATCTTGTCTGGCATGCCCATTTTTTTTTTTGAGACTGATTTTCGTGCAAGGGCATGATCTCAGCTCACTGCAATCTCCGCCTCCTGGGTTCAAGAGATTCTCCTGCCTCAGCCTCCTGAGTAGCTGGGATTTCAGGCACCTGCCACCACGCCCAGCTAATTTTTGTATTTTTAGTAGAGATGGGGTTTCACAATGTTGGCCAGGCTGGTCTCTAACTCCTGACCTCAGGCGATCCACCCACCTCAGCCTCCCAAAGTGCTAGGATTATAGGTGTGAGCCACCGTGCCCAGCTTGGCATGTCCATTTTTACACTCCCCAGAAAGCACCACATCTAGCATACAGTACATGCTCATCAACTCTGTGAAATGAATATATGACCCACCCCTGAGGCAAGTTAGCCTGCAAGTATATTCTAATTAGGCACAATAATAGCTGGGGAGAAGTCAGACCAATACCACATAGATTAATTACAGAACAGTCTCAGTTGGGGCCATGTTGAGAAAGTTGAGAATCTGCTTACTGGTGTCTGTGCAGGAAAGGGTTAACACAGCAGGTCTGGGTTGCTCAAACCTTGCACATTCCTTGACTGGCTCCTGGGAGATGACCTTTGAACCCTTGGAAGATCCTGCCTGGCTAAGACTTTTTTCCTATGCCCCATGCCTTAGACTACAACAGTCAGTCTGACCAGTTTGTGCTAATAAAGTACCTTATGGGCCGGGCGTGGTGGCTCCAGCCTGTAATCCCAGCACTTTGGGAGGTGAAGGCGGGTGGATCACGAGGTCCACAGATCGAAACCATCCTGGTCAACATGGTGAAACCCCATCTCTACTAAAAATACAAAAAATTAGCTGGGCATGGTGGCATGTGCCTGTAATCCCAGCTACTCAGGAGGCTAAGGCAGGAGAATTGCCTGAACCCAGGAGGCGGAGGTTGCGGTGAGCCGAGATCGCGCCATTGCACTCCAGCCTGGGTAACAAGAGCGAAACTCCCTCTCAAAAAAAAAAATAAAAATAAAAATAAAGTACCTTATGATGAATGTCTGGTTTGTATGTCTAAGACCCTGCCTCAGCTGTGCACCAACAGTCTGACCTCTCAGCAGGGTGGGGAACTAGAGACAGAGTGGCTAAAATAAGTCATATATATTTGCAATTACTGCCACCAAATAAAAACCCTGGACAATGAGGCTTGGAGGCTCATCCCTGGTTGGCAATATTTTGCACGTGTTGTCATGCATAGTTTTGGGAGGAATTAAATGCTTTCCCACCAGGTCTGCTGGGAAAGGACACCTGGAAGGTTGAACCTGATTTCTCCTGGACGTCACCCTCCTACTTTGTCCCTTTGCTGATGTTCATCTGTATCTTTTCCCTGCAATGAACCATCGCTGTGAGTATATATCAGCTTTTCTGAGTCCTGCCAGTGAGTCATTGAACCTGAGGGGGGTCTCAGGGCACAGACAACGCAGTGTCTGTCATCAAAGAAGTTTAGAAGTGGATAATTTGTAATAATCTTTGTCTCCTGTTACTCTGATGCCTCTCTACAGAATTACTTCATTCATGCATGCAACACATATTTCCTGAACACCGGCCATGTGTGGATACTGCATTCCAGGCACTGGGACATAGTCAGCGAAACAAAGATCCCTGCCCTCATGGAGCTCATGTTCCAGTGGGGGAAGGTGAGAGACTATAAGCATACACATAATAAATAAGGTGATACTGCTGTGGTAGAAAGTAGTAGAATAGGTACAGGCATCAGGAGCTCGGGGTGGGGGTGGGGCTCCTTAAGAAGGTGAGATGAGCTTGACAAAGGTGGGAGTTGGCTGTGGGGGTTCCTGAAAGTTCTCTGGAGGACTCATTTTGCCCCTTGAGTGCTGGGGCCATGGCTCTCATTCTTTAATGAGCCCCAGAATTACTTAGGAAGTTTGTGAAAGAGCCAGATTTCCAGACCCCTTTTGTGTGTGTGTGGTGGAGTAGGGGCTGGCCAGGAAGTTAAGATTGTTAAGAAGCACTTGCCTTGAGCAGACCTGGAAAAGGAATGAGAAACAGCCCTTGCTCTTGGAGAGCTCCCACTTGAGTGGGAGCACAGGGGCAAGCTGGGTAAAGCAGTGTGCCTTTCAGAGCATCTCCCTGCTGCGAATGCATCCACGTAGAATGTCAATGCCTGAACTGACAATTAGCTGAGGGCGGAGACTCTGAAGGGATAGATTTTGAGGAGTTAGGGCAGAAGGGATTAGGGGACAGGTGAGGACTCTGCAATTAAAATACAGGTTCCCCAGAGCAACACTGGTTGTGCTGAGAGACCAGAAACGATCTCTTATGAAAAAGTAAGAGGGCTTGGAATCTCCCTGGGTTTCCCCAGTGATGGCTCTGTCTGCTGGGCAAAGTCTTTGGTTATAGGGAGCCTGGATAAATAGAAGGGGCCTCGGAGACAGTAGCAAAAGCCATCCTCAGACCCCCTTTCCAGCTGTGTGTGTTCACCATGGAAGGCTCATATCAACACCTGTCTTCAGACGATAAAGCATGGGCTGTTGGGGCGACCGATCACACAGAGCTGGAAGCAGCTCCACTTTACATCCCCCTGGGCAGCCATAGTCAGCCACTGATGGATGCAGCAGTACAAAGCCCTGTTCCTTTGCCCGGAGGGAGGGCAAACTCTGTGCTGTGCTGCAAGGCATGCCCCCGGGACGCCCCTCAGGCATCAGGCTGAGCCTGGACTTCACCTAGATACTTGCCTGGAATTAACTCTTTCCCTATTCTGCTCAACATTTTTTGGGGGATAGTTCCTTAGTAAACCACCTGCGCACGAATCACTGTCTCATCTGACCTTAGACAGAGAAATACTTCAAGCACCAAAGCAACTCATACACTGGCTCCCAGTTCCTTAGGGAGGAGGGGGGGACTAGGTTCCCATTGCAACCCAGAAAGGCAATCTTCTCTTCCACGGGCTGGACTGCCCAAACCTGCCCGGCCTGACTTCTCTCGAAAGGGCATCTTAGTGTCCATGGAGAAGTGGCACCCGGGCAGGTGGCACCAGGTTTCAGACTGCCCTGAGGCACGGGACACTGACGGAAAATGCAAATTACCAATTCCGGGCAAAACCAAAGGTGTAAATTTGGAGTCCATACTTGGAGTAAATAACTTCAAAATTCATGCAGAGAGGACTGGCCCTTCTTAGTAAACCCAGAAAGCCGTCTGGACAGTTCTGGGCATGCAGAGCCCCACGCAAGATTCCGCTGAAGAATCGGACTCTCCTTCCCGTCTTTGCTCAGCCTGCCCTCTGCTGGAGCAACTCATCAACAGCAGCTGGTTAGGAGGGCAGGCGTGAGCCAGAAGCCCAAGGGCTGCAAAACCGCACTCATCTTTTAGGGTCCAATTCAAATGTCACCTCCTCCAGGAAACCTTCTCTGATTCCCGCAGCTGGAAGCAAGCTCCCTGCTGTAAGCCCCCAGAGCCCTTCCTCTACGGGTCCCTAATGATGTCGTCTGCCTTGTGTCCTGGTTATTTATGCATTACGTGTTACCTCCCCAGCTCATTTGTGAAGAGGAATTTTTTTTGTTGCTGAAATTTACTCCCAAAGGATTTTGCACCTGCCTAGAAATATCTCCCACAACTAAGCTCTAAATTCACATCATTAAAGAGAGCCCTTTGAATTCAAGTGCTGCATCTCTTAAAAGGCTCAATTAAAATG
The DNA here is from genome assembly GCF_049354715.1 of Callithrix jacchus. Lineage (NCBI taxonomy): Eukaryota > Metazoa > Chordata > Mammalia > Primates > Cebidae > Callithrix > Callithrix jacchus. The sequence goes on along the minus strand of NC_133510.1, from coordinate 67,914,175 downwards.
TAACTATGAAAAGACATGAATAAGTTGCCTGGACTGTGAGTCATTAACCATTTAGGGCATTAGCACATCGATAGAGCTCAGAGGTCAGAGAGCCGAGGTGTTATCAGAAATGTTTTTGGGTGGCAAAGAAAGATGAGCAAAGGAAGAAGGTTAAAGAATGAAAGAGGGAAAGTTGAGCAAGAGGAACTTCCGAAGAGAGTTGACTGGATAAAGCTGGGGAGAGCCTGGGAGGTTGGAGGGAGGGAGGAGGGTAATAAAGTCCCAATTTACCCTGAGGAAGAGATTCCAGAAGAACAGGTGGTGGATGTGTATCAACAGGGCCATTTTATCTTATGGACCCAAAAAGAAATTACTGGGTCCAAATGCCAAAAAAAAACAAAAACAAAAACAAAAAACCCCAGTAAAGCTAAATTAATAAATGTTTAATTGGATACCAGTAAAACGTAACATTATGTCAACTTTGTTAATTGTTAAATTTAGTATTTATAAACATTTATTCCATTTGAAAAGAATTTTCTGTGTTAGATTTTCTCACTTCTTAAGATTTCCTGGGTAGAGACGGTGACTCCTGAGTAATTGTAGCCAATTGTAAATTAAATAGTACTCATCACCAAATAATTTCCAAAGCAAAATTATAAAATACCTTTCAAACTTACAGGTCAGGGCCTGGCATGGTGGCTTACACCCGTAATCCCAGCACATTTTGAGAGGCCAGGGCATAGTAGATTGCTTAAGCGCAGGAATTCAAGACCAGCCTGGGCAACACGGTGGGACCTTGTCTCTACTCAGCCTCCTGAGTAGCTGTAGTCCCATCTACTCTAGAGGCTGAAATGGGAGGATCACTTGAGCCCAGAAGGTAGAGGCTGCAGTGAGCCAGGATGGTGCCACTGCACTCCAGCCTAGTAATAGAGCGAGATGCTGTCTCAAAAAAAAAAAAAAAAAAATTACAGGGAAAATTATATTTAACATAGGATGTGAATGTGTTTTAATATATTTGATATAATAAAAGTAAGAGTCTCACATTGGTGTGGTGTCTTACACCTGTAATTCCAGCACTTTGGGAGGCCAAGGTGGGCATATCACGAGATCAAGAGAACGAGACCATCCTGACCAACATGGTGAAACCCGTCTCTACTAAAAATACAAAAATTAGCTGGGCATGGTGACGCACACCTGTAATCCCAGCTACTTGGGAAGCTGAGGCAGGAGAATTGCTTGAACCTGGGAGGTGGAGGTTGTAGTGAGCTGAGATTGTGCCACTGCACTCCAGCCTAGTGACAGAGTGAGACTCTGTCTCAAAACAAAACAAACAAACAAAAACTAAGAGTCTCTGGGACTTACAACGTTCTTAAAATGGCCCTTAGTATCGAAAATCAATTTTCTCCATCTGCCTCACAACAGTTTCACCCTAGATGATACCACAGTCCTCACCTTCCATAAGCAAACAAAGCACTCAAAGACAAACTGCTTTCCTTTCTTCAACACAACTTGAATTTACCTTCTTGTCCACCTGCACGGGCAAATTCCTTACAATTAGTGGGTGATTAAATGCTTAGAGTAGCTAACTATAAAGTTTTTCTGCTCTCAAGGAAACTCTTCAGAGGGAAACAATGTTATCATTTCTTCTGTGCATTTTCTGTATTTCCAGTCAAAAACTAAATCGATATTCTCCACCTTCTCCATTTAGCAAACATTAATATTCTGTGTAAGTTGCTCACACTGCTATAATCCTTGTTTTTTCTACTTAACAACAGAATTCCTCTTTTAGAGCCCATAATTATTAGGAAATTAACAGTAACTCTCCCTCCAGAATCTTCCAAAGGGAAAGAAAAGGACAGCCTTTAAGAGGTGGGAGCAGTTTGGATCCAGTCAGAAAACACTGAGCTACAGAATGGAGTCAAAGAGAACCCCTAAGTCATTTTATGCAGAAATAATTCACACACTGGCAGAGCATGTCAAAGTCATTGGATATGGACTGGGTGAGCTCTGTAGAAACCTGATGGCCAGGAGTAACAGTTTTTCAGGGCAAGAGAAATGGTGCTGGGGAAGAGTATCATCTTTCTCCCCTCCTTCTCTCACCTCCTCTTCCTCTTCCTCCTCCTCCACTTTTCTTTCCTCTCTTATTCTTGCTGGAAGTAAAAAAAAAAAAAAAAAAAGAGTTTGCCGAGAAGGCTGCAGGAATAGCCACACGCAAGCAAAGAGAGACTGATTACTCGATAAAAGCTGCACACGCACTGGTGGGGCGGGGATGGTGTGGGCTGCAGACAACAGCTCGCATGCAAGCAGCCAGGAACACTGAAGCTGAGTCCATCCTTAGGAGGGAAAGGAAGGAAGTCCCAGGTTTAGCCAAGTCATGTTTTCTCGACTTGTATCTAGAACCTTGGAGAATTCCACAACAAAGTGATATTTATTTCGTGGCTGCTGTGCACCAAGCAGTAGGACACAGCAGGGAGCGAAACAGATAAAAGTCCTGGTTTCCTGCCGCTGACTTTCTAGATGGGGAAAAGCCAGTAAGAGAACACATGGCAAGTGTATGTGACATAAGAGCAGGCTGTGATCACTGCCACCAAGACACAGAAAGAGGTAAGGGGATGGAGAATGATTGGGTTATGTGTGGGGTGTGTGCCTTTAGCCGGGGGAACCAGGGGAGCCCTTTGGGAAGGGGTGATGTCTGGGCAGAGACATGAATAAAGCAAGGGACAGAAGGATTCCATCTTTGGATAACGAGGGTCCCAGCACAGAAGCCCTGGATCTTGGCAGTGTGCTGGGCTTGGTGGAGATGAGGTCCCAGGGACAGGCTCATCGGCAGGTGAGACCAGCATTCAAGCAAATGAAACAGAATAGAGTAGAAAAGAAAACATCCTAGTGCACCGTGAGGGATACAGTGAGGATTGTCTGGGGATGTTTTGTTGCCGATATATACGTGTGCATGTAGTAGGTTACAACCAAAAGAGGCATTTCCAACCAGAAAAACGCCAAAGCCCTGGAAACAAAGGTGCAGAATCTGGACCCAGATCATCTTCATACACACACACACACACACACACACACACACACACACACACACATATGTAGTAGTAAACTTTTTATTTTGAAATAATTTTAAATTTACAGAACAGTTATAAAGATAATATAAGAGTTCTTCTGTTTCCCTAACCCTGTTTTCTCTACTGCTAACATCTTTCTGCGCCATGCTACATTTGTTCAAATTAAAAAAGCAGCACTGTTCCATGACTAACAGTTGAACTCTAGAATCAACTTTTTTTTCTTTGAGACAGAGTCTTGCTCTGTTGCCCAGGCTGAGGTACAGTAGTGCAATCTCAGCTCACTGCAACCTCTGCCTCCTGGGTTCAAGTGATTCTCCTGTCTCAGCCTCCCAAGTAGCTGGGATGACAGGTGCCTGCCACCACAGCCAGTTGATTTTTGTATTTTTAGTAGATACAGGGTTTCACCATGCTGGCCAGGCTGGTCTTGAATTCCCGATCTCAGGTGATCCACCCAGCACAGCATCCCAAAGTCCTGGGATTTTAGGTGTGAGCCACCATGCCTGGCCTTAATTTGGATTTTGGTAGTTTTTATGGTTTCTAGTTCCAGGACCCAATCCAGGGTCCCACTTTGCATTTGGTCATCATGTCTCCTTACCCGCCACAACTGGTCTGCAATACTTTCTGTCTTTCCATGTTTTTCATGACCTTGGCAATTTTGAGAAAGTATTGTGAGATATTTTGAAGACTCTCTCAATTTCAGATTTTCCTGGTGTTTTCCTCACTATTGGAATGGGGCTATGAGTTTTTAGGAGGAATACAACAGAGGCGAACGGCCCTCCTGATATTAGAGCATCACTTATCATTGCTGAAGTTAACCTGAACTGCTTGGTTTAGGCAGCGTTTGCTGAGTGTCTCCACCATAAAGTTACTATTGTTTTCCTTTCATTACTGTATTCTTGGAATGTGAGTGAATAAATCCAGCCCACACTCAAGGCAGGGCAAGAATGAACCTCTACTTCCTAAGGTGGCTTGTCTACTGATACTATTTGGAATTCTTCTGTAAGAATCATCTGTTTCTTGTGCCATCTATTTGTTGAATCATTAGTGTACAGCAGTATGGACTGAGGTGTATTTCGTACTCTGGGCTGTAACCCGGCACTACGCTGCTTATTTTCTTGCTCAGCATTATCCCAGCATCGACCACTGGGAGCTCTTTCAAGTTGGTTCCTGTGCCCCTAGATACCCCTTCATTTTCTAAGCACTTTCCTGCTCTCTGACACTACAAGTCACTGTTCTTTTTATATATATATATATTTTTTTTTTAATTTTTTTTTTTTTTGAGATGGACTTTCGCTGTTGTTACCCAGGCTGGACTGCAATGGTGCGATCTCAGCTCACCACAACCTCTGCCTCCTGGGTTCAAGCTATTCTCCTGCTTCAGCCTCCCAAGTAGCTGGGACTAGAGGCTTGTGCCACCATGTCCAGCTAATTTTTGTATTTTTAGTAGAGACAAGGTTTCACCATGTTGACCAGGATGGTCTCCATCTCTTGACCTCATGATCCACCCGCCTTGGCCTCTCAAAGTGCTGCGATTATAGGTGTAAGCCACTGCGCCCGGCCTGTTCTTTATATTTTAATGAACTGCCCTGCAGTCATCACTTTGTTGGGATTTTTCCCGGCAAAATTTTACATGTTTATGTTATTAGGCATGAGCTGAAGGGGCAAAGTGAGGAGGTGGAGACTAGTTTTCCCTCAGCCTTCTAAAATTGCAGCTTTTTAATGCGGAGTGAGGTCACCGGTGAACTTACATTTGCTAGCCTATTTGCTGCTAGGTGTGTCTATTGACTTAACTCTGAACAGCAATTCATAGGTGGATGTGGTGAGCCACTCCCAAGTTCTTGCCCTTAAAAAGACTGAGCATAGGCCGGCTGCGGTGGCTCATGCCTGTAATCCTAGCACTTTGGGAGGCCAAGGCAGGTGGATCATGAGGTCAGGAGATCGAGACCATCCTGGCCAACATGGTGAAACCCCATCTCTACTAAAAATAAGAAAAATATTGGCCAGGCGTGGTGGCATGTGCCTGTAGTCCCAGCTACTCAGGAGGCTGAGGCAGGAGAATCGCTTGAACCCAGGAAGTGGAGGTTGTGTGAGCTGAGATAACGCCATTTTGCACTCCAACCTGGGTGACAGAGCTAGACTCTGTCTCAAAAAAAAAAAAAAAAAAAAGACTGAGCATGAAGGAGCTCCCCGGGTGGTGCTCCTCCTCCCTGCTGGCTGACAGATGGTGAAATCCACAGCAGCCATTCCCTATCTGCTGCAGCAGCACAGGCCTGCACCCCTTGTTGGGTAGTGCTTCCTGGCAGCTGAACTGAGGGAGTCTCGCAATCTGTTCTCTGTCCCTAGGAGTCTTGACAACACCACACAGGCAGGACAAACAGGCGGACAAGGCAATCAGAGAGTGGACATCACCATCAAGACAGCCCACAGCTGGGTGACCTGCTAAAAGCAGGTCTAGGGAAACTGCTTCGGGAGAGATGAGCTTCCTGGGCACCAAGTAGGCTCTGAGCCCTCCAGACACTGCCCACCTTGCCACTCTCTCCAGAGGTGGCTGGGCAGAGGTGGCAAGGCTCAGAGGCTTGGCTCAAGCAGCCAGATTGGGGCCTGAGACCTAGTGGGTGTTAAGTTGCCTTGGTTAGTTGCCAACGGGGGACAGGATTCTGATTTCACTTTTCTCCCTTTTCTCTCCCCCTCTTTCCTGCTCCCTTCTAAATATGTCAATTGCTAAATGATCAGAAACTGTGAAGTGTTTGAAGAATAAAAAGAGCTAATTGATATTCTGAATCCCTGGGTAAGGATCAAGGGAAACTGACATTGACTGAGTTTCTACTATATGCCAACAGTGTGTCACACAGACTATATGATTTTATCTCTATAGTTTATCTTTCACTGTTAAGTGGGAGAAGGTAAGGATCTTTCCCAAGTTGCACAGCAGATCATCGGCAAAACTGGGATTAGATTCAAGGCCGCCTGTCCTCAGCTCGTGCTCTTATCTTGTCATTACTGGGTCTCTCTGGATGCTCAGGGGCCTGCTGTACATTTCCTATTGGGTTACTTGGCTCTGTTCTTTCTGGAGGAGTTATTTGTTGGAACTCAGCTTAGGAGGCCCATCATTCAGATCCTTGGCTCCCTTTTCTTCTGGGCAGTTATGGTGGATACTGTTCTCCTCTGACACGGAACTTTCATGGGTGTCATGTGTTCCGTCCTGCAGCCCTGGGTTCATCTAGGTCTTCCTCTATCATCTCTGATGGAAGAGCTATAGGCACGTCCCTGAAGAGAAACCAGAGTCACTGCCTGACAGTATGGAACAAATTCAGGGGCTTCTGTGAAAACAGATCAAAGACCTGTGGTTTTTCTCTTGCCTGATGATGGGGACTAACATCATCTGAACGGCGTGGTACTTGATGCATGAGCTTTTGAGTCAGGCAGCCTGGGTTTGTCTCTGAGGCTTGCTACAATTAAGGCTATGTGTTGCTCTGTAACAAACTATCTGGAGACATGGCGGCAACTGTTTTATTATAGCACATGATTTTGTGGGTTGGGAATTCAGACAGGGCTGGTACGTCCATCTGGCATCCCCTGAGGTCACTTGATATTCAGCAGTGATACCAGGAAATTGAGCTGGTCTGAAGGGCCCACGATGGTTTCACTCATGTATCTGGTGTGTTGGTGGGTGAGCTGGAGGGCTGTACTCAGTTGGCCATGTGTCTCCTTCCATGTGACCTCAGGGCCTCCCCACATGGTCTGTCAGCATGGGAATCAGACTTCTTACATGGCCATTGGTGCTCCAAGAGACCAAGCTGCCAGGCCTTCTAAAGGCTGGGTGGGGAACTCACGTAGCACCCTCTCTGCTGTTCTCTATTACAGGCCAAAGCAGAGAGAGCGCTGTCCAGATTCAAGAGAAGGGAAGAAAGACCTCTCCTTCTATGGGAGGAGTACCATGTCAAAGAGCTTGTGGCTATGTTTCATCCATCATTGCAATTCACAAGTCTGTGTCCTTGGGTACATTTCTTTTTTTTTTTTTTTTTGAGATGGAGTTTCACTTCACCTCCCAGGTTCAAGCAATTCTCCTGCCTCAGCCTCCCGAGTAGCTGGGATTACATGCATATGCCACCATGAGCAGCTGATTTTTGCATTTTTAGTAGAGTTGGGTTTTACCATGTTGGCCAGGCTAGTCTCGAACTTTTGAGCTCAGCCAGTCCTCCCACCTCAGCCTCCCAAAGTGCTGGGATTACAGGCATGAGCCACCACGCTGGGCTGGATACATTTCTTAACTTCTCTGAGCCTCAGTTTCTTAATCTGTAACAATGGTGATAATAACACAAATGGCATAGAATTTTTGCTATGAGAATTAGATTAGAGAGCTTGTGTAAAGCACTCAAGACGTTGCCATACATACATTATGTGCTCCATCAATAGCAGCTACTACAGTGCAAGGTTCTAGTCTGCAGGCTCTGGAGTTGGACCTCCTGGGATTCAGTTCTGCCACTTGGCAACCGTGTGACCCTGTGAAAGTTACCGAAATTCTTTTTGCCTCCATTTTCTCTCAGTACCTGCCTCACAGGACTGTGTTGTTAGGATGAAATAATATGTGTAAAGCACTGGCGCACAGAAAACACCCACCTGTTGTTTGGGTTGTGGGAGTATGTCCCCAAATCAGGGGAAGCGTATCTTATTCACCTTGGACTTCAGAAAAACATGTTTCTAGGTAAATACCCTGGAAACTCTTTTTTGGGGCGGAGGTGGGATTGGGGCTCACTCTGTCAGCCAGGCTTGAGTGCAATGGCACAATCTCAGCTCACTGCAACCTCCACCTCCTGGGTTCAAACGATTCTTCTGCCTCAGCCTCCCGAGTAGCTGGGATTACAAGCACCTGCCACAATGCCTGGCCAATTTTTATATTTTTAGTAGGGACAAGGTTTCACCATGTTGGCCAGGCTGGTCTCGAACTCCTGACCTCAGATGAGCTGCCTGCCTTGGCTTCCCAAAGTGCTGGGATTACAGACATAAGCCACTGCATCCGGCCTGCCCTGGGCACCCTTAAGGAAAGCCAGAGAAAAGTGGAGGTGTCACACGACACTGAATGCTGCCAGTGACTTTTCTGGTCATAACTTTGAGTCAGGTACCAGTGAAATAGGATGGATGCTGCCTTGCAGAGGAGCTGATGACTCCACCATAAACCAGTGCAAAGAAACATACCCCACCTTACACCAGGGTAAGGCAAGTTCCTCCTGGAAAAGCTAAGAACATCTCAGAACAAACTAGAATGAAGGAACAAAACTGTCAGAAGCTGTCAGGAAGGAAAGATATAGGTAGTGCCACCCAGCCTGCATTTGAGGGTTTTGCAGAGTTCAGGGAGTAGCTGCTGGCATGGAGGCTCTGGAAACTGCCCAGTGGACTGGCATTCGGGTAATCCCACCATCACAAACTCCCAAGTTTGCCACAGAAGGAGATGGCATCATTGAGTCTCAGGGTTGGGAGGAATCTCAGAGGCCCTACCAGATGCAGAATCACTTCTTCATTCTGGAAAAGTAGTCAGCGTCTGCTTGTCCACTGCACACCCAGGTGGAAGGTGCTTCATCTAGCATTCATTTCATTTCTGTACATCTCTGATGGCTATTTTCTCTTACATTAAGGGAAATCTTTTCTGGAATGTCCACCTGGTGGTCCTAGTTCTGGCAGCACACAAACAAGTCCAATAATGCACACAAGTCGTCTAGACATCTTAAATCAGTTCCCCATCCCCACCACACCTTCTTTTCACCAGGACACATAACTCTAGCTCCTTCTGCTGTGGCTCAGTGACTCTCCCTGAACTCCATTTACCATCCTCATGATTTTTCTCTTGAACTTCACTTTCTAGAAAAACAAAACAAAATAAAATAAGGCAGATACACCAGAGCCAAAAACCAAAATAACATTTAATTCATGTGTGTTCTCTTTCTACTCTTCATTGCTCTGCTGAGCAATGTAGTTCCCATGTAGTTGCTATCACAGTGCTTTAGGATGCTACCTTTTTCACATAATGCAATGGATTTTAAAATGCCACAAATTCTTTGCTGATCTTTCCATCAAGAGATGACACCTATTTCTACCTCCTTTGAATCTGGGCTGGACTTTTGGTGTGCTTTGGCCAAAAGATTATGGCAGAATGGGAAGACCTCCAAGCCAGAATCAAGATTCCTGACAGTTCCCACTTTGGTCCTCTTGGGATTCTGCCCCAAGACTATCATGCAGAGAAGAAGTCCAAGATATGAGACCTGGTGGAGCGAGAGGCCCGGCCATCCTGAATACTCCAGTCATCGTAGCTGAGGCCCCAGACACATGAGTGAAGCTGTTCTGTACCATCCAGCCCTGAAGGCAGACACAAGCGGGGCTGGGAGAGACCAGCAGAACTGCCCTTCCAACCCAGAGCATGGGATGAAATAATATATTGTTGATGTTTAAGCTACTGAATTTTGGGCTGTGTATTATGCAGCAATAGATAACTGACATGTTTATAGTAGAAGTCATTTTATCAAGTGGTTTTTGCTCTACACTTACCCAGACAGTTTTGTTCTCTTGCAATAATAAAATATTTATCTACAGACCTTCTCTTGCAAGGTGTCTCCAGTTTCGGGCCCCCTGCCATGCGGGGGAGAGAGTTCAGCCATCACATTGTGCCAATCAGCTATGCCATGGCTAGGAATGCGTGCCCAGCCTGGGAATAAGCTGCCCAAGCTAGGAAACTACACCCTTGTTTTTTTTTTTTTTTTTTTTTTTAATTTTTTGGAGACAGAGTCTTGCTCTGTCACCCAGGCTGGAGTGGAGTGGCATGATCTCAGCTCACTGCAACCTCCACCTCCCGTGTTCAAGCAATTCTTCTGCCTTAGCCTCCCAAGTAGCTGAGACTACAGGTGCAAGCCACCATGTCCGGCTAATTTTTTGTATTTTAGTAGAGACAGGTTTCACCATGTTGGCCAGACTGGTCTCGAACTCCTAAGCTCAGGCAATCTGCCCACCTCGGCCTCCCAAAGTGCTGGGATTACAGGCATGAGCCACCATGCCCAGTCTAGACTCCTGTTTTAAATGACAGTTGTCATAGAAAAACAGGATATTGGAAACTGACAGTAAAGAATAGTGTGTTCTTCAGAGGCAGGTATCTCAGTAACTGATATTGGGAGGGGAGGAGTCAGCAAGCTAAAGGAAACATGGCAGATGGGAGAGGCCAATGGCAGCCTTCCTGTTGAGGCAAGAAAGGAATGGAATAACTTCCATTTCCAACAAGTTGTGTTTTTTTTTTTTAATCTTTTTTGGATCTTTAGATTCCCAGATAGTGAGGTATTAGCAGAGTTACCGAAATCAATTCATTCCAGCAAACAATTCTGACCACCTCTTAAGAACCATACCCTGTACACAGATGCCTATGTAATTTTGTATTATTGGAGGGGTCTCTTGAATTTAAATTCCTAAAAGTGGGATTGCTGGCCTAACTATCAGTTCTATTAGATATTGCCAACTTCCTCTGCATAATGTTGTACTGTGTTGTGTTTTTGCCAGCAATGTAGGAGAGTGCCTGTATCCCCATGACCTTGCCAATCATGCATGTTGCTAAGCTTTCAAATTTGTGCTAATTTTATGGGTGAGGAATGGTATCTCAGTGTAGCTTCAAGTACACTTCCCTTATTATGAGTGAACTGAACACCTTTTCATACAAAAAGGTATGGTACAGAGTCTTGCTGCTGCCAGACAAATCCTTGCATTTGTAGAGCCCATTCTTGTCTGACCAAGCCTTGTTCTCTTCCTGAGAGAATCTGATGGGCCCCACCTGTCTGTGAATTAGTTGCCAACACAGCTGCACTCAGCTCTGATCAGCTGCCTAGGCCTGTCCAGTGATAGGGTAGTGGGCAGAGCAGAAGTGGGTGTGAACAGAGCAGAAACTGCAAATATGAAAGATGCTGAGTGAAAATTAGCTCTAAAATGTGTATTGGAGCCAAGATGGCCCTTTTGCTAAGGCTGCTGTTAGACAATTCCATCATTTAATACATATTTTTTGAGTAACTACTATTTGTAAAGTAGGCACCATGGAAGAGACTTTTTTGGTGTTAAAAACATGTTACAGAACATCTCAAACATATACCAAAGTAGAGAAAATATACAGTGAAGTTTGATGGACTCATGACCCAAGTACAACGATCAACTCACTTCAATTTATTTTCATCTATGCCTCCCTCCCTTCCCAGGGTAACACCTTTGCAGGTGAGATGATGGCTTTAAATCATTTCACCTGGAAATGTGTAATTCCCGATTCTCCAAAAGATAAGAACTCACAACAACAAGAACATAACCATAACATTGTCATACCTTAAAAATTAACAGTCAGCTGGGTGCGGTGGCTCAGCCTATAATCCCAGCACTTTGGGAGGCTGAGGCAGGCAGATCACCTGAGGTTGGGAGTTCGAGACCAGCCTGGTCAACATGGAAAAACCCTGTCTCTACTAAAAATACAAAATTAGCCAGGCGTTGTGGCGCATGCCTGTAATCCCAGCTACTCAGGAGGCTGAAGCAGGAGAATCGCTTGAACCCGGCAGGCAGAGGTTGCAAGGTTGCAGTGAGCTGAGATTGTACCATTGCACTTTAGCCTGAGCAACAAGAGCGAAACTCCGTCTCAAAAAAACCCCACATACACGCAATAGCAATAATTGCTTAATAGCAAGTATTCACTCAGATTAGGTTTGCATGTTGGTTTATTTTTACAGTTTGTTCGAATCAACATTCATATAAGGTCAATATACTGCAGTTGATTTCTATGTCCCTCAAGTTTCTTTAACCTATAGCTTCCTGCCTTCCTTTCTCTCTTGCCATTCCCTTGCAATTTGTATGTTGAGGAAACCATTTGTCCCATCAGGATTTTGCTGATAGCATGCCCTTGTGTTATTATTTAAAATAGTCCTCCAAACCCTCTATTTAAGTTCATATTAGATGCAGGAGGGCAGGACTTTTCAGACAGGCACAAAATGTGTGATTGTGTCTCCTTTTGAGATGTCAACCAGCATGTTCGATCTATTACTTGTTCTTGAGGGAAGGGGTCCCCAATCCCTTGGGCCATGGACTGGTGCCCGTCTGTAACCTGTTAGAAACTAGGTTGCACAGCAGGAGGTGAGTGGCTGGCGAGTGAAGCTTCATCTGTACTTACAGCCATTCCCCATCTTGTGCATTACTGTCTGAGCTCTGCCTCCTGTTAAATCAGCCTCGGCATTAGATTCTCATGGGACTGCAAACCCTATTGTGAACTGCGCATGCGAGGGACCTAGGTTGTGTGCTCTTTATGAGAATCGAATGCCCAATGATCTGTTACGGTCTCCCATCACCCCCAGATGGGACCATCTAGTTGCAGGGAAACCAGCTCATGGCTCCCACTAATTCTACATTATGGTGAGTTGTATGATTATTTCGTTATATATTACAATGTAATAATAGAAATAAAATGCACAATAAATGCAATGCACTTGAATCATTCTGAAACCATCCCTGCCTTGTCTGTGGCAAAATTGCCTTCCATGAAATCAGGCCCTGGTGCCAAATGATTGGGGACTGCTGCTTTAGGGGTTACAAAATAGTGATATTTTAATTCTATTGTTCCGTCTTTATTTATTTGCTGAAATATTTTCACAGAGGGAAACTTCTCATTAGCTATTTGGTTATCTGTATTTCTAGTTCCCATTGGAAAGGCTGGTTAAATGCTTGAATCTTTCTCTGTTTTTACCAGTCGACAACACAGGAATTGGCTCCCTAGCATGGAAAATACAAATTGAATCCAACATGGATCCTGCCCTCTAGTAGGGGGATAAGACGTGTAGACAGAAGTGATGAGAGAAGCCAAGAGGGGCAGAGGACTATGGAAACACACAAAGGATTTAAGAATGTTTATAGCACGAGTATTCAGAATAGGCCCGAAATGGAAGCAACCCAAATATCTATCAGCAGCAGAATAGATAAAGGGATTGTGGTATTATATTCATGAAAGAAAATAACATACAGCAATGAAAACAAGTAAGCTAAAGCTATACACAATAATGTCCATAAATTTCACAAACATATTATTGAGTGAAAGAAGCCAAAAGTAAAATAATATATACTATATTATTCTATTGACATATAAAGCTTTAAAATGGGCAAAACTAATCTATGGCATTAGAGGTAAGAAAGGTGGTTATCTTTGAGGATCAGAGTAGTTAGTGACTTTGAGGGACCCACAGAGTATTTCCGAAATGCTGTTAATCTTCTACTTCATAACCTCGGTGGCGTTCACTTTGTGATAATTCGTTGAACTGTATATTTACAGTGTTTGCATTTTTGTAATGAATACTTTAAAAGTTAATTTTAAAAGAGTTGCAGCCTTGGGTGGTGGCTCATGCCTTTAATCCCACCACTTTGGGAGGCCAAGGTGGGTGGTTCACCTGAAATCAGAGTTCAAGACCAGCCTGGGCAACATGGTGAAATCCCGTTGCAAAAATTAGCCAGGCATGGTGGTAGGTGCCTGTAATCCCAGCTACTCAGGAAGCTGAGGCATGAGAATCACTTGAACCCAGGAGGCAGAGGTTTCAGCGAGCTGAGATCGTGCCACTGCACTCTAACCTGGGTGACATAGTGAGACTCCATCTCAAAAAATAAAAAAAAAGTTGGATCTTATATTCTTAGAGATGTAAAACTGCAGAGAGGTATGATGAAATTAGGATTATATATGGAGGGATTCTTTTAGTTTCTAAGTAGCTGTCGCATTTCTCAAGCAAAGCACTACAACTTACAAGATATTTTACATACATGCGAAGAAATGCATGGTGTATAAAATGGTACCTAAAAGAGGAAAATAAAACTAGTTCTTAGTTTAAGCAAATCTCAAATACCACTTACCATTAAATGCATCATTAATATTTTATTTCATATGCACTAAGAAACCAAAAACGACACGTGACTCACTTTGTTGCAACATTCACATTATTGCGTTCTCATTAAGAGAGGGAAAAAATGCTGTCAATTAAGTATGAAGCAATGTCTTAACGATGGTCCTGGGTGATATATGAATTGATTATATCAGCTTCTTGCTGCCTTGAGATTTCTTTGATTTATTTCAAGGGACATTTATTTTCAAATAGACACTGCTTTTGCATGTATTTCAGTAACAAATGGAAGACAAGTTCATCTAAGTATGGGTCTCTTTCTGTCCTAGGTCCTATGTAACTCTTTGTGGATCTTTACAAGACAATTTGGAATTTTGGCCATTCCTCCAAAGTGAAATGTCTGCTTTATCCCTATCAATTTCCCCCTGCTTCTGTATTTCCCTGCCTTTCTGTGACTATAGTAACTTTTTGTTGCAATGAGAAATCATTTAAAAGACATTTTAAGCAGCAATCAAACTCATCGACGGTGATGCCGATATAAGAGCCATGGCCAAGTTCACACATGGGAAGGCAGTGACACAGCTGCTGCCTGGCCAACAGCGGCTGGAAGAGGCGTCTCGATTTCAGAGATGTTAAGATGTGAAAAAATATGCATCCTAGAATCGATGAATCAGTGTTGAAGGAAAAGGCAAAGTCAGAAAATTACTATTTACAGAGTTAGAGGAAGTCTTACATACTTGCATAATTTAGGCTGAAAATAAGCAGTGATGTATTTCAAGGACTTAGAAGAAAATCAGGGAATAGGCCAAGTGAAAATAACATAGTTTGCCTAAAATAAATATACTATGCTTGATGGAGGTTGGTATTAATTAACTTGATAGAGAGAAGCATGACTTCTCTCCCTTTCTGCTGGGGAGGCAAGGTGATATAACTCAGAGCAGGGGAATGCTGGTAAATATTAGCAAATGTGCTCATAGATGTAGTTTTTCCAGGGAGCTAGTTTATTATATTTATTATAAATTTCTTCCTGACAAATGATTTCATAGATGTTAATCATAAATTTTACTGACGTAGAAGATGTGCAGCACACAATTTACAAATAATATTAATACAGGCATGCCTCAAAGTTAGTTCAGGTTCAGTTCCAGACCAATGTAATAAAGTGAATGTTGCAACAAAGTGAGTCACATGCCTTTTTTTGGTTTCTCAGTGCATATAAAGTTATGTTTACACTATATTGTAGTCTCTTAAGTGTGCAGCATCATATGTCTAAAAAATAACATACATACTTTAATTTTAAAAATACTTATTGCTAAATAATATTACTGTCATCTGAGCCTTCAGTGAGTCATCTTTTTGCTGATGGAGGGACCCTTGTTGAGGGCTGCTCACTGATGAGGGTGTTGGTTGCTGAAGGTGCGTGTGGCTGTGGCAATTCCATCCTTCCCTCCTTTCTTCTTTCTTTCTCTCTCTCTCTTTCTTCAGAGTCTTGCTGTCTTGCTCAAGCTGGAGTGCAATGGTGTGATCTCAGCTCACTGCAACCTCTGCATCCCAGATTCAAGCAATTCTCCTGCCTCAGCCTCCCAATTAGCTAGGACTATAGGTATGTGCCACCACACCTGTCTAATTTTTTGTATTTTTTTTTGGGGGGGGGGGAGGAAGGCAGGAAGGGAGGGAAGAAGGACGGTAGGGAGGAAGGAAGGGATGAAGGAAGGAAGGAAGGGAGGAAGCGGGGAGGGAGGGAAGAAGGACGGTAGGGAGGAAGGAAGGGATGAAGGAAGGAAGGAAGGAAGGAAGGGAGGAAGCGGGGAGGGAGGGAGGGAGGGAGGGAGGGAAGGGAAGGAAGGAAATCAAGCAATGAGAGAGACATTGCCGACCTGGATCTAGAGGTTTACAAGTTGATTTCTTTTTTTTTGAGAGAAGGAAAGAAAAAAAAAAATAAGTAAAGGAGAGGAAGAAAGAGGAAGAGAAAGAGGGAGAGTAAATGGAAATATTGCTTTATTTTGAAAAAAAAATGAGTATTAATAATGGCCAATCAACGTTTCATTTAAACTTATGGGTAGGTGTGATGTGGTATTGACAAGAATGTATATTTTGTGTATTTGAAGTGGAGAGCTCTATGAATATTTATTAAGTTTACTTGTTCCAGATCTGAGTTCGAGTCCTTGATATCCTTATTAATTTTCTGTCTCATTGAATCTAAGTCTCGTATCTGGGTGTTAGGATCGTTAGCTCTTGTTGTTGCATTGATCCTTTTACCACTATATCTTTGTTGCTTTAAAATCTATTTTATCCGACACGAGAATTGCAACTCCTGCTTTTTATTTATTTATTATTTATTTTTGCTCTCCATTTGGTTGGTAAATCTTTCTCCATCCCTTTGTTTTGAGTCTTTGTGTATCCTTGCATGTGAAACAGGTCTGGATGTAAAATGCCATTGGGTTTCGGCTGTGTCTTTTGATTGGGGGATTTAGTCAATTTAAATTTAGGGTTACTGCCATTTGATGTTGACTGGCTGTTTTATCCATTCGTTGGTGTAAATTCTTCTTTATGTTGGTGCTCTTTACTTTTTGGTGTATTTTTAGAAAGGCTAATACTGGTTGTTTCTTTATGTGTGTAATGCTTCTTTCAGAAGCTCTTGTAAAGCAGGCCTGGTGGTAATAAAATCTCCGAGTTCTTGCTTGTTCATAAAATATTTTATTTTTCCTTCAGTTGTGAAGCTTAGTTTGGCTGGATATGAAATTCTGGGCTGAAGGTTCTGTTCTTTGAGAATGTTGAATATTGGCCCCCACTCTCTTCTGGCCTGTAGAGTTTCTGCCGAGAGATCTGCTGTAAGTCTGATAGGCTTGCCTTTGTGGGAAACATGACCTTTCTCTCTGGCTGCCCTTAGTATTTTCTCCTTCATTTCAACCCTGGTGAATCTAACGATTATGTGCCTTGGGGTTGCTCTTCTTGAGGAATATCTTTGTGGTGTTCTCTGTATTACCTGGGGTTGAATTTTGACCTGCTTTGCTAGTTTAGGAAAATTTTCCTGAATAATATCCTGAAGGGTATTTTCCAGCTTGGATTCATTCTCTCCGTCGCATTCAGGTACACCTATCAAACGTAAATTTGGTCTTTTCACATAGTCCCACATTTCTTGGAGACTTTGCTCATTCCTTTTTATCCTTTTTTCTCTAATCTTTTCTTCACATTTTATTTCATTAAGTTGGACTTTGACCTCTGATATTCTTTCTTCTGCTTGAACAATTCGAGTGTTTAAACCTGTGCATACTTCTCGGAGTTCCTGTATTGTATTCTTTAGTTCCATTAATTCACTCATACTCCGCTCTAAGTTGTCTATTCTCAATAGGATTTCATCAAACCTTTTTTCAAAGTTCCTAGTTTCTTTACGTTGCGCTACAACATGGTCTTTTAACTCACCGAAGTTTCTTATTATCCATTCCTTGAAGAGTGATTCTGTCATTGGGATGCGCTCATTCACCATCAAGCCTTGTTCCATTGTTGATGTGGAACTGTGATCATCTTTAGAGGGAGAGGCGTTCTGATTTTGAGTATTCTCAGCTTTTTTACGCTGGTTTCTTCCTGTCATTGTAAATTTATCCTCCTGTCTCTTTGAAATTACCAACTTTCAGATTAGGTCTCTTGAGTGGGCGTCCAGGTTGTTAGTTCCCAGGGCCAGAGCAGCGGCGTTAAAACTGATGGTGCTTTTCTGCCCAGGATTCTCCTGTCAGGCTTCCTTCTTGTGTCGGTAGTAGGCGACTCTGCCTTCCTGGGGCTCCAAACCTCGGTCAGAAGGGAAACCGGTCCTGTTTACTCTGCGCCGAGCACTCCCGCGCCGAGGTGCCATCACAGCCGCTGCCGGGCTCTGGTGTCCTGCTGGGGACCCGTGCAGGTCCTCCGAACCTGTTTACTTTGCTCCGAGAGCTGCCGCGCCAAGGTGCCGGCGGAACCGCTGCACCGGCCACGAGAGTCGCGCTGGCCACCTGTGTGTTTCCTCCACTGGGGGATCTCCTGCTCCGTGAGCGACCAGAATTTGTCTGAAAGTGTGGCGTCCTCTAGTTCTCCGCGCCGTCCCTGAGAGCTGCAATCCCGGGATGTTAGCGATCGGCCATCTTGGATTGTTCCCCCTTTTGTATTTTTAGTAGAGACAGGGTTTCACCATGTTAGCCAGGATGGTCTCAATCTCCTGACCTCATGACCTGCCTGCCTCGACCTCCCAAAGGGCAATTTCTTAAAATAAGACAACAATGACCATTTACCACATAAATTAACTCCTCCTTTCATGAAAGATTTCCCTATAATATGCAATGCTGTTTGATAGCATTTTACCTACAGTAGAACTTTTAAAACTAGAGTCAGTCCTCTCAAACACAGCCACTGCTTTATCAACTTAAGTTTATGGGATATTTTAAGCCCTTTGTGGTCATTTCAACAATGTTCACAGCATCTTCACCAGGAGTAGATTCCATCTCAACAAACCACTTTCTTTACTCATCCATAAGTAGCAACTCCTCATTTGTTCAAGTTTTATCATGAAATGGCAGCAATTCAGGCTTTTCTTCTACTTCTCGTTTTCTTGTTACATTCACCACATCTGCAAGTTTCTTCCTCCATTAACATCTTGAACCTCTCAAAGTCATCCATGAGGATTAGAATTTACTTCTTCCAAACTCCTGCTGATGTTGATATTTTGACCTCCTCCCATGGATCACAAATGTTTTTAATGGCTTCTAGAATAGTGAATGCTTTCCAGAAGGTTTTCAATTTATGTTGTCCAAATTCATCAGGCAAATCAGTATCTATGGCAGCCATAGTCTTACAAAATATATTTCCTAAATAATAAGACTTGAAGGTTAAAATTACTCCTTGATTCATGGGCTACACAATGGATGTTGTGTTAGCTGGCATGAAAACAACATGAATCTCCCTGTATATCTCCATCAGAGCTCTTGGATGACCACGTGTATTGTGAATGAGCAGTAATGTGTTGAAAATAATCTTTTTTTTTTTCCTGAGCAGTAGGTCTCAACAGTGGGCTTAAATATTTAGTAAACCATGCTGTCAACAGATGTGCTGTTACCTAGGCTTTGTTGTTCCATGTATAGAGCACAGGCAGAGTAGATTTAACATCATTCTTAAGGGGCCTAGGATTTTCAAAATGGCCAATGAGCATTGATTTCAACTTAGAGTCACCAGCTACATTAGCCCCTGATAAGAGTCAGCCTGTCTTTTGAAGCTTTGAAGCCAGGCATTGACTTCTCCTCTCCAGCTATGAAAGTCCTAGATTGCAGCTTCTTCCAGTAGAAGGCTGGTTCTTTACACTGAAGACCTGTTGTTTAGTGTGGCCACCTTTCTCAATGATCTCAGCTAGATCTTCCAGATAACTTGCTACAGCCTCTCTATCAGCACTTGCTGCTTTACCTTGTACTTCTATGTTCTGGAGATGGCTTCTTTCCTTAAACCTCATGAGTTGATGTGTGCTAGCTTCTAACTTTTCTCCTGCAGCTTCCTCACCTCTCTCAGCTTTCATAGAATTGAAGAGAGTTATTTCCTTGCTCTGGATCGTGGCTGGTTTGATCTTCTATCTAGACACTAATACTTTCTCCATATCAGCAATAAGGCTGTTTTGCTTTCTTATCATTCATGTTTTCACTGGAGTAGCACTTTAAAATTCCTTCAAGGACTTTTTTGTTGCATTCACAACTTGGCTTACTGGAGCAAGAGGCTTAGCTTTCAACCTGTCTTGGCTTTTGACATGCCTTCCTCACTTGGCTCAATCATCTGTAGCTTTTGATTTAAAGTGAGAGATGTTTAAGTGAAAGGAATGTTTTTTCTTTCACTTGAACACTTGAACATTGTAGGGTTATCAACTGTACTAATTTCAGTATTCTTGTGTCTCAGGAAACAGGAAGGCCTGAGGAAAGGGACAGAGATGAGGGAACAGCCAGTCACTGGAGCAGCCAGGGCATATAATATTTATTAAGTAAGCTCACCATCTTATCTACTTACAGTCCCTGGTGCTCAAAACAATTACAATAGTGACATCAAAGATCACTGATTAAAGATCACCATACAGATATAATAACGATGAAAAAGCATGAGCATTTGGAGAATTACTAAAATGTGACACCAAGACAGATAGTGAGCACGTGCTGTTGGGAAATGGCACCAACAGACTTGCTTGATGCAGCAGGGCTGCTACTAACCTTCGATTTGTGAAAAACACAGTATCTGCAAAGCGCAAGAATAGGAAGAATGTCTGTAGATAATACTGTGTTGTAAATGACTATGTAGCCAGTTGATTCTCACAGAATGCTTTTGTTGATTTTATCCTGAAATCTGTATCCATAACTAACCTATGGTTGCAACTGACAAATGAGTACAGTTCTAATACGAATGTTGGTTGATTTTTTTACATCAATAAAGAAAATCAAAGTGGAAGAGCAAAGACATATTGGAACTTCACTCATTTGTCAACGAAATGAGCGATCTGCTGAATTGATTAAGTTTTCTATTTCTAGAAGACTATTTCCCCAGTGTTTTTGTGTTATACAAAATGGGAACAGCTATAGACACGACAGATTTTTCAGTTTAATCTATAGACATATACACTTTAAAGTTTATAGTGTTAGTAATATAGATTTTTAAGGATAATATATAATGAAGTATTATCTTTTAATATATAATCTAGATTATCTAGAGTTGAGAAGGTGGTGGGAAAGTGTTAAAAGCATAGATTTTATTAACACTTTCCCACCACCTTCTCAACTCTAGATAATCAACACAACCCCAAACCAAGCCATAATCTGTAGCACGTGCCAATTGCTATGTTGTAAATACTCTCATGTTGGCCAGTTTCCACCTAGGATTGACCTACTGGATGTGGAGTTGGGAAGAGATGTTCAGCAGTACAGTGCTATATCATATTTCCACCATAGATGGAAGAGATATAAGTCAACTTAGGAGCACAGACAATAGTAAAAGATAGTAATGACTAAGAAATGATATATTTTGAATATTTATTACCTTGTTTTAAATATAACTTACTTAATTGTAACTTTACATCATTTAAGTATTAGTAGTGGCTGTGTTTAACAAATGCTCACAGGCTGGGTGTGATGGCTCATGCATGTAATCCCAGCACTTTGGGAGGCTGAGGCAGGTGGACCACGAGGTCAGGAGTTTTGAGTTCAGCCTCACCAACGTGGTGAAATCCTGTCTCTACTAAAAAAATACAAAAATTACCACTCCTATTCAATATAGTACTGGAAGTTCTAGCCAGAGCAATCAGGCAAGAAAAAGAAATAAAGGGTATTCAAATAGGAAAGGTGGAAGCCAAATTGTCTCTATTTGCAGACGACATGATAGTATACCTAGAAGACCCCATTGCCTCGGAACAAAAACTCCTGAAACTGATAAGCAACTTCAGCAAAGTCTCAGGATATAAAATCAATGTGCAAAAATCACAAGCATTTGTCTACACCAATAACAGACTTAAAGAAAGCCAAATCAAGAAGGAACTGCCATTCACAATTGCTACAAAAGAATAAAATACCTTGGAATACAACTCACAAGGAACGTAAGGGACCTCTTCAAGGAGAACTACAAACCACTGCTCAACGAAATAAGAGAGGACATAAACAGATGGAGAAACATTCCATGTTCATGGTTAGGAAGAATTAATATCGTGAAAATGGCTATACTGCCCAAAGTAATTTACAGAATCAACACTATCCCCATCAAGCTACCATTGACTTTCTTCACAGAACTGGAAAAAACCACCATGAACTTCATATGGAACCAAAAGAGAGCCCGCATAGACAAATCAATCCTAAGCAAAAAGAACACAGCGGGGGGCACCACACTACTGGATTTCAAACTATACTACAAGGCTACAGTAATCAAAACAGCATGGTACTGGTACCAAAACAGAGATATAGACCAATGGAACAAAACAGAGGCACTGGAGGCAACACAACATATCTACAACTATACAATCTTTGATAAACCTGACAAAAACAAGCAATGGGGAAAGGATTCCCTATTTAACAAATGGTGTTGGGAAAACTGGCTAGCCATGTGCAGAAAGCAGAAACTGGACCCCTTCCTGACACCTTACACCAAAATTAACTCCAGATGGATTAAAGACTTAAACATAAGACCTGGCACGATAAAAACCCTAGAAGGAAATCTAGGCAAAACTATCCAGGACATAGGAGTAGGCAAGGACTTCATGAACAAAACACCAAAAGCATTGGCAACAAAAGCCAAAATAGACAAATGGGACCTAATCAAACTCCACAGCTTCTGCACGGCAAAAGAAACAGTCACTAGAGTGAATCGGCAACCAACAGAATGGGAAAAAATTTTTGCAGTTTACCCATCTGACAAAGGGCTGATATCCAGAATTTACAAAGAACTCAAACAGATTTACAAGAAAAAAACAAACAAGCCCATTCAAAAGTGGGCAAAGGATATGAACAGACACTTTACGAAAGGAGACATATATGAGGCCAACAATCATATGAAAAAATGCTCATCGTCACTGGTCATCAGAGAGATGCAAATCAAAACCACATTGAGATACCATCTCACGCCAGTTAGAATGGCAATCATTAAAAAATCTGGAGACAACAGATGCTGGAGAGGATGTGGAGAAAAAGGAACACTTTTACACTGTTGGTGGGAGTGTAAATTAGTCCAACCATTGTGGAAGACAGTGTGGCGATTCCTCAAGGCCTTAGAAATAGAAATTCCATTTGACCCAGCAATCCCATTACTGGGTATATACCCAAAGGACTATAAATCATTCTACTATAATGACACATGCACACGAATGTTTATTGCAGCACTGTTTACAATAGCAAAGACCTGGAATCAACCCAAATGCCCATTGATGATAGACTGGATTGGGAAAATGTGGCACATATACACCATGGAATATTATGCAGCAATCAGAAATGATAAGTTCGTGTCGTTTGTAGGGACATGGATGAATCTGGAGAATATCATTCTCAGCAAACTGACACAAGAACAGAAAATGAAACACCGCATATTCTCACTCATAGGCGGGTGATGAAAATTGAGAACACATGGACACAGAGAGGGGAGTACTAAACACTGGGGTCTATTGGGGGGAAAAGGGGAGGGCCAGTGGGAGGGGTAGATGGGGAGGGATAGCCTGGGGAGAAATGCCAAATGTGGGTGAAGGGGTGAAAGCAAACAGAACACACTGCCATGTGTGTACCTATGCAACTGTATTGCATGCTCTGCACATGTACCCCAAAACCTAAAATGCAATAAAAAAATAAGAAAAAAAAAATACAAAAATTAGCTGGGCATGGTGGTGGATGCCTGTAATCCCAACTACTAGGGAGGCTGAGACAGGAGAATCACTTGAACCTGGGAGGTGGAGGAGGTTTCAGTGAGATGAAATCGTGCCACTGCACTCCAGCCTGGATGACAGAGCAAGACTCTGTCTTGGAAAACAAAACAAAACAAAACAAAACAAACAACCCCAAATGCTCACGAAGTTTCTGAAATTTTAATTATCAGGCCTTGCAAGCTCTTATAAGTCAGCCCCAGCACACCTCTGCTTTGGTGTGAAACCACTTCGGGTTTATTTTTAACCTTACCAGTTCCTTGCTCTCCAACCATGGACAACGTAAGTAGCCTCGTCAAGCCTCATTATTTCTGTGATAGGGCTAATAACACCTACCTCATAGAGTTGAGTAAAGATGAAACAAGATAAACTTTGTAACATGCCAAAATCAATGCAAAGTAGGAACTCAATATTAAATTCTATCTCCTCTCTCTGGTCTTTTTCTTGTCTGATCCATCCTGAGTACTGCTTGTTAAACAGAGATATTGACATGTCATTCCTCTGACTTACACTGGTCTTAAGCACACACTACAGTTTGCTATCAAAGTTCACATCTCACCAATCTCATTTTTGCATTACTCTCCAGGAGGGTGTCTATGCCCCAACCACAGATCTGGTGGTGTCTCCCACATAGTCCCTGAGGATTCCATCTCTACACCTTTGCTCATGGGGTTCCTTCCCATTGACTTCTTTGTGACATCTGTGCCACTTTCTCCCTTCCTCATCCAAACATACCTCCGTGAGATTTCTCTTGTTAGCTCCATCTCATAATAGTATCTGACCTGTATTGAGTGCTGGGGACATGCCAGGAGCTGTGCTAAGTGCTTTATCTACATTATCCCAATTGGTTATTTCCATTTAAGGGTGACACAGAGGCACGGTGAGAGTACATAACTTGCCCAAAGTCATACACATAAGTGGACAGTACAACTGGGATTCCAACTCAGGTAAGTCTGGCTTTAGAAGTTGGGCTCTTAGACATCATATCCCACTTATTGCCTGAATTAACTTTTAAATAAATTACCTGTTTGGGCTGGGTGTGGTGGCTCATGCCTGTAATCCCAGCACTTTGGGAGGCCAAGATGGGCAGATCACCTGAGGTCAGGAGTTTGAGACCAGCCTGAAACCCTGTCTCTACTAAAAATACAAAATTAGCCGGGTGTGGTGGCACATGCCTGTAGTCCCAGCTACTTGGGAAGCTCAGGCAGGAGAATCACTTGAATCCAGGAGGCGGAGGTTGAAGTGAGCCGAGATCATGCCATTGCACTCCAGCCTGGGCAATAAGAGCAAAACTCTGTCTCAAAACAAAAACAAAAACTCTGTTTAATGTTAGTATACTTTGCTCCTGGCTTTTTTTCATGTCTATGTTTATATGCCTTATCACATACCATCTTCTTGAGGGTGGAAGTATTCATTTATCAAATATTTGTAAAGTGCCTTCCCTTTGTAATAGGTACTATACTGGGGATTGGAAAACAGGGCCAGTCCTTGATTAAATAAATCACAAAACACTCATGGAGTGAAATACTATTCAGCTATAACAAAGAATAAGGAGGCTCTTTATATATGAAAATGGAAAGATTTCTAAGCTATATTGTTAAATGAATAAAAGCAAGGCACAGAAGACATTGTATACTATGCCACCTTTTGTATAAAATATAAGGGAGGGTTGAGAATTGTCTGTGTGTGTGTGTGTGTGTGTGTGTCTACTTGTTTAAAACAAAAAGACCCAGTCCTTATCCTTATGCTCACATCTACAACGTCAGTGGAGCAAAGCCACTTCACACCTTTTCCCCCTGCTGCCCTATGTGTTTATATGGGGAATAAACTTCTATTATGTTCAGCCACTGAGATTACAGTGTTTACCTGGTATTGCCGTTTGTACTGTTCTCACTAATACCCCACTCTAGTATACAATTTTCATTTTAAACTAAAATTGTGACTCCTTCAGACTCTTAATAATTTGTCTCACCTGATAATCGTATTTTTGTATACTGACTGGAACATTTGCTGAAACAGATTCCCAGATTGCTTTTTGTTTTTTTGAGATGGAGTCTTGCTGTATAGCCCAGGCTGGAGTGCAGTGGCATGATCTCAGCTCAGTGTAGCCTCTGCCTCCCGAGTTCAAGTGAATTCCCCTGCCTCAGCCTCCTGAGTAGCTGGGATTACAGGCATGTGCCACCACACCTGGCTAATTTTTGTATTTTTAGTAGAGACAGGGTTTCACCATGTTGGCCAGGCTGGTCTTGAACCTCAACCTTGTGATCTGCCTGCCTTGGCCTCCCAAAGTGCTGGGATTACAGGCATGAGCCACCATGCCCAGCCCCTATTTTTACCTAATCCCTATGGTATGCTCATCCACATCACAAAGCTGCATAGGCGTATGCAGGCATATGTGACATCTCACTCTCTAAGTGATCCAATATTTCCATTTTCTTACAAGAACTACATTTTCTTAGACCTTTAATGTCTGTCTGTAGTGTTACCAGCTTTCCTCTTACTTTTTTCTTTTTTAAAATTTCACTTTGTTATGAGAGGTATTATCATATACACAGAAGAGTGCACAAAACAGAGAATACAGTTTTCAATAAAAAAGTGCAAAATGAAGATTTGATAACCACCATCCAAGTGAAGAAACAGAACATTTCCAGCCCCCGGGAAGCCCTCCTATCATCCCTTTCAAATTACCACAGAGGTAGACACTATCCCAACCTTGGTGATAAGCATTTCCTTGCTTTTCTTGATAGCTTTACCACCTATATGTGATCCCTAAATGATCTAATGTAGTGTATCTGTTTTTGAACTTTACATGAAGGGAGTAATCAGATGTATTTTGTCCCTTATTTCTGTGTTCAGCATTATGTTTGTGAGAGACAGCCATGAGTCTTTGTGTAGATCTATTAATAGTTAATCCATGTTCATGGCTGTAGAGTAGTTCTTTGATTATACTGCATTCCACTTATTTATTCTACTGTTGAAGTGGCTTTGACTATCGTAAACATTGCTTCTGTGATTCTTCTTTTTCATATATCCTGGTGCAAGTGAGCGTGTGTTTCCTAAGGTATACGTGTAGCAGTGAACTTGTCAGCCTATGGCCTGTGCCTATCTTCAGCTTTACTGGAGAATGCCATACTATTTTGCAAGTGGTTGTACCATTTCATGTGCCCACCAGTGGTATACTGAAAGTTCTCCTTGATCTGCATCTATGCCAACACTGGTGCTTTCAGATTTAAAAAAAATTTGGTCCATCTCATAGGCATTTCATTTTAGTTTTAATTGGAATGTTTTTAAGGTTTAAAAAGGATAAAGCCTCTCTTCAGGCTTAGTGGCCCTTTGGATTTTCTTTATCGTGAAGTACCTATTTAAGTCTTCTACCCATTTTCTAATGGTTATTTTGCTCTTGATTGTAGGAGGTCTTAATCTTAGACCCATGCCAGATACATTGCAAATCTTTTCCCTACCCTGTAACTTATCTTTTCACATTCTTTATTGCATCTTTTGCAAATAGACACTCTTAATTTTAGTGGATCTGAATTTGTCTTTTCCTTTGTAGACAGTGCTTTAATCCTTTCCCCTGAGGTCATGAAGTTATTTTCCAGCATTATCTTCAAAGGCTCTGCCTTTGACACTTAGATCTTTATTTCACCTGGAACTAGGGGTCTTATTTCTTTACTTTCCAAGTAATTACCCAATCATTCATTCTAGCACCATTTATTGAAAAGTCTGTCATTTTCCAATTGATCTGCAATGCCCTGTGTGGTCATACATCAGGAGTTCAAATATTAGGGGTCTGTTTCTGGGATTTTCTTTCTTTCTTTCTTTCTTTCCTTCCTTCCTTCCTTCCTTCCTTCCTTCCTTCCTTCCTTCCTTCCTTCCTTCCTTCCTTCCTTCCTTCCTTCCTTCCTTCCTTCCTTCCTTCCCTCCCTTTCTCTTTTTCTTTCCTTCCTTCCTTCTTTTTCTTGAGATGAAGTCTCACTCTGTCACCCAGGCTGGAGTGCAGTAGCTCACTCTTGGCTCACTGCAACCTCTGTCTCCTGGGTTCAAGTGATTCTCCTGCCTCGGCCTCCTGAGTAGCTGGGACTACAGGAACCTGCCACCATGCCTGGCTAATTTTTTAAATATTTTTAGTAGAGACGGGGTTTCACCATATTGGTCAGGCTGGTCTTGAACTCCTGAGCTTGTGATCTGCCCACCTTGACCTCCCAAAGTGCTAGGATTACAGGTGTGAGCCACTGTGCCTGACCTATTTCTGGGATTTCTCTTCTGCTCCATTGATTTCTGTGGGAAATAGAAAAGTTTCTTTTTAAAATTTCTTTTATTGTTAAAGAATAAGTGTGCTAATAACTTTGTTAAGCCCTATCCTATGCAGCTGTTAGACATGCCATGATTACAGGCACGCAGTACATTCTATGTCCTTGTCTTGGTTAAAGATAACTTTAACCAAGATATCTGTGCTGGACGTGCTCACAGGTATGTCCCAGCTCTCCACTGCTTTTACCTGTTTAGAAAAGTTTTAAGTCGTTAGCCAATTGGGTTTTAGTTTAGATTGTTAGGTCTGGCTCTAGCCAACAGAGATCAGACACAGCAGTAAAGAAGACCCCAAATGCATAAGGAATAAAATTGTGTGTTTTCATTTGCTCACTGTACTCTCGTGGCATTATGGCTAGCGAGGGTACCCTTCCTGCAGTCCAGGCATTAAAAGTTGCATTACTGAAAGATCCTTTGTCTCAGTGCTAATTTTTCTTCGCAGCACCGAGCATCTATTTCCAACAATTTATTTGTTTAACACTGTGCCAAAACCATACACATTTTCCCCATTTCAGTCTTTGTCATTCATTCAACACATTTATTTGAAGTGCTTAATAGACAACATTCTAGGCAGTGAAGATAAAGCCCTGCCCTCCTAGAATTTATATTCTAGTGGGAGAGTCACACAATAAACAAGATAAATAAAATACATAGTATGTTAGATAATGATACATGCTGAGGAGAAAAATAAAGCAGGGAAGGGAATTAGAAAGAGTTGCGGATGGAGTTGAAATTTTGAGTTTTGGTCAGGGAAGGTTTCATTGAAAAGCAGATAGTAATGTTAATATCTAAGGGGAATGAGAGGTCCCCCATGGCTGTATGGAGGAAGAGAGCTCCAGGCAGAAGGATCCATGGGTGCAAAGGTCCTGAGATGGGACCGTGCCTGGTGTGTGTGAGTAACAGCTTTGGCCAGTGAGCAGGTGTGGTGTAAGCAGATGCAGGGAGATGAAGCAGGAGGCTTAACGGGGCCTATCATGGGGGCCTTGTCATTCACCATATGGATTTTAGCTTTTACTGCCATCAGAGGGGTTTGGGTAGAGTAACTAGATCTGCTCTATATTTAAAAGGATCCCTCTAGATATAGAGTTGAGAAAAGACCAAAGAGGGGCCGAGGTGGAAACAACAAGACCAGCCAAGAAGCTGTTGAAACAATTCAGGTGAAAGATAACCGTGACTTGGACCATAGGCATAGCCTTGGTGAAAGAGGTGAGATTCTGGATGTGCCGACAGATTCCATGTGAGGCGTGAGACAAAGACAGCAGTCAAGGTGGTCTCCAGGATTTCTTCTCAGGGACATTTTCCACAAAGGAACAAAGTCTTTATGATTTGATGAGCATTACTGCACACAGAATCCTGACAAACAGGAAACAGGAACTTCACGATGAGGCAGGTGCTGGGCCAAACTGGTCCACCACTGCCTCCATCTATGAAAGTCATGGCAGTCTTCCTAGAGGAGGCTGAATCCAGTCTCATTTTTTTGAAGGACAAATGAGAGTTTGCCAGATGAACCCTAGGCATTTCAAGCATGGGAACAGCATGGGTAAAAGTCTGGAAGAGTGAAACAGTACAGAGCAGACATTTCCAAACTTTCACAGTT
Source organism: Callithrix jacchus (assembly GCF_049354715.1). Taxonomy (NCBI): domain Eukaryota; kingdom Metazoa; phylum Chordata; class Mammalia; order Primates; family Cebidae; genus Callithrix; species Callithrix jacchus. Next base: position 67,884,961 of record NC_133510.1, on the reverse strand, counting down.
TACTGAGCCCTTAGAGCCTTGGTGAAATTTTCATGGCATTTCTAGTCCAAAAATAATGCCTAACTGTTCCATGATTGACTGATTAGGTCCAAACAACTTAATAAGTATTTATGTCCTAATAACTAAGTAGTTGCTTAAAAAAATCATGCACATAAATTGAAAGAAAAGAATATTTTAATTTTATTCTAAAGTAATTATAGTGACATACTAATAGAATGTGTTCACGTGTTGGGCACTACTCAGTTTCCCAGATGTTGGAATCAGATTGGATACCTGCACCATACTTTCCTGTTTCACATTGATTTTTCACATGGTATTTGTGTTTTATTATAGCAATTCTTGAAAACCCAGTTTTTGGGGTCTGTTGGGGGGAATAGGGGAGGGACAGCGGGGGGTGGGGAGTTGGGGAGAGATAGCATGGGGAGAAATGCCAGATATAGGTGATGGGGAGGAAGGCAGCAAATCACACTGCCATGTGTGTACCTATGCAACTATCTTGCGTGTTCTTCACATGTACCCCAAAACCTAAAATGCAATAAAAAAAAAGAAAACCCAGTTTTGCAAGGAGATAATGTCACTCAAAGGAATACTGTTATTTAATGTTGAAATTGTGAACCACTTCAAGTTAAAGGCTATGCAGTATCCGACAGAAGCTGAGTATTGGTATATTTCCCTTAAAAAGTTAAAATCGTTTTCAAAGCCTCTGAATTAAGTGTTCTGGGTGCCTTGGTGCACATTCTGGGAGCCACAGGCCTTGGGTATTTGGGGAAAATAAAAGTATTTTCTTTTCTTTTTTTTGGAGATGGAGTCTTGCTCTGTCATCCAGGCTGGAGTGCAATGATGCTATCTCAGCTTACTGCAATTTCCACCTCCCAAGTTCAAGCCATTCTCCTGCCTCAGCCTCCCAAATAGCTGGGACTACAGGTGCACACTACCATGCCTGGTTAATTTTTTGTATTTTTTAGTAGAGATGGGATTTTACCATATTGCCCAGGCTTGGTCTCGAACTCCTAAGCTCAAGCAATCTGCCTGCTGTGGCTTCCCAAAGTGCTAGGATTATAGGCATGAGCCACTGTGCCCGGCCAAAGCATTTTCATGTTAGGAAAGAACATGTTTGTATAAGGGGGAGTGAGAGGAAATGAAGATAAACTCTTAGGCAGGGGTAACTTATGCAAGACATTGTCTGCCAGGTTAGGTTTTATCAAAGCCAATGGATCACCAGGAATGCATGGTCTTAGTATCAGGAAATGAACAGTATAACTTGAAAGACAGATACGTGTACATATGTACATTTATATACATATATATCTACAATACATTGTAATTACTCCCCTGAGAAAAATATATACTAAATGATTGATTTTTGACTTGGAAGGAGGTTAGAAAAAGCATTATAAAATATAGAATGTACAGGTTGGTCCCTGAAGAATGAAGAATTGACCAGAAAAAGATAGAGTCAACTACAAAAGCAAATCGACAGATGTGATAGTGCATGGCATATTTGCCAACTGCACAGGACTGGTATGGCCAATGAATAAAAATTGTAGCAGAAGACAATGAAAAGGTTTCCTGGGGCCCACTGTGAGTAGTTTTGAATGCAATACTGTGGAGTTTAGACTTTCTTCCAATAACTACATGGAGCTGTCAAAGATTTCTAAGAGGTGACTGATTTGATTAGTTTTGTGTTCTAGAAAGACAAATCTGGCTGCATGCAGATTGACTGGGAGACTGGCTAGAAGGATGGTTGTATTGGTTAGCTAGTGCTACACTAATGCTGTATAACAAACCACTCTAAAAGTAAGTGTGTTTCTCTGAGCATTTCTCACTCATGGGTCTGTGAGTTGGCTGCAACTCAGCTGGGGTAGGCTGGAATACAGGCTCTAGGCTGCAGGGTAGGTCCAACACATTTCTACGTTCGCTTTGGACCAGACACTACTTGGGGGAATGCTTTTCTCATGGTAGTTCTTAGTGCAAGAGACTAAGCCAAATGGTGCAAAGGCACATGTAAAGCCTCTGCTTGTATTGTGTCTACTTTCTGTTGAACTAAGCAAGTCACATAGCTAATCCAGAGTCACTGACATGATCACTTGAGGCCAGGAGTTTGAGACAAGCTTGGCCAACATAGCAGAACCCTATCTCTACAAAAACTACAAAAATACAGGGCATGGCAGTGCGTGCCTGTAATCCCAGCTACTTAGGAGGCCGAGGTGGGAGGATTGCTTGAACCGGGAAGGCAGAGGTTGCAGTGAGCCAAGACTGTGCCACTGTACTCCAGCCTGGGCGACAGAGCAAGACTCTGTCTCAAAAAATAAAAACAAAAACAAAGTCACTGATATGACATCAAAGAGAGGGAAGAATGAACAGCACTCCATTAACAGTACTTCTGTTAGCTAGTGTACTAGCTTATGCCTGTAATCCCAGCACTTTGGGAGGCTGAGGTGGGTGGATCACCTGAAGTCAGGAGTTTGAGATCAGCCTGGCTAACATGGTGAAACCTTGTCTCTACCAAAATTAGCCAGGCATGGTTGTGTGTGCCTGTAATCCCAGCTACTCAGGAGGTGGAGACAGGAGAATTGCTTGAATCCAGGATGCAGGGGTTGCAGTGAGCTGAGATCGCACCACTGCACTCCAGCCTGGGTGACAAAGCAAGACTCTGTCTCAAAAACAAACAAACAAACAAACAAAAAAAAAACTCCTGTACTATAGTAGAAATAAGAGATAATTAGGGCAATAACATTGGAAAGGAGGGCATAGAATCAAAGGTATTAAGCAGCAAGAGTTCCTAGGACTTAGGGTTTATTAGAAGTGAGGTTTCTATCTTGGGAATATGGATTATAAACTAATACAGGGTGCTCAGTAGGTGCTAGGCACCATTCTAAGTGCTTACCTACACTGATCAATGCAATCCTGTCATAACAACCCTATGAGATAGAGCTACCATTATCTCCATTTTATAGATAAGGAATTCAGGCTGGGCACAGTGGCTCATGCCTGTAATCCCAGTTCTTTGGAAGGCAGAGATGGGATGACTGCTTGAGCCCAGAAGTTCAAGACTGGCCTGGGCAACGGGGTGAAATCCCATCTCTGCAAAAAATAGAAAAATTAGCTGGGCATGGTGGTGCATGTCTGTAGTCCCAGCTACTCAGGAGGCTGAGTTGGGAGGACCACCTGAGCCCAGGGAGGTCGAGGCTGCAGTGAGCCATGATTGTGCCACTGCACCCCAGCCTCCAGCTTGGGCAACAGAGAAAGACCCTGTCTCAAAAAAAGAGGAGAGGGGAGAAAAGGGGAGGGGAGGGGAGGGAAGGGGAGGGGAGGGGAGGGGAGGGGAGGGGAGGGGAGGGGAGGGGAGAGGAGAGGAGATCCAAAGCTCAATAGTTATATAACTGCCTGAGATTAAAAGGCTGCTACATGGTGAAGTGTGGATTTGAATTCATGACAACTGGGCTGCACAGTCCACATGGCTGGCCACAATGAACACTGTCTCTCAACTGTGCCTATCAAAGAGTGTACTTACTACATAAGATGCATAGCAGTGCCATCTATGCCATTCCAAATGCTGACCTTGAGGCATGAAGTATGCTCTTTAGATGCAGCTTGACCAAATTAATTGGCAAATTATTTGCAAAGCTGCAATAATCCAAAAGTAGGATAAACCAAGAAAAGTCCACAGGCTAACAACACATGAGGCCTACTGTCATAAGTTGCAGTGGAAAGGAAGGCTAGAGGGAGCGACATCTTCCACATCACCAATATTTCTGCAGGGCCTGCCAGTGTGGGAGGAGATTAGGAGTAATCTTGGAGATAAAACCTTCAGACTGGAGCCTGCTGGCATCATAGAAAACTAAGGGATTAAAATCTGTCTCCACCGAAGAGAACTGTACATTTAGAGGAAGGAGTAATGTCAGGAATGAGGGATGGAAGATTGAGTAAACTATGATTGGGTTAAATGGTGGAAAGAAGTGAGGCAGAATATCCAAAGAAGGAAGGTAACTTCAACTGCTGGATTTCCATCAGGAAACCTTAGATAAACTCTAAAGGTAGTGGTGAGAATGGGGATACAAGCAGAGGGTTGTAGACTCAGAGGAGGAAGGTGCACAGTCCTACTTTATACTTTAAACAGCTGTATACCCCAGATGTTGTTAGCCTGGGACTCAAGTTGGAGTTTCATAGTCAAATGCACAATTATGCATTAGTGTGTGTGTGTATGTGTGTGTGCGCACATGCATGTGTGTACATGCACGAGTATGTGTGCATGGATCTGAGCATTTTTCTGGGAAGAAAAAAATATCCATAGTGTCCATTCAATTTTCAAAGAGGCTCTTGATCCTAAAGATGTCCAGGACAACTGATGGTATAACTTCCTTGAATAAACGTGGCTGGCTCCTTCCTTGGGGGGCCTGTCTTATTGCTGATCAGCTCTACTGGAACATCCTTCCTCATATCTGGCTGGTGTTTATCCTCCAGGAACTCCCACCCCCAGTCTTGGTTTGTCCTCTGGAGCAACACCAGGTAAGTCTAATCCCTCTTTCTTCTTTCTAAATGGAAACTCCTTTCTCAGAGTATTTATTTATTTTTTCCTGATAGGAGCTTAGTTGTTAAAACAAATCCTTGACATTTTTGATGCTTCTAAAGATTCTTATGGAGTCAGCAAATATCCTCATATTCGAAAAGTTTGTAAGTTTGGCTACTTGGAGCTGAAAGGTAACCGATTCCATTACTACTTAATCCCATATAGCCTCATAAGGTGTAATTTTCATGTTTGTTAAAATATTGGAGAAAGGATATAGAATTCTGTCCTCTCTCTGTTTGGCAAATCATGCTTAATGATAGCTCCAAAGGTCTGATTTTCAGAAAAAGCAGCTTTAACAAGGAGTACGTAACATTCTGACTGTAACCACAGAACTTCAGAAAATGCAAAATAAAAACAAAAGTAAGTTTATTATGTGGAAAGACTTTATATCATAGGATTGAATTTTTGTTTAAATCTTTGACCTCAAACTTTTTTTTACATATTGGCTTTCTTATAAATTATACAACATAAAGCTTTAGTAATTATGTTTTAACCATATTTGTGAATTTCTCTTTCTTCTGTTTATAATCACCTTGATTTAGTTACCATACTGGAAATCAGTGCTCCATCTCCCCAGCGCCACCCCCACTCCACCTCTCTTTGAGACAGAGTTTTGCTCTTGTTGCCCAGGGTGGAAATCTTGGCTCACTGCAACCTCTGCCTCCTTCCGAGTAGCTGGGATTACAGGCATGAGCCACAACTCCAGGCTAATTTTGCATTTTTAGTAGAAACGGGGTTTCTCCATGTTGGTCAGGCTAGTCTCAAACTCCCGACCTCAGGTGATCCACCAGCCTCGGCCTCCCAAAGTGCTGGGATTACAGGCGTGAGTCACTGCACTTGGCCTCCAGCTCCTTATCTAGTATGAGGTCTGCTTCAGTTGAAGCCAACTGCTAATTCAGCTATCTGGAGCAGCCATAGCAGGTAATCACCAAATGTTTGTTTATGTAAGATGAGAAGAAACAAATGCTCATTCATTCAGTGAGTATGTGTTGAAAACCTGTGTACAAAGCATACAAAGTGCAAGGAGTCAAAGTGTTACCAGTGGACGGTGTCCAGGCAAAATAATTGGACAAAACACACAAAGCAAGGAAAAAATGAAGCAAGGAAAGTACAGATTTATTGAAATGAAAGTACACTCCACATACTGAGACAGGCTTGAGCAAGCAGCTCAAGAGTGCTGGTTACAGACATTTCCAGGGTTTAAATACCCTCCAGAGGTTTCCCATTGGTTACTTGGTTTACACCCTATGTAAATGAAATACTGGCCTACAATCGGTCTGATTGGTTGCAGAAGGTGGCCAATCAGAGGCTGAGGTGAAGTTACAAAGTTACACATGAAGACTTGGCCTGCCACCAGTCTGATTGCTGATTGCTTGTAGGAGGGGTCCAATCACCGGTACTTTCATTTTTCATCTGCAATGCAGAAAAGGGGGTTGTGCAAATGGAGTAGCCTCTGATCCTTTTGTTACTTGGGTGTGGAGAGGTGGGATTTTCCCTTTTGATTCAGTTCTAGGAAGTCACTGCAAATCCATCTTAGATTCCCTGCCTCCAGACCCTATTCTGCCTCAAAAGAACTTACAGTGTAGTTTAGTACCCAAGTTAAGGCAGATACTTAAATTGTTGTAGAGGTAAAATAACACAACAAATAATATAGCTGAAACACCAACAATGTATATAAAACAATCATACAGTATATACCAATTAATTAAAGCAGAAAGAGAGAAGAGAGGAAACAAAGAACAGATGAGAACAATTAGGAAACAAAGTAGTGCAATGTTAGATTTAACCCCGATATTCATAATCACATAAATTATAACTTGTCTAACCCAATTGACAAAACAAAGATTGTCAGATTGAAAATCAAAGTAAGACCCAATAATATGTTGACTTAAAGAAACCACCTTTTTGTGGAAGGGGGGAGCATTTTTTAAATTGACAAATGAAAATTATATATATTTATGGTGTACAAGATATTTGGAAATATGTATACATTGTGAAATGACTAAATCAAATGAATTAATAGATGCATTAATTAATAGATGCATGTGAATGCTTTTTTTGGTGAGAACACTTAAAATCTATTCTCTTAGCAATTTTTAAGTTCAGGTATATCTTATTTTATTGTTATTTTTTGTTTTTTGGGTTGTTTTTGAGACCGTCTTGCTCTGTCACCCAGGCTGCAGTGCAGTGGTGCAATCTCAGTGTACTACAACCTCCACCTCCTGGGTTCAAGCAATTCTTCTGCCGTAGCCAAGTAACTGGGAGTACAGGCACCCACTATCATGTCTAGCTAATTTCTGTAGTGTTAGGAGAAAGGGTTTTTTGCCATGTTGGCCAGGCTGTCTCGAACTCCTGACCTCAAGTGATCTGGCTGCCTTCACCTCTCAAAGTGTTGGGATTACAGGTGTGAGTGAGCCACCACGCCTGGCCTATTGTGCTTTTTAAAATTGCACTTTGCAGATCTTGAGGTTTTTTTCAAATTGACGTTTTGTGGCAACCTTATACCAAGCAAGCCTATGGGTGCCTTTCTTCCAATTGCATGTGCTCACTTTATGTTTCTGTGTCACATTTTGGTAATTCTTGCTATATTTCAAACTTTTAAATTGTTATAACATCTGTTATAATATAGCTGTGGTTAGTGATCTTTGATGTGACAATTGTAATTCTTTTGAGGTACCATGAACCATGCCCATACAAAGTGGCAATCTTAAATGTGTGTGCTCTGACTACCCCATCAACTAGCTGTTCTCTGTTTTTCTTCTTCTCCTTGGGCCTATGTATTCCACAAGACACAATATTAAAATTAGGCCAATTAATAATCCTATAGTGTGGCTGGGTGCAGTGCCTCATGCCTGTAATCCCAGCACTTTGGGAGGCCGAGGTTGCGGGGATCACCTGCGGTCAGGAGTTTGAGACCAGCTTGGCCAACACGGTGAAACCCCATCTCTACTGAAAAATACAAAAATAGCTGGGCATGGTGGCATGTGCCTGTAATCCCAGCTACTCGGGAGGCTGAGGCAGGAGAATCACATGAACCTGGGAGGTGGAGGTTGTAGTCAGCTGAGATTGCGCCACTGCACTGGAGCCCAGGTGATAGAGTGAGACTCTATCTCAAAAAAATAAACAAAATAGATAAAATTCTATAGTGGTCTCTAAGTGTTCAAATAAAAGGAATAGTTACATGTCTCTCACTTTAAATCAAAAGCTGGAGATGATTGAGCTTAGTGAGGAAAACATGTCCAAAACTGAGATAGGCTGAAAGGTATGTCTCCCAGGCTAAAGGACAAGACACAATCATAGTTCATTGTAACCTCAAACTTCTGGGCTCAAGTGATCCTCCGGTCTCAGCCTTCCAAGTACCTGGAATTACGTGACCCATGCCACTGTGCCTAGCTAATTTTTAAAGTTTTTTTTTGTAGAGAGAGACTCTTATTATGTTGCCCAGGCTGGCCCAGGCTGGTCTTGAACTCCTGGCCTCAAGTGATCTTCTTGCCTTGGTCTCCCTAGTCCTGGGATTACAGTATGAGCCACTGCACCTGGTCAAGGAGAAGTCCTTAAAGGAATTTTAAAGTGCTACTCCAGTGAACACATGAATAATCAGAAAGCAAAACAGCCTTATCACTGATCTGGAGAAAGTATCAATGGTCTGAATGAAAGATCAAACCAGCCACAACGTTCCCTTAAACCAAAACCCAATCTAGAGCAAGGCAATAACTTTCTTCAATTCAGTGAAGGCTGAAGGAGGTGAGGAAGCTGCAGAAGAAAAGTTGGAAGCCAACAGAGGTTGGTTCATGAGGTTTATAGAAAGAAGCCAAGAAGCCATCTCCAGAACATGACAGTACAAGGTGAAGGAGCAAGTGCCAACGGAGAAGCTGTAGTAAGTTATCCAGAAGATCTAGTTCAGATCATTAATTGATGAAAGTGGCCACTCTAAGCAACAGATTTTCAGTATAGAGAAAAAGCCTTCTATTGGAAGAAGATACCATCTTAGCTAGGTGTTTCATAGCTAGAGAGAAGAAGTCAATGCCTGGCTTCAAAGTTTCAAAGGACAGACTGACTCTCGTGTTAGAAGGTAATGCAGCTGGTGACTCTAAGTTGAAGCCAATTCTCCCTGACTATTCTGAAAATCCTAGGCCCCTTAAGAATGATGCTAAATCTACTCTGCCTGTGCTCTATACATGGAACAACAAAACCTGGATAACAGCACATCTATTGACAGCATGGTTGATTAAATATTTTAAGCTCACTGTTGAGATCTACTGCTCAAAAAAAAATCCTTTCAATATATTACTGCTTGTTGACAATATACCTGTTCACCCAAGAGCTCTGATGGAGATGTGTAAAGAAATTAATGTTGTTTACATGCCCACTAACATAACATCCATTCTGTAGTCTGTAGATCAAAGAGTAATTTCAATTTTCAAGTCACATCATTTAAGAAGTACATTTTGTAAGACTATGGAAGCCATATGTAATGATACCTCTGATAGATCTGGATCTGAGAAAGGAAATGGAAAGCCTTCTGGAGAGGATTCACCATTTGAAAAGCCATTAACAACATCTGCAATTCACTGGAGAAGGTCAAAATATCAACATCAACAGGAGTGGGAAGAAGTTTATTCCAGCCCTCATGGATGACTTTGAGGGGCTCACAACCTCAGTGGAAGTAACTGGAAATGTGGTACTAGAACTAGAATAACTAGAGCCTGAAGATGTGACTGAATTGTTATAGTCTCTTGATAAAAACCTAAACTGATGAGAAGTTACTTTTTATGGTTGAGTAAAGCAAGTGGTTTCTTGTGATGGAATCTACTCCTGATAAAGATGCCTATAAGCTTTGTAGAAATGACAGCAAAGGATTTAGAATATTCTGTAAGCTTAATTAACAAAGTAGCAGCAGGATTTGAGAGGACGGACTCAATTTTGAAAGATTTGAGAGGACTGACTCAATTTTGAAACAAGTTCTACTGTAGGTAATATGCTATCAAACAGCATTGCACACTACAGGGAAATCTTTCACGAAAGGAAGAGTTGATGGATGTAGTAAACTTCACTGTTGTCTTATTTTAAGAAATTGCCACAGCCACACTGGCCTTCAGCAACCACCATCCTGATCAGGCGGCAGCCATCAACACTGAAGCATAACTCTGAACCAGCAAAAAGATGATGACTTGCTGCAGGCTCAGATGATGGTTAGCATTTTTTAGGCGTGAAGCATTTTCAAACTACGGTATGTACCTTTTTTAGACATAATGCTATTGCAAACTTAATAGACTACATTCTAGTATAAGCATAATTTTTATGTACACTGGGAAACCAAAAAGTTTGTGTAACTTACTTTGCCATGATATTTGCAATATCTTGAAGGTATGCCTGTATATAATACATTGTTATTAACTATTGTCACCATGATATAGAATAGATTTCTGGAACAATTCTCCCTGCCTAACTGCCATTTTATATCCTTTGACCAACATCTCCCCAATCCCCTTACCCACAGCCTTGGATAACCACAATTTTACTCTTTACTTTTATGAGGCTGACTTTATTAGATTTCACATATTAGTGAGATCATACAGCATTTGTCTTTTTGTGTTTGGCTTATTTCACTGAACATAATGTTCTCCAGGTTTATCTGTGTTGTTGCAAATGATGGGACTTCCTTCTTTTTTAAGGCTGAATAAAAAGACAAAATTTTCTTAATCCACTTACCCATTGATAGACACTTAGGTGCATTTTATATCTTGGCTATTGTGAATAGTGCTGCAATGAACAAGGGTGTGCAGTATCGCTTCAATGTACTGATTTTTCCTTTAAATATATACCCAGTAGTAGGATTGCTGGATCGTGGAGTAGTTTTATTTTGATTTTTTTGAGGAGCCACCATACTGTTTTCCATAATGGTTGTACTAATTTAGATTTCTACTAACAGTGTGCATGTGTTCTCTTTTCTCCACATCCTTTTGTCTTTTTTTTTTTTTACAATAGCAATTTTAACAGGTGTGAGAGGATATCTCAATGTGGTTTTAATTTGCATTTTCCTGATGATTAGTGATATTGAGGTTTTTTTCATATACTTCTTGTCCATTTGCATATCTTCTTTTGAGAAATATCTATTTAGGTTCTTTGCCTATGTTTTAACAGGTTTCTTTGTTTCCTTATTATTTATTTGTTTGAGTTCCTCATATATTTAGGATATTAGCCCCTTGTTAGATATATGGTTAGCAAATATTTTTGTTCCATTCTGTTGGTTGTCTCATTATTCTGTTGATTGTTAAGAAACCCATTTTAAATATAAAGACACAAAGAGGTTAAAATTAAAAGAATAGGCGAAAAGAAATACCATGCTAACGCTGTATTAGACAAAATATTCAGAGCAAAAATTATTAGAAGGATAAAGGTCATTGCCATAATGATAAAGAAGTGATTTGATCAAGAAGACATAACAATCCTAAATATTCATGTACTTAATAACAGAGCTTCCAAATAAAAGGAAGCAAAACTGATAGAACTGCAAGGAGAAATAGACTACTTGCAATTATATTCAGAAATGTGCTTTCTCAATAAACGATAGAACAAGTACAAAGAAACTCAGTAGGGATATGGGATACCTGAACATCACTATTAATCACCTTGACCTAATTGACATTTATAGAGCATTCCATCCAATGACAGCAGAGAAGACACACTTCACAAATGCACACAGAACAGTTGGGCATGGTGGTTCACACCTATAATCCCAGCACTCTGGGAGGCTGAGGTGGGTGGATCACTTGAGGTCAGGGGTTCGAGACCAGCCTGGCCAACATGGTGAAATGTCTCTACTAAAAATACAAAATTAGGTGGGCATGGTGAAGCATGCCTGTAATCCCAGTTTCTCCAGAGGCTGAGGTGGGAGAATCACTTGAACCTATGAGGCAGAGGTTTCAGTGAGCCGAGATTGCACCACTGAACTTCAGCCTAACTGATAGAGAGAGAGACTCTGTCTTGGAAATTAAAACAAAAACCAAAAACCAACCAACCAAACAACAAACAAAATACAGAACATTTACCAAGATCGATCATTTTCTGGGCCATAAAACAAGTCTCAAAAACCTGAAGACATTCAATTCATATAAATCTTGTTCTCTGGCTATATGCATTGAAATTGGAAATTGGTAACAGAAAGTAATTGGGAAAATCCCTGAATATTTGAAAATTAGATCGTATAATTCTAAATAACCCATGAGTCACAGAGAAAGCAAAAGGGGAATTAAAAGGCATTTTTAACTGAATTAAAATGCAAATCCAATATATCAAAACTTGTGGGATACAGCTAAAGTAGTACTTTACAGATAAATTTATAGCCGTAGTCATCTATTTTAGAAAGAAGAAAAAGTTTTAAATCAATGACCTCAGCTATTACCTTTAAAAATTAGGGGAAATTTGGGAGGCTGAGGTGGGTAGATCACCTGAGTTCAAGACCAGCCTGGCCAACATGGCAAAAACTTGTCTCTTTTTATTTATTTATTTATTTTATAAGACGGGGTTTCACCATGTTGGTCAGGCTGGTCTTGAACTCCCAACCTCAGGTGATCTGCCTGCCTTGGCCTCCAAAGTGCTTGGATTATAGGCGTGAGCCACCATACCTAGCCGACCCTGTCTCTACTAAAAATACAAAAATTAGCTGGGCATGGTGGCAGGTGCTTATAATCCCAGCTACTTGGGAGGCTGAGGCAGAAGAATCACTTAAACCCGGGGAGGGGGCTGTGGGCATGGAGGTTGCCCTGAGCCAAGATCGGGCCACTTCACTCCAGTCTGGGCAAAAGAGCAAAACTCTGTCACACACACAAAAAAAAATTTTAGAGGAAAACAAGCAAATGAAACTCAAAGTAAATAGAAGGAAGAAAAATAATAAAGATTGGAGTAGAAATCAAGGAAATAGAACACAGAAAATCAGTGGAGATCTTTTTTGAGATCAATGAAGTTGATTAAACTTTAGCCAGATTAACAGAGAGAAAGAGACAGAGAGAGAGAGAGAGAGAGAGAAAGGATATACAAATGACCAATATCAGGAATGAAAGGTGACATCACTACAAATTTTATAGATAGTAAAAGAATAATACAGGGATTTTATGAACAACTTTATGCCCATATAAATTAAATAGGCAAATTTCTTGATGACACAACTACCAATAAGAAATTTAAACCTGAAAATCCCTGTATTAAAGACAATAAATTTGTAGTCACCTCACACAGTGGCTCATGCCTGTAATCACAACATTTTGGGAGGCTGAGGCAGGAGGACTGCTTGGGCCCAGGAGTTTGAGAACAGCTTGAGCAATATAGCGAGACCTCGTCTCTATAAATAATGAAAAATTTAGCCAGGCATGGTGGCGCATGCCTGTGGTCCCAGCTATTCAAGAGGCTGAAATGGGAGGATCATTTGAGCCCGGGAGGTTGAGGCTGCAGTGAGCTGTGATAGCACCACTGTACTCTAGCCTGGGCAACATAGCAAGAATCCTGTTTCAAAAAAACAAGCCCAGGTGCAGTGGCTGATGCCTGTAATCCCAGCACTTTGGGAGACCAAGATGGGTGGATCACCTGAGATCAGGAATTCGAGACCAGCCTGGCCAACATGGTAGAACCCCGTCTTCACTAAAAATACAAATAATTAGCCAGGGGTGGTAGTGGGTGCCTGTAATCCTAGCTACATGAGAGGCTGAGGCAGGAGAATCCCTTGAACCTAGGAGGTGGAGGTTGCAGTGAGCCGAGATCACGTCATTGCACTCTAGCCTGGGGAACAAGAGAGAAACTCTGTCTTAAAAAACAAAACAAAACAAACAAAAACAAAAACAAAAAAGCCCACCAAAACCCAAAAACTTTCCCACAAAGAAAACTCCAGGCCCAGCTGATTTCACTAGGCAAATCTACTAAACAGTTAAGGAACATGTAATGTGAATTTCACACAGATTCTTCCAGAAAATCAAACAGGAAGGAATACTTTCTATTCTATGAGGCCAGCATTACTGTGATACCAGAACTAGACAAAGGCATTAGAGGAAAACTACAGACCAATACACTTCATAACACAGATTCACTAACTCTCAACAAAATATTAGCAAACCAAAACCAACAATCATGATCAATACATTATCCTAGGAATGTGAGTTTAGTTTAACACTTGAAAATTAATCACTATATTAACAGACCAAAAAGAAACAACATATGCAGAAAAAGCATTGACAAAATTCAACATCCATTATAGATAAAAACCCTCAGCCAAATAGGCATAGAAGATTCCTTTCTCAACATGACCAGGGGTATTTAGAAAAAGCCTACAGCCAACATCACATTTAATGGCCAAAGATTGAAAGTTTTCCCCCAAGATGAGGAACTAAACAAAGATGTCTGCTGTTACCACTTCTATTCAACATTGTACTGGAGATTCTAGCCAGTGCATGAAGGCAAGGAAAAAATAAAAAACAACATCCAGATTGGAGAGGAAGAAGAAAAACTGTGTATTTGCAGGTTGTATGTTTATCAGTAGAAAATCTAAAGGAATCTACAAAAAGCTTGACTAAAGGTATTAAATGAATTTAGCAAAGTTTGAAGACATATGATCAACATACAAAAATTAATTCTATTTCTATACAATACCAATGAATAACCAGAAATTGCCATATAAAAATAGTATTCAATAACATCAAAAATATGAAATATTTAGGAATAAATCCCAGAAAGGTGAACAAGATCCGTATCTTAAAAACTATAAAATTAAACTACATTAAATTGAGACATGAAAAAGGACTGAAATAAAGTGTTCATGGAATGTAAAATTTGATTTTGTTTTGATATAAGTTCTTCCCAAGTTGACCTATAGATTCAATGCAATCTTGATCAAAATCTCAGTGGCTTTTTGTTGAAATTTGACAAGGTGATTCTAACATTCATATGCAAATGCAAAGAACCTAGACTAGCAAGATCAATACTAAAAAAGAAGGGCTAAGTCAAGGGCTGAAACTGCCTGATTTCAAGATTTATTACAAAGGGAGAGTAATCCAGATAGTGTGGTATTAGTGGCAAGACAGATAAATATATAAATGAAACAGAAGGAGAGTTTAGAACTAGATTCTTACATACTTGAGCAAATGATTTTTTGAAAAGGTGCAAGGGTAATCAATGGAGATAGGGTAGTGTTTTCAACAAAAAGTATGGGACAACTATATATCTATGCAACAAAACAACAAAAGAACTTCAAACTATATTTCATACCACATACAAAAATCAAGTAAAGATAGATTATAAACCTAAATGTAAACTCCAGAACTATAAAATTACTAGAAGAAAACACAGGATAAAGTGTTTGGGGCCTTGTGTCGGGCAATAACTTAGTAGATATGACACCAAAAGCATGATCCATAGAAGAAAAATAACAAATCCAACTACAGAAAAATTAAGAAGGTGTACCTTATTTTCTTTTTAAGAGACAGGTTCTGGCTATGTTGCCCAGGCTTGAGTGCAGCAGCTATTCACAGGCCCAGTTATAACATACTCTCGCTTCCAACTTCTGGCCTCAGGCCATCTTCCTGCCTCAGCCTCCTGAGTAGGTGGGACTACAAGTGTGCACCAGGGGACTTGGCTGAAGGACTTCTGTTTTTGGAAAAACACTGTTAAGAGAGTAAAAAGAATAAAAAGACAAGCCTATACTGGGAAACAATATTTGTCAATCACATACCTGATAGAAGATTTGTATCTACAATATATAAACAACTCTATAATTTTTTTTTTTTAATTTTAGAATTGGAGTCTTCTGTGTTGCTCATGCTGGACTTGAAATCCCAGGCTTAAGCAATTCTTCCTGCTCAGCGTCCAGAGTAGCTGGGATAGCAGGCGTGTGTCACTGGGCCCAGCCAGGATATATAAACAACTCTTAAAACTCAATAACAAGGAAAAACCCATCCATTTTTAAAATAGGCTAAAGACTTGAAGAGACACTTTGCCAGGAGGATTTACTGATGACAAGTCCATGAAAAGACGTTCAACATCTTTAGTCACTAGTGAAATGGAAGACAAACCCACAATGAGATAACACTACAAACCTATTCAAATGGCTAAAATTCAAAAGACTGATCACTCCAAATGTTGGTGAGGATGCAGAGCAACTGAAATTCATATGCCGCTGGTAGGAATGGAAAGTCACAACCATTTTGGAAGGCAGTTTGGCCCTTTCTTAATACGTTAAATATACACCTAAAACAGGACCCAGTTATTTCATTCCTAGATATTTATACCCATGAGAAATGAAAGCATATATATCCATACAAAGACCTGCACGCGAATGCTCATAACAGCTTTGTTCATAATGGGCAAACAATGGAAATAATCCAAACGTCACCAATAGGTGATTGAATAAACACATTGTGCTGTATCCCCATAAAGAATATTACTAAGCAGTAAAAAAGAACTCTTGGTAGGCAACGACTGAATAATCTCAAAACGATTATGCCAAG
Source organism: Callithrix jacchus (assembly GCF_049354715.1). Taxonomy (NCBI): domain Eukaryota; kingdom Metazoa; phylum Chordata; class Mammalia; order Primates; family Cebidae; genus Callithrix; species Callithrix jacchus. The sequence goes on along the minus strand of NC_133510.1, from coordinate 67,868,899 downwards.
TGGAAGAAGCCATACAAAAAAGAGAGTTTGTACTGTATGATTCCATTTATTTAACATTCCAGAAAATGCAAACCAATGTACAGTAATAGAAAGAAGATCAGTGGTTGCCTGGAGAGGGTGTGTGGGGGCGAGCGATGCAGCGAGTGAGTACAAAGAAGCACACCGAGAAATTTTTGGAGGTGATGGGTGTGTTCATTACCTTGGTGGTGATGGTTTCATGAGTGTACACATGTGCAAAATTGTACGCTCAAAACACATGCAAATATATCCCAGTAAAGCGAATTTAAAATGTATTGTAGAGGGCACATTATGTGATAACCATACCGTGTGCCAGGCTGTTAGCAACGTGTGAAGTGCATTCTCCCCATTGGTACTCACAAGAAGTTTATCAGGTGGTTACCGTGCTTGTTTCCTTTTACAGACGAGAACACCGAGGTTTGGAGAGGTTGTTACAGCGTCTTTCCCTACTGAGATTGGTGGTAGGAAAATATTAAGTAGAGGAGAGGCACAGTGAAGTGCCAAGAGCTCTGGCACTCATTACTTAGATCCTCGTGAGGGTGGAATGAACGGTTGAAACCCTCATGCCTACCTTGCAGATGGACAGACTGAGGATCGGAGAGACTGAGGTGGCTTGGGGGCTGTCAGGTAGGCAGCGCCTCCCCGCACCTGGCAGCAGGTCCCCGTGGGCTGAAACACCAGCCTCCACCTGCCGCTGATTGACTTCTCTCTTTTTCAGCGGGCCCAAGACCCTGTAAATTGAGTTCCCTGTGTTTCTGGGTGTCAGAAACTTCACTGAGCGCGGCACTGTTGCGGGGCAGGAGAAAGGTAAGATTTAGCACTGACAGAGCACGCGAGTCACCACGACAGCTTTCGGGTCTCGCCGCCCGGCGCTGGCGGGTAGCCAGCCGGCGTCTCGCCGCGGGTCCCGGCCCTCAGCCCGCGGCCCCTCCCGGCGGCTCGGCGGGGGCGTAGCGGAGGCGGGCCCGGGGACGCTCGCTAGCGCTCCCGCGCGGCGCCCCCTGCCGGCACCCTGCTCCCTCTTGCCCCTGATCCGCTCCCGGCGGCGCGGGGACCCGGACCTGAGAGCCAGCGGGAGGGCGGCGCGCTGCGGGTGAGCGGGCGCACCCTGCGGGGGTAGGTGGGCTGCAGGGGTGCGTGTGGGCGGGGGCGCGGGGCGGCGGCTGCGGCGGCGACGCGTGCGGGCGGGAGCCGGCCCGGGCAGGGGGCGCGTGCGGAGGGGTCGGCGCGGGGGCGGGGCGGGCGGGGGGCCCGGCGGGCGGGGCGCGCGCGCGGTGGCGCGCGGCGGGCGCGAGTCATCAATTATGCAAGGACTCTGGCAGCGCGGGGGGCGGGCGCGGGGAGCGCTCCAAGATGGCGCCCACCGCAGTCCCGCCCGCCGCAGCCTCGGCGCCTTTGCAGTCCGACCGCGCCTCCCGGGCCCCGCGTTAGGGCCGCCGCTGCCTCCCTTGCCGCCGCCGCCGCTGCCGTAAGTCGCCCCAGAGCCCCTGTCCTGGCGCTGCTTTTAGCCCGCCGGGTTTCCCTTCTCGCCTCGGGACCCTTGAGCGGGGCTCGCCCGTCTCCAGTCAGGGGCTTTGCCGCAGAGTGCGCGGCGGGGCTCAAGGGGCCGTGGAGCTGGGGTTCTGCCCTCCTTGTTTTGGACAGGTGTTTGGAAGTCTTGCTTCCTTCTACCATGTGTACCGGGGGTCTCTTAGGAGAACTGAGGACCACCAGCCCCGACGCCGGGCACCCTGCTCTCTGCGTCTCGGCTACAGTGAGGGACACGGCTCGCCCTTGGTGCCTCTTCCGCGATGCAGCTCCCCCCCCCACCCCTCCCCAGTGCCAGGGCAGAGTTGGGGCCCTTAGCTGGCTTGCACTGGGAAGGGCAGCGCTGTCGGGATCTTCCTACAGCAGCCCCTCTGCTCTCCCCCTCCCCCATGTCTTACTGCACCCTTCTCCCTCACTGGCTTCACATTGCTACCAACTCCAGAAGCCAAGGGCTCCCGGGTTCTTCAGGCAGCCAGCACTCCCGACTCCCCCTGTCCTTTACTCGGATGCGTTCGTCCCCCTCCCAACAGGGTGCTCTGGGGTTGTGTTGGGGGCTCCCGGGACCTTCCTCGGCAGGCTAGGATTCCTGCATTTGGGAGCATATCACTTTGAGGATACCCCCTTCCCCCACCCCACCCCCACCCCTACGCCACCCGATGCAGAGCTTGTTCCTCTCCTCTTCCTCCCCCACCTTACCATCAGCAGCAGCACCCTTGACTTCTTGTTAGCGATGGGGTACAGGACTGTTTGCCCAGCTCCGTGGGCTTGGACCCTCCTCTCTAGTTCTCACTTGGTACCTTGGGGCACCGCAAAGCCTCTGCATTTCTCCCGAGAGCTCGGCTCCATCCCCTCCGTTGCCAGCAGCAACCACCGGTGGAGACTTGCCGTTAAGTTTCCCGGGGTTAGCCAGGACTATCAGACCCTTTCAGGGGCCCCAGCTTCGAGTTGGGATGGAGTGGGAACCATTTTTCAGCCAGATAAATAGGATTCTTCAAACCATGCATTCCATCTGACTACTCCACCCTGTGCCCTCTTCCTCACTTACACTGCAGTTTTTGAAGCATGGGGGGATACATTTTATATCCGGAGATTCCAAGATTTCGCATCAGCGTTCATAATAAATGGATGTCATCTGTTTGGGGGAAGGGTAGAAGAAACTTTGGATTGCATCTGGCTAAATTCAGAGGGAGGGAGAAATAATTAGCATGGAGCAAGCTCTGCCACACAAGGAAAACTGCTTTTCATGCACAGTGGGCACTAGAGTCAGGGATGGAAGTAGGAAGTGTGGGTGGGGACATTGGGGGTAAAGGGGGAGAGTGCTTTAATACCTGGTTTCTCAAGTTTGAACCTGGAGAGCCTTTAGAGAGAGGTAGCAGTGTGTTAGGGCTGGGGGCGTTTTAGCTTTCCAATGGAGATTTCGGGTGTGGTAGGTTTTTCACTGTCTCAAAATCCCTCTGTACTTCTCATTTCTCCACGTGCATTAGAAGATGCGGGGGGGGGGGGGTGTTGTGCTTTTCTTCGTTTATCAAAAAATTTTTTTTTGATTTGTAATGCAAATGGCTGAATAACATTACCACGCGGTACCGTCCTGGTAGAAATCTTGGGGGAATCAGACTTAAAATGCTGAATGCTTTGCTTTGTAGCACATTACATGTAACCTGGTTCTTGAAATACTGCAGCATTTTTCTTTGGAACTCATGACCCATAAGGCCTTCATTTCTCCCTGAAAGAGGATTTGATTGCTGGTTGGTGGGGTGGTGGTTGTGGGTAGCGATCCTTTGGTGTTTGGCACGCATTCCCTGTCCTAGAAATTGAGGTCCTCCCTGGAGAGGACTGCAAGCATGTTCTGTGTTCTCTGAACATCTGATTCGGGGTCTATGTAAATGTTTTTCTGAGTAGAGCTGGTGGTGGATATTGCAAAGCAGTTCATAATGATGCAGGTCAGTTGTTGGTTTCTTGGGTTTGGTTTGAGCAGCTTTGGTTTTCATTTAGGGCTTTGTCAACTTTTATCAAAACCCTTAGAGTATTTTATTGTAAATTAATAAAGGATAATCAAGTGGAATACAGCATCCTTAAAAACAACCGTACGGTTGTTGTTGCTTTCATTGTAGGACCCTTATCAAATGTTTCTCCTGGTCCAGCTTTGGGTTGCCTGTGTTTTGGCTTGTGCTCTGGTTTCTTGCTGTGGTGCTGAAAGGACAGTTCCCCGACCAGTCCTGCGGCGGAGTGCACACACGCTGGACATGATTGGTTTTTTCTTTGCTTTTTATTATCAGCAGGCTTTCCCGTGGATGTGTATGTACATGCGCAGCTGGGTTTGTACTTGAGGTTGAAGGCCTAGTTATCATATTTTATTACTCCCACATAACTCTTCATTTTGGCTGTCCCTCATGAAGACAATGTTTTACAGGCTGCAACAGATGCATATGTAAGCCATAAGTGACATTTTGCTGACTGCATTATTTCAGCAACTTCAGTCATTTCAAATAGCAAGCAACGGTTAATATTCTTGGTTTCCACAAGAAGTAATCCGATAGCTGGCTAAATTAAACTGGATCAGAAGAGCATCTTCTCTGGGTTGATTTGAATAGTGAACTGGGAAAGGCACTTGACACAGCAGAGGCCAGTATGTAATTCACAGTATTACTAAAGTAAATTTGTCCAAAAAACTATTTTAAAATCACAAAATAGGAAGGAGGCCATAAAATTCACCTTGTACCGCCTCCCACCCAATATGGGATTCCCCTTTATGAGAGGTCTTTGCTTTGAATACATCCATTGGTAGGGAACTTAATGCTACATAATGTAGCTCATTCCATTTGGATTCTACTGTGATCGAGGTATTTTAATCTCATTGAAAAGGTAACATAGATAAAGTTGAAAGACATATAAATTGGGGCTGTATCAGGGGCAAATGCCATTCTTGTGCTTGTTTCCAAGAAAAGATTGAGAATCATTGTTCCATAGAGAATATACAAGAAACTTGGACTTTCTTGAAAAGAATGCAAAAATAGAGACATGTCCACCTAATGCAAGAAAAACATTCTGTGAATGGAAAGAAAAATAATTATGTTTAATGTGCTGGCATTATGTAACAAATTGTTCTAGAAGGCACATGCTTGAGTTAATGAATATTCAATTCCTATGGATTATATCTAAGGATAATAAAGCTACACTATATAGCAAGTGTTAAAAATCCAAAGTTTATCCAGAGTTTGATCAGTTACCATAATTATAAAAACACAAACTTATTGCAGAAAAATTGTAATATATGTAAAAACAGAGGGAAAAAGTCATCCTTAGTCTTACCATTCTTACTACCTTTGTTTTTACCATAAGCAAAACAATTATCTGTGTTTTATTATGTTTTTCCAGTCTTTTTTTTCCCCATGGAGAGGGAAAGAAGCACTTGTAAAGTTATCCAGAATGACAGTATTTTAAAACGGAGTCCTTTAAGCTCTTAATTTTATAATTCGCAAGCTAGTCAATTAGGGTCTTAAACAGATTGTTGCATTTCAATTTACCTTTTCTTAATCCTTCAGAAATTTTCCCAAAAAAAATTTAATGTGAAAGAATTCACTCATAGAATTGGACTGCCATTAAAGTGCCTTTGTTTATATTTAGAATATTAACTGAGGAATAAAGAAACCTTTTCTTAATCAATGAATCAACAAATAGTCTTCACTCTGCGCCTACTATGTATAAGGCACTGTACTGGACACTAGTACAATGCTTCTCTAAGCTGGTGAGCACCAGCTTAAAACATAATACTGTGCTCAAAAACTGTGGCTGTTAAGTTGTCGAAGGAAACAGAGCTTTTGCTGTATAAGTTTATTACTTGCTGAAATGTATGGCAGTTTCTTAGGGCCAGCCAAGTGATTTAACCTAAAAAAGAATTGTTTGTGCAAGAATGGGAAGTAAATGCAGGCAAAAAAAAGACAAAGGAGGTTTCTGGGGAAATTATCCCTTTGTGAAGTTATAGAGACACAGCCAGGACACATATTTAAGTACTATGTTAGAGATTAAGGTGAAATGAAAACCCAAGAAGGTTGCTATAGTTACATCATTTAGAAGAAAATGTCAGAAGCAGTATGGGCTTTGGAGTCAGACAAAACTAGATTCAAATCCCAACTCTGCAACATATTAGCTTTGTGACCTTGGGCAAGTTATTTAATCTATTGGAGCTTCAGTGTTCCTCTCTATAAAAGTAGGAATAATAATACCTACCTTGCAGAGTGTTTGTGGGGATTAAATGAAATCTCTATTTCCTTATGGTTTCTGACACATAGTGCTTAATATATATTAGCCCCTTTTCCTCTAGGGATTTAGCAGCTTAATGTGTATTTATATATATATTTGACATAGTATAATATGTACTATGTGGAATTTCAGTAGTCTGAAAAGCAGCTGGTTGCTTTATCTTCAGTCTGGCATAGATGATAGAACCCGCAGGTACCCTAACTTGGATGGACATTGCTAAGAAAAGTTTTACTGTATAGTTGCTGTGCTGGCTTTCACCAACACAGTACAAATGTGGTTACCAAAGTAACTCTTGCCTTGTCCATTCCCAAACTACATTTCAAACAGGACTCTGTACCCAAAAGGAATGTTTTGGCACTTACCAGCTGGCAGGCAACTGGGCTGTTTTCAGCTGTAGCCTGGGATCTGAAGGTTAGACGAACTCAAAGGTGAGGCCTGCCTCTATGCTGACTTGAGCTGGATTTTTACATTGTGGTAAGTGATTATGCATGTTTGGAGTTGGTTTTGTCTTCAGCGCCATTTTAGGTTTCCCCACTGTATAGTCTTTCAACTGCTTTATTTGAATGGGTCTTACAGGTGACCTGCTGTCTTTGGTAAATGTTACTCTGTGTTTGTCTATTTATAAAAGCTTTCAAAATCTTCTATCAGTTGATTGAGCTAGGTAAGGCAACTATCCTACCCACTTTATAGCTGAAGAAACTGAGTATCCAAGAGCTTAAGGAAGGAAGTTGTCTAAGCTAAGGACTATTTAAATGGTGTAGTGGAGACTGGTGCCTAGGTTGTTGACTCATGTTTAATGATTTTTTTCTATTAAATGATATTATATTCTAATGTTCATATAACCAAGTAACGTGAACAATTTTAGTTTTATTTTAAGAAATTATCATTATCCTAGATAGCTAAATATATCTTAGTGAGTGGGCATAAGGAAAGATTCTGGGATAGACAGAGGGAGGGCAAAGGTACCTTTGAAGGAGAGCATTTTGGAAGCAGGAAGGATAAGGGGAAATTAACAGATGATGTATCATAAGTAGAATATGGATGAAAATAGGAGGTGCTGAAGTAACACACTGTGTTCCTTCTGCAGCTGTCCTAGCTACTTTTACAAAGGTACTATCTTGGTGTCTGCTTATCTTTCTCCATGTCTCTTGCATGTAAACACATACACTTGGCTATTCACAAAAGCTCTCACATTGACAACCTAGGTTGTAACCAGGACTGTAGGGAATTTTGACCATCGTTACCTGGACTTCTTTGCTTTTGCAAGGCTGAAACTGGCGTGAGACTCAGAGAAGAGAATATGCTGGGGACTGGTGATGGGTGTGAGCAGTGAGTTGGAATGAAAGAAGTTCTGGGAGGACTTTGGGCTAGAAGTACAAACTTGAAAGAGGATATAATAGTTAAGATTTTCCTTGGGTATATGGAGATGTGTCATACTGAAGAGAATAAAATGAAATAAAAGCCAGAAGCCTAAGGGTCTAAGAGGTACTTTTAATTTGGTACTGAAGCTCTCTTGATCCTGGAAGGAGTTGATTGGGGTGGGTTGAATAAAATATGTGTTGGAGACGTTTGGATCACCTTATATTCACTATTGATGGTAGGCATCCTGTGTTCACTGGGCTTGTCCCAGGATCTGGAAATGGAAAGCACTGAACTCCCTCAAAAGGCACATTCACAGGCTCCTTTCAGATTCAGGTGACTAGTGCAGTTTTTGTGCTATAAAATTTTTTGGGTTCCTGAGGAGTAAGAACATTAGAGAAATAGTGGATGCTTATTTATCCAGGGATGGATCATCAAGCTTGTGAATTATACAGTTATTTATTTTTTTCCTTTTTCCTCCATTATGAGCATTTAACTGATCATTAGCATTTCTACCAGAGTGAACTTGGGAAGGGAAAAAAGTCAAAATTAGAATGTTACTTTTACTTTTTAGATAATGATTGTTAAAGGAAGAGATGGCAACTACTTTGTCAATGAAAAAGCACCTCATATATTTCATCTATTCTTTTCTCCTTATTTTAATAGTATAGACACTTGAAGGTTGAGCCTCTAAAAGTTTAATATTCACTGCAAGCTGGTGTAAATAGCGTTTTTCTTTCATTTTACTGAGCAACAACCCTGTAAACAGGTAGGGCTCAATTCATTATTTATTTAGCTCCTTGTTTCAGGAGTAATTCTTCAATTAAGGATAACGCAACAGGCTTTTGTGTTACATTCACTACTGTCTTTTTGTCTTAGAAACGGAGTGCTTTTAAATGAACAAAATTGATGCATTATTATTAAATTGCAGGAAAAAAATCAAGCACGTTGCAAATGAGACTGGTAGGGCATTGTCAGAGGTCAGAAATCACATTTGCTACAGACTTCTCAATTGGATTTCCTATGATTTGGTGAATACTATAAAGGGACATAATGCCTTATTTGTAGGAAAGATGTCTTGAAGATAATTAGTCATTTTTTTAAGATAAGTATGTGATAGAGAGGGAAGAAAGTGTTTGGAGTGTGACAAATCATCATAGGGAGAAAGCAAGAGAAGGTGAATGACAGAGTGAAAATGGGCTAGGGGATTTGGATGTGAACGTGGGGAACTGCTCATATTTTAAGAGGAGTTATTCACTGTCCTCCAGCAACTCCTTTGGGTACGCCTCCATATTACTGAACCAGATCCTCATCTGCTGGACAGGGCACAGAACCTTAGGAAGGTGGTTGTTGTTGTTGGTTAGTTTTATTTTGTCCTTAGTTCTGCTAGAACTTTGCTGCAGATTGCTTTCTTTATCTGATCTCTGCATTGAGAAAACTGGGGAATATTTTCTTGCTTTATGGAAAAAAAATGTAGTAATTCTCTTAAATGTTTCTTTCATTTCCTCTTGATTTTCAGTCATTTAATACAAAAACATTTTCTCAGGAAGCTCTGTTGACAGTATCTCTTCTTCCATTCTGTGTCTTGAAATATTTGTTTGAATATTTAACAGAGGCACAGAATTCAAAAATCAAAAAGTTCAAAGTTAAGTCTTCCTTTACTGTCTCCCAGTCATGCAGCATGCACTCCATAATATCAACTAATTTCTCTTGTAATGTTTCCTACATATATACATGAACATATACATATTATCTCCCCCTGCTCCTCACACAGTTATTTCCATTGTCTTTTAAGGAAGACTTAAAATAATTTGGGGATTTGGACTCTCATTTTAGATCAATTAATTACCCCTTTTTCTTAAGAAAAAGTTAGTTTGGGCTGAAGCAGCCTTTTCTACTAACTACATTGCTTTTTAGGGTTTTCATAAAAATTAAAAATAAAAGTGTAGAGGGAGACATAGCCTTGTGAACTATTGGTTCATTGCTGTCTATGGGGAACTCTAAATCACCTGTCTTGACTACATCAGTCAACAAATATTTAATGAGTAGCAACTATGGGTGACGCATTGCAGCAGGTATTCAGAGATATATAAAAGATAGACCTTATGTTCTAGGGACTTATTTATTTTGTGAAATAAGTCATAAACACAAGATGTTAAATAAGAAAAGGTTTTCATAATGGTTGATGATTAAAAAATTGAAAAGGGTTTATTGCTAAATAAATGGTACAGTTAATAAATTGATTTTTCAGAAAAGAGAGAGTTTCAAGCTGGTATGATGAGAGACAGGTTGATGGAAGAAGTTTGATTGGAGCTGGGCTTTATAAAATGATTGGGTAGAACAGTGTGAGCCAAAGTGAGGTAAAAATGTACAAAGTGTTTTGGGGGAGCAGTGGACAAACCATTGGGATAGGGGAGAATCTCCCTGTGGCAGGTAAGCCTGCAAAGATAGGATAGAGTTAGCCAAATATTAAGGATTTTTTGAAATTTCATTCATGACATGGGGAATATGGAATTTAGAGAGTACAGAATGACAGATGATCAAAGCCATGCTGTAGTGTTTTAGGACTATTGGGCAGCAGTGTCTAATAGGATGGAATAGAGCAAGGGATAGACATCTACTTAGTTGGCTCTTTGATTTGTACCAGTTGTGTAGTGATGAAGACTTGGACTAGTGTAATGGTGATAGGGATGGGAAGGAAGGAAAGTAAATATAATTTTGTATATGTGTGTTACATGTATGTGTGTTTAACATTTTTCTAATGTAAGAAATAGTTTATAGAAAGACTCAGCAGAACTTAGTGAGTGACTTTACATGGGACAAAAGGGAGAGGGAATAAAGATTATTTTGCTGCTTTAAAGATTAGAGATAGAGAATTTCCTATTTTGAAAGTCTGGGGAAGTATGTTCTGTAATACATGGTTGTCTGGTCCATAGCATTTTGGTTAACAAGCTCTCTCCATTTCTAATTTTCTAATTTTTCTCTGCAGAGGGTTTTCTTGAGCTTTTAATGTTATTTCTTGTAGGAAAACCTGAATCTTCTGAACTTTATTGTGTAAGCTCTGACAATAAAGATTATTTAATCTTTGTGGGTCTCTACCCTTATTTTGGAGTTTTACATTCTATCCATTCATAGACACTTATCATTTTCCTTGGCATTCTCAACTAACCTTCAGTTTGGAGGATAAGGGAACAAGAATTACGCACCTTTTTATAGACTTGGTAAATGACTCTTTTGTACTTACCAAAACTCAGTTGATTTCATTTTTTGATCATTTGTTTATATTCCATGTGCTTTATTACAGCCATAGTAATTGAAAATGCAGGCTGAGTTAAAGGTAGTAACTGAAAGGATTCTAGTAGGTGAAAGCAGAGGGGAAAGAAAAGGCCTTATCAGCCAGTGATGTTGCTTTCTGTTTTAGGTACTGAATCTTAGGCTGTGGATGAAAGATGTCAGACTTGACTTGCATGATCTTCTTGGTATAGCTGGGGTACAAGACAGTGGCCAGAGGGCCCTCATGTACAACTTCAGTATGCAGTGGTAACTTAGAGCAAAGGCGGAGCTCAGGGAGCTTGGGTTCTGCTACTGCCCTTTCTAATCAGAAATGATCTTTGAATAAGAAAATAAAGGGTTATTGGAATATCCGAACATGTACCTCAAAATAATAGAATATACCAAGAGAAAAGAAAATCAGAAATTTAATGCAGCTAAAAAAATCTCATTTAATTTGTTATAATTTTCTTCTCACTACCCAAGTTACTGGGTTCTTGCAAATTCCATTCCATTTCCCACAGTTTGCACTCAAGACAGTTGGCAGAAGTCCCCATGGTTTGCTGTGGAATCGGTAGAGCAGGTACAGTTCATGTACAAGATGTTAATAAATTTAGCACTCTTATTTAGGGATGCAAAGCACTTTTACGGTAATTCTATTAGGAGACTCTGTGCAATCCCATTGTAAGTGCATACCTTTCTCCTAGTTTGAATGCTCAAAGTAACAGTAATTAAGAACTGTTAAACAGTAGTCTCTTGGAGAGGCTTTCTTAAGGTAGCCTTAGATGAGGAAAGTCCATACAGACCACTTAACTGAATGATGGCAATCTGTTTTATTAATCTGGATGTTCTCATGCAAGTAATATTTTAGTAGATCTATAGATTTTTCTTATTTCTTAACCATCTTTTTGTTTGTAACATGTCTTCTTCCTTGTCTCTAGAAATGCAGGAGATGGTTGTGTAAAACCTAAGAAAGGTTTTACTAAGTGCACAGACTGAATGATTAAGTAGTATAGTAGGGAAACAGAATACAGTGATCATATGAATGTTTCACTTAACTAACGAGGGCTTTTCTTTTTTTCCTGACTCATGCAAGAAACTTCAGCCATAAGTACCCAAGGGTTAAGACTTATTTTGGGTTCTTAAGGCAAACTTCTGGCATTAGAAATTGTTCAAAAGCTTTATAGGTCAAAGAAAATAAATTCATCTTTGTGTTATGAGTGGATATCAAAGATTTGCTATTAATTAGATATGAGTGTTTTCCAGCTTTAATTTTAATTGGATTAAAATTAAAGGCTGACCCTTGGGGACTGATGTGTTTTGTTCCTAGCCAGTTGTCTTGTCTTTCACCTCAAACTTCTCCACAGGCTGCCTTGCTGGTTCCAGTGGTGAGGCACAGCAATCAAATGGGGATGTGACTTATATGCCCCACTTGGGCTCTACCCTGGAGCTCTATCTTTGCCAAGGGTGGTGCTCAGAGAAAGCTTGTTTTTCTTTTTTTAAAAAAGAGCCATGCAGTTAATACTCAGTGCAATCTGTTACACAATCTCAAGGTAAAAAGCTCATTCCCAGAAAGGAAGGAGTGTGTATGTTACTTTTCTAGCCAGGATTCTAGAACCATTAGCTCCTTACAGGCACTGCTTCTGTTTATATGGATATTGAGTTGTTAGACCTTTCCAGTTTTGTTTTGTTTTTTCCTTCCATGATTTAATCCTAGAATCTAGAAAGAACTCTTATTTGTGGGAACTGAATACTGACTTTGGGAGCCTTAAGAAAAATCCATTGTGGATCTGTAGAGCTCAAAGTATTGGTGCTCAGCAAAGGAATGATAAATGTTTGAGATTCTGGATATGCTAATTACCCAGATCTGCTCACTGTGTATTACATGAATTGAAACATCACTGTGTACCCCATAAATATGTACAGTTATTATGTGTCAAAAATAAAGGGAAGGTAAAAATTTGAGAAAGTTTGTAACACAAAAGGCCAAACATTGTATGATTCCACTTATGTGAGGTACTAGAATAGTCAAATTCACAAACAGAAAGTAGAATAGTGGCTATCAAGGGTTGGAAGGAAGGGGTAATGGAGAGTTACCATTTAAGGAGTACAGAGTTTCAGCTTTAGAAGATGAGATTGTTCTGGAGATTGATTTATTTATTTTTGAGATGGCATTTCACTGTTATCACCCAGGCTTAAGTGCAATGGCGTTATCTTGGCTAATGGTAATCTCTGTCTCCCAGGTTCAAGTGATTCTCCTGCCTCAGCCTCCCAAGTAGCTGGGACTACAGGTGTGTGCCACTACTCCCATCTAATTTTTTGTATTTTTAGTAGAGACAAGGTTTCACCATGTTAGCCAGGATGGTCTCGATCTCCTGACCTTGTGATCCTCCCACCTCGACCTCCCACAGTGCTGGGATTACAGGTGTGAGCCACTGCGTCTAGCCTGTTCTGGAGATTTATAGTGATGATGGTTGCACCACAATGCATGTACTTAATGTTACATACCTCTATACTTAAAAAATGGTTAAGATGGTAGATTTTATGTATATTTTACATATATGTATACACAATCAGTCAATCAGTCAATATAGAACAAAAAATAGAGTATGGCTGCTAGTCTAAATTTCAGACAAGAGGGTATATGGTGTTTTTATGGTCACAATTTAGGGACCAGAAACCCCGCGGTGTAGTGTGGCTTTGGGCCAACATGCAGTGCCCTGGGACAAGCAGGGTACTCTTTTCTATTTGGAAACCTAAAGTGCTACTTCCTTCACAAAATAAGCTCAATAGAACTAGTATTTGAAAAGCTTTTGAAGTTCTAGCTCATGAATGGCAAGTATTATTTTGCCTTTTTTTCTTTCTTTTTAATCTACCCAAGAGAGTATTTCATTTTTCCCTTTTAACATTTTAAACAGCTTTTGGTTATTTTTTCTTATTTTTAACATATTACAAACGGTAAAATTGAAACAAATCTTGGTGTACAGCTTGAATTTTTACAGGTGTAGTATAGATTCATGTAGCCATGCCACAATTAGGATACAGAAGAGTTCCGTTACCCGAAAGCTCTCCCTCTTGTTGTCCCTTTGCAGTCAAACTTTCCCTAATCCCCAGCCCCTGGAAACCTGATTGGTTCTCTGTTCCTGTGGTGTTGCCTTTTCCAGAATGTCATAAAAATAGAATCATACTACAGTATATAACTCTTTGAGACATATCTTTTGCTAAGTGTAATACCTTGGAGATTTAACCATGTTGTATTTTTCAATTGTTTTTTTTTTTTATTGCTGAGTAGTATTGTATATAAGTGTTCCATTGTATATAACAGTCTGTTAACCTGTTCATCTGTTGAAGAGCATTTGGAATATGTCCAGTTTCTGGTGACTATGAATAGTGCTGCTGCAAACATTCATGTGAAGGTTTTTGTGTGACCCTATGTTTATATTTCTCAAAGCTGATCCCTAAGAGTAGGGTTGCTGAGTAATACAGTAAGTGTACGTTTACCTTTGTAAGAAACTACCAAACTGTTTTCAGAGTGGTTGTACCATTTCACATTCCCAATAGTAGTGTATGAGAGTTCAGCAGCGTATGTGAGTTCAGGTGCTCTATATCCTCATTAGCACTTGGTATTGTCAGGTTAAAAATTTTTTTTATGTTAGCCATTTTAATAGATGTGTAGTGGTATCTCGTTGTGGTTTCAGTTTGCATTTCCATGATGGCTAATGATGTCGAACATCTATTCACGTGCCTATTTGCTCTCTGTGTATCTTTGTGAAGTGTCTGTTGAAATCTTTTGCCCATTAAAAAAAAAATTGGATTCTTTGTATTCTTACTATGAGTTTTGAGATCTTTGTTTTTTAAGATTTTGTTTTTGAGATATAAATCTTTTATCAGATAACTTACATGAACATATTTTCTCCCACTGCTTAGCTTGGCTTTTCTTAATAGTGTTTTTTGTAGAGCTAAAGTTTTAAATTTTGATTTAGTCCAATTTGTCAGGTTTTTTTCATTTATGGATCATGTTTTTAATGTCATGTAAGAACTCTTTGTCAAATTCAACATGTTCTTGGTTTTCTGTTAAAAATTTTGGGTATTTTTACTTTTTTTTTTTTTTTGAGATGGAGTTTAGCTCTTGTTACCCAGGCTGGAGTGCAATGGTGCGATCTCGGCTCACCGCAACCTCTGCCCCCTGGGTTCAGACAATTCTTCTGCCTCAGCCTCCTGAGTAGCTGGGATTACAGGCACGCGCCACCATGCCCAGCTAATTTTTTGTAATTTTTAGTAGAGACGGGGTTTCACCATGTTGACCAGATTGGTCTCGATCTGTTGACCTCGTGATCCACCCTCCTCGGCCTCCCAAAGTGCTGGGATTACAGGCTGGAGCCACCGCGCCCGGCCGTATTTTTACATTTTACCTTTAGATCTATAATCCATTCAAGTTAATCCATGTATTAGGTATGAGATTTAGGCGTACGTTTATTTTTATTTCTTTACTAATAGATGTGCAGTTAACTCTTTGAGCACCATTCTTATTGAAAAGACTATCTTTCTCCTGAACTGATTTTGCACTTTTGTCAAAGGTCAATTGCCTATATTTATGTGGGTTTATTTCTGGTCTCTCTCTTCTGTTCCATCAATCTGTATGTGTGTGCCCCTTCCTCAATACCACACTGTCTCTTTTTTTTTCCTTTTTTTTTTAGCTTTCATTTTAGGTTTGGGGGTACATGTACAGGTTTGTCATACAGATAAATTACATATCACAGGGGTTTGGCATACAGATTAATTTGTCATACAGGTTATAAGCATAGTACCCGATGGGTGGTTTTTTGATCCTCACCCTCCTCCTAATGTCTATTCTCAAGTAGGCTCAGGTGTCCGTTGTTCCCCTCTTCATGTCCATATGTACTCAGAGTTTTAAATATAAGTTTTTCATGTTTCTAATTTAGCTATTGTATTGTCATAGCTTTCTTTTTCCTATAAGTTATTGGGGTACAGGTGGTATTGGTTACGTAAGTTCTTTAGTGGTGATATGTGAGATTTTGGTGCACACATCACCCCATCAGTATATACTGCACCATATTTGTAGTCTTTTGTTCCTCACCTTCTTGCCCAAAGTCTGTTGTATCATTCTTATGCCTTCATATCCTCATACCTTAGCTCCCACATATCAGTGAAAACATACAATGTTTGGTGTTCCATTCCTGAGTTACCTCACTTAGAATAATAGTCTCCAATCTCATCCATGTCGCTGCAAATGCTGTTAGTTCATTCCTTTTCATGGCTGAGTAGTATTCCATCATATATATTCCACAGTTTCTTTATCCACTCATTGATTGATGGGCATTTGGATTGGTTCCACAGTTTTTTAATTGTGAACTGTGTTGCTATAAACATGTGTGTGCAAGTATCTTTTCTGTATAATGACTTCTTTTCCTCTGGGTAGATACCCAGTAGTAGGATTGCTGGATCAAATGATAGTTCTTCTACTCTTAGTTCTTTAAGGGATCTCCACACTGTTTTCCATAGTGGTTGTATTAGTTTACATTCCCACCAGCAGTATAGAAGTGTTCTCTGATCACTGCATCTACACCAACATCTACTGTTTTTTGATTTTTTGATTATGGCCATTCTTTCAGTAGTAAGGTAGTATCACATTGTGATTTTGATTTGCATTTCTCTGATCATTGGTGATGTTGAGCATTTTTTAATATATTTGTTGGCTATTTGCATATCTTCTTTTGAGAATTTCTATTAATGTCCTTAGCCCACTTTTTGTTGAGATTGTTTTTTACTTACTCGTTTGTTTGAGTTCATTGTAGATTCTGGATATTAGTCCTTTGTCAGACATATAGACTGTAAAGATTTTCTCCGCTGTGAGTTGTCTGTTTACTCTACTGACTGTTCCTTTTGCTGTGCAAAAGCTATTTAGTTTAATTAAGTCCCAACTCCCAATTATTTATCTTTGTTTTATTGCATTTGCTTTTGGGTTCTTGGCTATGAAATCCTTGCCTAAGCCAGTGTCTAGAAGGGTTTTTCCAATGTTATGTTCTAGAATTTTTATAGTTTCAGGTCTTAGATTTAAGTCCTTAATCCATCTTGTGTTGATTTTTGTATAAGGTGAAAGATGGGGGGATCCAGTTTCATTCTCCTACATGTGGCTAGCCAATTATTCCAGCACCATTTGTTGAAAAGGGTGTCCTTTCCCCATTTTACATTTTTATTTCCTTTGTCGAAGATTAGTTGGCTGTAAGTATTTGGGTTTATTTCTGGGTTCTCTATTCTGTTTCATTGGTCTGTGTGCCTGTTTTTATACCAGTACCACAATGTTTTGGTGACTATGGCCTTGTAGTA
This sequence comes from Callithrix jacchus, assembly GCF_049354715.1. Taxonomy (NCBI): domain Eukaryota; kingdom Metazoa; phylum Chordata; class Mammalia; order Primates; family Cebidae; genus Callithrix; species Callithrix jacchus. Next base: position 67,852,117 of record NC_133510.1, on the reverse strand, counting down.
TAGTTTGAAATCAGGTAGTGTGATGCCTCCAGATTTGTTCTTTTTGCTTAGTCTTGCTTTGGCTATGCGGGCTCTTTTTTGCTTCCATAGGAATTTTAGAATTGTTTTTTCTAATTCTGTGAAGAATGATGATGGTATTTTGATAGGGCTTGCATTTAATTTGTAGATTGCTTTTGGCAGTATGGTCATTTTCACAATATTGATTCTACCCATCCATGAGCATGGGATGTGTTTCCATTTGTTTGTGTCATCTATGGTTTCTTTCAGCAGCTTTGTAGTTTTCCTTGTAGAGGTCTTTCAACTCCTTAGTTAGGTATATTTCTAAGTTTTTTTTTTTTTTTGCAGCTATTATAAAAGGGGTTGAGTTATCGATTTGATTATCTGCTTGGTTGCTGTTGGTGTACAGAAGAATTACTGATTTGTGTATATTAATCTTGTGTCTCGAAACTTTGCTGAATTCTCTCAGTTCTAGGAGCTTTCTGGGGGAGTCTTTATGGTTTTCAAGGTAAATGATCATATTGTCCGCAAACAGTGACAGTTTGACTTCCTCTTTACTGATTTGGATGCCCTTTCTTTCTTTCTCTCTCTAGTCCAATTGCTCTGGCTAGGACTTCCAGTACTATGTTGAAGAGTGGTGAGAGTGAGCATCCTTGTCTTGTTCCAGTTCTCAGAGGGAATGCTTTCAATTTTTCCCCATTCAGTATTATGTTGGCTGTGGGTTTGTCATAGATGGCTTAAATTACATTGAGGTATATCCCTTGTATGCTGATGTTGCTGAGAGAAATCATAAAGGGATGCTGCATTTTGTCGAATGCTTGTTTTGCATTTCTTGAGATGATCTGTTTTTAATTCTGTTTATGTGCTGTATCACATATTGACTTGCATATGTTAAGTCATCCCTGCATCCCTGGTATGAAACCCACTTGATCACGGTGGATTATCTTTTTGGTATGTTGTTGGATTTGGTTAGCTAACATTTTCTTAAGGATTTTAGTATCTGTGTTCATCTAGGATATCAGTCTGTAGTGTTCTGGTTATGTCCTTTACTGGTTTTACCAACTTCCAGTAAGATATCAAATATGGGTAATGAGACTGGATATCCATGCCTTCTTCCTGATTTTGGGCAAAAAGCACTCAGTCTTTCACTATTAAGTATGATATTACCTGCTAGTTTTTTTTGTTTTGTTTTTGAGACAGGGTCTTACTCTGATGCCCATGCTGGAGTGTAGTGACGTGAACACAACTCACTGCAACCTCTACCTCCCAGGCTTGAGCAGTCCTCCCATCTCAGCCTCCTGAGTAGCTGGGACCACAGGCACATGCCATCATACTTGGCTAATTTTTGTATTTTTTGTACATACAGGGTTTTGCCATGTTGCCCAAGCTAGTCTCAAATTCCTGAGCTCAGGTGATTCACCCACCTTGGCTTCCCAAAGTACAGGCATGAGCCACCATGCCCTAGAAGCTAGTCTTTGTAGATTCATTTTATCAGGTTAGGTAAGGTCTCTTCTATTCAGTTTACTGAGAATTTTATCAGGAGTGAATGCTGAATTTTGTCAAATCCTTTATCTTTCTGTGTGAATTGATATGATCATATGATTTTTTTCTTCTTTAATCTGTTAATATAATGAATTGAATTGTTTTTCAGATATTGAACCCGTCTTGGATTTCTGGTGTAAATGCCACTTGTTAGCGATGTATTCTTCTGTATTGTTGGGTTTGATTCGCTAATTTTTTTTTTTTTGAGATGGAGTTTCACTCTTATTGCCTAGGCTAGCGTGCAGTGGCGTGATCTTGGCTCATTGCAACCTCTGTCTCCTGGGTTCAAGCGATTCTTCTACCTCAGCCTCCTGAGTAGCTGGGATTTAGGCACCCACTGCATGCCCGACTAACTTTTTTGTATTTTTAGTAGAGACAGGGTTTCACCATGTTGGCTATGCTGGTCTTGAATTCCTGACGTCAGGTGATCCACCTCCCTCGGCCTCCCAAAGTGCTGGGATTACAGGTGTGAGCCACCATGCCTGGCCGATTTGCTAATCTTTTGTTGAGAAGTTTTGCATCATCCGTGTTCACTAGGATATTGATCTGTAGTTTTGTTTTTTTTCTTGTCTTGTCTTTGTTTAGTTTTGGTGTTAGGATAATACTGACCTTATAAAATAAGTTGGGAACTCTTCCCTTTAACCTAAAAAACATATTTTTAGAAAAAGATTGTGTAGAATTCTTCAGTGAAACCATCTGAGCCTAGGATTTTCTTTGACGGTTTTAAACTGTAGGTTAGATTTTTCTAATAGATAAAAGACTGATTCAGGTTGTCTGTTTCTTTTTGGGTGAGTTTTGATACTTTGTGACTTTCAGGGAATTGGTCCATTTAATTTATGTTGTCAAATTTATGTCTGTAGATTTGTCTGTAGTATTCCCTTATTCTTTTAATGTCTATGAGGTCTATGGTGATATACTTTCTTTTATTCCTGGTATTGATAATTTATATATTCATTCTTTTTTTCCCTTTGGCTAGAGGCTTATTGATGTTATTCATCTTTTCAAAGAACTGGCTTTTCCCATATTGATTTTCCTCTATTATTCTGTTTTCAGTGTGGTTGATTTCTTTATTTGAGACCTTTCTTCTTTTCTAATATAACCTCTTAATGCTATACATTTCCCTCTAGGTACTGTTGTCACTGCATTTTACAATTTTTGACACGTTGATTTTTGTTTCCCCTGAGACCTTCTCTTTGACCTATGGATTATTTAGAAATATATTGTTTGGAGTGTTGGGAGATTTGTCAGTGTCTTTGTTTTATTGATTTCTAGTTTATTCCATTATGATTAGAGAATATACTTTTTAATATTTCAATATTTTTCAATTTGTTAGGGTTTGTTTTATGACCCAGGATATGATCTAGCTTGGTGACTGTCCACATGCACTTGAAAACAATGTATATTCTGTTGTTAGGTGGAATGTTCTGTGAATATTGATTATATCTATTAATAGTTGGTTGATGGTGGTGTTTAGTTTCTCTATATCCCTGATTGTTTTCTGTCTACTTGTTTTATTGATTACTAAGAAAGGAAAATTAGAGTCTCCATACTTGTGGATTTGTCCATTTTATCCTTAGTTTTGTCAGTTTTTGTTTTGTATATTTTAAGATTCTTTTGTTAGTTGCATACACATTTTGGATTGTTATGTCTTTTAGTGAATTGACTTTTTAATCATTATTTAGTGTCTCTATCCCTGGTAATTTTCCTTGCCTTGAAGTCTACTTTATCTGATATTAATATAGTCATCCTAACTTTCCGTCGATTCATATTTTCATGGCATTTATTTTCCTCTTTTTACTAAAAGACGTTTTTACCTTGAAATAATTTCAGATTTATAGAACAGTTGCAAAATAGTAAAGAGAGTTCTTGTATTTTCTTCACCAAGCTTCCCCTAATGTTAGCATCTTGTATAACAATGATACATTTATTAAAACCAAGACATTTACATTGGTATAATACTTTATTAGGTAAGCTACAGACTTTCATTTGGATTTCACCAGATTTTCTAATGTCCTTTTTTCTATCCAGGATACCATATTACATTTAGCATTCTTTTATTTTAACCTACATATATCATTGTATTTAATGTGGATTTCTAGTAGATAGTATATTGTATGTCCTTTTTAAAAAAAAAAATCTGACAACCTCTCCTTATTCTTTTTTTCAAAAAAATGTATCGTGGTAAGAACGTTTTACCTGAGATGTACCCTCTTAGCAAATTTTAAGTGTACGATACAGTATTGTTGACTATATTTTCAATATTGTACAGCAGATCTCTAGAATTTATTCATCTTATTAACTGAAAGTTTATGCCTATAGATTAGTAACTGCCCATTACAATATCTTTTGATTGATATGTTTAGACCACCTTCATTTAATGTAGTTATTAATATGTTTGGATGGTCTATCATTTTATTATTTGTCCTTTTCCTTCTTTTGGATTATTTAATTTTTTTTTTTTTTTTTTTGAGACTGAGTTTCGCTCTTGTTGCCCAAGCTGGAGTGCAATGGTGTGATCTTGGCTCACTGCAACCTCCACCTTCTGGGTTTAAGCAACTCTCCTGCCTCAGCCTCCCAAGTAGCTGGGACTACAGGAATGTGCCACCATGCCTGGCCAATTTTCTATTTTTAGTAGAGATGGGGTTTTACCATGTTGGTCAGGCTGGTCTCAAACTCCTGATCTCAGGTGATCCTCCCTCCTTGGCCTCCCAAAGAGCTGGAATTGCAGGCATGAGCCACCGTACCTGGCCAGGATTATTTGAATATTTTAAATATTCGATTGAGTTTTTTTTTTTTTTACTGTTTTCATTATATATTTTAGTGTAACACTAGGAATTATAATATACATACTTAAGTGTTCAGTCTACTTAGAATTAATATGTTACCACTTGAAGTAAAATATAGAAATGTTAGTACCACCAGGTGCAGTGGTTCATGCCTATAATCCTAACACTTTGGGAGGCCAAGACGGGCAGATTGCTTGAGCCCAGGAGTTTGAGACCAGCCTGGGCAACATGGCAAAACCCTATCTCTGCAAAAAATACAAAAATTAGCAGGCATGGTAGCTCATGCCTGTGGTCCCAGCTTCTCTGGAGGCTGAGGCAGAAGGATTGCTTGAGCCTGGGAGTTTGAGGTTGCAGTGAGCCGTAATCATACCGCTGCCCTCCAGTTAGGGCAGCAGAGTAAAACTCTGTCACAAACAAAAACAAAAGAAGAAAAAGGTTAGTGCCATATAGATCTCTTTACTTACTGTCTCCCTTTTATGTTGTAATTTTCATATATATTGCATCTACATACATGAAAACCCCATCAGCAATGTTATAATTTGTGCTTTTCAACCATCATTTGTATTATATTATTTTTAAAAATTGTTTTTTTTAGAGACAAGGTCTTGCTCTGTCACCCAGGCTGGAGTGCAGTAGTGCAGTCATAGCTCACTGCAGCCTCAAATTTCTGGGCTTAAGTGATCTTCTCACCTCAGCCTCCTGGATAGATAGGACTGTAGGCACATGCCATCCATCATGCCTGGCTAATTTAAGGAAAAAAATTTTTGTAGCGATGGGGATCTCACTGTGTTGCCCAGGCTGGTCTTAAACTCTTGGCCTCCAGCAGTCCTCCCATCTTGGCCTCCCAAAATGGTGAGACTACAGGTGTGAGCCACCACAGTTGACTTCATCATTCATATTTTAAAGAATCTAAAAGGAGTAAAATGGGTATTACATTTACCCTGGTATTTACCACTTCTATTGCTCTTCCTTGTTTCCTGAAGTTCTAAATTTTTCTGTAATATTATTTTCCCTTCATCTGAAGAGTTTCCTTTATCATTTTTTTAGAGCAGTCTGATAGTGATGAATTATTTTGGTTTTCTTTATCTGAGAATTTCTGTATTTCATTATCATCTTTGAACAATATTTTCACTAGATAACAATTCTGAGTTGACATTTGTTTCTTTTCATTTTTCCCCCAGCTCTTAAAAGTGTTTCACTGGGCTAGGACAGGTGCAGCGGCTCCTGCCTGTAATCCCAGCACTTTGGGAGGCCAAGGCAGGTGGATCACTTGAGGTCAGGCGTTTGAGACCAGTCTGCCCAACATGTGAAACCCCGTCTCTACTAAAAATACAAAAAAAAAAAAAAATTAGCTGGGCATGGTGACGAGGGCCTGTAGTCCCGTTACTTGGGAGGCTGAGTCAGGAGAATCACTTGAACCCAGGAAGTAGAAGTTACAGTGAGCAGAGATTGCACTACTGCACTCCAGCCTGGGCAACAGAGTGAACCTGTCTCAAAAAAACCAAAAAGTGTTAAACTGAGTTGGGCATGGTGGTTCCTGCTTGTAATCCCAGCACTTCAGGAAGCTGATGTGGGAGGGTTGCCTGAGCCCAGGAGTTTGAGACAGACTGGGCAACATAGGGAGATCCCCATCTCTACAAATAATAAAAAAATTAGCCAGGCATGGTAGTGCATGCCTGTAGTCCCAGCTACTTGGAGGCTGAGGTGGGAGAATCACTTGAGCCTGGGAAGTTGAGGCTGCAGTGAGCCATGATCATTGCCACTGCACTCCAGCCTGGGTGACAGAATGAGACCCTGTCTCAAAAAAAAAAAAGTTTCACTGCCTTTTGTCATGATCTCTTATGGGAAATTTCACAGTCATTCAAATTATTGTTTCTGTATATATAATGTATCCTTTTTCTCTGACTGCTTTCCAGATTTTTCTAGTTTTCGTTGGTTTGATCATGATGTTTTTGCACAAAGATTTCTTTAAGTTTATCCTGTTTGGTGATCACTGAGTTTTAAAAATCTGTATGTTTATGTCTTTTTAAATTTGGGAAGTTTTAGCCTTTTTTTTTTTTCCAAATACTTTTTGTATTTTTTCAAATACTCTTTCTCCTTACCTATTGGACCTTTGATGATACAAATGTTAAGCTTTTGGTGTTGTCCCATGGGTCCTTGAGATTCTGTACTTTTTTTTTCTTTTCTAATTTTTTATCTCTCTATTGATCAGCTTGGATAGTTTCTGTTTGTGTATTTTCAAGTTTACCAACTCTTCTATCATTTCTATTATACTATTGAGCTCATCCAATGAATTTTAAAATTTCTTTTATTGTGTTTTCTAATTTTAGATTTTCCATTTGGTTCTTTATTTTTTTTAAGTGTTCTATTTCTTCATTGAGACTTTTTATTTTTCCATTTATTTCAACAGTGTTTGCCTTTCCTTCTTTGAGCACACTTAGAATAGCTGCATTAAAGGCTTTGCCAATTCTAACATCTTGCATTGATATCTGTTGATTGTCTTTTTCCTTGTGAGATGTTGAGATTTTCAAGTTTTTTTTTTTTTTGGTATGTTGGTTTGAATTGTATCCTGAACATTTTCAAATTGTTAGAAGACTTTGGGTCTTGTTTAAATCATATAGAGAATGTTTCTTGTTTATTTGTTTTAGCAGGCAATCCAGTTAGATTCAGGTGCAAATTCCTTAGTGCCTTCTGTGGGCTGGGGTCCAAAATTAGTTCACTTTTCAAAGTATTTGCCACTTTGTTTCTGTTTATTCCATGTATGTACCAGCTGGTGGCCAGTTTCAGATCTGGGCGGTGGTATACTCCAGAGGTTAGTTGTCAAAACCTTTGGTATGCTGTTTAGGGCCAGGTACCTGCATGCACAGCTTGGAGATGAGCCCCAGAATTCATATACAGCCTTATTGAGCTCCTTTCTCTTTTTATTGTTGCCCAAACTTTCCAGATCCGAAGGTTTCCCATCCTGCTCCCCTGCCTAGAAGTCTTGGACTTTTAGTTTTTCTGTTCTGCGTTTTACTTCCTGCGACCACATCTACCTTGAGGACCAAATGACGAGAAGATAAGGAGAGTAAACAAAGCAAGGGAGGCTTTCCCTGTGATCTTGGGATCCTAGCTTCCCTGGTCAGGGCAAAGCTTTTCCTATCAGCTGCTACTGCTGCTTGACTGCCCTGAGGTAGGGCAGGAGAGAGCAGGAAAGACACAATTCAGATTTTACTAGCTCCCTTTTGTGTTTAGGGGCTCCCATTTCTGTTTCTCGGACCAGAAATGGAGGTCTTCTGCAGATTTTTCTGTGTTTGGGGCACAGTTCTAGATTTGGGCTGTATTTTTTGAGTTCAGGCCAAGAGATACCAGAACACCACCAAAAAAAAAAAAAAAAAAAAAAAAAAAAAGAAAAAGGCAAAACTGCTGGTTTTATGATACTTTGAATTGTGGGTTTCTTTTCCCAAACTTTCTGCTATCAATTATTTTTTCATTAAGTAATGAATGGAGCAGCTCTGTCCAGGGATTTTAGTTGAATACAGTGGGAGATACAGGGTAGAGTGGGCTTACTTCATCTTATCTGGAACCGGAAACTTTGGTTATTAAACGCATGCTCAGAGAGGAACAAGACTGGCAGGTGTGAGAAAGGTGGTGACTTTGAGGCAGGTTCTCAACCTTGAGAGATCAAGTGACTAGATTGACAGGCCTCAAGGTCCTGGGAGGAGACACCCCAAGGAAGGAACCACTATTTTTGGTATAGGATGCCCTTTCCTCCTCCTTTTTAATTTTTAAATTTAAATAAAGTTTTCTGAATATATAATATCTGAACTTAGCACTGGATTTGAGAGCTATAAAGGGAACAAAGTGAGAGAGGTAAGTCTCCCTCAATTACCCACCTCCTGGCCACACAGTTCCTTTCCCTGGAGGTAACCACTTCCCATTTCCTCATGTATCTTTACAGAAACATTGTACATATTACCAAACTAGAATATGGATAAGTATGCATATGTTAACAAAAATGGCAGTGTACTGTACACACTATTATATATCTTTTTCAGTATGTCCTGGAAACCTTTCTATATCAGTGTTCATAGAAGGCCTCATTCTTTTTAGCAGCTGTGCAGAATGCCATTAAATGGATATACTATCATTTATTTAATAAGTCCTTTAATGATGGGCATTTATTTCATCAATAAATGGATATATGGTAAATAAAGAAATATTCCATTAATTTCCAACTCTCCTTATTATGGGAAAGTTGCATTCAGTATCCTTGTGTACATATTTTGTATATGTGAGGCTGTATCTGTAGAATAAATACCTGAGATTAGAATTGCTGGGCTAATGATATGTATCCATTTAAAATTGTTAATAGCATATTGATAACTTATTTCATATAACTACAAATAATCCATCAACTTTTAAGCCTTGATATGATAAGGAATATTAGAATAGGTAATAGCAGGTTTCATATGATCTTAAATCTTTATTCAAACTCAGGTTAACATTTACCTCAGGTTTTGCCAAGTCTTTTACCAAAATTATATGGAAAAAAGTAAAAAGGATTAACTAGTATTTTCCTTACCATTCTAATTCTAGTAAGAGATGTGCCAACAAGCTGTGGAAGGAATATTGTAAAATGATTAAATAGTAAATAGCCAAAAGGGAAGGATATAACAGTCAAGAGGATTTAGATGACCAATTGATTGGACAATCAGTTCCCAAATGTTGGTTGGATTAAAGCTTTTCTTCTAAGAACATTTTGTCTATCATGTGTTCTCACAAGCATGTCTGTGTAAGTAGAGAGGGCAGGTGAAAGTTGTAATTTACTGTACCGATGTACTGATGGTGGAATAGAAGCACTGTAAAAGTAATAATCATTATTTCCTGATCCCTAGATCAGGACGTTCAAGATGAAAAAATTTTGTGCAAGAAGCAGTCTTAGAGAAGTATTTAATATTATAGAGACCAAAGAGTTGTCATTTAGGGTTGCTTTGATGTATTGTGGTGATTATTTTAAATCAAGGCTTTCTTGGAAAATCTGAGATGCAGATTTTTCAATACAATGGAGCATTTTCTTAATAACAAACATTTTACTCTCATACTAGTGACCAAAAATCAGATCAGTAGATGCTTCAAATTTTTCATGTTTACTTGGCTATGATTGTATTGCCGTCTACATCAATTAATTTTAATCATAAATAAAATTAGCTTTAAAATTAATCTGAAAAAAAGACTTTTAAAGTGAATAATATGTTCTTTATATAAGAGGACTCTACTTGGGTAGATTATTAAGGAATAAAACAGATTTTGGTAGCTCTTCAAATAGTCATCTTACTTTAACTTTTTCTTTATTTAACTCTATATTTGAGAAATGGGGTGAGCAGGTATCAGTTTGTAAAGAAATGTAATGCAGTAGAAGATATAAAAGAAAGAAAAACAGCTATCTTGAAAGGCTATGCACTTAATAGAATGAAGCAATCATTGCATAAAACATTCTTGGAATTTCTAGTTTGAATTTTGCCTTCTGAACCTGTTCCACATCAGCCAGATTTTTTAAAAAGAAAAAAAAAAACACAGAAACTACGTGTGGTGGCTCATGCCTCTAATCCTAGCACTTTGGAGGGCCAAGGCAAGAGGGTCACTTGAGCCCAGGAGTTCAAGACCACTTTGAGCAACATAGTGAGACACCATCTCTGTAAAACTTTCTTTAAAAAATTAGGCATGATGCCACACACCTGTGGTCCCAGCTTCTTGAGAGGCTGAGGCAAGAGGATGGCTTGAGCCCAGGAGGTTGAGGCTATAGTGAGCCATGGTTACACCACTGCATTCCAGCCTGGGTGACAGAGTGAGACCCTGTCTCATAAAAAGGAGGATCAGAAACCACTGTGGGGAAGACTGTGGAGGAGAAATATGATGGTTCTTATAATGGCTTGAGTGGTGCAGGGTTCCTGGATGATACTCAGGTATTTATCCTTGGTCTCTCCTAAGATAGCTACTTTATAGAGTAAGCAGTAGAGGAAAGACTGTCAAGAAATTTTTTTATTGTTTAGATGCTATATAATTTACTTTTTAACTTCATAAAGCTTTGTGGCCTTCTCTGCTTAGTATATAAAGCAACTTGAGCAAGTGTGACTCTTGCCAACTATAAACTTATGTCACTTGGGTATGGAAATTTCCTCTCAAATGCTATTTCCTGAATTTGGACTTAGAGATCAGAATTTACGTGGTCAGTACACATCTTCCCTACAGGATAGCCAATGAATTCTTAGAATTGTAAATTATCACCCTAAAACATGCTAATTTGCATTTAGAAATATGAAGTGCATCATATTGCTGACCCCTTTTAGATAGTGGGGTGAGTACCAGATGTTACCCATTAGTTCTGATGTCTTATGCAGAGTCTATGCAGTTACTTGGCTACAAACTAGGACATTGCTTGTATATTATCTATTCATGTATATGATGATGATTCTTGGAATAATTTCCTCTGGATATGGAGAGACTAGAGTAGTACAGATTTCTTTAATTCTGTGTCAGAGGCAGTAGTGAGTGAGAAGGAAGGGGCAGAGTGTCAGCCACAGCTACAGGCCTCTTACAGGTAGGCCAGGGTCCAGACCAGACGAGGTGAGCATTCCAACAGAGGCCTGAGTTCTGCGACATAGGCAGAATGGCCGGAGAGACCCAGTTTATCTCATCCAGAGATGTGGAAGGGAAGAAAGGAGTCCTCATCAAGGAAAGAATGTGTACGCCTGTGTCTTCAGGATTCTATCTGCCTTTGGTAAGAAACATCTGACTGTGAATGTGCCATGGAAGCTTTCTCTTCATTAGTAGAAGTATCATTACAGTGGACTCGCTTCACAAGACAGTGTGTCAAGTGCACTTTATTCTCGGTAGAAAGAGGTACCCAATAACATGATCATATACTTCTGTCACATAGAAATGTTGCAAATAAATTTTTAACAAGTTAAACAGCTAATTTTTCTCAGTAACTTGACCCTAAATCAGCATTAGATTTTTTAAAGTCAACTTTGTATTTTGGAATAATTTTAGGTTTATAGCAAAGTTGCGAGGGGAATACAGAGCATTCCTGGATATGCCTCACCTGGTTTCCCATAATGTTAGTATATCACCGTGGTGTATTTGTCAGAACTAAGAAGCCAACGTTGGTACATTGCTATTAATTAAATTCCACACTTTATTTGGATTTTACCACTTTTCACACTGATATTTTTTTCTGTGTCAGGATTGAGTTGCGGGAACTACCTTGCATTGTCTCCTTAGTCTCTTCTGGTCTGTGACAGTTTCTCAGATATCCTTTGTTTTTTTTAATGACCTTGATAGGTTTGAGGAAACTGATGAGCTATTTTGTAGAACACCCCTCAGTTTAGGTTCGTATGATGTTTTTCTCATGATTATCTGGGGTTATGGGTTTTTGGGAATACTACCACAGAGGTGAAGTGCCTTCCTCATCATATCGTACTGGAGGGATATGATACTAACGTGACTTATTACACATCATGTTAACCAAGATCATTTGGTTATGTTAGTGTTTGCTAGGTTTCTAACTATGAAGTTACTATTTTTTCCCTTTCCTTTCTGTATTCTTTGGCAATAGGTCACCAAGTCCGGCTTACACCTTGGGGAGGAGGAGTGAGGATTAAGCTTTACCTCCTACAGGGGGTATTGTCTACTTATATTATCTGGAATTCTGCAAAGGAAGATTTGCCCTTTTTACCTATTTGTTTATTTATTGAGTCATGAATTTATATCTCTGTGGACTTGCGTTTGTTTTATACCTTGGGTCATAATACAATACCATCTATTTATTTTCTTCCTCAAATTGTTCTAGCTTTGGCTACTGGGGTCTCTTCAAGGTTGACTTCTGTGTCACTTTGACATGCCCTCATCCTTCTGCTGTTTGAGGACCTCTCTACTTTTTGGAACTAGATGTTCCAGGTTCAGCTTGTATTTTCCCTACCCGAGCTCTAGAATCAGCTTTTTCTAAAGAGCCCTAGTTCTTTTTACTGGAGAAACCAAGATCTGAGCCTTGGGTGACACATTGCTAGTAGGCCCTCTGAGTGAACAGAGCTGGGAAATAAAAGTATGTATGCTAACCCATGTATATATTATATATACATATATCTAATTATCTCTGTATCTATCAATCTGTATACATACTAAGCTAAACATGGATTCGCGCTGCTGTCTTTGACTCCAGCTCGGTACTGCAGTTTATTCTAGACTTTCCCCTTTGCTGATTTGCATTTCCCTCTCTGGCAGAGAGAAACCTGCCTCTCACCACCTACTGTGGTAGATGGGGAATTTACTTATTTGTTCAAACCCTTAGACATGTAAAGCAGGTTCAGACTGTTAACTCATACTCCTATGAGCTACAAATGTACCAAGTAGAAGTACAGTGTTTATGTACAGATTATTTTGTCTTTAGCCTATAGTTGTCAGTCAAAACACTATTTGCTAAGGTTATATAGGTCAGCTCTTTTTTTCCCCTGCCCTCTTCAGTGAGTTTATGTCATGCATTTATAATATGTTAGATTCATTTGTCACAGTCTAAATCCTCTCCTGGGGTTCCCTCATCATGGTTGACTCTTGAAAAAATGTACATACCTTAAAGTTCACTCTTTGTAAGGTACAGTTACGGATTTTAACAAATGCATAGAGTAACATATATGCCACCCTAGTAAGAGAGAATAATTCCGTTATCCTAAAAGTTTCCCTGCGCATCTCCTTATAGTCAAACACCTTCCACTGCAAACCCTGATAACCAGTAATCTGTTTTTCATCCCTGTAGCTTTGCCTTTTCCAGAATGTCATGTGAATGGAATTGTAATCTGTAGTCTTTCACTTGGCAAAATATATTTAAGATTCACTTATATTGTTGCAAAAATCAGTGGCTTGTTACTTTTTGTTGTTGACTAATTGTCCATTCTATGGATATGCCACAGTTTTTTTATTCAGCCACCTGTCAAAGACATTGTTGTTGCTTCCAGTTTTGGATGCTTATACACAAAACTGCTAAAAATATTTGTGTACAGGTTTTTGTGTGAACCTGGTTTTCAATTGACTTGGGTAAATAAGTAGGTATATGATTGCTGGGTCATACTGTAAGTTTATATTTAACCTTATAGGAAGTTGTCAAACTGTGCAGCATTAGAGTTTAATCACCGATTTTTTTTTTAAGGAGAGAGGGAATAATTAAAAAATTGATAAGATTCAAGCTAAAAAAAGTCAACTAATTATCTACTTGTCTATGTAAAATTCAGCGTATCAAGTAACTGCTGTGTACGTAACATTAAATTTGTTGAGTAGTAGATACAAGAGGTCTTGTTTAAGTCTTCAAAGGAGTTTGCCATTTAAAACGGAAGGTGAGAGTCTGTAAGCAGTGATGTAAGCCACCATTTAGGATTGAGTTGGGTTGGGTTCTTTCTAGTCCTATGCGTCTGGTGGCAATAGTAGTGGTAGTATCCAATTGATTTGTGGCTAGTGATGCAATTTATAAAGGCGACTCAGTGACAACACAGCGTGGTCAGTGTCACTGAAAAAGTTTCTTCTTTACATTTCGCAAGAGAAGAGGGCATTCTGCACCACAAAGGGCCACAGAGGGAAGCACCAGGAGGCAGAAGGAGCGAGGAGGAAGCATGGCCCATAGCTCTTACTGTATTTTCCTTGGGAAAGGCAGGGCAGGGCAGGGGAAACAGGTTAGAATTGGCCAATTTGAATAATTCCAGTGGGCTTTAGGGCTGTCCTTAGTTGTCTGGTCCCTGGCCCTGGGTTGATCTAGGGCAGGTGAAATATTGGCTTGATGTGTGAAAGTTAGATAAAGGAGGTGGTTGAGAGAATGGACTTTGGCTCTCAGGGGAGGTTTAAACAACTTTGGCCATTAGTTTGGCCTTGTGGTCTATGGATGTCAGATAGACAAATACAGAATCAGTAAAAACACGTAATACTCAATACAGCCTTCCTGCATACAGCTCTCCCTACCTACCAGTTGAATTATTTAATTCAGTGCATTATTGACTGCCAAGTTTGAAATAGGTACACACGTTTATGACATGAAGTCTTTGCCTTCAAGGAGCTCATGGTATATCAGGAAAAATCATTCATTCATTCAGTAAGTAAACAGTTATTGAATATCTACCATGCTCCAAGAACTTGCTAGTCTTTGAAGATTACAGGGCTTTAATCAAACAGACGGGAAGTTTATAACAAAATAGAGCATGTTTCTCTTCCTTATAAACATTAATATCTAGAACAAAAATACATTTTCTCATTTTGCTCTGTTTTCTTTCTCCTCCCTCTCCCACCCCTACTATCCAGTTGTTTTCTGGATTTTTTTTTTAAGAGGAGCTTGGATTATGGATTTGAGTTTTCACCTTCTTGAACATATAAGCAAAAGCATGTGACTGACAGATTTTCTTTTAGGGATCTGGGGCAGATTTTTAAAAAACTCAAAGTTTTCATTTAGTTACTTGTCTTTTTACTATTGCCTTTAACAAGCAGTAATGGGAGAAGTAGCATAGTTATATGTGTGTGTGGCTGAAGGAGTGGGAAGTTGAGGTGCTATGGAGGAATATTAAGTTGTGAGGAGAGTTGGAGACTAAGGACTAGGAGTCAGGAGACTTATTCTCGTGTTGGTTTTGTTGTTAACATATACACTTTGGGTAGGTATCTTCCTCTTTCTAAAGCCTCAGTTTCCTTGTTTAGAGAATAGGGTTTATGATTACAACTTGCTCTATCTTAAATTGTTGTTAAATATGAAATGAGATTATAAACATAAGCCTTAAAGTACAATACAATTGTAGAGTATGTTATAAGGCCTTATCCATAAAAATCTCAGAAAATATTGAGGGAATGAATTAGGGTATCTTATTTTTTGAGACGGAGTTTTGCTCGTCACCAGGCTGGAGTGCAGTGGTATGATCTAGACTCACTGCAGTCTCCACCTGCCAGGTTCAAGCGACTCCTGCCTCACCTGGAGTAGCTGGGATTATAGGCATGCACCACCACACCCAGCTAATTTTTATATTTTTTAGTAGAGATGGGGGTTTCACCATGTTGGCCAGGATGGTCTTGATCTCCTGATCTCGTGATCCGCCTGCCTCTGTCTCCGAAAGTGCTGGGATTACAAGCGTGAGCCACTGTGTCTGGCCCTCTTTTTTCTTTTGTTTCTGACATTGTCTCCAAGAAATAAGAACTGAGAGACCTTGATCTTCTTTTCTGAATTTTCTAGTATTAATAATTTATAGCTGTAATTTAGTCATCGTGTGCTTTCTTGTATTTAGTAATTTTTTGAATGAGTTAGCCTCAAGGACAATAACTAGGGAGCATACACATTTTTTATCTCCTAGAAGACAAAGTACATTGTAGTTGCTTATCGGCTATTTGTTGATTCATTGATACTTGTTGAATGTTTAGAACATCCAAATAAATGGAGACTAGTGCTAAAGCAGGACATATACAAGTGAATGAGAAATTGGTGTACAGACTGTGAGAGATCATTGTGGAATGTAGTTGATAAAAAGGATTTGACAGAAGGTTCAAGGGAGATCCTGACACAGACCTTTAAGGCATTGTGGGTGTAGTTTGGGAAACAGAAAGTCATGCCAGGTGGAGGACTAGAGGCAGGAATGAGAATGGCTTTGAAGATGAATGACTAGTGGAGCGATAGTAAAGGTCAAATTGGTGAATTTCTAAGAATACTTTTAAAATTACAATTATTCACTGTGGCTAAACATTTGTCATAGTCAGAAAAGTGACCTTCACATTTTGTTTAGAAATGAGTCATTGTCATTATGTGGACTGGCCCTTCAAGGTTGAGACTTACAAAGTCCCTTGCTTCTGCAGAAGAAATCTCTGAGGCTACCGATGTCACTAATGATATAATCCATTAGTGTATCAGAGGTTTTTTGGTTGTTTTGTAGCCTGGTTAAGCAGATAGGGCAAGAATTAGCGATCTTTATGGAGATGTGCCAAAGTTTGGGTTACTGTCCTTCTGGAGAGTGAGAGGATTCTTACTCTGTAGGGATTCTCACAATCTGGGAGTGGTAGGGGGAAAAGAAGGGTGGTGACTGCATAGTGGTTCCAGCTGTAGGTGATTTACAGAGGCTGTTTCAAGTGGAGAGAAGAATTGAGCATTGGTATCAACAGGCTGGTGTTTGTGTGGGCCAGCAATTTGGTACTTCTATCCTGAAGGAAAGGTATCTTTCTTATTCAAGAATTACAGCAGGTTGGCAGATACCCACCTGTTTCATGTTTACTTTATCTAGTTACATATTAATATGTACTGGTTATATATTATTAAGTGCTAGTTTGGATAATATTTTTACTGATCAGCTGGGCAACGCAATGTAGACATGATACTTGGTCTTGAGAATTTCAGTCCAGGACTCTTAAACCTAGATAAACATGGAAGCATGTATAGACAGGTTTCTGAATGTCTGTCTTGTATATTTATAATGGAAGATGTGATAGCTATCTTCTGATTTTGAAGAACTGCCACGCATAACAGGGACTTGACTACCATTTGGCCTCAAAAACTAACAGAGTAACTGATGGGTGAAAGCTTGTAGAGGCAAATTCTAATAGTACTTGAGAAATAGATTTCTTTGTTAGCAGATGAAATGGGCTACCTCAGGAGGTCACTGTTCTCTGCCTATCATAGCTATTGTGGCAGAGGATATTTTTTTCCTTGCAGTTTTTGAAGGAAGTACAAGCATCAGGTCAGTGGTAGAGCTATCAGAGTGTCTCATTCTGGCCTTTGGCATTATTGAGATTTTGAACCAGTAATTCTTTCTTGTGAGACTGTTTTGTGCATTGTAAGATGTTTAGTAGCATCCCTGGCCTCTACCACTACATGCCAGTAGTTCCTCTGGCCCCCAAGTTGTGACATTCGAAAATATCTCCAGACATTGCCAGATGTTCCCAAGGACAAAGTCATACAGTGTAGAAACGCTGGGCTAGGTGAAATTCAGGTACCTCACAGCTCTGATAATTTATACTTTTTTGTTTTGCAAGTGAATTCTGCAGCATCGTTTTGTTCGTTTTTGCTTGCTTGCTTTTAAGCAAATGAGAATGGTTTAGAGGACCTACATAATTGATGTGATGTTCTGTTACCAATTCAGGAAGACTTTGGGGATGGAAGTTTTTCAGGATCTTTGAGTGATATCGATAAGTTTGGAATTTGCAGGACATTATCTATGGCCTACTCTTGGAAGAGGGCTAAGAGGTAGGAAGGAGAAGCTGAGATGAGGTTTGAGTGGTGACACCTGGGATGACTAGTGTGCGAGAGAGGTGTGAATTAGTCGTGGCAGCCAGGTCAGGTTATGGCCATGCAGAGCACTGAGATTCTCTTCCTGATGGCTGTCTTCAGCCTTCTTCTCTCCCAAAGCCTATACAATTCTGTGGTGGAGGAGGGGGTGCCAGGGAAATTATAAGGCTTAATTTTGTCTTGAATTTTCTTCCCTCCATTTCCTGGTTTTGACCTGGCCAAGTTTCTTAACCTCACTGTACCATTACTTTTTCATTTTAAAACACTGTGGTAAATATACATAATATAAAATGTATCATTTTTATCATTTTTTAAAAAGTGTATGGCTTAGTGCTGTTAAGTACATTCACAGTTTTGTGTAATCATCAGCACCATCCATTTCCAGAAGGTTTTAATCTTCCCTAACTTAAACTCTAGCTATAAAACATGAACTCCCCATTCCCCACCCCAAAGCCCCTGACAACTGCCATTCTACTCTGTGTCTCTATGGATTGATCACTCTAAGGATTTCATATAAGAAGAATCACACAGCATGTGTGTCTTTCTTCAACTGGTTTATTTTACTTAGCATAATGTCTTCAAGAGTCATCTGCGTCGTAGCATGTCTCTGGATTTCCTTCCTTTTTGAGGCTGAATAATATTCCATTGTGTGCATATACCACATTTGGTTTCCATTCATCTGTCAGTGGACACTTTGGGTTACTTCCATCTTTTGGTTATTGTGAATGATGTTGCTGTGGCATTTTATTTCATTTTCATTGTAAAATGATTTTTAAAATGATGCTTCTTTTTAAAAACTACAGCATTCTGGCTGCTTTCTGGAAAGGCTCCTTGCAGAGTGCTGAGCACTGGCTCATGACAAGTGACACTTCGTCTCCTCACCTTTTTTATGCCAGTTTGTTGCACTTTTGCTTCTTTTACATATCCCTCCTAGTATAGGTAATCAAACCCAAGCAGAGACTAATGGATTTTTTTTTCTGCCAATTCAAGGCCATTCTAGGACTGACAATTTCCAATCAGTGTTCTCTGAACTGTTTGTGTTATTTCAAGACTCGTCAATATTTGGAAATTTGAGTTTGTTCTAATACTGCTTTATATGTTCAGGTGCTCTTTAATGGCTCTGGGAGTCCTTCACTAAATCTCAGTGTCACACTTTTCTCTCAGATAATTTGTTACAAAGCCTTGGTAATGGCAGCTTGCTGTGCCCAGGGTCCTGAGGTCCCATCATCAAGGGTTTTGATTCATCTGCCATTCAAAAGACTGTTGGTATCCCGAGGGCAAGTTTTAGATACACTTGGCGAATTTCATTGCTTTGTTCCTTTGACTTCTTCCTTTAAACACCCAGGCTCCCCTCCTCTGTGGGAAGGCGTATTTTTGGCTGGCCCTTTTCTGTCTGTGCCATCTGTCACAGGGGTCATTGCTCAGAGGCTGGCTTCCTCCCCCCTGGGAGCAGGTGGTCAAAACCAATGGCTATTGACAGGGTCAGGTTGGGGCAGCTTAGCAATAAGCCCCTCAAACAGTATGCATAGTTGTTATCCTTCAGAGGAACAAGAGAAAACCTTACTTGAGGGTCTTTTTCTGCATCAAAGAGGAAAAGATGCAGATATGATTCTAAGTTGTCGATTTATTCTTGTGGTCCAGCCACTGTGCTCTTACTTCTACGTACCTCAACTGGCTCTGGACTCTAAGACCACTACCTGAAACAGCCTCCAGTGTAGCAAGAACATCCATGAAAATTATGGATGATATAATTACTCAAGCTGGTTCATGTCTAAGATGCTAGAGGTGATGATTCTGACCCTTGATCAAACAAAGTAAAATATCCCTGAAGTCTTTTGATGATCTCCGGTGGTATAAACCCTTGTTTCAAAGTCTTATTTAAAGAGATTATACTTCTAAGCACTTAGGATTCTGGGCCTGACTCACAGGAGAACCAGCCCAGTGCTGAGTCACTTAGCCAACTTCATTCATTGATCATGTGCTTGTGCACAGCTTGATGGCAAGGTGGGAGAGAATTACTATTTTCAAATGTTCCTTCCTGAGGTAGCATAGTCCAGAAGTAAGCTGAGAGACAGGATGCTAGAGTTCTATTCCTGGCCCAGCTATGCACCTTCAGCAAGATACATCCCCCCACTCCCCTGTCTAATATAGGGAGGATCCAGGGAAATAAGTAAAACCAGTAAAACAGATAAGAAGAGAAGAGTTTTAAAAAATGCTTTTCCCAGGGAGATTATGGCTCCCAAACCCATGTCTCCCTGGCTGGCCAGGTTTTGTTGCCACCACTTGTTTAAGGAACTTACTATAGCTTCTACTGATAAAGAAGAATTGCTTCTCTAAAAAGAAATTCTGTAATCCCTAGTCTTTGTTCTTTCTCAAACCTTTAATTCTTCTTTCCCGCAGTGCTCATTACATCATGCTTGGGTATATTAATCTATTTTTAAAAGCACAAATGATTTTTCTGCTAAGTGGGGGAAATAATTTAGAACAACAATTTACAGAATAAGTAGTCTTAGATATGTGGTCTCAGGTTACTGAAATCAGCTGGACTCGGTGTAAGGCACTGCTGGCTTCTTTGAGGCCTCCCTAGCTTCCCTCCCCTGTGGGTGTACTCTTATATCTAACCTCAGTCCTAGACATAATTGTGCCTTTCACTTCTTTTTGTCCCTGGAGAGGTAAAAACTTTTCTACCTAGGCCTCAAGCACTGTCTACACCCTAGGTTCATATCTTAACAGTTCTTTTTGCTGACATCTGAACCTCATTGCATAGTATTTCTAAAATTGCTCATAGAATTTGTTTATTTTTAATATGAAATATATGTAGCATACAGAAAACTATAGAGAATAATATAATACTTACTTTGGATCTTTCTTTTATGAACAAGAGAATTCATGATGAGTACATTTGAAGCCTGAGGCACCATGTCAACCCCTCTCCCCAGAGCTTTTGAACAAGCCTTTTTTGTCCAAGGCAGTTTGCAGCATGCTTAGCTTCCCTGTAGGAGGTCTGCCTTCCATGACCTGTATTCATTATTCTGTTTCCTCTGTGCTTTTACAGCCCCCCTTCCCATCCCTCACTGTGACCTTGGGCAAATTGCTTTACCTCTCTGAGCTTTATATTTCTAATCTATGAAATAAGAATAATAATACCTGCTGGCTCTGGGTTATTTTGAGATTCAAATGTAGTAATATATGTGAAGTACTTTGTTAAGCTCTAGGTTACACATGGCACCGATCATCTGTATAGAAAAACTACAACAATGTTTTCCAAGCTGTGGGAGAGGGTGCTGAGGTGAGGTGGGTAGCCAAAGGAACAGAATCCCTACGGGCTTTTTCAAACTGCTGTGTATCTACCAGCACTGGTATGTGTGTGCATACTCACATATACACATATACATATATATTTACACACAACAATTAGAAATACTTTGAAGGTAGGGACCAAGGGAAATCATCTCTATCTAGATGCCCTTCTAGCATCTTTAAGGTTCTGTGTTTTCTGGCCTATTCTATCTCCCACATGGTTTTACATTAGGATGGCCACTAAAAAATGTCAGTTTCTTAGTTTCTGTTTGCTCAAAGTTCACATTTTAAGTAAGAGACTTCGTCAACTGTTTGGCTAAGGAGGCTTGCTTCCACCGATTATGCTTTGTAAAATTCCTCCCACCAATTCTTTCTTAGTCTAGAATATGTCTTTCTCTCCTGTGCTCTGTCTCTCCTGTTCCACGTGGTCCGAAAAGGTTCTCCTGCTGTGTAAGCATTATGGATGCCTCAGCACCTCCTCTGTGGCACATTAAACTTGAAGGCAGTTGGGGCGTACTCACTGTTGGATCATTTCTGTACATCTGTGTGTCTGTTCTCTATAGACGTCCTGGTTGCTGGTCATTGTCTCTTAGTGCTCCACGTTTGTGTAGTCATCTGTGTTTTATTTGATTATGGTACTCTGGCCCAGACCAGGGAAGAGATACTTGGGTGAAGATATCTCTGTGTAGTTGTATTTAAGAACTATTTAGTTTTATTATTTAAAATATTTGAGATTCAAGAGGAAATCTTTTAAGGTCAAGTGTTGAAACCAAAGATGCTTGTGTCCGAGAACCCACTGGTTATACTTCTAGGTATCTACCCAAGAGAAACTTATGTGGGCACATGGCAATCTGGACAAGAATGATGACGGTACTATTGTTGATAGCACATAATTGTTGGAAACAAAGGTTCATCAACAGGAGAGTGGAAAAATTATCTTAGAGTCAAACAATGAACTACTGCTATGTGAAAATGCATGAATTAAAGGAAAATGTATCAAAAGAAATGTTAAACATGTGGAATAGAAAAATGCAAATTTCAGGATATGATCAATATGTTGCATTTATATAAAGTTTCAAAACATGTAAAACAATTCTTCTTATTATATATGGCTATGCTGTTTATGTGGCAATATATAACCCTGCAAGAGACTGAGAGACACCTAATTCAGGATAGTGGTTGCTTTTGAGGAGGATAGAGAGGAATTGTATAGAAAATAATTACATAGGGACTTCCATTGTGTCTGCAGAGTTCCATTGCTATCTGTGTTTTCTTAATGCCTGAAATATTTCATAAAACAAATCAACTATAAATAAAGGATTCAAAATGTTTATGGAATATGATCTACAACTTTTGAATGTTATCGGCAAAAGAAAGAACATGGATGGATTAAATAGTGGTTTTCTAAGTGTTAGGCTCATAGATGGTTTCTATTTTTTATGTTTTCCTATATTTTTCAAGTTTTCTACAATGAAATACATATTATTATTATTATTTTTGAGACAGAGTCTCACATTCGCACAGCCTGGGGTGCAGTGGCATGATCTCAGCTCATTGCAACCTCCACCTTCTAGGTTCAAGTGATTCTCCTGCCTCAGCCTCCCAAATAGCTGGGATTATAGGTGCCTGCCACCACACCTGGCTAATTTTTGTTTGTTTGTTTGTTTGTTTGTTTTGAGAAAGAATCTTGCTCTGTTCAGACTGGAGTGCAGTGGTGCAGTCTCAGCTCACTGCAACCTCCGCCTCCCGGGTTCAAGCGAGTCTCCTGACTCAGCCTCCCGAGTAGCTGGGACTACAGGCGTGTACCACCACACCCAGCTAATTTTTGTATTTTTAGTAGAGATGGGGTTTCACCTTGTGGGCCAGTCTGGTCTTGAACTCTCCTGACCTCAGGTGATCCACCCACCTCAGTCTCCCAAAGTGTGGGGATTACAGGCGTGAGCCACTGCACCCAGCAACTGTTAGAATTTTTAAACCCAAAGAATGTTATTTAGTATTATCTAATCATGTGATGACAAATAGTGATCTTTTCAAAGACTGACAGAATAGTCTACAAGTTAACCACTTCTCAGTCAGAAGAACTTCTCTTGGGCCTAGAAACAGACTGGATCAAACTGCAGAGAAATAAACAATTTTGATTTGTTGTTTTATTTATTTTCTGTCAGTCTTATTCCTAGGATTTTATACATTTCACTGTTCATAGAACAGATTTCTGTTTCTTCTCAGCTTGGGTATAGGAAACTACCCCTTTCCTCTCTATAACACGTTTGCCCCTAATGCTGGGTTATGTGACTCTCTTGTACCTTATCCTTAATGCTCTTGTGTCACTGTATTGTAATTGGCTGGTAATCCATCTATCTCTGCTGGAGTTTAAGCTCCACAAGGATGAGATGTAGGTATTTTGTTCATCACTGAATCCGTACCAGTAACTAGCACAATGTCTGGCACATAGAAGGCATTGGTGAATAATTCTTGAATGAATGAATGAATGAACAAAAGGTCACAACTGAAGGGGACATTCTGGAAACTGAGCCATTTGATGGGAAACTTTAGGTTTTTCACTCATAGATACAAGGATGGTAATTAGGCTGAGTAGTAAGATGTGAGTAATTCTCTCTGGAACTCTTTAAGTGGAAAAGTGAAAAGCCAGAGCTTTAGATGCCAGTGCCTTACTAGAAATAATGAATGGAAAAATGAGGAAATAAGAAAGTACACCCATGATAGAGATAAATACTATTTTAAAAGTTTAAGGTGGTTCCTGCTTCATTTTATCTGATTTTAAGTGTTCTTTTTAACGTCTTGCCTTAAATGATATTTCTTAATATTAGATATGTTTTATCAGTATTCGTTTTTAAAAATGCATATAAAAAATTCAGAAATCACGACTGTATACCTTCATAAACTTTCAGTAAACGGCAACCCAGCACCCCCCCGCCCCCCACCGACTTCTCTTAATCACTGCCTTTCCCCACAGATAACTACTACATCCAGAGTAATTGTTTTTTAATAATACAATCTTTATAGAATGCCTTGACCTATTATTCCCCTGTTTGTATCTGCAGTAAGTCATCCTGTTGTCCCAACACCATCTTATACCTAGTAATCTGAATGAAGGCACAGCAACTTTAGCCCAAGAAGGGATGCTCCATTTTATTGACAACAAATGTCATACTCCCAAATCATCATTTAACTTTTATTGCAGAGATCCTACACTATGGGTATGTAGAAAGGTGGAGAACAGAAATTTACATATAGTTTAGTTGGCATGAGCCCTTGTTTCCTTGGATATTGAAGACCTTAAAACTGCAGGGTCTATTATTTAAGAGATATTAGAGTCAGTTTGCTTCTCAGTTTCAACATTGTCTTACTGAAGACAATAGCTGTATGCCATTCTTTCATTTATGCCACAAACAACTATCCAGTGGCCTACTGTGGTCTTCTTTCAGGACAAAGCATGATGCAATGCTTGTGGAGGATGTGATGATTAATAAGCATCCTTTTTGCCTTAAGGCACTTATAACCAAGTAAGGAAAATGAAACACATAAATATAAAATGATACAGGCATATCTCATTTTATTGGGCTTTGCTTTATTGTAATTTGCAGATACTGCATTTTTTACAAATTGAAAGTTTGTGCCAAACCTGCATTGATTGAGCAAGTCTATTGGGACCATTTTCTCCAGAAGAATGTGCACACTTTGTTTCTCTGTGTCCCATTTTGGTAATTTTTACAATATTTCAATTTTTTTTCATTATTATATCTGTTATGGTGATCCGTGTTCTTTGTTATTGCTATTGTAATTGTTCTGGGACGCCATGAACCACACTCATATGACAGGGAACTTAATAAATGTTACGTGTATTCTGACTGCTCTACTGACCAGCTGTTTCCCCATCTCTCTCCCTCTCCTCAGGCCTCCCTACTCCCTGAGACACAACAATATTGAAATTAGCCCAACTAATAACCTTACAATGGCCTGTAAACTCTAAATGTTCAAGTAAAAGGAAGAGTTGCACATCTGCCACCTTAAATCAAAGGCTAGAAACGATTAAACTTAGTGAGGAAGGCTTGTCAAAAGTCGAGTTAGGCCAAAAGCTAGACCACTTGTGCTGATTAACCAAGTTGTTAATGCAAACGAACAGTTCTTGAAGGAAATTAAAAGTGCTACTCTAGTGAACAAACAAATAATAAGAAAATGAAACAGCCTTAATGCTGATAAGGAGAAAGTTCAAATGGTCTGGATAGAAGATCAAACCCTGAAGCCAAGGCCCAATCCAGAGCAAGGCCCTAATTCTCTCCAATTCTATGAAGGTTGAGGGAGGTGAGGAAGCTGCAGGAGAAGAATTGGAAGCAAGCACAGGTTGGTTCAAGAGATTTAAGGAAAGAAGCCATCTCCAGAAAATGACAATATAAGATGAAGGAGCACGTGCTGATGGAGAAGCTACAGTAAGTTATCCAGGAGATCTAGCTAAGATCATTAATCGATAAAGGTGACCATATTAAACAACAGATTTTGAGTGTAGAGAAACAACCTTCTATTAGAAGAAGATGCCATCTAGGACTTTCATAGTTAGAGAGGAGAAGTCAATTCCTGGCTTCAGAGTTTTGAAGGACAGGCTGACTCTCCTGTTAGGAGCTAATGCAGCTGGTGACTTTAAGTGGAAGCCAGTGCTTATTTACCATTCTGAAAATAACAGACCCCTTAAGAATTATACTAATTCTACTCTACGTGTGCCCTATAAATGGAACAACAAGGCCTGGATAATGGCATGGTTTGCTATATATTTTAAGCCCACTGTTGAGACCTACTCCTCAGTAAAAAAAAAAAAAAAAGATCCCTTTCAACATACTAATACTCATTGACAATATACTTGGTCATCCAAGAGCCCTGATGGAGATATGCAAAGAGATTAATGTTTTATTTACGCCTGATAACACAACATCCATTCTGTAGACCATGGATCAAGGAGTAATTTTGACTTTCAAGTCATTATTTTTAAATAAATTTTGTAAGGCTATAGCTGCCATAAATGGTAATTTCTTGGATGGATCTGGGAAAAGTAAACTGAAACCTTCTGAAAAAGATTCACCATTCATGAATCCATTAAGAATATCTGTCATCTAGGAGAGGAGGTCAAAATATCAACGTCAATAGGAGTTTGGAAGGAGTTTTTTTTTTTGAGATGGAGTTTTGCTCTGTCACCAACCTGGAGTACAGTGGCACGATCTTGGCTCACTGCAACCTCCGCCTCCTGGGTTCAAGTGATTCTCCTGCCTCAGCCTCCCAAGTAGGTGGGACTGCAGGTGCGTGGCACCACACCCAGTTAATTTTTGTATTCTTAGTAGAGGGAGTTTCGCCATGTTGGCTAGGATGGTCTTGATTTCTTGATCTCGTGATCCGCCCACCTCGGCCTCCCAAAGTGCTCGGATTACAAGCATGAGTCACTGTGCCTGGCCGGAAGGAGTTATTCTAACCTTCGTGAATGACTTTGAGGGGTTCAAGATGTTCATGGGGGAGGGGACTGCAGATGTGGTGAAAATAGCAAGAGAACTAGAATTAGCAGTGGAGCCTAGAGATGTGACTGAATGGCTGCAATCTCATGATCAAACTTGTACGGATGAGGAGTTGCTTTTTATGGATGAGCAAAGAAATTTTTTTTTCTTTTTTGAGACAGGGTCTCACTTTGTCACTCAGGCTTGAGTGCAGTGGTGCAATCATGGCTGACTGCAGCCTTGACCTCCAGGCTCAAGTGATCCTCCCACCCAGCCTACAGCATAGGTGGGACTACAGGCATGAGCCACCATGCCCAGGTAATTTTTTTGTTTTTTGTAGAGACATGGTCTCACTATGTTGCCCAGGCTGGTCTTGAATGCCTGGCCTCAAGCAGTCTTACTGCCTTCGTCTCCCAAAGTGCTGGGATTATAGTGTGCCAGGCTGAAAGTGGTTTCCTGAGATGGAATCTCCTCCTGGTGAAGATGCTGTGAACATTGTTGAAATGATAACACAGATTTAGAATATTTCCTAAACTTAGTTGATAAAATAGCAGCCAGGTTTGAGAGGACTGATTCCAATTTTGTTTTTCGTTTTTGATTTTTTTTAAGAGACAGGGTCTTGCTCTGTTACCCAGGCTGGAGTGTAGTGGTGTGATCATAGCTCACTGTAGCCTCGAACTCTGTGACTCAAGTGATTCTCTCACCTCAGCTTGCCAAGTAGGTGGGACTACAGCTGCTTGCCACAATGTAACTAGAATTGTGAAACATGCTCTGCTGTGGGTAAAATGCTGTCAAATATCATTGCATGTAACAGAGAAATCTTTTGTGAAAGGAAGAATTCATCAATGCAGGAAACTTCACTGTTGTCTTATTTTAAGAAATTGCCACAGTCACCCCATCCTTTAGCAACCACCACTCTGATCGGTCAGTAGCTACCAACGTTAAGGCAAGACCCTCCATTAGCAAAAAGATGACAAGTAGCTGAAGGCTTAGGTGATCATTAGCATTTTTTCGTAATAAAGTATTTTTTGAATTAAGGTATATACTTTTGTGTGTATGTGTGTGACGAGGCCTCAGTTTGTTGCTCAGGCTGGCAGGCTAGAATGCAGTGGCTCAATCATGGCTCACTGCAGCCTGGAACTCCTGGGCTCAAGTGATTCTCCCACCTCAGATTCCCAAGTAGCTGGGACTATGAGTGTACACCACCACACTCTGCTAATTTTTAAAAAGTTTTTATTTTCTTTTTTAGAGGCACCTGATCTCACTGTTACCCAGGCTTGTCTTGAACTACTGGCTTCAAGTGAGCCTCCTGCCTTGACCTCCCAAAGTGCTGGGATTTTTGGTGTGAGCACATGTGCCTGGCCTGTTTTTTTCTAGACATGTTTTCCCATACTTAATAGACTATAGCATAGCATAAACGTAACTTTTTTATGCACTGAGAAACTAAAAAAATTTTGTTACTGACTTTATTGTAATACTTTTTTGTTACTGACTTTATTGCCTTATTGTGGTGGTCTGCAGCTGAACCCACAATAAGCCTGAGGTATGCCAGAACTTGAAAGTAGTCTTTTAGAAGTGATATAAAAATACCAAGAGGAAGGGAGAGATTTTTTTGACTGGGGGAATAAGAACAACTGTCTCAAACAATGATAGGTAAGATAGCATTTTAATCAATAGGAATGGCACAGCCAAAGTGTAGGAATGGAAAAGTACAGTAGGAGTGAGGAATGTTTTTGTGAAGCATTAGACACAAGCAGAGAATGTCTATTAATAGGTTTCAAAGGGCCTTGAGTGCTCATTTAAGGATTTGAGACTTTATTCAACAAGCAGTGGAGAGTCTGAGTTTTCTGAGGTGAAAGGAGCCATGGCTCTTAAACCCAAATTTCATACGGTTTCTCATTTATCTACCAGCTAAGGTTACTGTACCATCCTTGAGGCTGCATGGGTTGGGACAACTTTGAGGATTAGTGAAGTCGTTTGTTATTAATGAAGGGGTTAACAATAGTTAAAGCACCATAGCAATTATGAAAAATCTTCTGTTTTAATTTTTTCCTAGAGGATCTTTTGCTAGTCAAGTCTTCTCTGAGTAGATGAGAGAGAACTTTGAACATCTCAGGGAAAAGTGTAAGAGTAAGTTTTTTTTAATGCAATACATTAAAATTGGAAATGTAGTTGGCCCTCCATATATGTGGTTTCTCCATCCATAGATTCAACCAGCTGCAGATCAAAAATATTTGAGAGAAAAAACAGTAAACATAATAATATAACAATAAAAATATGAAATTGAAAATACAGTATCAGTACTTACATAACAATTACATCATATTAGGTATTATAAGTAATCTAGAGATTATTAAAGTATACAGGATGCTGTGCATAGGTTATATGCAAATGCTGCACCATTTTACATACGAGATTTGAGCATCTGGGGATTTTGCTATCTGATAGGTTGGTGGGAGTGTATGTATCTTGGAACCAATCCCCAGTGGATACCAAGGGAGGACTGTATATTCTTATCTTACTACCACTGTGCCTGTCCCATTTTAACATTCTTTTCCTGAATGCGAAACATCATACTGTACAGAAAAAGCACACAGAATGGAATCAACTCCTGAAGTCTAAGTCTTTGCTCCGCTACTTAATATCTTTGTGACCCTGAGCAAGTTACTTAACCTTTGTGATCTTATCATGTGGTGGTTAGGAGATTCCAGTGGCAAAGTAGTTGTGAAAGCATTAGTAACAGAATTAGGATGCATGTTGCCTTTATTTGGAAATAATGTTTCCTGTAGGCATTGCTGACATTGTTTGTAAAGCATTGCTGTCAATGCTTCTGTAAGGACCAAGGTGTGTCCTACATCATGTCCGCTGTGCTGAAAGGCAGTGTGTTATAGAAAGTCACTGGGGTGGAAAGCAGAAACACTTACTTCCAGCCCACACCCTGCCATTGGCAGTAAACTCAAATGAAATTAGGACTTCATAAACCACCCTGCTTTTGTCTTAAGGTACTGTAAAAACAAAACACAATAGTCATAAAAACAACAGAAACACACACACGCACACACACACTCGCTCAAATTAAATTCCAAGAGACTTAAAGAACAATGCAGATCTTTATTGGAGAACTACTGTTGAAAAGAAGGTGCATTGGACATGGTACTACTAGACTTCTTAAAAAGTACTTTTTTCCCACATTGTGTAATAGTTGTCTTACCTCCTTTTTTTCTTTCTCCTGCACCAAGCTGTGCAGCATCAGTCACACTCCTAGATTGTTCCTTCCTGGCCTTTTTATTATTGCTGTCATTATCATTATTTGGAGAGTCTTCCACTTTCTTTTCCTGCCTATTGTTCTTTTCAGCATAAGGAAGATAGCTAATTGAAACAAGAAAGGAATTCTTTCTTAGAAAATGGACAGGGGGCCACTTAATATTTTGTGCCTGTGTCGCTGGCTGTTCTATACAAGGCAACCTCGTTAACCCCAAACACCTTTTCTGTGAAACGAGATCTAGCAATATTTGCTCCTTTAAATCTCAGATAAGGATGAGATGAGGGAAGGGAGAAGGAGATGCCGTGTAAATGTGAAAACACTATACAGATATGAGGTTGCATTCATTTGTAGCCTCAGCAACTGTTTGCAGTTTGCCACTCTGTCAGCTCAATCTCCTAAGATCCTAACAAGTCTGAAATCTTGTTCAGGAAAGTTCCACTCTGTTTTTAATCATGGCCGGCCACACTGGATTGTTGTTGCAATTCATAGCTAGGCCACTGTGTATTTTTATATTTATAGTGATATACCATTTTATAAAAGCTTTTGACAAACATTCTCTCTGATGCTCACAGGACCCTGTGAGATGATTTTGTCACCCCCATGGTTGAAGCTGTACCTCAGGCCTCCCCATTGTTTTTAGCTTTTTGTTTGTTCGTTTTTGAGACAGAGACTTGCTACAAGGCTAGAGTACAGCGGCTTAACCTCAGCTCACTGCAACCTCTGCCTCACTGCAATCTCGGGTTCAGGTGATTTTCCTGCCTCAGCTTTCAGAGTAGCTGGGACTACAGGTGTGTGCCGCCACGTCCAGCTAATTTTTGTATTTTTAGTAGAGATGGGATTTCACTATGTTGGCCAGGATGGGCTTGAGCTCTTGACCTTGTGATCCACCTGCCTCGGCCTCCCAAAGTGTTGGGATTACAGGTGTGAGCTACCATGCCTGGCCTCTTTTTGCCAGTCCTGCTTGCAGTCACCTTATTTGAGTACCACTACAGCTACTTAAGTAACCCATCTTCGCTTCCCCTGTAAGACTTCATAGAAGTGTGAGTGATGCTTCTGAATTTAGTCAGTAGGATATCCTCCAGTAACCATTTAGTGGGTCTGCCATAGCAAAAAGCACACAAGCCTGATGTGGCCTTTGTGATGCCTGTGTCCAGACCTCTTAGCCACACTGAAGGCTGGGTGGCCTCACAGCTTTTGATTTGGAGTTTGATACTGCTTTAATGCCCTATTGTTTAACTCAGTTTCGCAGTCATCTTTTTTGGTCAGTGAAGCAACCTGAGTGTCCCCTAAGTAGCAAAACTTCATGCAAGCTGTCAGTTCTCTTGTTGTCATTAAAAGTCTTCCTCTTGTTTTCGGAGTTTCTTTGGAGTAGGAAAGTACTTGATCTTAGTCATTGTCAAAGACGTCATGGTACAGGGAAAGCATGTGGGCTTTGGAGAGAGGCTGCTCCCAGTGTGACCCTGGGAATTCCTGTATTTTCTTTGAATCTCACTTTCTTTCCTCACTTGTAAAATGAAGCTGTCAATGCCTGCCTAATTAGGTTGTTATGAAGAGTAAATGTAATGTTTATAGAGTGCCTGTATATATTATTATAACATTCAGAGGTATTACACCAGTTTTGCAGACAGGCCCTTAACCACTTTCACGTATTTTTTTTTACTTCTGGATACTTTGGCATGTCTATTTCAAGATAACTTTATGAGTAATTAACTTCATATCTATTGTTGAAAGAGTTGCCATTGAATTCTGGAGTTGAAAGAGAGCCAGTTGTTTTCTTGTATAATAGTTTAGAGCCATCCTCATACTGTGCAGGGCTTCCTGAGAGGAATGAGGTGGACTTGAGGCTCATTCCTGCTTCAACCAGAGCAGAAATATTTTTTTCTGTATTACATCCTGACATTTCATGTAAGATATGATTTGAAAAAGACATCCACTGATTGAAAACAAAGAAGCTTCAAAATTTTAATAAAGCTTTCTTCCTATCCAACACAGAAATCTACTTTCCAACATGACAGACAGATAATGACTTAGGAGAGTGTATCCCGATGCCAGGTTTAAATTCTAAGCTTTCTGATGCCTGAAACATAGAAAACACTCACGAAGCGCTCACTGAATGGATAAATTTTTGGTTATTGTTGTGGTAAGGGTCAACTGAATAGTGCTAGACCTTAGTTCTAGCCTCTGTGTGAGCATTTTTATTCCTTTATTCAACACATAATTATTTGATGATAGATTTTGAGTCAGGACATTATTCCTTCTGATTTAAACCTCTATTCATTTTGAATCTTGATAATCCTCTCAGAGAAACCAACTTTGTTTAGTCTGTCAGAGTCCAGGAGAGCTTGTTAGTTAAGTGTAATGAGCTCATAGGGCTGAAAGGAATCTTAGAAGGGATGCAGGGAAGGGAAAGAGTGCTGGCCACAAGAAGTAGTATAGTGAAGTGGTTAAGGACACAGATCTTGGAGCCAAACAGCTTGGATTTGAGTCCCACTGTGGGACCTAGAGCAAGTTACTTAATTAACCTCTTTATGCCTCAGTGTTCTCATCAGTGATATGGGATGCGAACAATAATTACCTCAGAGGGTTGTTGGAAGCATTAAAAGAATTTATATATAAAGCTGTCAAACCTGTGCCTAGCAGGTATGTAGTGCTCCATATTAACAATGATTATTGGAAGTATTATTATCATTAAGACCTACTTCATATGTATCAGCTCATTTAACCCTCATGTGAGGAAATGGTGGTCCCCAGGAACACATTCAGGAATACTACATTAGTCTACAGGATGCCACTCATGGATTTTAAGCAAGGAAGTTAATTGATCAGAATTATATTTTTTAAAAGTCACTTTTGGGACCGGTAGACTGAAAAGGAATGAAACTGGAGGCAGTGAGACCAGTTAGATGATTGCTATGGTAAATATACAAGAAGTAGGGAAGCTTTTTCTGGAAAGGGTTAGATGGTAAATATTTCAGGCATTGTGGGCCACACAGTCTTTTGCAACTACTTAGCTCTGCTGTTGTAGCACAGAAACAGCCACAGACAATACTTAAATGAATATGGCTGCATTCTGGTAACACTTGACTTACAGAGTTTCAGTATAGGATGACAAGATTTGGAGATGGATGGTGCTGATGATTGTACAACAATGTGAATGTCTTCCATTCCATGGAATTGTATGCTTAAAATGGCTACCACGATAAATTGTATGTTATGTATATTTTATCACAAAAAAACTTTGTGGGAAGAAATGAAACACTTTTCAGTTATAGAATAATGGGCAGGAAAAAATTGTTTGAATCATAACTTAAATCAAGGAAACTGGTGAAGAAAATGAGAATAGGTGTGGAAGCAACAACTAGAGACTACAAAGTGTTTTCTGTTTGGGATGTAAAGGGAAAGGCTCCTGTGCCTTGTGGAAGAAATAAAAGAAACATGGAAAGCAAGTTAAATTTGAAGAAAAAATAGGTGATGGGGGATGGGGGGTAAAGTAGAGGACAGCTTTGATTTGTATTGTCTTCAGGGCCAGGGAGATGGAAGCAGATAGTAGCTTGGTACCTGTGTGGATGTATATACAAGGTGGAAACCTGTCTTCATTTTAGACTGATGGACCTTGCTCAGAGAAGCTTTGGGATACATTTATAATCATTATAATCATTGGATTGACTTCATTTAAATAGGATCCATTCTTGCCTAAGAATCCTTAGTGTTTTTAGATGAAAATATCTAAGTACGAGCCAGGCTTGGTGGTACATATCTGTAGTCCCAGCTACTTGGGAGGCTGAGGCAGGAGGATTGCTTGAGCCCAGGAGTTTAAGTCCAGCCTAGGCAACACAGCAAGATCCCATTTCTGAATTAAAGGAAAAAAAAATCCAAGTACCCAAACTGTAAGTGCTTCCCAAGTATCTCCTGATAGTTACTTACGGATAATCATATATTTATAGCCACACTAGGCCTCTGTCAAAGTAGTCTATAAACAGATCCTTCAAGGGTTTCTGTGAGAAGACGAACATGTAAGTCAACCAAGAGTGAC
The DNA here is from genome assembly GCF_049354715.1 of Callithrix jacchus. NCBI lineage: Eukaryota > Metazoa > Chordata > Mammalia > Primates > Cebidae > Callithrix > Callithrix jacchus. The sequence continues at coordinate 67,818,432 of NC_133510.1, read as the reverse complement.
TATCTCAAAAGGATTAGAAAGAGACCAGTTCTTGAGAATCAGAGGCAAATAGCTCAGCTTTGGATAAATTTGGTGGGTGTGAGGCGTAGAAAGGACAGACTTCAGAAGTGGCCTCACTAGGTAGAAATCCAGGGAGATGGATGAATGCACCGGCAGTTCCTAGTTAGCATGGATGCAGACATTCACCAGGCTGACGAGATCCCTGAGACCTGGTAGGAGGGAGAGCAGATCTTGATGTTATCTAGAGAGGATGAAGACTGTAATTTTTCATGTTTAAAATGATTAAAACTAAGCTTTGACAAAATTGTTTTTATTTCAATTTCTAGAACTGTTATAGATTTTCCAAAGTGAAATCTGTGACAAAGTAGAAAATTGGCAGCCTAGCATCTAGTTGTCATTGGAGAAAGGAGGAGCCCAGGGAGTGGGGACAGTGTAAACCATCCATCTGGCTGCATTTTTCTCTTCTCCTATGATAAGAGCCACCCACCTTCCTCCCAGTGCAGAGCTGCTCCTCTGGCTAATTCCAAATGAGCTATATATCAACATGCAAAGAGCTGTCTCGCAGTCCTCAGAGTCTAGCTACAGTTCTGTACCAAGTTTCTTATCTTCTTTTGCTTCTTGTTATTCAGTCTTTTCCTTGAGAAGCAAAGATGGCATGAGGTACGCTGCTGCTGCAGACTGATCTTTGGGGAGGGGAAGGGTGAGGGGGTGCTGACCCACAGGAGGCCCAGTGCATGTGCAAGATTTGGCCAATGTTCTTTATCACACGAAGAATTTTTTCCATGACCTTTAGGTGCTTTTACATTCATCTCAAAAACAAAACACTGAACTCAGAACTTGGAAAAGATAGCATTTCACTATGTTGCCCGAAAGCTGAAGAGCAGTGGCTATTCACAGATGTGACCATGACGCATTGAGGTCTCAAACTCCTGGCCTCAAGAAACCCTCCTGCCTCAGTCCCCTGAGTAGCTGGAACTATAGGCGTGCCACCACTCAGGTGTGTAAATGTGTCTCTATGTAGTCTCCTAGAGTGGGTGCTGCTTTTAGCAAGCCACTTTCCCTATTCTTAAAATATGGATATATTAGTCCATTTTTACACTACTGATAAAGACATACTTGAGACTGGAAAGAAAAAAGATGTTTAATTGGACTTACAGTTTCACATGGCTAGGGAGGCCTCGCAATCATGGTGGGAGGCAAAAGCCACTTCTTACATGGCAGAAGCAAGAGAAAATGAAAAGATGCAAAAGTGGAAACCCTTGATAAAACCATCAGATCTTGAGAGACTTATTTACCACCACAAGAACAGTATGGGGAAAACTGCCCCCATGATTCAAATGATCTCCTACTGGGTCCCTCCCACAGCACATGGGAATCATGGGAGTACAGTTTCAGATGAGATTTGGGTGGAGACACAGCCAAACCTTATCATTCTGCCCCTGGCCCCTCCAAATCTCATGTCCTCACATTTCAAAACCAATCATGCCTTCCCAACAGTCACCCAAAGTCTTAACTTATTTCAATATTAACCCAAAAGTCCACAGTCCAAAGTCTCATCTGAGATGAGGCAAGTCCCTTATGCCTATGAGCCTGTAAAATTGAAAGCAAACTAGTTACTTTCTAGATACAGTGGGGGTTACAGGTATTGGGTAAATACAGCTATTCCAAATGGGAGAAATTGGCCAAAACAAAGGGGTTATAGGGCCCATGCAAGTCTGAAATCCAGAAGGGCAATCAAATTTTAAAGCTCCAAAATGATCTCCTTTGACTCCAGGTCTCATGTACAGGTCATGCTGATGCGAGGTAGGTTCCCATGGTCTTGGGCAGCTCTGCCTTTGTGGCTTTGCTGGGTATAGCCTCCTTCCCAGCTGCTTTCACAGGCTGGCATTGTGTGTCTACATCTTTTCCAGGCAAACGATGAAAGCTGTCGGTGGATCTATCTTTCTGGGGTCTCACAGCTCCACTAGGCAGTGCCCCAGTAGGGACTCTGTATGAGGGCTCCAACCCCACAATTCCCCTCCTTACTGCCCTAGCAGAATTTCTTCATAAGCATCCTGCCTCTGCAGCAGACTTCTGCCTGAGTATCCAGGCATTTCCATACATCTTATGAAATCTAGGAAGATGTTCCCAAACCCCAATTCTTGATTTCTGTGCACTTGCAGGCTCAGTACCACATGGAATCTGCCAAGGCTTTGGGCTTGCACCCTCTGAAATTATGGCCTGAGCTCTATGTTGGCCCCTTTCAGCCATAGCTGGAGTGGCTGGGACACAGGGCACCAGGTCCCTAGACTGCACACAGCATGGGGACCCTGGGCCGGGCCCACAAAACCATTTTCTTCTAGACCTCCATGCCTGTGACAGGAGGGGCTGCCATGAAGACCTCTGACATGACCTGGAGACATTTTCCCCATAGTCTTGGGGGTTAACATTTGCTCCTCATTCCTTATGCAAATTTTACAGCCAGCTTGAATTTCGTCTCAGAAAATAGGTTTCTTTTTTCTATCACATTGTCAGGCTGCAAATTTTCCAAACTTTTGTGCTTGGCTTCCCTTATAAAACTGAATGCTGTTAACAGCATTCAGGTCACATCCTGAATGCTTTGCTGCTTAGAAATTTCTTCCTCCAGATAGCCCAAATCATCTCTCTCAAGTTCAAAGTTCCACAAATCTCTAGGGCAGGAGTAAAATGCCACCAGTCTCTTTGCTAAAACATAACAAGAGTCACCTTTGCTCCAGTTCCCAACAAGTTTCTCATCTCCATCTGAGACCACCTCAGCCTGAATCTTATAGTCCATAATGTTATCAGGCTTCTGGTCAAAGCCATTAAAAAAGTTTCTAGGAAGTTCCAAATGTTCCCACATTTTCCTGTCTTCTTCTGAGTCCTCCAGTCTGCTCCAACCTCTGCCTATTATCCCATTCCAAAGTTGCTTCCACATTTTCGGGTATCTTTTCAGCAATGCCCCACTTTACTGGTACCAATTTACTGTATTAATCTGTTTTTATGCCACTGATAAAGACATACCAGGACTGGGAAGAAAAAGAGGTTTAATTTGACTTACAGTTCCACGTGGCTTGGGAGGTTTCAGAATCATAGCGGGAAGTAAAAGGCACTTTTTTTTTTTGAGACAGAGTCTTGCACTTTATCTGGGCTGGATTGCGGTGGTGTGATCTCGGCCCACTGCATCCTCTGCCTCCTGGGATCAAACAGTTCTCCTGCTTTAGCCTCCTTAGTAGCTGGGATTACAGGTGCCCACCACTATGGCTGGCTAATTTTTTTTGTCTTTTTAGTAGAGACAGAGTTTCACTATGTTAGCCAGGCTGATCTTGAATTCCTGACCTCATGATCCACCCACCTCAGCCCCTCAAAGTGCTGGGATTACAGGCATGAGCCATCACGCCTGACAGGCACTTCTTACATGGTGGCAGCAAGATAAAATGAAAAGATGCAGAAGCAGAAACCCCTGACAAAACCATCAGATCTTGGGATACTTATTCACTACCACGAGAACAGTATGGGGGAAACTGCCCCCATAATTCAAATTTCTCCCACCTGGGCCCTCACACAACACATGGGAATTATGGGAGTACAATTCAAGATGAGATTTGGGTGGGGACACACCCAAACCATATCAGTGGATATCTCTTTTCTACACATTACCTCTATGATTTGGAAGAGGCCACTTTTCTTTTTGCTCCACCTCCCAGATTCAACACAGAGAGCTCCTAGGATTGCAATTATCCTATCAACTTCTCCAGGGAAGAAGGAAGCAGCTGACATGGGTCTTCTGCTATTATTTAATTATAAAGAAACTATTTTTTAAGCTGAACCTGATGTTTCACTTGAAACAGGTGCTTAGGTGGTGGTGGTTGTGAATTCTTGACTTTTGTTCCAAGCAAGAAGACTAAATAAGTAGCAAGTGTGGACAAGAAAAAAATCATTCCCCTAGCTTCAGAAGCACATATCCTGCTGCCTATACAATGCCTCCATTTGGAGGTACCAAAGCATCTCAGCAGCATGTTCAAAAGTGGTCATGATCTTAACCTGAGAGCTCTGTATCACAACTTATTCCTTATCTAAGTGAATTTCCCTACTTCTCATCCCTTTGCCCATGATTTGGCATCTTCCTTGATTTTTCTTCTGTCTTACCTTCCTCCTTTAGTCAGTCAACGGAAATGTTCAGTACGTCATCTGAACAGTTGATCTGAACTGCTGCTACCCAGCTTAGACTATCATCTCTCAGCGGAATTGCTACAACAGTCTTCTTCCTGGTCTTCCTCACTCTGATCTTATTCCTCCCTCATCTCATTCTCTACACTACAGCCACAAGAACCTTCCCAAAATGTAACTTTGATCAAATCATTTTCTGCTTTAAAGCCTTCAGTATCTCCTCAATGCCTTCAGAATAAAAGCAAAACTCCTTCCCATGAGAGCAGGGCTTTGCATTCCTGATGTGGTACCTGCTTACCTGTGAGCTGATTTTCTGAAATCCACTTACACTGAACTGCTTGCAGAACCCAAGTAACTTGATCTCTCATGTCTGTAGTCTCTTGAATATGCTATTTTTTCTTCCTGAAAAGTTCTACCCATTTTCTTCCCATAACCCACCCTACCAGCCTGTCCTTAGGCTTTAGCGAAGATGTTACTTTCTCCAGGAAGCTTTCCTTGATCTCTCCAAACTTGGTTAGATGTCTTACTTCTATATTCTATAAAAGCCTGTTTTACTTTATTGGAAGATTTAACATACTGTACTTTGTCTGTTTACTTGTCTGCCACCTCAGAAGACTATAAGGTCCTCAAAGGCAGGAGTGATCTATTGTTCATCAGAGTATCATTTCTGGCACATGGTTGGGGGTATAGTAAATTTTTTTCTCTCTGTAAAAAAAAATCGTAGTAAAAAATCCATAACATTTACCATCTTAACCATTCTTAAATATATTAACTTTTTTTTTTTTTGAGACAGAGTTTCACTCTTGTTACCCAGGCTGGAGTGCAATGGCGCAATCTCGGCTCACCGCAACCTCTGCCTCCTGGGTTCAGGCAATTCTCCTGCCTCAGCCTCCTGAGTAGCTGGGATTACAGGCACTCGCCACCATGCCCAGCTAATTTTTTGTATTTTTAGTAGAGATGGGGTTTCACCCCGTCTCTTGACCAGGATGTTGACCAGGATGGTCTCAATCTCTTGACCTTGTGATCCACCCGCCTCGGCCTCCCAAAGTGCTGGGATTACAGGCTTGAGGAAATATATAAACTTTTTCATCATCCCATCATCCTGAAATTCTGTACCAACTAAATAGTAACTTCTCATTCCCATACAACCTCTGATTACCATGATTCTGCTTTCTATTTTTATGCATTTTACTATTTTTGGTACCTCGTATAAGTGGGATCATACAGTATTTGCCCTTTTGTGTCTTGTTCATTTCATCTAGCATTTTTTCAAGATTCCTCCATGTTGTAGCATGTGTCAGAATTTCTTACCTTTTTAAGGCTACGTAATATTTTGTTATATGTATATATCACATTTTGTTTATTCATTCATCCATTTGTTCATTCATAGACATTAGGGTTGTTTCTGCCTTTTGGCAGTTGTCAATAATGCTGCTAAGAACATGTGTGTACAAATATCTGTTTGAGTTTCTGCTTTCAGTTTTTTTGGAATTGCTGGATCTCATGGCAATCCTATAATTTTTCCGAGGAACTGCCGTATGTTTTCAATAGCAGCTGCACCGTTTTCCTTTACCACTAGCAGTGCACTAGAGTTGCAATTTCTCAACATCCTCACCAATACTTGTTATTTTCTCTCTCTCTGTGTGTGTGTGTGTGTGTGTGTGTAGGTAAGAAATTTTGTTTGTGTTTTAATGTTAGCCATCCTAATGGGTATGAAGTGGTATCTAATTGTGATTTTGATTCACATTTACCTAATGATTAGTGATGCTGAACATCTTTTCATGTGCTTATTGGTCATTTTTATATCTTTTTTGGAGAAACGTCTATTCAAGTCTTTTGTCTATTTTTAATTGGGTTTTGTTACTGAGTTTTAGGAGGTCTTTATATATTCTGGGTATTAATTCTATCAGATATGTGATTTGCAAATATTTTCTCTCATCCTTTGAGTTGTCCTTTCACTCTCTTGATGGTATCCTTTGGGCAACAAAGTCTTTCATTTTGACAGACTCTCATTTATCTGTTTTTTCTTTTATTCCCTGTGCTTTTGGTGTCATATCTAAGAAATTGTTGACAGATCTAATGTTATGAAGCTTTTCCTCTATGTTTTCTTCTAAGAGTTTCATAGTTTTAGCTCTTACATATCTTTGATCCATTTTGAGTTAATTTTTGTGTATGGTATAAGGTAAGGATCCAACTTCATTCTTTGGCAAGTGGATATACAGTTTTGCCAGCACCATTTGTTAAAAAAAATGTTTTCCCCATTGAATGGTCTTGGTACCCTTGTCGAAAATCAGCTGACCATATATGTGAGGGTTTATTTCTGGGCCCTTTATTCTGTTAGTCTAAATGTGTGTCTTTATGCCAGTACCACATTGTTTTGATTACAATAGACTTGCCATAAGTTTTGATATCAAGAAATATGAGTCTTCCCACTTTGTTTTTTCTCAAGTCTGAGACAAGGTCTTTTTTATTTTCCCCTTAAATCTTTTGTAGAAATGGGGTCTCTCTCTCTCTTCACCAGGCTGGTCTCAAACTCCTGGCCTCAAGCAATCCTCACACTTTGGCCTCCCAAAGTGCTGAGATTACAAGCGTGAGCCACTGCACCCAGCCTGATACAAGATCTTAATGCTACTTGCTACTTCTTATTTGATAATCCTCCTAACATATTTTTTTGTATACCCTAGCATAAAGTGTTTGCTTTGTTTATTTATGTATTTATTGAGACAGAGTCTCACTCTGTCACCCAGAATGGAGTGCAGTGACATGATCTTGGCTCACTGCAACCTCTACTTCTTGGGTTCAAGTGATTCTTGTGCTTCAGTCACCCAAGTAGTTAGGATTACAGGCATGTGCACCACACCCGGCTAATTTTTTGTATTTTTAGTACAGATGAGTTTTCACATGCTGGCCAGGCTGGTTTTGAACTTCTGGCCTCAAGTGATCTGCCTGGCTGAGCCTCCCAAAGTACTGGGATTACAGCACTTTGTAAAGCATGAGCTGCCGCACCTGGCCCTAGAGTGTTTGCTTTAACAGCTCCTCCTAAATGACTTCCTTTCCTTTCATTCCTGTTAAAACCACATTCAATACTGGTTTTCTTTTCCTCTTTCACTCCATATCCCTTAATTTGGATTTTTCTTTGTGTGTATCCAGGCCACAGTTGGTATTTTACGGTCTTTTTTTTTTCTTTTTTCTTTTTTAGAGACAGGTTCTTGTTGTGTCACCCAGGCTGTAGTGCAGTGGTTTGATCATGGCTCATTATAGCCTCTAACTCCTGGGCTCAAGTGATCCTCCCATCTCAGCCTCCCCAGCATCTGGGACCATCAGGAAGACTCAGCTAAATTTTTTTAATTTTTGTAGAGATGATGTCTTGTTATGTTGTCCAGGCTGGCATCAAACTTCTGGTCTCAAGTGATCTTCCCATCTAAGCCTCCCAAAGCACTAGGATTACAGGGATGAGTCACTGTGGCTAGTTGAATTTTAAGATCTTAATCCTCCTGGACAACCAGAAGAAGGGAACCCTACCCATTTGTTGTCCCTATCTTTGAGTCTAGTTCAATCTCTTTTAGAACTGCCAGAGCCAAAAGTTGCTTTTGTTGTTCCTTTATCATCTGGGCTGGCTGTGTCATCTTTAGCATTGCAGGAAGATGCACAGTGAGATAGTAGTGGTATGATGGACAAGGTCATTGACTTAGAGATCCTGTGTTTTAGCGAAAAGAGCATTATATTGGAAGCCAAAAAACCTGGGTCCTAGCTTTGTTTGCATCTGTCACTAATTGGCAGACAATTGAGCCTCTCTTACATAACTTATGGATGAGGCAAATTGAACTAGGTGGTTTCTGAGTTCCTTCTAAATCTAACTTAACAAGTTTGTTACTGTGCAAGATGACTTCCTTAGAAACAGAAGGCATTTAAATTTGTTTTAATGGATAAATAGAACTTAGGTAAGAAAGAAAAATATCAGGAGATTTAAAATAAGGAAATGAAAATATTTTTAGGAGTCAGTGAAAGTAATAGTGATCAGACATTTTATTAAGTGATGCTGAGTTAATTGTATAACCACAGGAAAAAAAAATGAACCTGTCCTCTACCTCACACCATATGTAAAAATCAGTTCATATGGTTTGCAAACTAAAGGAGAAAGGTAAAATAATAAAGATTCTAAAACAAAGGAGAATACCTACACGGCACAGATTTCTTAGAACTAAAAAGTACTAACATGAAGGAAAAGACTGATAGATTGGATTTCAATAAAATTAAGAACTACAGTTTATCAAATTTAGTCTTAATCATCATTAAGACAGAAGGAATATTTGAAATATTATATCTGACAAATAACTTGAATGGAGACTATACAAAGAACTCTCACAAACTAGTTAGAAAAATGCAGTTAACCCAATAGGAAGAAGTGGGCAAAGACTTAAATCAGCACTTCACAAAGGAGGATGTCTGAATCACCAATCAGCCAATGAGAAAATGCAAATTTAGATGAGTAAGTGAACACACACATGAGAAAATGCAGCAATATCATTAGGGAAGTGCAAATCAAAACCACAGTAAGGTACTACTTTATACCCATTAGGGTGGCAGCAATTAAAAAAGAAAAGGGAAAATAACAAGTGTTGACAAGGATATGGAGAAATTGTAACCTTTTTATATTGCTGTTGGGAGTACAAAATGGTTCAACCACAAAATGCAGAATGGTTCAGGAAAACAGTTTGACAGTTCCTCAAAAAAGTTAAATGTATAATTACCAATTCCACTTCTAGGTATAGACTCAAAAGAATTGAAAGCAGGTACTAAAACAAGTACATGTGTGTGCACTGTTCATAATAGTTGAAAGGTAGAAAGAACTCAGTGTCCATCAACAGATGAATGAGTAAACACGTGGTATGTATATTTTTGGGATGTATATTCTGGGTGTTTTTTTTTTTTTTGCTTTTTTTGTTATTTTTAATTGGCATATAATATGTGATACAGTGTGATATTTTCGTACATGTATACAATGTGTAATGATCAAATTAGGGCAATTGACATATCCATCTCAAATGTTTATCATTTCTTTGTATTGGGAACATTCAAAATCCACTTTTCTAGCAATTTTTAAATATACAATAAGTTGTTAATTATAGTCACCCTGTAGTACTATAGAACACTAGAACTTATTTCTTCTAGCTAGCTATACCTTTTGTACCTATTAACCAACTTTTGGCTATCCCTCCTTCTCTGCTATCCTTCCCTGATTCTAGTGATAATAGTAACAACTTTTACTATTACTCTAGTACAATAGTAACAACTAATTCTATGAGATCAATGTTTTGTGCTTCCACATATGAGTGAGAATGCTATATTTCTCTTTTCATGCCTGGCTTATTACATTTAACGTAATGTCCTCCAAGCTTATTCATGCCACGAGTGATAGAATTTTGTTCATTTTTAATGGCTAAATAGTATTCCATTGTGTATATATACCACATTTCTGTTATCCATTCCTCTGTTGATGGACACTTAGATTGATTCCATATCTTAGTTATTATGAATAGTGCTGCAATAAACATGGGAGTGTGGATATCTCTTTAACATACTGATTTTCTTTCCTTTGGATATATACTCAGTAATGGGATTGTTGGATCATATAGTAGTTCTATTTTTTTTTTTAGGTACCTCCATAATGCTTTCCATAATGGCTATACTAATCCACTTTCCCAGCAACAGTTTCTAAGAGTTCCCCTTTCTCTGTTCACCTTTCTCAGCATTTGTTATATTTTGTGTTTTTGATAATAGCCATTTTAACTGGGATGAGATGATATCTCATTGTGGTTTTGTTTTGCATTTCCCTGATGATAAGTGATGAGCATTTTTACATGTATTTTTTGGCCATTTGTATGTCTTATTTTGAGAGTTGCCTATTCAGTTCATTTGCCTGTGTTTTAATTGAATGTTTTGTCTTTTGCTGTTGTTAGAGTTCCTATATTTAACATCCAGAATATATGAAGGAGGAATACTTTGTAAATAGTTTCTCACTGGTTGTCTATTGGTTGTCTCTTCACTCTACTGATTGTTTCCTTTGCTGTGCAGAAGCTTCTTAGTTTGATATAATCCCATTGTCTATTTTCACTTGTGTTTCCTGTGTTTTTGAGGTCTTCTCCATAAAATCTTTGCCCTGACCAATGTCTGAAGTGTTTCTCCTGTGTTTTCTTCTAGTAGTTTCATAGTTTCAGGTCTTACATGTAAGTCTTTAATTCATTTTGAGTTGATTTTTGTCTGTGGTGAGAGATAGGGTTCCAGTTTCATTCTTCTGCATATGGTTATTCAGTTTTCCCAGCACCATTTATTGAAGAAACTATCCCTTCCCCAGTGAATGTTCTTGGTGCCTTTGTCAAAATTCAGTTGGCTATTACTATGTGAATTTACTTCTGTATTCTCTATTCTTTTCCATTGGCCTATATGTCTTTTTATGCCAATACCGTGTTGTTTTGGATACTATATCTTTGTAGTATATTTTGAAGTTCAATAATGTGATAACTCCAGCTTTGTTCCTTTTGCTGAGGATTACTTTGGCTTTTCAAGATCTTTTGTGGTTCCATATGAATTTTAGGATTGTTTTTTCTATTTCTGTGAAGAATTTCATTGGTACGTCGGTAAGGATTGCATTGAACCTATAGATGGCTTTTGGTAGTATGGTTATTTTCACAATATTAATTCTTTCAGTTCATGAACGTGGGATGTCTTTCCATTTTTTGGTGTCATCTTTGATTTTTCATCAGTGTTTTATAGTTTTCCTGGGGAGATCTCTCACCTTCCTGGTTAAATTTGTTCCTAGGTCTTATTTTATTTTATTTGGTGGCTATTGTAATTGGGATTGCTTTCTTGATCTTTTTCTGCTAGTTTGTTGTAGATGCATAGAAATGCTATTGATTTTTGTATGTTGATTTTGTACCCTGCATGAAATACCATAGAAAAGAATGAAGTACTGATACACGCTACATTATAGATGAGCCTTCAGAACATTATGCTAAGTGAAAGAAGTCAGACACAAAAGCTCACATATTGTGTGAGTCCATTTATATGAAATGTCTAGAATAGATAAATCAACAGAGACAGAATGCAGACTGATAGTTACTAGGAGCTGGTGGTGAAGGGTGGGGGTTGAAGGTTGGGAATGGAGAGAAACTGTGTATGTTTTTGAACTGGATAACAGGGGTAGTGTGAATGTACTAATTGCCACTGAATTATTCACGTTAGAATGGTTAATTTTATGTTATGTAAATTTCATCCCAATAAATTAATTTTTAAAAAAATATGAGATGCTACTGATTCAGAAGACTATCATTCCAAGTGTTGATGAGGATTTGGAACAACTGGAACCCTTTTACGTTGCAATCTTCCGTTGTAGGAATATCACTAAAGCTAAGTATCTGCCATTCTCTGACCCAGCATTTCACTTCTAGCTGTATGCCAAAAAGAAGTAAATGTATGGCTACTGCAAAAGATGTGTACAAGAAGGCTCTTAGCAGCTTTTATTCATAATACCTTAAAACTATAAACAACTTAAATGCCCATCAAGGTAGAATGGAGAAATTGTACTACATTCATGCATGGAATACTATGCAGAATGAACCACTGCTACACATATAAGAAGATGAATTTCACAGAAATAGTGTTGGGTGAAAGAAGCGAGAACCCAAAGAGTGTGTTTATATTCTACTTATATGAGGTTCAAGTAGAAGCAAAACTAATATATGGTGATATATGTCAGAATAGCTTTTGCTGGAGGTGGTTATTGATGGCTCATGAGAGCTGTCTGGGATGCTGGAAATAAATTTTCTACATCTTGCTTTGGTGGTGGTTACACAGGCATATACATATGTATAAAATAAGCTGTGCTCTTAAGGTTTGTGTACTTTATTGTATTATACCTTCAAAAAATTTAAAACTCAAAATACAGTTACCAGTGCAGGTGTTCTTGCAGGGAAGCCGTAGAAGAGAATGTTTGTGATGCATAAGGTTGTAGAATGCCTTGAGTGGCAGTGAAATGGCAGAAATTTGGACTCTGTCCCATAACTCTGGTAAGTTTGAGGGAGGGAAATGATGTAATGAAAGCAGATTTTTAGGAAAATGGATCCTTGGAAATATGCCTGGTGGACTGAGGGCTGGTCCACTAGTGAGGAGACTATTGCAGTAGGACCTGAATGAGGGCAATACTATTGAATATGGAAGCTCTGAAGGAAGAACAATTGGAAAGGCTGATGACTGGTTGGGTATGGATAGCAAAAAGGACTGCACAGAGATGACTGAGGTTCCATGCTGGATGTCTGGTCCAGAAATAAGAAAGTCAGGAAGAGAAATAAGTTTTGGAGTAAGGAGTGGTTTTTAAATGCTTTGTTTTTGAAGTAATAGCAGGGCCCCTTGAGACAACTGTGGGACTCAGGAGAACAATCAGGGCCAGGGAAAGAAATCTGAAAATTACCAGTGTACAAATTATTTTGAGTAAATAAGATCCCTAAAAGAAAGAATATAACAGAGAAATTTCAGAAGGCCAGCCCTTAGAGAAGGAAGAGGTGATGAGGAAGAGGAGACAGCAGCTGTACTTCAACCAGGATAACATAGTGTCACTTAGGCCGAACAAAGAGAGTGGGTGTGGAGATGTAAAGGGAGAAGATAAAGGAAAAGGTATGATTGAAAATGGGAATGAAGAGCAGGGATAATTGAGAGGATAGTCTTGGAGAAGACAGAAAGAAACAGGATCCCTAAGCAAAGACAGAGAACTTTGCCCTGGGCTGCTGCGAAGAACCCAGGTGCCTGCAATTAGATCACAAGAATTTGTCAGCATCTTCAGTGACTTATTCTTGCAGTGTGCTTTGTCCTCTGCGTAGGAACAGAGAGTGACCTAGGCTTGAGAATGAGTGTGGATGTAGGACCAAGGAGTCCCATGTATTTGGTCTCTTTATGGGTTTCAGGCATAGTCCTATTCACTGTGAAAGGGATACAAAAGAAGTTTAAGACTTATGGGAATTTATTCTGAAAGGTACAATTCAGCAATGATAAGTGCCAAAACAAGTTTATTTAGAGTGTTTTGCATCTTTTTCTGGCTGTATAACTTTGGGCAAGCTACATTAATTTTCTGTTACTCTGTTTCTTTATTTGTTAAGTGGTTATAATAGTATCTGCCTCATATGCTGCTCTGGAGATTGAACGAGTTAATATAAGCAAGGTGCTTGGAATAATGCTTGAAACATAGTGTGTGATAAATGTTAGCTAAGGTCATGGTGGAGTGCTGTAGGAGTGCAGAAGGGGAAACAATTAGTCAAGGCTGAGTTGGTGGGAAGACTCTGTGGAGGAGTAGGGATTTATTGGGGGGCAATCCAAGGATGGGTAGGAGAAGAATGAAGGAAAAGGAATTTTAGGTTAGGGAAAGCATTGTAAATAAACTCTTAGATTAGTAAAGCCATTTCTATGTGATTTACTGACTAAATTAAGCTGTTCCTTTTGGGGAGTAGTGGGAGATAGGAAAGGAGGATAGATAACTGATAATTATTGTAATAAAAGAAGTTCTGAGATGGGGCACGAGAGCTTTTTGGTCATGGTTTTTATACTGGCTTTGTGACTCAGGGCAAGTTGTCTGTTCTTTTAGGACCCCAACTTTCCTTATCTGAAACGAAATGAATTCGATTTGTAAAATCGCTTGCAGCTCTGAAATGTTTACATAATTCCTACATGGAAATGATTTCTCTGACCCCACTGTCTGTAGGATGGTGGTGTCTTTTGCACAGTGTGAAGCCAACTGGTTATGTGTGGGGCAAACTTGTGGTTCTGGCCTCTTTAGCCTCCTGCTATGAGTGAATGAGTGCACCAGGCCTCACATAGACACTACACACGGTCTTGCAACACTTAGCAATCATCACTGCTCCAGAGGTCTGGGATCTAAACAGGTGGATTTGTGGAAAGAGCTCTTGTGTATCTCATTCCTAAATTATTTAGAGTTACTGTTCTCTTGAGGAGCCTCAAGGTTTAGTTGCCTTGAAGTGGACCTTGAGGACTAAGCAGAAGGGGAAAGAACAATCTTTAGCCTTAAAAAAAAAAATCCTGGATTGTACTTATGGTGCTAAAGAGAAAAAAGCAGTACCATGAGCAACCAATGAACTGCCAGCAAAGCCCTAAGCCTTTCACAGTAAACTTACCTGCCTAGATCATTTTGTGCCTGAAACTGAATACTGCTGCTTTTGAAACCAGGGATTGATTCCTCCATTTTCCTGTGTGTGTTTAAATAATCCAGGACTCTTATAAACATAAATGGAAATGGGCTTTTCAAACACCATGCTTAGAAATCATTGCCTCTTATAAGACATTACTTCAGTTTTCTTTTTAGAAGGGAATTTTTGTTTGTGACTCTGTTCATGTGTCTCTGTCCTTCCTGGTTTGAGCCCCTCTCAGGAGTCGCACGCAGGCCCTTCTGCTGCTGCTCAGCCTGCAGTGCTGCAGTGCTGTTGCATCAGAGGAAGTTCTCTAGGATTCCACCCCCATTTGCTTTTTCTAGTTGGTAAGCAGGCGGCACTTAGAGCAGTATCTGCCCTCTGAGCTTGATTGTTAAAGAAGATACTTTTGGACTTTTGTGCTGAATGGATTTTACACAACTTGATGATTGAAAAATAACTTGGAATGGAAGAACTAAAGCAGATGGAAGCTATTTTATCTATATTTTGTGTCTCCAAAGTTTGAAGGGTTTATTTTGTTTTCAGAAACTGAAATTTGAGAATGACATTTTATCCTTGTATTGCCCTTGAAAGGAAGAGTTTTTCTTTGGGGAGTGGAACTTTAGGAAAGGAAGGTAACTTGGACTATAAGGACTCCACAGCTATCATATGCCCCTGGGTAACGTTACATATGCCTTATTTGTTCAGAAGAGAAGTTCCCTAAGGGAATAGAATATAACCTTTTTGTTGTATGTCATTCCTAATAGTGAGTTGCATCTAAGTGAATAAAATAAATACTAGCAATTCAGGAGACTCCTGATCTTTGATCTCCCATGACAGATCAGTCCATGCCACAGATTTCCTGAAAAGAAAAATAACCATGGCATGGAAGAAACTATGCATTTTTTGCAAAGGTTGTGAATTAAGGTTGAGAGTGAGATGGTTTAGTCTGGCCTCTTTTTAGAGCAGTGATTGATTAATGCTGTCTGTGTTGCTGTTTTTTCCAGAGCTGACCTGTCCTGGACGCAGCATAACTAACGAAGCTGCTGCAGGATGAGAAGATGGCAGCGCGGCTGCTCGCACCACCAGGCCCTGATAGTTTCAAGCCTTTCACCCCTGAGTCGCTGGCAAACATTGAAAGACGCATTGCCGAGAGCAAGCTCAAGAAACCACCAAAGGCCGATGGCAGTCATCGGGAGGACGATGAGGACAGCAAGCCCAAGCCAAACAGTGACCTGGAAGCAGGGAAGAGTTTGCCTTTCATCTACGGGGACATCCCCCAAGGCCTGGTTGCAGTTCCCCTGGAGGACTTTGACCCATACTATTTGACGCAGAAAGTGAGTTGCAGGAGGAGGAGCAGCTGCAGATACGGTTTCCTAACAGGCTTAGGGAGATGGGGGAGAAAAATTGTGTCTCTTTGCTGAAGTTTGGATAAGTAGTTAACCTTTTGTTTCAGTTCTGGCTTATGGGGATTGTTTTTCATTTTAATTGCTATGAAGGGTCATTTATGGTTTTGGTACTTGTCAACTCTCTTAATAAGACTTCTGGTTTTGGCTTCAGGCCAGATCAGAAAAAGGGGACATAAAGGAAATGGGACCACTTAATAGAGTCTTCAAAAGATGGGATAGTAAAAAACAGTACAGCCTCCCTCTCTCAAACACACATTCAAAATTCTATCTTTAATATAAAGGTGATGCTACTGTTGTGACATCAGTAGAGTAGTATGGTGGAGATGGGATATTTGCCCTCTTGTCCAGCCCCCTTTGTGACCCTAGAGCATAGCTGCTGGGGACAGGAGTAGAGCTGAGTAAAGCAAACTGGGCCAATGAGGACAGACCCTGGTCATTGGCCCTGTTACACAGTTGTCTGGACTGATTCTTGCAGCAGGGTCAATTTTGTTATTCCTGTAAGTAGAGAGTGTAGGGGGAAGAACTACCAATCTTCATTTGGCTAAATCTTGAGCTTCTTTCTCGTGATTATCTTCTGAAACAAGGCAACAAGTAGAGAAGCAAAGCCAGCTAAGTAATTGAATCTTGAGGGCTGGCATCAGACACCCTTTTAGGGGACCCCTCATTTGACAGATTTTTTTGTTGAGACAGAATCTTGCTCTGTCACCCAGGTTGGAGTGCAGTATCACGATCTGAGCTCACTGCAACCTCTGCCTCCTGGGTTCAAGCAATTCTCCTGCCTCAGCCTCCCAAGTAGCTGGGATTACAGGCACCTGCCACCACGCCCGGCTAATTTTTGTATTTTTAGTAGAGTCAGGGTTCCACCATATTGGCCAGGCTGAAATTGAACTCCTGACCTCAGGTGATCTGCCCGCCTCAGCCTCCCAAAGTGCTGGGATTACAGGCATGAACCACCGTGTCCATCTTGACAGATATTTAAAGAATTAGATTGATAGATTTTTCCAGATGAAGGGGAAATGGCTTTGTATAGTTATATATATACTGATATAAAGCTTATCTAAACTGGCTTTGTTAAAAACAAAACAACAACAAAAAACTGCCCTTAACTAAATTGCCTTTCAGTCTTTAAATTTTGGACGAAATTTCTGCATCTTTGGCTTGATAATAGAATAGAAGTAAGATGAAGACAGTAGATCTCTTGAGTAGCTGTAGTTGTAGAGGCATTTTTAGTTCAGGGTGACAAAAGCAGTTAAGACATTCTCTACACAAAATGGTCCTTTACCCATGTGCTTCTGTGTAGCTCAGAACAGCTACATAATAGAAAAAAGTAGGACCATTAGTTTATATCTTGCACTGGGAAATCTAGAAAGTTTAACAAATAAAATGATATGATGTAAAGAACAGTAGATTGAAAGTAAGAAATCCCAATTCTATCATAATTCACCATGTTTATTATTTCCTTTTTTTTTTTTTTTTTTGAGACAGAGTCTCACACTGTCACCCCAATAGGAGTGCAGTGGTGTGATCTCAGCTCACTGCAAACTCTGCCTCCCAGGTTCAAGCGATGCTGCTGCCTCAGCCTCCAGAGTAGCAGGGACTACAGGCGTGTGTACCACCACACCCGGCTAATTTTTGTATTTTAGTAGAGAGGGGATTTTACCATGTTGGCCAGGCTGGTCTCAAACTCCTGACCTCAAGTGATTCACCCGTCTCAGCCTTCCAAAGTGCTGGGATTACAGGCATAAACCACTGTACCTGACCTTATTATTTACATTTTTATTTTCTAGTAAATGTATTGTCTAAGCTACCACAGGTAATTTATGGAGGAATAAATGAAGAAAAAAAACTTCTCAAAACTAATCTGTGACTTTTAGCAAGACACTTCATCTCTCTGGGCCTAAACTATTTTTCCAACTCAAATGCAAATTAATTTCTCATTTACTTTTTGTTTTTTGTAGTTTTTTTCCTTTAACTTGCATTTTAAGTTCAGGGGTACATGTGCAGGAGGATGTGCAGGTTTGTTGCTGCACAGATCATCACATCACCTGGTTATTAAGCCCAGCATCCATTAACTATTCTTCCTGATGCTCTCCCTCCCCCATCCCCTGCCTCTGATAGGCCCCAGTGTGTGTTGATCCCCCACATGCATCCATGTATATTCTCATGATTCAGCTCCCACTTGTAAGTGAGAACATGTGGTTTTCTGTTCCTGTATTAGTTTGCTGAGGATAATGGCTTCCAACTCTATCCATGTCCCTGCAAAGAACATGATCTCATTTCTAATTTCTCATTCTCTTAAACCTGACAGGAGATATGAAAAAATATATAAAGCCATTAGCTGTTAGAGCCCAATTTTCCTTTGCATACTTTTTTTCCCTGGTTCCTGCCCTGTAGACAGTCTCTTTCCATTTCCAGTGCCTCAGATTTCCATGGCCTGTCTTGAGAGTGAGGACTTATCAAAGAGAGTGGGTCTCTGGACCTAATGAGTGTCATTCATTGTATAGGCCAAATTGATCTTATTGGTGTCCCATTAGGAGACTGGCTGGTCGTGGTGGAAACTCTGACTTCAGCCTTATGGCTTCACCACAAGGGCAAATTGTTTCTGGAAAGGATAACTTTAATAGCATTTTCTTGGTAATCTTAAAAAATATATATTCCACCATACAGAAAAACTCATAAAATATAGATTCATAGCATAATGATTTCAAACTAACACCGTGTCAAGAAAGAACATTGCTAGCACTTTAGATGTGTTAATTGTACTTTGAAATGAAGGATATTTTACTTGATTAAAAATAATATTCTTGCCCAAGTTTACTTGCAAATCTTTACCAGCAGTGCTGATACTTCTATGGGGGTGGAAAAACTCCACCTGCATTCTCCTAGGGTCCCAGCTGGGCCTGAGAATTAAATTGACATAACACAGATTGACAGGAGAAAAGCATAATACGTGCTTTATGTAGCACAGGAGTCCTCATAAAGAAATGAAGACCCAAAGAAGCAGTTAGAATCAGTTATTTATATGCCGATCGGACAAAAAAAATAGTAAATTGTGAAGAAGCAACTAAATTATGTGGGGAGGCTTAAAAGATAAGACTTATTCTAACAAGGTCAGTACAGTATTCTCTTGGTCTCACCTTCTTGCCCTTGAAGATAAGGATGTTGCCTTTCCTTCGGGTTCAGGGAATGTCTTCCACACAGGAATTTCATCTTCCTCTCTTAAGAAACAGCAAGAAGGTCACAGTGATCTTTTTGCACCTGCTGTTTTACAAATGTCTTTAACCTAGTCAATATGCCAGAATAACATATCTTAACCCCTTCACTTCATGCTAACTAGGCCTTGTACACAATTAGCAAGGTGTCTCCTACAAGGAAGCACACCGGGAGTTAGCCCACAAATCAAAAAGTCGTAAGGGTAGAAATGACTTTAAGAGGACAGTCCTTTCCATTTGCTTTTCAAGGGCTGCCTTAAATAATTCTTGGCAAAGTAGAATCTCTTTTCTTTGCTAGATGATACTAGTGGAATCCTTTATCTTTTCCTCATAGATCTCACTTTCTAACTGATTATCCTTGTGACTTTCACAGAAACTTGTTTCTCATTTCCTTCCCTCTTTCTCCTAGTGGGTAAGAGAGAACTCATTTTCTATTAGTAAAGTTCTGGTTTTATCTCAGATTTCCCACTCCCAGGGGACACAGGGCCCTAAAAGTTGTGCACCACATTTTCACGATACTGTTACTTATTCCAGCTGATACTGGTTTGGCTATTCTAAGCTTCTGAGGTCCTTTGTTGGATTTCACACTGACTTTTTCAGCGGTTTCCTGCAAGCAATCTGGATCGTCCTCTCTTTGAGTTGCCTCAGACTTCTCAGTGCTACTTTATGTTTTCTTCGTCTCTGGGTACTGCGTTCTAATACTTCCTTTCTTTGGCTTTCTTGTTTTTCAGCTGTTTGCTACAAATGATTGTTTACGGAACATTTAAATTTTTAAATTCAATTTAAAAATAGGTAATATATATAAGTGGTTAAAAATTCAAAGGTACTTGGTAAATAAGTTTGCGTTTTACACTTGTCTCTCATCTGCCTATTTCCTATCTTCCTGCACAGGCTACCACTGAGAGTGGTATCTTCTAGAGTTTATGTGTATGCAAGAAAAAACAAACATGTGTTTTATGGAACTTGAACTCCATTAAAAACCTTTGTTCTTGGTTTTCTTCCTATCGTTTTCTTAATTTTATTGAAGTCTTAATTTTGTTCTTTGTTTTTACTTTTTATTATTATTATTTTGGAGACAGAGTCTAACTTCAGGTTGGAGTGTGGTGATGAAATCATAGGTCACTGCAGCCTCAACCTCCTGGGCAACCTCTACATCTGCCTCCCAAGTAGCTGGGATCATACCCATGCACCACCACACCTGGCTAATTTTTGTATTTCCCCCACTTTTAAAAGTTTTTTTTTTTTTAGTGAAAAATTAAGGACTTTTTCTCTATTGCTCAAAGTACCTCTATATCTTTGCTTAAAAAAAAAAAAAAGATACTCTCCAATGCTTAATAACTTGTTGAATACAAAATGGCCGTATATATTCCTAATAACTATCTTAAGTAGGCAGCTAGGAAATCTGTAGGTTAATCTGAAACAAGGCCTTCAGAATTGACCCCTATCCGTTTTCCCATTTCTTAGAACTGACAATTGATATGTGGGTCTTTTTTGTTTAATGGGTATACCATGTTAAAAGAAAGTCATATAAACAAAAATTTAAATTACAAGTTTGATCAATGTGTTTTTAAATAGGGCACACTCCTATTGCATTAAAAACTGATGTATGCTTCCTAAAGTTCAGTTTACCTTCAACTTTTCAGGTGTACCTTTTTCTGCCAAGAGAGATCTAATTATAAGAATAATAGAAAATTATAACTTGATAGCCTTAGACATCATCTAGTTCATCCTCCTCATTTTATGGATTTTACAAGGTGAAGTACTTTGTCCAAAGCCCGCACCACTGTTGGTCTAACCAGGAGCAGAGCTCATGCCTCCTAACTATTCATTCATTACAATGTATTTCTGGTTCTCCATTTTTCTGATTTTTCATTTATTGATTTTCAGCCTCAGTTGACTCAGGTTTTCTGAAGCTGGGCAGGCAAATAGAAAGAAAAATAAGCTCTATTTTCACTTATTCCCTAATAATCCTTGTAGTTTATAGGACAGGTCCTTAAAAGTACAGTGGTAAGAGTATTGCTTATGGGGGGAAGAACTTGTGTTAGCCCCTGTATTATATCTTCTCAAGGGGAGGAGCTCTGAGTCGAGCTTATTATTAATACCGCCAGTTATTCAACTGGACATGTGATCTTGAGGCAATTTATCTAACCTTTCTACTGCTTGTTACTTGTTAAAGGAAGAGTATTTCCTATCTGCCATAGTCCATCCCCGATCTGCCTACAGTCCATTCTTTACCCCAACCTGTGGTAAGATAGTATACAATCATGTGTCATTTAATGGTGGGAATACATTCTGAGAAATGAGTCATTAGGCCATTTCATCCTTATATGAACATCATGGAGTGTACTTACACAGGTCTAGATGATGTAGCTTTCTGCAACCCTAGGCTATATGGTATAGCCTGTTGCTCCCAGGCTACAAACCTGTACAGCATGTTACCATATTGAATGCTATAGACATTTGCAACACCATGGTATTTCTGTATCTAAACATAGCTAAACATAGAAAGGTAATGCATCGCACTATAGCTACAACTTTTTGACAAATACAAGGTTATTGAGGAATAAAAATTTTTCAGCCTCATAATCATCTTATGGCACTACCATCCCAAATGTTGTTGACCAAAACATTATTATGTTGTGTCTGACTATAGTGGAAAGAGTGCCCAACTGGAAATATAAAACCTTGGTTCTAGATCCAGCTTTGCTTCATGCTTGTCCTTGGCCAAACCACTTTAATTTCCTTTCCTGCAATATTTGTAAAATGGAGTTAGACCTGTATTGTATCTTTCTAATTTTATTTCACACCTTTGCCTGTCACATATTGTATGTTAGCTGTGGCACACTACTTTCCATTTCCTGAGTGTGGAAGACCCCTCCATCCACCCACCTTCTTCTGGTCTCCCTCTCTTCCTGTTGGAATGTACTCTGTCTTATAGTTTTACCTTTTGATATTCTACCCACACAGGCCCAGCCCAGAGGCCTCTTCTTTGTGGCCTAACTTAATTTTCCTACACTTGGAGAACTGATTCCTCCTTTTGAATTTTTAAAACACATTAGGATCTTCGGCCCTACACTGGATAAGAAGTTGGTTTCAGGTTTAACTCAGGTTAGATGTAGAGGGTACTTCTGTTCCCAATATTATTTGCAGTTTTTTCCTTACTTCACTAATATTAGTGCCATCAGCTTAAGTGATACATACACATCACACGCAGTCCTCTGTGAGCTCATGGCAGAAAATCCTTGCCAAAAGTGCTGACACACTTTCAGCAGGTGTACAACACAGAGACCATTACAGGAGGATTTCTGTTTATTAGGTGTGATTTGAAGAATTGCTGATGAGTTGTATTTCCTACTTTTGCACACTAAACCTAGATGCTGCTTTCTGTTTTAAATAAAAACTACATATTTTAAAACTTTGGTTTATTTTGTTGTTAAAATTTTTTCCCAACAATATAAGGAAGCAAAATGATGTTTCAGTTATTTTATTTGCCAAATCAAATTGAGAGAAATGTCTGTGAGACATTGGGAGGTGGGCCTTTCTCAGGAGGATGGGTCATTGATGGGCGTGTATGGTCTTGTCCACTCTTTAAGTATGGTTACCTAGAGGAGAAGGAATTTAATTAAGCATTCCTAAATCAGATTTCTCTTTTGTTCCTGTGGCAATAGACCAAAAGTTGAGAAATCTTATTTCTGATCCCATCCCTGTCTAATTCCAGGTGATCTTGGGCATGTCATTTAACCATTTAAGCTCTCAATTCCCCCAATCTAGAAAATTAAGATTATGATAGAGCTAATACGTCACTTATTTTACAGGTTGCCATACAGACCATTTCTGGACTACTCTATGTAAACAGAACATTCATTCCAAACCCACTTCATTTTTTTTTCTGTAGCACTTAACACCTGGCATGTAATACATTTATTTGTTCATTGTTTATCTTGTATCATCAGCTGGAGCAGTACCTGCCCTGTATTAAGCACACAGTCAATATTTGTTGAATGAATTAATTAATCTTATGAGATAATGCATATGAAAACACTGTGTACTTTTCTAAGTGCTATGGATGTGAATAGTGGCATGATTTTCTTCCTAATGAAAAATTTTTCTGTCTTCTGAAATGAACTAAACTCTAAGGGAAAAATGACTGACTACCAATTGTTTCTTCCTTTCCAAGGAGTTGGTTTCATTTGGGAGCTGAGGCAGTGGATTGGGAAATAGGTTCCCTGATGTTTTAAAGAGATGGTCAGAAGGCCGGATAACTTGTTAAGTGCCCACTCTTGTCATCCCTCTTGTGGAACCTTAAAATTAAAAAGGACTTTACAAAAGGTCATTAGATAACAGCCTCTACCTAGTGCTGGCATCTCTTCCTGATTATTGGTCACAAGCATGTGCTATACAAAGGATGTTATTTCCTGAATATTCTAAGTCCTTCTGTCATGTCCACCTTTATTAAGTGTTTTGTTTTTCTTGGCTGTGTCAGTTGTGTTACCTTCCCGGCAATAATTGACTATAAAGGAAATGAGAGAAACATCTGTGGAATATGTACTAGTCTGGATTGTCTCATATAAAATGTGATTAATTTATTCAACAGTATTTCTTGAGTACTTCCTGTATATTAGACATTCAGTTCTCCTGGGGGAGACAAAGATTAATACAGTCCATTCTTTACCCCTAAGTAGCTTATAATGTGGTAGCATATAGTGATATTACTTTTGATGAGGGAGCCCCAGGGTAATTTCATAGTTAGAGTAGTATTTGAATTAGGGCTTGGATTTTAGAAAGGAGGAATGTACTCCAACACTCTAGACAGAGTATGGTATGAACAGAGGCTCAGAGAGTAGGGCCTAAGACATGAAAGAAAAAAACAGGTCATCTAATTTGGTTGGAATGTGGGGAAGTGACTGAGGAGCAATGGAAGATGAGGCTGGGGAGGGTCAGCTGGAGCAAATCCTGGAGGGCTTAGAATGTTAGACTCAGAGGTGTGGTGTTTGAGAAGCAGTAGAGAACTAGTAAAGGCTCTTGAATAGGAGTAAGGATACGTGATGATAGCTGTGCTTAGCGAGGTAAATGGGTTGACAATATGTAGGGTGGGCTGGAGGGAAAGAGAACTGAAACAGGCAGATCAGCTGTGAAGTAATGAGGGTATGAGTTATAGTGGTGGTAAAGGGATTGGATGAATTCAACGGTTTTTATAGAGGTAAATTGATATGATTTATGATAGATTATGGAGGGTTAAGGAAGGAGTAGAGCATGCAGTTATTCATTTGACAATTTGATAAATTGTTACTGTCTTCTGTATTCCCTGGCCTCTGTTCCTTGTTCTTGGCAACAAAACAGACAAGCCATATACATTCTTGGAACTTAGTTTTTTGTTAGAGAAACACATAACAAACAAATATGAAAATTAAATTATTACTGATAATGATACATGCATTAATCAAGATAATATGTTCCAGCTCCTTTAGAGGCTTGTGGTGCTCTAATTTGGTACAGAGACTAAACTTGGAGAATCCAGAAGACTCGAAGTTTATATGTTCTCTCAAATATTCATTATCTTAAATAGGCCTTCAGCAAGTATTAAATTATAATCTTTAAAAGAGCCAGTTTTGAGAGAATTTGCCCCTCTCAGATTTTTATACAGATAGGAATCAAATATACTTGAGCATCAATGTGAGCTATTGGGGTGCCTACAAAGAAACCCAGCATTTTCTCCAGAAAAGAACCTCCAGTCCTAGGTTCTCATGCAAGTACTAAGCTGTGATTCCAAAATTCTGAGCCGCCTAGGGTATAGACATAAGACAGCTTTTACCTGAATTCTAGGATGTGTGTTATTAGCCAGTCACCTCAGCCATAAAATTCCACTGATCAGTAATTTTAGGAATTCATTTATGTTGGTTTCTCCAGTGTGTGAGTTGTGAAATCTTATCTTAATAAAAATTTACCTGTGGAATGGGACTATGTAATAATGGCCATTTAAATGCTAAAGAATGTTTCAAGATTATAATGATATCAATAATCTCTGACAATAATTAAACATATTTTAAGTGCTTTGTTAGTCAAGGAGAGAAGACTGTGTCATTCTTATACAGAGGGATGCTTCTCTTACTAATTGTTTCCAAATTGGCAAATGAGCTGTAAATGTTTCTTTACATATAACCCTATTTGACACAAATTAAGATCAGGATTGCCCAGAAGAATTTTTGATACAAGCTCTGAAGATACATTTCTATTCTAGACACTGTTGAGCCTGGAAAGTTTGGCCTATGGAACTAAGTTTGAGTAAAAGATTCCTCTGATTTCAGAGGATAGGGTGCCCCATCTACTGTTCAAGACCAATCCCTCGCCCCTGTCTTTGACCGGTGCCTTTCTACCTCCTCTGGAATTTCACTCCTTTGGTTATGCTCTCTCTTTTCTGTATTTTCCATCTTTCCTCTCATATAGGTTCCTTTCCCATAGTCTATAAACACACTCAAAGCCTCTCCATCTTAATGAATCCTCACTTGACCTCCGGTCCCCAGCTAGTCTAATTGCTCCCCATGCCACTGAAAATTGTAAAGAGGAGCCTTTACTTGCCACATACACATCTCCCACCCAGTCCTCCATCCTTGAAGCCTGACTGCATCCTTATCCCTTTCATGAATATTATAAGATCTTCCCAATAACATCGCAAATGGCCAAGTCTAAGAATTTTTTTTAATTCTTAACTCACTAACTCTCTGCAGTGTTTGACACCATTTATTATTTCCTGACTCTTACATCTCTTGACTTCCTTGGCTTAATTTTCCTTTTATCTCAAATGCTTCCTTCTTTCTTTTTCATTTTTTCAACCTTTCCCTAAAATGTTGATATTCCCTCAGATTCAGTCCTTGGCCCATGTTCGTCTTAGTTGGCACATTCTCCCTGGATGATCTCATCCAGTCTCAGTTCGAGGACTCTTGACTCTAGCCTAGCCTAGAATGTTCCTTAAATATTCAACACCTTGCCAATCTGTGTCTGGATTTCCCACAGGTTGCACAGTATATTCAAAATTGAACTCATTTCCTTCCTTCTCAAATTTGCTTATCTTCTTTTATCTACTCTCCTGGTTGATGGCACCATCAAAATTCTAGATAATCATTTTTGACTCCCCAGTTTTCTTCATTCCCTAAGGATTGCCAATATTAGGGAGATCTCA
Organism: Callithrix jacchus; assembly: GCF_049354715.1. Classification (NCBI taxonomy): domain Eukaryota; kingdom Metazoa; phylum Chordata; class Mammalia; order Primates; family Cebidae; genus Callithrix; species Callithrix jacchus. Next base: position 67,792,277 of record NC_133510.1, on the reverse strand, counting down.
GTATAATATTGCATGTTTTCCCAAGTATGAAGCATTTGTGGCTGCAGAAACATTAACTTGCTTCCTCAAATTTCCTCAACTAGTATGTGGTAGAGTCAGGTTTCTGTTCCAGGGATCTGTGAATTTCACCTTCATGGTCTTTATTCCATACTCTGATGTCTATGTAGAGCATATTGCAGAATGATATTTTGATATGGTTTCCTATCACTTTTAGAGAATTCTAACATTTTGCATTGCCTCAATATGAAGTTAGTATAGTCAGCCTTCCATACACATGGGTCCACATTTATGAATTCAACCAACTGAAAATATTTGGGGGAAAAAAGCACATCTGTACTGAACATATACAGACTTTTTTTCTTGTAATTATTCCCCAAACAATATAGTATAACTATTTACATAGCATTTACATTGTATTAAGCATTATAAGTAATCTCAAGATGATTTAAAATTTACTGGGGAATGTGCATAGGTTATGCGCAAATGAAACATCATCTTGTTTCGGGATTGAGCATTAGTGGATTTTGGTATCCCTGGGCAGTCCTGGGACCAATCCCCCATGGATACTGAGGAACAACTGTATGTTGTTATGTTTAGTTCGTTTGTTTCATACCATATCTTCAGCACAGTATCTGACACATGGAAAAGGTGAGAAGACTTTTCAAACTAAAATTAGTGAATTTTTATGGGTAGATAAGCTAAGGGGTTAAAAAAAAAAAGGTAGCCGTATAGTTTCAACTGGGCACCCAGGAGAAAGTTGGATATAGTTAAAGGTTAGGTGATTTTAGCTGTAGTATTTCTTTATGTCTATGAAAAAAGAGATTCATTTGTACATTTAGCAAACATGTATGAACTGTCTACCTTGTGCCAGATAGGTGTCACGTTATGTACTGTGCTTGCTAAGCTGAGAAAAATCATAGTAGATGGAAGATAAACCCCTCCTTTTCACAGATCTCAGGGTCCAGTGAAAGATACTGGTATGTAAACCTCAATAACAATATTCTATGTTAGCTACTCTAATAGAAGTAAGTACAGTGTTATAGGGACACACAGGAGGGAAGGATAATTCTATTGAAGAGAGTTGAATGGGGCTGTCTTCATAGAGGATATGATCTTTGACCTGGACCTTTAAGTATTAAAGTATGGTTTAAAAAAATCACCTGTCAGAGAAGAGATGAGAGAGTAGTACAGGTGTGAGGAACAGTGCATATAAAGGCCGAGAGATGTAACACAAGTTGAACCGTTTAAAATAGTGAGTGTAGGTGTGACTGAAGCATGTAAAGTGTGGTTTGGTAAGACAGGAGATAAAGCCTAAAGGGAAGTTGGAGCCAATAAGTGCATACTAAGGGGTTTTGTTTTCTCTCACTTTCAGAGTTCCCAGGTCGGAAATAACCTCTGGGACCCATTTTGAACCAGTGCAGCCCTGCTCTGGATTCTTGCTCTAATTTGTGCACAAGTGTCCTGCTGGTTTGTGCCAAGTTAGCCCTTTCTCATCTTCTAATGACCAGCCTATGTTTGGAGCCAAAGAGTTGAGGGAGTGGCAGTAGTGTGTGATAGCAGTGGCAACATCTAATCACATTTAATGAGTGCCTGTTCTATACTAACCACTGTGTAAAGGACTCCTTGTGACCTTTCATTTAATCTTTATAACAACCTGATAAAATTGGAATAGTGATTGTTGACACCGCTTTATCAATAAGAAAACTGAGCCTTAGCAGCCTTAACATAAGTTGCCTGAGATCATGACAGCTAATAAGCAACAGAGCTGGGTATTGAATCCAGGTCTTTCTGGCCTCAAAGCCTGTAAGTCACTCTGCTTTGCTGCTTTCTAAGAGAGAGGAGAGTGAGAACAGATTCTAGAATATGAATTCAGTAAATAGAGTGGTTGATATGCTTTACATAATAAGCCTGCATTTTGCTCTTGCTTAGAGCAACTGTAGTCCATATACCGTAAGAGGTTAAAGGAGAAGGGGATCAAAGTCAAATTTATACTGAAGGACAACAGGGAAGAATGGCCATGGAGGAGTGTCAGACATGCCCTGCCCTGGGGAGCAGCATTGTGCTGGCTCAGCATTGAAGCAGGTGCACAGTGCTGCTGTTCTGCCAGGTATGGCTTTCTGTGACCAGAATGTGAGCAGGAAGGGTGGCAGCCACTCCAAATGGTTGGAGAGCATGGGGTTACAAGGTCAAACCAAATGAAGAAGGGTATGCAGAAGCACCTGGAAAACTGTAAAGCCACTGACAGATGTGCTAGCCTTATCTTCATCAAACTAAACTTGGGGAAAAGACCATAAACAGCTGCTGTGATCTCTGAAGCACACGCGGGGGGTTCCTTTTAGGCAACAGTTAAAGTTATTAAGTAGAGGAGATTCATTCATTGATCTGAGGATTGGACCAGATGATCTGGTCCAACTAGTCTGGTAAAAAGAGTTTGGAACTAGAAGCCAGGAGATCTGGTCCCTGGTAACTCTCCTTCTCCTGCTCACTAGTGCTGTGACTTTAGTTTAGGCAGGGCATTCTGTGCTTGGTTTCTTGTTTATGAAACTAAGAGAGTAATAGTTTCAAAGTTTTTTAAAATTGCGGTATGACATGATAATTAAGAGTATAGGATTTGTATTTAGATTGCCTCAGTTCAATGCTAAATTTCACCATGTAATAGCTGTGTTGTCTTGGGCAAGTTACTTAATCTCCTGCCTTAATTTATCATCTATAAAATAGTACCTACCTCATAGAGTAGTTGTGAGTTATTTAAAGTATCTTAGTAGGGTGCCTGCCACATAGTAAATGCTTAATGAACACTGAATGTTATTATTTCTTCAAATACACTCATAGGTAAAATTATCAGTCCCTAAAAAGGAATTTTTAAAATATGGGATTTAGAGGTCTCTTTTGCTCAGTTCTCAGTATAGCATAATAGAGGCGTGGAAGATGATGGTTCTAAATAGTCATGCAGCTCAAACAGAAGTAAATGCCTAGGGAAAAAATTTTGCTGGTGTCTTTATATCCTGCTTTGGTTCAGTATTTTTTTCTTCTTCTTCTTCTTTTTTGAGACAGAGTCTCGCTCTGTCACCCAGGCTGGAGTGCAGTGGCACAATCTTGGTTCACTGCAACTTCTGCCTCGCAGGTTCAAGGGATTCTCCTGCCTCAGGCTCTCGAGTAGCTGGAATTAACAGGCGCATGCCCCCGTGCCTGGCTAATTTTTTGTATTTTTAGTAGATACGGGGTTTCACCATGTTAGCCAGGATGGTCTTGATCTCCTGACCTCGTGATCCGCCCACCTCAGCCTTCCAAAGTGCTGGCATTTCAGGTGTGAGCCACCCAGCCCTGCCTGGTTCAGTATTTCTAAGGGCAGCTGGATATTACTAGGAGACAAGTACTCTGGAAATTCAGCCTAGTTATGCCTTTGCTGGAGCCTTTCCTGGGACACACTGGGGCTATATAATATAACCTATATTATAATTTTACTTGAGGAATTCACTAGGCAGATTAGCATAAGAAAGACATCAGGATTCTTTTCAACATGGTGTAGTCATTTTTACATAACAGGTCATTTGTTTCTAAACAGCTTCCTAGCCTGATGTAGAATCTGTTTAGATTCTGCATTATATTTTCCTTTATTAAAACAGGGAAATTTTGAAAAGACACTTATTTGTTGCTTGGTATATTGGCTATATTCATACTCAGATAGAATGCCAAATAGCTGTTGATTAATAACAACTGGCCAGTTGCCTAGTTAAGAACAGGCGCATAAGTCTGGAGGAAAAAGTGTGTATATTTTGTTTAGGCAGGCAAGAATTTAAGGCCAGAGAACTTGGCTAAAAATAAGAGGACAGTTAGTTCCAAAGATCAAAACAGTTAAGATCTAGGGACAGTCATAAGTCAGTGCCAATAATAGTTATAGTCAGATAGACTCAAAGGTTCCCAACTGCCCTCTTGTTGATTAGCTAAATTCTGAGCCCCTAGGTGTTCATTATAACCAGAAGCTCATCAGATACCTGCAGGTTGCCTTTGCCCTAATTGAGATGGTGACCTCTCAGGACAGGGAGAATTGGTTGAGTGAAGAGCTGCTCTCCTGGGCTATGTGTTTCACAGCAAACCAGGGGCTGGACAATAAATATTTCTCTAAGAAGCTTTCTCTTCTATGATACGCTCCACCCCTGCCTTGAGTACTCTTCTATATAAAGTCTTTCATGTGTATGCATCCTTTATTGTTTTATTTTATATTATTGAGATAGGGTCTTGCTCTGTTGCCCAGGCTGGAGAGCAGAGGCATGATCACAGCTCATTGCAGGCTCAAATGATCATCCCACCTCAGCCTCCGGAGTAAGCTGGGTCTGCAGGCACATGCCACCACTCCCAGCGAATTTTTTTTTTTTTTTGTAGAAATGGAGTTTTGCTATTTGCCCAGGCTGGCCTCGAACTCCTGGGCTCAATCTTCCCATCTTGGCCTCCAAGAGTGCTGAGATTACAGATGTAAATCCAATCTATTTTTAAAATTTATACTTTTTATGTGGCTAAAATTATTTCAGTCTTGGGATGGGGTGGGGACATGCTAATAAACTGGCTGTACTGCAGTATTGTGATGGCTGTGTATGTTTATTTTTTTGCATTTGCAGTAGTATGCTAGGATTTGTTTGTTATATATGTGAACGTGCTTTACCTGGCCTTGCACAGTGTTTCTTCCCCTAATAGTGGGCCCCAAAGAGAAGACATCTTACCCTGACTTAACAATGGCAATGCTCCTACTTTGTGTGCTCCAAGGCCCCACGTTGCTAATTAGAAATGAAAAGCTTGTGCTTTTCAGAAGGCTCATTTTATGCCAGTACAACACATTTATTAATACTCCAGCCATAACTCGTTAAGAACTGTTCTCCTGCTCTTAATGGGCCTTGTGCTGAAACACATTCTGTGGCTGTTGCTGTAAACCGATATTTCCCCTTGGGCAGTAACCGCAATCCAATTTCAATTTCCCTTTTAACTCATTTACTTCACAAAGATCTAATTTAATACAGATTAGGTAAAATATTATTGGACTTCATGGGCACCAAGCAATTGTTGTCTAAGAAGTATTCTTGTGAAAATCCAAAGCTTGCTGTCCTTTCCACTACATCTGGGTTTTGAAGGATCTGGTGTTAGAGCATAGTGTTGAACAAGAGATGACAAATATCCTTTTCTGGATTCCCACCAGCAGTTTAACAACGATTACAAAGGTTTTATCAGCCATGTGAAACATATGTATATGTACATCTCAAAGTCAACCCATCACCAGTCATTCCTTTTCATTCTCCCATGTTCACTGTTCTCCTGAGAACAGGGGATAAAAGTAGGGGGGGAAACAGTGCAGGGAAAAGCATTGGGTGATGCAGTTCTGCCTTGGCACTGCTCTATGCTCCCCCCTGCTGACATAAGTATGGTACTATCAAGCACTGTTGACCCTGATCTTGATAGACTTCAATATAAGGAAGCAAAATAACTAATTCAGGAGAGTTCTACAAGGATAAAATGTGAAAGAATAAATAATAATAGGCTTTTCTCTCAAATCTATGGTTTGCTGCTTTGTTGCACTTAATCCTGGATGCTCTGTGAATTTTCTAAATCGTAGAATTACAGATATCAGTGCTGGAAAGGACCTGGGCATGCTCATCAGGCAGCCTTCTTTATTATTTTAAAGACAAGGAAAATGAGATCTGACAGATTAGTGCCCTCAAATAGTTGAAAAAAAAAAAAAAAGAGATTTAGAGGCATGCAGTGGCTCAGCCAGGGCATACAGTTAGGTAGAGGCAGGTGAAGAAGGAGAACCCAAATGTTTTAGCACATGACCTGAGAGATGATCTAGTGGTTCCCCAGATCTGGTGAGCACAGATTTCCTGGATTCCTCTGCACCCTTATTTAATGGAACCTCTGGAAATGGGATTTATGAATCTGTGTTTTTTAAAAAGCTACTCAGCCCAGGTGCAGTGTCTCACACCTATAATCCCAGCACTTTAGGAGGCCAAGGCAGGAGGATTGCTTGAGGCCAGGAGTTCGAGACTAGCCTGGACAATATAGCGAGGCCCTGTCTCTGCAAAAAAATAAAAATAAAAAATAAGACAAAAAGCCACTCAGATGATTCTTGTGCAGTTAGTCTGGCCTTAGGAACTAATATTAGTGTATCTCTTAGGCCAGATCAGCTTTGCCATCTGTTTTTATATGGCCCACAAACTAAGACTAGTTTACATTCTTAAATGGTTAGATATGTGAAAATGATATGAAATTTAAATATCCGTGTCCATAAAGTTTTATTGAAACACAGCCACTCTTGTTGGGTTGCATGTTTCCTATGGCTACTTTTGCACCACAGTTACAGGGATAAGTTATTTTAACAGACACTGTATGGCCTACAAAGCCTGCAGTATTGACTACCTGCACCTTTTCGGAAAAAGCTTGCTGGTGCCAGGTATATTACTTATCTCTCTCTCAGGCAACCACTGCAAGCCCCAGTATTAAAAGGAACATTTCTAAGCTTTGAGTACTTGTGTTGGTCCAAAGACTCTCTTGCTTTTCAAAAAAGATCCATTTATGCTTGTAAATTATCTGTAAAGCTAATTATTTCTAGAATAAAACATTTTATTGTAATATAATTTCCTACTAAAGTATGGGAGATTTACCTTCATTTCATGAGTTTAGTGTGTACCAGACATTTATTTTTCTTTGAATAGAAGAAAAGAACTGTTTTCCTTTTTCTTTTTCTTTTTTTTTGAGACAGAGTCTTGCTGTGTTGCCCAGGCTGGAGTGCAATGGTACTATCTTGGCTCACTGCCACCTCCACCTTCTGGGTTCAAGTGATTCTCCTGCCTCAGCCTCCCAAGTAGCTGGGATTACAGGCATCCACCACCATGCTTGGCTAATTTTCTGCATTTTTAGTAGAGATGGGGTTTCACCATATTGGCTGGGCTAGTCTCGAACTCCTGACCTCATGATCCACCCACCTCGAACTCCCAAAGTTTTGGGATTACAGGCATGAGCCACTGTGCCCGGGCAAGAACTGCTTTTATATTTGATGAAGATATAAGATGTAAATATTTAGAAAGGGGTGATGGTAAATGAATTTTATTCTAAGTGCAGCATTCAGCACCCAAATTAATTAGGAAATTTCTATTTCACACATTAAATGTCCTTAGTAAAGCCTCTGCTTACAAAATCATAGTTTTAGAATTCACTAAAGATGCTTAGTATATCCCCCAGAATCATCAGTCTCCCACTTGACAACTCATGACTGATCCTAATTCAGAATCCTACTACCTCCTAATTTTGCTTCCACCAAGGTGTAACAGTTTCCATTTCCTAATGGCTTCTTTTTGTTTTTCTTCTTCTCCTTTTCCCTCACCTAAAACAACATAAGCATTTGTTCATAAACCAATCAAGAGACATTATTAAGCACCTGCTGTATGCCAGGCACTGCAGGCACTGATTCAGTGATAGGAAATACCCTCCATGCTACCTCTAGACCTATATTTTCATCACGACCAAACCAAGAGACAAGAGAAATGGAAAGTATAGAGTACATTACTTTTAAAAATCCTGCCAGGCTGGATGCCTCAGGCCTGTAATCCCAGCACTTTGGGAGGCCAAGGCGGTGTTTAATTTGAGGTCAGGAGTTCAAGACCAGCCTGGCCAACACGGTGAAACCCTGTCTCTACTAAAAATACAAAAAAAATAGCCAGGCATGGTGGTGGGCGCCTGTAATCCCAGCTACTGGGGAGGAGAATTGCTTGAACCTGGAAGGCAGAGGTTGCAGTGAGCTGATATCACGCTATTGCACTCCAGCCTGGATAACAAAAGCGAAACTCTATCTCAAAAATTAAAACTAAAAATACAAAAATAAAAATTCTGTTGCCTGTCTCCTAAAGAGAGGTTTTGTAGGTGATTTTGTAAAGGCCTGTTCTGGTGGTTTTTAGGTCTTGGAGCATGGGCCAGTGCTTCTTTCATTGTTGCTTAGCTGCCCTATGTATCCCCTGGGGACTGATATTTCTCTTTCCCCAGAGAATTCATTCCCCACACCAGCTTCATTCTCTGCCATGTTGCCACTAAATCACCTCCCAATTTGGCACAGTAGATGCTGTTGAGAGGATCCAAGCTTGGCATAACATGCTGCTCTTTGCTGCGTACCCTTTGATAGGTGGTGTTCCTCTCCTGAGCTTTTGTAAAATGTATAGGGGACAGTAATTCCTCCTTCGCCCATACTTCATGGGAATCTTATGAGGTTGAATGAGGAGGTTATTTAAAGGACTATTTTCATAGAGGGAGTTGCTATAGAAACACAGAGGGGTACAAGTACTTCAGAGAAGGGGTTTGGGGGAAGCCCTAGGCTATTTGTTTCTTTGAGAAGCCAAGATATGGAAGAGCCATAGCTCAGCCATTGATGTGTTTCAGGTGAACCCTGGGTCTCCTGCTTCCTCTTGCTTTTAGGATTAGGCTTTTTCTGTAGCATACTCCACCAGAACCAGTATACTCCAATACAGGAAAATTCACTGCAGTACAATAGCAAACACAAGGGATGGTGGAATGGGTGTTTCTAGAATGTATCTAGCTCAATACTAGTTCTGCTTTTCCATTGGGAAGAGAATGACCTGACTCTGGTAGATTAGGAAAGGAAAGAATAGAAGATAAGAAGAGAACTTTAAAAAACATCCACTAATAACTGTGTATTGGGAGTACATGAACTGATCATTGTTTTGGAACTATGGATGGAAGCATAAGATTAGTTTCTGCCCTCAGAAAACTAAAAGCCTAATTGTTGGAGATGGAGGTTAAAAAAAAAAGTGGGGACTTTTTATAAATGACCTTTATCAGGTTAAGAAAGATCTTAATTGCTAGTTTGTTGAGTACTTTTATTATGAAAGGTGTTGAATTTTGTCAAATGCTTTTTCTGCATCTATTAAGATGGTCATGTGATCTTTCTCCTTTATTAATATGTTGCATTACGTCGCCTGATTTCTAAATGCTTAAACTATCTTTGCATTTCTGGGATAAATCCTACTTGGCCATGGTGTGTAACCCTTTTTATATGCTACTGGATTTGGTTTGTTGGCATTTTTGTTGAGGCTTTCTGGGTCTATATTCATAAGGGATGTTAGTATAGAGTTTTCTTATGATGCCTTTGGTTTCATATCAAGGTAATACTGACCTTTAAAATGAGTTTAGAAATGTTCTATTCTCTTCTATTTTGTGGGAGAGTTTGTTTAATTCTTTAAACATTTGGTAGCATTCATCAGCAGAACCATCTGGTCCTGGGCTCTTCTTTGTGGGGTTCATTTTTTAATACAAGATGCAGAAGAATATTTATGGAACAATTACATGTGAGAGAGAGACTTTTTAAAGATATAGATGTATGCTTTTATTTACGCAGAAAATTTTTAGAAGGATATACAAAAAAACTGGCATCAAAGGTTATCATTGGGTAATGAGATGGAACTTGGTCTTATGCTCCTTTTTTCTTTAAAAAAGTTATGATCATGCATTGCTCCAAAATTAAAAAATAAAAAACTACTTAAAATGACTAGCATTTGGCCATTTGCAAACTCACGCAGCAAGATGTTAGGACTGTGTATTTGCCACTGGACTGTCTCCTTTGGAGCTTGCAGTCTAGTAGGCTCTTGCATCTCTCAGCTTCATAGTCTGCTCTCCCTCTTCCCTATTTTATTCTCCATCAACACTGAATTACTGGTCAATTCTCTGGAAAAAAAAAAAACCCTGCAGCTACATGCTCCTATGCTTTCTTTTCTTTTTGAGATGGGGTCTTATTCTTGTTGCCCAGGCTGGAGTGCAATGGCATGATCTCGGTTCACTACAACCTCTGCCTCCCAGGTTGAAGCCATTCTCCTGCCTTAGCCTCCCAAGTAGCTGGGATTGGGATTGCAGGGATGTGCCACCACGCCTGGCTAATTTTGTATTTTTAGTAGAGATAGGGCTTCTTCCTGTTGGTCGGGCTGGTCTTGAACTCCCAACCTCAGGTGATCCGTCTGCCTTGGCCTCCCAAAGTCCTGGGATTACAGGCATGAGCCACCAGACCTGGACAGCTACTGTGCTCTCATACATGTGATTTTTGTTCCCTTACCTCTCCATCCCTTACCCCTATATCTGCCCAATTAATTTTTCTTAATTCTTGTTATCTTTTAAAGTCCCTTCCAAATATTAGTTACCTTCCTTTGTGAACTTCCCAGCTCACTCTCTTTTTTTTATTTCCCAGCCAAGGGGAAAAAAATCTCTCTCTCCTGCTGCCTCTCATATATTATGCATATTTTTGTTATTGAACTTTGTACTTACCCTGCATCATAATTACTAGCTCACATATGTGTCTTCCTCAAAAGCACAGTTTTATTCAGTGTTGTGTCCTGGAGCTTAGCACAATGCTTGGCACAGAATAGATGCTCAAAAATATTTGAATCGAATTGAATTCAGGAGGCAGGGCATTCTGGGTAGAATGAGCAATATAAACAAAGGCCAATGTTATGAATTACTAGATCCTGTTTTGAGGGCATGAGCTAGTTTGGCTGATAGGAAAATTCATGCTGGGAAATATGATGTAATTATTTTGGCAAGGCTGATATTGGGGGCTCTTGAAAGCCAGATAAAGCAGATTGAATGTTGGTTAGTAAAAATTGATTGAATGAAGAAGATTGAATATTGGTAAGTAAATATTGATTGAATGAAGAACATTTCTCGCTTCCTTCTAGTCTTTGCTGAAATCTCTCTTCTCAATAGGCTTATCCTGACCACCTCCTTTAAAACTGTTCCCTCTTCATTCACCCGTCCCCTGGCTCCAGCATTCTTGATCGTCCTCTCCCTGTTCTTCCTCCTTTTCTTATAGCACGTATCATCATCTGTGTAGCACAGCCTATATTTTACTCATTTATTACAGTTTTTATTTATTGTCTGTCTTCTCTACTAGAATATAAACTTTTTGAGCCAGGACTAGCTTGTTCACTGACAGTTCCCAAGCACCTAGAACATTGTCTGGCACATAGTAGGTGTTCAGTCAGTATTTGTTGAGTGAAAGAATCCTAAATTAGTGAACTTCAGTATCTTGCACAGAGCTGGCATAAAAGCTTAGTTATGATTCAAATGGCCTGTTTCTAAAAGAAACAAGTTTATTCTGTAAAACTGCCAAGGTTGTGCCATCTTTTTGTAATATAATCTGGGCAGGGCAGGGGAGGGAGGTGTGGGGCAAAGGGAGATACATTGTGTTAACGTTGCTTGTTTAAAAACCAAGTTGGGAAGTAAAAATTATTAAGCACTTTTGAGTTTATTTATTCCTTACCTAGAAATCATTGTTTCATGTGGTGACTCATACCCATGCTTTAATAATTTCTCTCTCTCTTTTTTTCTCCACAGACCTTTGTAGTATTAAACAGAGGGAAAACTCTCTTCAGATTTAGTGCCACGCCTGCCTTGTATATTTTAAGTCCTTTTAACCTGATAAGAAGAATAGCTATTAAAATTTTGATACATTCATATCCTTTTCTGCAAATGTGGAGTGAGTGCAGCAATTGCTTGGTTGCTTGTTTACCTTCCCAGTATTTGACAACTGGATGATATGTTAAGTTTTGTACTGATAGTGTAGTTAACTAGCCCATCGGTCAGAAGTTTAAGAGTAAACTCCTGCCACATCCCACACTGAGCTTCAGCAAATTATTATTTTTTCTTAGGATGATATTGTGGGAATCTGAAATTTAGTTGGTATCATTGTGCCGGACAAATTAAGATAAACTTTGTTGAAGTCAACTTCATTTACTGTTCAAACTTCAGTGATTTCATTCCATGATCAGCTATTCAGCTTAATATATTAAAAGCCGATGTTAGAGTTTTCTGAAAGCACTTCTTAAGTTACAAATGGTTGGATGAATGCTATAGAAATCAGCTTTGAATTTTAAAAAATTTTTTGAGCAGTGAGCGTTGGGAAGTGAGATAGTTCTCAGAGGAAATAAACTTCTCCTTGTTATAAAAGTTTAGATGCAGATTGTAGGATAAACAGGAATTTTTTTCTGATATTTTTACTTGCCTTAAATAGAAGAATGCCAGTTTATTCAAGTGGCCTGATTTACACCTTATTAACATAGGAGAGAGTGTGTGGCAAATGAAAAATTATTTGATGGATTTAGTGATGTTGCAGAGTGACTTTGAACTTCCATGGTTGGGTGGTATTTAACAGCATGTAGTCCCATTCATCAAAGATTATTGTATCCTCCCAAGTAGGGTGAGGGAACCAGCAGTGGCAAATTGGTGATTTGGTTTAGTAAGCTTTTGCCACATATTATTTACTCTTAAGAATTTAGCAACGTGGTTGTGAAATCTGTAGTTTGTAGACAACACAATTCTGAAACCTTAAGGTTTATAAGGAAATAAATCATTCACAATCGACTTCTTCTTTTCTGTTGGATCAGAAGATGGAGTGTTTTTTCTCTTCTGGTTCTAAAAAGCATGAAGACATATCCAGCTGTAATGAAGGGAAAAAAAAGTCCAGCTATAAGAAATATTTTCTCTTTTTAAAATTCCACTGGTAGAATAAAGATAGCGAATGTCATTAACAAGAGACTGTGAATAAATGGCAAGTGGGATATGGCCCCTAGGCTTGTTAAATGAGAGAGTTTGAGTAACTTGTGCTGACCTAAAATAGTTTAATTTTTCTCAGACAAGATCAGAAAGAGAAAAATTCTGGATGGAACTGAAATGGTAGTATGGTTTGCTATCCATAAACATTCCTTGACACTTTCAGAATGGATTTTGCTTTATTACCTAATCTTCGGAAGTGTGCTTGAAAGCTGTCCTTGAAATCTTTACTTAACACCCCACAGTTGGTTTCCCATATTGGACATATTCTACACATATGGGCTATACTGGCTAATGCCTTGCCCCTAAAGACAATCCCTTTAGAAGTACTAGGGAAGGCTGGGTGTGGAGGTTCAGGCCAGTAATCCCAGTACTTTAGAAGGCTCAGGAGGTAGGATCACTTTAGCCTAGGGGTTCAAGAACAGCGTGGGCAACATAGCGAGACCTTGTCTCTTAAAAAAGAACAACAACTGTGGAAAAAAGTGAACCATTGCATGTAAAGTTTCAAATACATAGCTATGTAAGATAATTACCTTACTAATGAATGAATACCTAGTTATATCGATTTACTTGATTTTGTTATCTGACAACTTTGGTTGAGAAACTACAAAGGTATTGTACTAAGTGCAGAAATTGTTAGAGGCTTAGTCCATAGTTGAGCTGAAAAGTGGTTAGAGGGGAACATGTTTCATCCAAAAGGAGTAGAACAGTGATGGCCCTTTTGAAAGAAGGAGAACAGCCATCCTGCCCCATCCATCCACAGTTAACAGTGGCATCCTGTGTTTATGGTGGTGACCACAGTTTTCATTATCACTTTGCATTTTTCTCTTCTGTGCTTCATCTCCTTTCAGGTTATTGATTTAGATCACCTGATTCCCAGTGGAAATGTGTTTGTCTTCTGAGAAAACGAAAGGCAGGCCAGGTTTTGTATATTGCCCCTTGACTCTTCTCTACAGTATTTAGCATGATCATTATGTGCACTATTTTGACCAACTGTGTATTCATGACTTTTAGTAACCCTCCTGACTGGTCGAAGAATGTGGAGTAAGTAACTCATTTATTTATATGCTTGTTTGTTTTAAAGATTTTTTAGTCACTGAATCTTGCTTTGCCACAGTTTACTCATCAAGGTGGAAAAAAATGAGTTATTGCCTCTCTTTATTTCACAGAGAAGGCTGAAAGTACATGTGGAATTTAGGAAGTATCCCTCCCTAGAAGTCAACTCTAGGAAGAGAGAGTATGCTCTGGAAATGACCACCCTTCACTCCACCCTTTCCTGTGCCAGGCATTGCATTGCCCTGCAGCCCCATCACCATCTTTTATTCAGTTCCTGGTGATGCTGTTTTCTCCAATTTTAAGTTTTCCTGTTTTTTGACTCTCTAAGATTAAAAACAGCTCTGGGGGGGCCTCCTTACCTGCTTCAAAATGATCATGTACTAGATAGGAGCACAGTTACTTCCATGGAATACAATTCAGGACCCAGTACAACATTCCAGAGGTCTTGGTTTGTGCATTTCAGTAAGTTTCCTTCAAAGCATTTCTTTTTCCTCCTCATTTCCTTCCTGCTGCTCTGGTTGTGCCCTTTCTATTTTGTCTCTCTTAGTTGAAGCCACATTTCAGGCAAGTGCTAACTTAAAAGGTTCATTTAAAGTTTCTGTCCAGAAATTACGTAAAGCTCTTCATTTCTTTGACAGGTACACGTTCACAGGAATTTATACATTTGAATCACTAGTGAAAATCATTGCAAGAGGTTTCTGCATAGATGGCTTTACCTTTCTACGGGATCCGTGGAACTGGTTAGATTTCAGTGTCATCATGATGGCGTAAGTTCTCCCCTTACTTTATTGGTATTCTGGGTGTGATTCTGTGTGTGCAGTTGTAATTCTGGGTCTGTTTGTAGGACAGTGTTTCTAAGTATGCATTTGTAGACACTGCTGTATGAGGAATTAATGGATAACCATGTAAGGCCCTATGGACTTATGTCTATGATTCTTGCTTGTGAGGGCCTCTTGTGGTTCTGGTAATTATAACTGTTTATGTGGGAGAAGGCAAGCAGAGGCTTTACAGCTGGGAGAGAAAGTAGGAGGTGATTTCCCATGGACACTCTCTCATATTTTATTCATCCTCATAACATTGATCAAGGCTTGCACACCTATCATTACAAGGCCTCTGTGAAGACTTGAAATTTTTTAAATGTAAAAAACTTCAGCTGAAAATGAGTTTCCTGGGTATGTCTTACCGCATGTAATTTAATGAGGCTGGCCAGGTGTTGCAGACTTCAGAGTACATTTTAGAGTCAGAACATGAGCAAAGATATCCAAACTGGCACCTCCTGAAGAGTTACTAACCAGAATTTCAAACTATTGCTCAAGATCAGTGTAACTCCACATTCGTATGTTACTGCTCTTGCTCATTTGTGTTGTTTTAGCAATAAAAATGTTTCTTCGGGAAACTTAGCTGATGATAGAAGCGTTATAGCAAGCTTATTATTTTTATTTCCAGGTTAGGGAAGCATTTTGTGGTTTGGGAGTATAGTGGGGGTGGTGTATCGGTTTTTCATGTATGCATGATGTGTAAGAAAGAGCGCATTTGAATATGTATTGATCTGAGCATCCGGTGGAAAGATGTATTTCAGCTGTAAAATGTGAATAAATGATATGCATCAAATACTTGAATCTGAAACTGATTTTCTGTTATATAAAGGCAATGTCTTACTTTCTAGCCTTATGAATACACATTGGTGTTCATTTAAAATTTTTAAGTGTCCTTGCTAGGCATGAGCTTGTAATTAAAATGAGCACTTAACACAGTATTTGCTCTGATCCCGTGATTTGGATATTCCTGAGCCCTCCTTTTGCATGTCATAGGCCAAAACTTCATTTATAGACATGACTACAATTATGATTACAACTCTTGAATAAGTCATATATACAGACATGTAGTCAATTTTGCCATTGTCAACTACAGAGTTACTTGAATGTAGATTCGTTTTTGTGGGCTTCTGCTGCAGAAATTTGTCTCCCTCTCTTAAGATACTATTCACAAAACTTGGGAACATAAGCCTTTGATACCTCCTGACCTTCCTTTTTACTAAAAAGAGTGAATGGGCTGACAGTAAAGCCATTATGATTGGGATCAGCACATGACTATGCTGATTAAAGGAGTAAATTCCAAGAACCTCCTGGTTCTGTCAGTTGTTTCTAATATACTTTTGAATTTTCCTTGCCCAATGTTTCTTAAATGTTTATATTTTGAAACTTTTTTTTTCAAGAAAACAAATAAAATCGTAGCTTGTATATAAGACCCTTTCTTCCCCCCATTCTCAAACCCTCGCCCAGTGGTACCATTACAAGTTAACTTTGGTTTGATTCTGCAGGTATATAACAGAGTTTGTAAACCTAGGCAATGTTTCAGCTCTACGCACTTTCAGGGTACTGAGGGCTTTGAAAACTATTTCGGTAATCCCAGGTAAGATGGTCCGGGGTTGGTGTTAGGTGTTGGGATAGGGCCCTGACGTGACGTATTGTACTTTTTGTTTTGTTGTGGTTTTGTTTTCTCCTTTGGTGTTTGTGTTTGTGTCTGTGTTTGTCATTTGTGTCTGTGTGTGACCTCCCTTACTACAGATATGTGACAGAGTTTGTGGACCTGGGCAATGTCTCAGCGCTGAGAACATTCAGGGTTCTCCGAGCTTTGAAAACTATCTCTGTAATTCCAGGTGAGAAAATCTGTACATAAGACTGAATTTGCCACATCTCCTCTTTCTCCTCCATTCATTTGTCCACCATTCTAAACCAGCATCAATACAGTTGATATGGCCTTGCATTCTGCATGTTTTTCCTGGGAGACATTCTCTGGAATGGTCGTTTGGTCCTCAGGCAGTTTTCTCTGAGTGCTTGCCAGGCATGCAGCCCCTATTCCATCCATGCTATTGAAAAAGCACGTGCTTCACAATCACTTGGATCTCACCATATTTGAAGAAATTGTCACAGAGCTAGCTGTCTCTTTGTATATAAATCATTTGCTTCCTGGCTCCATGGAATTACAGTAATTTTGACATTTGCCGTCATTTCATTGCTTGTGATTTCTAGGCTTCCTGTCGCATGGTTTGTTGATGGAACGTTGTTCAGAGAATTATACTTTTACTATTACTGTATTAATGGAATTTTTTAATCACAAAAGAGATCTACCCAATTAACTAATCCAGTATCAGAGACAAATTTGAGAGACTTGGAGTTAGTGAACTGCACTTACTGAATAATCACTGTCTATCATGTTCTACTGCTATCTGTCTCACTAGAATAGGAACCAGTAGACATCTACTGTACTTATTCAGGGTTCACTCTCAAGCATAAATCCCAGTGAAAGTTTATTCAGGCACTGTTAAAAAAATCAAAGGTAAGATAAGATACAACTAAATGTATGGGCAACAAAAAGTACAGAAGTTTGAGGGGGAAAAACAGAATTAGTGGGTGGCTTGAGAGTTAGTTGATTGACCATCTCTTTAAAATTTTTGCCTTTTTCTTTTTGGTTCTGGTTGAGCCAGCCCAGTGGTTCTTAACCTTTTGAAGGTTTGGATCCCTTTGAGAATCAGATGAAAGTTCACAGACCCCCCCCCGAAGCCCATCCATGGACCCCAGGTTAAGATTCCTTAATTTAATTTAAATCATTGCTACTGGGTAATACTTATCTTTCTAAAGACACTCTTGAAATCTTAAAGGAAAGATACTTTAGTATTGTGAGTCTAAGATATACTGGCACTGACTTGGCAGAGGTGAAGACTGTGTTGTTGCTCTTTGGACTTTAGTTGTGTTCAAGGGGTTTCAAGAAAGACTCCATAGAGACCAGGCTTTCTACAACAGTTTTGTAGCAATAGGAACGTGGAGAAAGAACAGAGGCATCCTATTCTTGACATCACATGGCTCTTCGCCTTGTGGCTGACTCAGAAATATATCTTTTTAAAAAATTCATTCTTATTTTATGTTTTAGAGACAGGGTCTCTTTCTGTTGCCCAGGCTGGAGTGTAGTGGTACAGTGAGGGCTCACAGCAACCAGTGATCCTTCCTTCTCAGCCTTCTAAGTAGCTGGTGCCCCAGGTGCTTGCCACCACACCCAGCTCATTTAAAAAATATATATTTTGTAGAGACAGGGTCTCCCTATGTTGCCTAGGCTGGCTGCCAACTTCTGGGATCAAGCAGTCTTCCTGCCTCAAGCCTCCCAAAGTGCTGGGATTACAGGCATGAGCCCCTGCATCTGGCCATCTTTTCCCCCTTTTCAACATTGTCTCAATAGCAGATAGAGAAGGAAGCACAAAGATAGAATCCTAGAGAGGGCAGTCTTGGAATATGGTTTACTGAGAACCTCAAAGAAGGTAAATTTATCTTTTCCACTTACAGATTTGGGCCATGGAGTGGGCCAGTATATTAGTGCCCTATCAAAGATGAATTCCTTTATTTTTAGCAATGGTAGCTGCCTGCCTATCAACCAAAGGCTGGGTGTCAGTTGGAGTATATACTTCTTGGCAAAAAACTACAACCCTGACTTACCAAGATTTAGTATCTAGCCATTTTAAATCTGCTTAATCCCAGCTCATTTTCCACAGAGCCTCAGATAGCTCACTGATGGTGGCCTAATCCTTAGGCAGGCCTTGTCTTATTTTCTGAGGCATCTGGAGTGGCAAATCTTTACTTTCATTTTTCCTATGGTCTCTCTCCTCCTCTGGCCCCTTTAAATATGATTTCGTGTTTTCTGCTCATTTCCCCCATCGTACTCTGCAAGGCATCTGTCTCTTTATGTTCTTGTGATCTCAAAACTTCTCTCCAGAATTAAATTGGAAAGCTGTATTCTGTTCACTAACTAGGGCAGCAGATGCTATCTGTAGTCTAGCTCATAGCTTCTATCTCTATCTCTGCTATATGGTTAACTTTTGACCATGGCATTTCTGCAAGAACTCTTGACTGGTGTCACATTATTTATTCTTTACATATATATCCTTAATATGTCATGTTATTTATCCTTTATATATCTATCTGGAATATATGCAGTATCTAACACAGTGCCTGGCCCATAGTAGTGCTCGATTGTAGTAGCAGCAGTTATTATAAAGAAGAAACCTAAGCCAATAGAAAGGGTTTGTATCAAGATTTAGACCTCAGCTTCAGCTTCACAGTTTGAAATAGAGTCCCAGATTCCTATTTCTAGAAGCACCTCCAATTGAGCTGGCTTTGGAAGGCTAACTGGGGTGGAAAATAACATTAAGGGATAGTAAAGCCAATAATAGATCACTGTCAGTAAGTGGTATATTTGGTTCTTGAATTAAGCATAGCTCTCAATCTCAATCTTTTGGCTTCCCATTCTACCTTTTAGAGTTAGCAAGAGAAATCTGGTAATGAAGTTTCCCTCATGGGGAGTTTTCTCTCATCCTATGGGAAATTCTGAAATTGCTGATTATGCTTTCTCCCATCGAGGGCTGTTGTGTTGTTCCTACCTGTCTGCTATGCAATCTCCTTCCAAGGCGGGAGCACCAGTATATGAGTCAGTGGATCTGGGCCATCTCTTGCTTGGAAGTCTAAGTCATTTTGAGTCTTGTGTGGTAGAGCTAGGCCATGGTTCCCCCTTAGTAAAAACCATTGTTTTGTATACCAAGTTTTCTCTTGGATCACTTCAGTGGAATTGTTGCTCTGTTTGTCTTCTCGAGTTCCCAGTTTGGTTATAGGCTATTGCCAAGGGTGTCAAAAACAGAATGGAAGTGATAGCAACCACTGACCTGGACCCTGCAAGGTCTCACAAAGCCCCCCATGTATCAACTTCCTTTATGAGAGCTTTTCCTTTCCTACAGCATTCACCCACACCCGACCTGGGCTGATTTTGTCCTCCCTCTTCGTGTCTTTGGTAGATACTCTGAGTATGGAAGGGCTGCCAGGACTCCCAAGGAATGCACAGTAAGATGCATCAGTTAGCTCTGGCCTTTTCTATAAGAAATGCCTTATTTTAGAGTTTTCTTGTAGCTCAGAAAAGACCAAATCCACCTTCTGACCCTTTTTACTTGCTAACTTGACTTGGATACATACTATTTATGGTTTCTGTTTTGCTTCAGAGCCATGAACTTGGAGAACAGTGTACACAAGCTCTGTGCTAAAAGGGTCAGTTACAGAGGTGACCCTTTCTAAATTTTCTTTAGTCTAGAATTGGCCAGGTTCTCCCTGACATTGAAATATTCTGCCTAAAAGTTTATATGTCTTAAAACTTTGTTTCACTTTGTATTTGTCTGAGTCCTGCAGAAAGCTAACTTCTAAGTGACTCTGCCAGAAGTGTTGTCCTCTGCATGCTTTGATCATGTGCCACAGGGCTGACATGTCCAAAGAAAGGGTGAGAACCTCAAAACAGTTTCTCAGGTTTTTCTTAGACAGCAGCACTTAGTAGTGTAAGTATTAATAGAACTGGTTGGGAGAACCTCACTTGTCCGTTCTTTTTCATTTCTATCATTTAAATGGCTCCCCCAAAGCACTGCTTATCTACTGCTCATTAGCACTTGTTTAATTTCATTCCAACCTCTTGAGAATTGGACCTTCTTGATTATTTTTCTCTTGGATATTTTATTTCTCTGCTTTTATTTCTGTTACTTTCACTCCTAACCAGTGGGATCAGACAGGAAGCAGGGAAAATGATAGGCCTTTCTTTTTCCAACTCCAGTTTTCACAAAGAAAGCATTCTCTTTAAACGTATCCTTTGTGAATGTGGCAATTTCTGCTGCATAGTGATGGAAGATAGAAAGTGTTTTAAGACTATAACCTGATTCATTGTCTCTGTTAAACTGTTCTGGTTATTAATTCTATTGCCTTGGTATTTCTCCTTTTCCCACATTGCTTCTTAGGAAAGATAACTAAAGTTTAACAGTGGTCCTACGTGAAAAAACACTAAATACTTGCATGATTCTACTGACCCATCTTTGAGAGCTGGTTTAGTTTTGGTTACACTTTGTGCTGTAATTCCGGTCTCTAGTAAAGAAATCTAAAAGTCCCCAGATCTCTCTCAAATTACTGTTACTCTGGAGAACCTTCAGAACTATCACTGTAGGCTGGGTGCAGTGGTACACACCTATAGTCCCAGCTAATCAGGAGGCTGACTCAGAGGATCACTTGAGCCCAGGAGTTTGAGGTTGCTTTGAGCTGTGACCACACCTGTGAGTAGCCACTGCATTCCAGCCTGGGCAGCTTGGTAAGATCTTGTCTCTAAATAAATAAATAACTATTATTGCAAGGCTTGCAGTTGCAGCAGGAAAGTCAGCACGACACTACTTTACTCCTGTGATTTGTCTGAACCCAAGCCTGACTCTGGGAACAGGGTAGTTTTTCTTTCCCTGGGTTGAGAACTGCTTGTTACTGCTACTGAAGCCTGTTTGAATATTAATTTTGTAAGGGAATTAGCTCACATTGCTTTAAACCACTTAAATTTCTCAACCTGAGCTACAAACTAGGGAATATGAATTAACTTTATTTATTTTATATATATATATGTGTGTGTGTGTATTTTTTTTTTTTTTTTTGAGACAGAGGTTTTGCTAGTCACCCAGGCTGGAGTGCAATGATGTGATCTCAGCTCACTGCAACCTCCGCCTTCTGGGTCCAAGCTATTCTCCTGCCTCAGGCTCCTGAGTAGCTAGAATTATAAACATGTGCCACCACACCTGGCTGATTTTTGTATTTTTAGGAGAGATGGGGTTTCACCACGTTGGCCAGGCTGGTCTTGAACTCCTGACCTCAGGTGATCCACCTGCCTCGGCCTCCCAAAGTGCTGAGATTACAGGCATGAGCCACCATGCTCAGCAAATTAACTTTATTTATAATCTGGCCATCCCAGTGTTGAAAGATTTTGACCCCAAAATGCATGACTGATTTCTCTGGACATAGCACATAGGCAGGCATTGTTCATTTATTCAAAGGATTTCTGGGCATTGTGAGAGGTTCAGAGGTACTTTTGGACATAGAGTAGAATTCTTCACCTGCTTCTCAAAATTCCTTAAATATCCAGCTTTTCCTCCTGTCACTGACCATTCTCTACATTGAATCCAGCTGTCTTTTTTTGGCCTATAGTAAATGTATTAACTGTTTCTACTCAGACACACACCAAAGTGAGCTAATGTTAGCCTTTTCCAAGAGTTCTCACTGTCCAATTTGCCCCCACATGGCTTCTGTTGCACCCTCTGTTGTGTAGGAGTCTTTTGAAGAAGCATTCTGCTCTGTTTGGGATAATTGGTGTTCAGTCAGTATCATGCTTGTTCTGGCATGTGATGTTGTGAGCCAATAGAATAAAAAGACATTGTCTCTGTACCACCAGAATGGTGGCATTCTACACTTCTGGCTTGTGTCAGGTCAGGAATTCTACTAACAGCTTTTTGCCTTTATTGACAGGTGTTGATGGTATGAGGGAGGACTTTCAGGCAGTCACAGCTGGCAAGCCTATAGAGCTTGAGCTTAAGAAATGACTTGATGACGGCATCTCCATAAATTAGGATTGATGCCTGCAAATATGGCCATTTGCAATTAATCCTAATGGAAGGAAGAAGAGTCTTGGCTGAGACCAATGTATAGTTTAGTGATTGTTTATATTTAATATTGCTGTGTGATTATGTGCCTTCCTTTACCTGAAAACATTAAGACACGTCACCTTTGTTCTTTTTCCTTTGCCTTCTCATTTTCTCTTGGTGATCTGGATGAGAATCTTGGAGACTAAACTTTTTAGATGGCTGTCGTTAATGTTTTTTAATGATTATCCTTGCTTAATTAAGATTTGTTTCTCTGACCCTCTGTGAATACCATTCACAGCTGAATACCATTTCGAATTAAGCTTCTACTTTAAACATCTTGAAAGCTAAGTCACCAATGAGATCATCTAAGCCCCAGACTTCAAAGATGAGGCTTGAAAAGTGTCTTTTTAGCTTCCTCGACTCATGTTTACACATTTCTTCAGCAATAACATCTGGCTTATGGAGAGGAGATGTTAAACCAGCTGACTGTGGTGAGCATTTAGGTTCATCCCCAGGAAAGTGGTGAGTTATGTCAGATTAGTTGGGGTCATTTCAGGTTGTGAGTAACAGGACACAGGAATGATTCAGGAAACCTAAGGGCTGGAATGCACTTGTGCTTCTAGGAAGCCAGTAGAAACCAGAATGCAGAGCCAGAAAGCCACAGGTACCAGGAAGTACTTTGTCTCCATCTCTCTTCTCTCCAAGTGTCTATTTCTCTCTCTCAGTATACTAACTTCCTTTACTTCTCAGTCATATCTTAATATGACAGAATATGGCTGCCACTTAGTTTCCAAATTTATTTATTACATTCCCACCACATGAAAAGATTACTCAACTATCTCTTATCCTGTTCCAAATTCCCGTAGGAAAGGATCTGGATTTAGGTCAGATGTCCACCGAGACATCTGCAACTACTGAGAGAAGGTGACCTTGTGCAGACATGGCTGCTGAGAGTTCATTCTTATGGAACAGGAGATAGTTGGAGTGCATGGCCTAGAATTTCCAGTTATATAGGTCTGGAATTGTCAAAGAGTTTCCAGCCCAGGAAAATCAGATTCTACTCATGCTAAAAGTGTATGCTTTTCAAATTATTTACTTACAAACTCAAATTATTGTGTTGCATGCTAAAAGTGTATGCTTTTCAAATTATTTACTTACAAACTCAAATTATTTACTTACAAAATTGGTTTGGCTATTTTGTAGTATTATACGCTTGTTACTAATACAGAGGACAGCTTACAGCTCATTTCTCAATTCAGTAAAATAGCGATGGTAAAGTCCTTTAACAGTCATCTGGTGTTTTCAAAGGTGATTGTCTGAATCGTCTGGAGATTTGGCTATATAAGTCTCATAACAAAGTCCAGGAAAAGAAACTTGACAACCATTTTTAGTGACCCATTCAAGTATTCTTTTTTAAATCAGTCTTTGACTTGAAAACAGTAAATCTGCATAATTTTAAAAGCCTGGGATTGAATTATTGTCTCAATATAGACCCCCTCCACCCAGTCAAAATATAATGAGGACTTCTGTGTTCCTTAGCAACTGAATGGAAATAAATTCCATTTCACTGGAAGAATTTTTACTTCTTGATGGCTGCTTTCTACTTTATTTCACCAGTGCCTTCTTACCTAGCTGTGTGATTATGGTACAATTTTCCAGAGCCTTAGGTTTAAAAGATAGTTTGAAGTTTCAGTTTCTTACTCTCAAACAAATAAACATCTCTGCCATATTTTGAAAGACTTTTAGAGAAGATTCTTCAGCTTCTTCACCACTGACCACTGCTATGTAGTGCTATGCTTATCCATGTTCTGTAGACAAGAAAATGAGACCCTGAGAAGTGACCTTAAATTTGATTTGAAACACAGTAGGTCATAAGCAGTGACTGGGCCAGGACCAGAATACCAGCTTTCTGATTCCCTGTCTGATGCTTTTTTTTGCACAGCCCCATGAGGAGAAAAAGAATCAGATTAGAAATGCTTTGTTTCCTGGAGCCCAGGCAAGCTCTTCATAATTTCTTTGTGGTCACAGTCTCCATGGAAGGCTCTTTGTTGGCCATGTGCTGTGTATGGATAACCTGATATCTGGGCACATAAAGATCATTTGGACCCAAAAAGCATGAGCCTACAACCATATCTTTCTGTATCTCCTATCACTGATCTCTCCCTGTGCAATTAAGAAATATACCTTCAGTCTACATTTGAGCAAGTGTCTTGCATTTAAACTTCAAATTAAAATTTTTTTATGTTTTCGTTTTTAATTTAGGACAGAAAAAAATAATCATAGAAAGCAGGGGAATATATATGATACAGAAAAAGTGTATTTTTAAATGGAAAAAGACCAAGTATAAATACTGGATTAATAATAACCTTTTCAATACTCTGGCATTTCCAGAGCCCTTGGCAAAATATTATTGTACCTTCTCACTTATTATTGGCTTTTAAACTTCCCAGTGGTTTTCTTTCCACCTGGAGACCTCCACAATTCCTGATTTTTCCTTTTGTTTCTTTGACAAATATTTGCTGAATACCTACTGTGGGCTAGGCACTGTAGATCCTGCTGTGAACACAATAGATGTAAAACATCAATTGTAACCATAATAAATGCTACAGAAGAAGTATAACATGCTACTGAGACACTAGTACCAATGGGGAGGGAGAAGAGTGGTGAAGTCAGAAAAGGCTTTTCTGGAAGAATTGATGTTTGAACTGGACCTTGAAGGATGAGTAGGAGTTAGGCAAAGAGGACAAGGTAATGTAACAGGGAGCATTCCAGGCAGAGGGAGCAGCAGGTATGAAGGCCCTAAGGCAAGTAAGAGCTTGGCTCTTGTGGGGAACTAAAAAGTAGTCAGAGACGGGAAAGCGTTCCCAGGAAGAAGGGGGCCACATGTTGGTAGAAGGAGCTTTGTTTTGCTTTTTCAGATGCATTCACCTAAAAATGGATACTTCCGGAATGTTTTTTTATTTTTATTTTTGCTGACCTATTATTATTCTCATGGTATAAAAATAAAGTGGCCATATTTCAAGAGTGGTGTTGTGGGGAGGAGTAGCAGCCAGTGGCTAAGAGGGAGGCTGGGGGAGGTGGGGAGGGCTTTGAGGTGCCTCTGATTCTAGGGATTCTGTCTCCTCAGGCCTGAAGACAATTGTGGGTGCCCTGATTCAGTCTGTGAAGAAACTGTCAGATGTGATGATCCTGACAGTGTTCTGTCTGAGTGTTTTTGCCTTGATCGGACTGCAGCTGTTCATGGGAAACCTTCGAAACAAGTGTGTTGTGTGGCCCATAAACTTCAATGAGAGCTATCTTGAAAACGGCACCAAAGGCTTTGATTGGGAAGAGTATATCAACAATAAAAGTAGGTGGCCTCTTCTCTGCAAGAGGAATAGGAAAAGTCTATTACTAGTTCACATGGTCAGAAGCTACCACGGGGCTTAAAAAAGTAGCTGTAGTCTGGGCGTGGTGGCTCACACCTGTAGTCCCAGCATTTTGGGAGGCTGAGGCAGGCCGATCACCTGAGGTCAGGAGTTTGAGGCCATTCTGGCCAACATGGAGAAACTTTGTCTCTACTAAAAATCCAAAATTTGCTGGGCGTGGTGGTGCATGCCTGTAATCCCAGCTACTCGGGAGCCTGAGGCAGGAGAATCATTTGAACCCAGGAGGTGGAGGTTGCGGTGAGCCAAGATCGCACCATTGCACTCCAGCCTGTGTAGGAAACGAGTGAAATTCCGTCCCAAAAGAAAAAAAGTAGTTGGAGATGGAAAGGAATGGCAGTGCTAATACAAGTAGCCCTGTGAAATTATTCCTTTCCTCAAGGTAGGATTGTGTTCAGAAGCTCTTGAACATCAGCCCTTTCTCCCTTCTTCGCATGGACCCCTAAACTTTTGCTTTGAAATTTAGGCTTAGAAGCTTGATAAAAATTATTTTTTCCCTAGCTGAGTTACTTAGGATATTTACACATTTAGTCCAGAATGTATCTTTGGAACTCAAGTTTTCTTAATATTACTAAGACTATTGCAGTCTATCTAGCCTAGGGAATCAGGCAATCTCCAAGACACTATTGCAGTTAGGGAGTTTTAATCATTTTATTTGAGGAACCAAAGTACTTAGATCTTTTCTTAAGGAAACTTTGATGTAATGATACTGCTTTAGACTCATGAAGAAAGTTAGTGATGTCACTATTAGTCATTCCTGAGAAAATAAAGTCAGTTTAGTAGCCACAGGAAAATGTTGCAAAAGGCCAGGCATGGTGGCTCGTGCCTGTAATCCCAGCACTTTGGGAGGCCGAGGCGGCTGGATCACCTGAGGTCAGGAGTTCAAGACCACCCTGGCCAACTTGGTGAAACCCTGTCTCTACTAAAAATACAAAAAAAAATTAGCTGGGCATGGTGACTCATGCCTATAATCCCAACTACTCGGGAGGCTGACACAAGAGAATTGCTTGAACCTGGGAAGTGGAGGTTGCAGTGAGCTGAGACTACACCATTGCACTCCAGCCTGGGCAGCAAGAACCAAACTCTGTCCCAAAAAGAAAGCAAGAAAAAAGAAAATGTTACAAAGAAGATTTCAGGGGCATATGCTGGAAAGGAAAACATGCCTTCTAATTTGAAATAGGACCTAGTATCTAATGACCGATGAGCTCTAAAATATCTTTGCTAAAGACAAGTTGTACGGGTAGAAGAATGGAGCGGTTTAAAGGCTTTAGAACTCAGAAGACTTACTTCCAGCCCCTTTTGTTTCACGTACCAGAGTCTAGCATATAGAATTGAAGTATGAATGAAAGTTGGGTATCTGTGAAAACTATATTGCATCAAGGCCTTTGGGGTAGCACTTTTAATTTATAAATATTAATAAGAAAATCATTAATGGGAAAGAATTCATACCAGCTGCCACAGCCATTGGAAGAGATTTATGAGCTAAAGTCAGTAACTGTTTCTGCTGGGGCTAGTTAGGAACAGTGTAACCTTCTTCTCTGATTCGCTTAAATCTGCCTGTTCATTTCCTACCTCTTCAAACTTTTCTAGCAAATTTCTACACAGTTCCTGGCATGCTAGAACCTTTACTCTGTGGGAACAGTTCTGATGCTGGGTAAGTAGCTCACCTAGTTTTATTCTCTTTCCTTAAAATAATGTACCTATTATTAGTTGGGTCAAAATAGACAATATTTTTACTTTTCTTTGTACTCACATAGTAACCTTACAATTGCATGTGACCTATCGGTTGACATAGATTTTCTTTCTGTTTCATATTTGTCCATCTAAAGTTGACATTTTACCAGTAAGTGATTGCGCTTGTAGTGTCAAGCCGAAATCAAAGAATCTAAGGATAGAATCAATAATACCAAATAGCATACCTGCCTCTTGGGGACTCCTCTCATCCTATGGTACGGTAGAGAGTAAAGATACCGTCTTAGTGATAATTATGCATCCTAGGATGACCCAAAATATGCTTGACCTGACAGCATAGAGGAGGAAAAAGAGTAGCAATGTAGTGTTTGAGTCCTGATCATGATACTTCCTGCTCTGAGACCTTTAGCAAGCCATTTAACATATCTGAGCCTTGATTTTTTTCATCCGTAAAATGGGTTTATTTAATAAGCCATGCTCTCTCTTCCTCACATTGGTTACTGTAACGATCCACTTATATTACATGAAAGTGCTTTGTAAACAGAGGGCTTTATAAATGTAGGGTGGTGCTAGTGTCATTTCTCAGAGTATATTGGTCCTCTAAGAATTGGTATTTTAACATGACCACAATATCTAGAAGCCCATTTAATTTCTATATTAAAGTAGATTACTAGAGATTGCATTGAAAGAAGTATGAGATGAATCTAAAAGCAGGAGAAATGGTGTCACCAAGGTAACTGAAATGTCCATTATGACTTAGGTTGTCACAGTGAGTGTAAAGAAAACAACGATTATTAAGAGGAACTTCTAGCTGTTTGTCATTTGGGATAGTAGCTAAGTTAAATTTGATTGAATTACACATTGAGGGGAATCTAGAACAGTACTTCTCACACTTTGGCATGTGTAAGAATCACCTGGCATACCTTTTAAAAATGCAGATTCGTAGATCCTGTATCCAGAACTTTTAATTCCTAGATTTGGGTAAGGACACAGGAATCTGCATTTTTAAAGGACATGCCAGGTGATTCTTATCCTAGGCTGTCCCCAGAAGTTGGCTAGCTGCTTACTTCCTTCTTTTTCTTTTTCTTCCAGTTTGTTAGCCTGGCTCTATTGATGGTTATTTATTACCTCCAAGGTCATGGAGTAAATAGAATTATGTTATTTATTATCTCCAAGGTCATGGCTGGGTGGAATTATGTTGAAAAGTCCTAAACTTCCCTATCTTCCTTCAGGCAATGCCCAGAGGGATACCAGTGTATGAAAGCAGGAAGGAACCCCAACTATGGTTACACAAGCTTTGACACTTTTAGCTGGGCCTTCTTGGCATTATTTCGCCTTATGACCCAGGACTATTGGGAAAACTTGTATCAGCTGGTGAGTAATACCTCTTTTCCTTTGGTCATAAAGTTTACATGAGCATATATGGGGTTGGGGACATTCACCATTAGTGAAGATGTTATACAAGATCTAATTGTTGTGTTTCCCACAGTTAGCTGGTTTTTTATATTAAGTGAATTCTGTCAGTTCTCGTCCCCGTTTTTAATGTTCAGTCATGTATAGCTGTAGATGCTTACAGCTTTGACAGCCTCTTGTCTCACCTGGGAATCTGCTCTCTCTACTTCCTATTGTTCATTCTCTGCAGCATGTTGCCTTTGGATAGTTGTGCTTAGGGTTTCTTTTTTGTTTTGTTTTGTTTTTAAGGTAGGTACTACAGGCATGTACCACCACACCTGTCTAATATTTCTACTTTTTGGAAAGTTGGGGTTTCAGTCTGTTGCCCAGGCTGGTGGTTTTGGAACCTCTGGTCTCAAGTGATCCTCCCACTGTGGCCTCCCAAAGTGCTGAGATTATAGGTATGAGGCACCATTAGGGCATCTGTTTAAGAAGTATTAAACACCTCTTTGCAAGGCACTGTATAGATGGAATTTCCATAAGGCCCTTGGAGTATAAATATATCAACATTTTTGAGATTTATAACACGTTTGGACTTGTTCAAGCAGGTTGTACAGATAAAAATAAGGTCAGTAACATTCTGTCGGGCTACTGGACAAGTCATTTAACTTTGCTGGTTGTAATGAAGTTAGTGTAACTATTTGCTAAGTGTAACTAGTGTAACTATTTGCTAACTTGGTGACTCTGGACAAGTCGTTTAACTTTGCTGGTTGTAATGAAGTTAGTGTAACTATTTGCTCAGAGTCTTACAGCTTAGAAATTTTATGACAGTCCATTGTTTTCTCTTTGACTCGGTCATTTGGTGATGTCAGTTACTTTGAAAATGAAAAACATGTCCCCTCAGGCATGAAGGAACCTCTTTAAGGGAAGTTTCTAGTTCAAATCTCTGAGTTAATTCTTACCTTTCTGTTGGACAGCCTGGAGTTCCCTCAGGTTGAGTCTTTCTCATGAAATATTTGTGATTGATGCTAACTAACTTGCTTACTTCCTTTTTTTCTTTCTCTTTTTTTTCCCCCATGGTATTTTGTTCTTGTTGCCCAGGCTGGAGTGCGGTGGCGCAATCTTGGCTCACTGCAATCTCCAATTCCCAGGTTCAAGTGATTCTTCTGCCTCAGCCTCCCAAGTAGCTGAGATTACAAGCACGCACCACCACACCCAGCTAATTTTTGTATTTTTAGTAGAGACAGGGTTTCACCATGATGGTTGTCCAGGCTGGTCTCGAACTCCTGACCTTAGGTGATCTGCCCATCTTGGCATCCCAAAGTGCTGGGATTACAGATGTGAGCCACCACACCTGGACCATTTTGTGGTTAACAGAATAAAGATGAAAATTCTGTAATAGTGGGTTGCATGTACATAAAAGCCCAGTTTCCTTCTGCTTTTTTTTTCTCCCCACTATCCTTCATGTCTTATATTCATATCCTTTTAAAACTCATCCTATTGCAAAAGAATAAGGAAGGGTGTCACTCAGGATGGGAATTTCCTGGCCGGGTGCAGTAGCTCATGCCTGTAATCCCAGCACTTTGAGAGGCTGAGGTGAGTGGATCACTTGAGGCCAGGAGTTTAAGACCAAACTGGTAAACATGTTGAAACCCCGTCTCTACTAAAAATACAAAAATTAGCCAGGCATGGTGGCACATTCCTGTAATCCCAGCTATTTGGGAGGCTGAGGTGGGAGAATTGCTTGAACCTGGGTGGCAGAGATTGCAGTGAGCCAAGATCATGCTACTGCACTCCAGCCTGGGCAATAGAGTGAGATTCCATCTTAAAAAAAAAAAAAAAAGATGGGATTTCCTACAACTTGGACCTGATTTCAGAGACACAATTTGTTTGTTAATGCTATTTGAGGACTAGTAGATTAATAAGCTGCAGTTTTGTATTCTTTTCTTTATAATTGTCTTAGCCCAAAATCAAACTTTTTTTTATGAAAGGAGTATATAGGGAATATTTAGAAATGGGAGGGGATTTTTTGTTGTTGTTGCAGTGGTTGGGAGATAACGACTGCCATTTAATGTGAGTTGAGGATAAGCGAAACCGTTCAACCTTTGGGAGTACTGAGTGTCCACAACAGGAAGGAGTACTGCACAAGGAAAGACTGTCTTGTTCAAAATGCAAACTGTGTCCCAAAGAAGAACTCGGCCCATTCGTTGTTTTCAGCCTGGTTCATCATTTGGTACAAATGACTCAGAAAATGGTCCTTGTCTTTGCAGACCTTACGAGCAGCTGGGAAAACATACATGATCTTCTTCGTCTTGGTCATCTTTGTGGGTTCTTTCTATCTGGTGAACTTGATCTTGGCTGTGGTGGCCATGGCTTATGAAGAACAGAATCAGGCAACACTGGAGGAGGCAGAGCAAAAAGAGGCTGAATTTAAAGCAATGTTGGAGCAACTTAAGAAGCAACAGGAAGAGGCACAGGTTGGTGATGAATTCTTTGCAACAGACCTTCCTGCCAGATCATGGTGACTAAGGCCCCATCTGATTTTCACTGCAGTCAATCTTTTCTAGGCATATTTTCAAATAGAGGTCATTGAGCTGATGAAAATAACCCAAGTAACAACTGCAGATGGTTGATCCAATTATTCCATTTGTCTTAACAGCCAAATTGTTTGTTCATATCATCTTTTGTTGAATTTCTCAACTGTTCAGTGTGCAACCGCCATGATGACTGGGAAGAAAAAAGTGACCAGGGTAGTTTATATTGTGCTTCACATAAGCATATTCTTTTTGTTGGGAAAAATGTTAAGATTCATGTGGTCATAAAAGTATTATTTCTAATTAAAAAGAAGATACAGGCAAAATATTATAAAGTAAGATTTAAAAAACATTTGTGATCTCATCACCTTAACACTTAACTTTCTAATCCTTATCTAAATATACATGTATTTGTTTATTGTTAGGGCCCATAATATATTAAACATTCATAATAATAAATGAATGTTTCTTAGCATTCATTTCCAGACTTGCTCAGAAGGGATCCTCTGGTAACAGGGCAGCAGCCAAGTTCTTGTCTGAAATGCTCAAGAGAATAACTCCCAAAGTTCTCACCACTGGGTTCTGCTCTGTTCACTTAGGGCTGTGTGCCAGAATACACAGAAACTCTCTAACAGGATGGGTTTCCCTCTTCCTTTTTTCCTTTCTTTCCCATAGGAAGGGAAATATGCTGTGCTAACTGGTTAGCTTTGGGTGGCTTGAATTAATTGCCCTGGTCTGGTGTGTTGCTGTGGCTTCTTTCCTAGGCTGCTGCGATGGCCACTTCAGCAGGAACTGTCTCAGAAGATGCCATAGAGGAAGAAGGTGAAGAAGGTGGAGGCTCCCCTCGGAGCTCTTCTGAACTTTCTAAACTCAGTTCAAAGAGTGCAAAGGAAAGACGTAACAGGAGAAAGAAGAGGAAGCAAAAGGAGCTCTCTGAAGGAGAAGAGAAAGGGGATCCTGAGAAGGTGTTTAAGTCAGAGTCAGAAGATGGCATGAGAAGGAAGGCCTTTCGGCTGCCAGACAACAGAATAGGGAGGAAATTTTCCATCATGAATCAGGTAAACTCTTCTTTTTGTCTATACCTTTTTCAAAAATTTATGTTTTATTAAGGTAAAATGAAACATTTTAGGACATCTTATTTGAGCATGGCAAGTCCTACTTACTAATTATTCTGGATATATCGTGTCACACTGATAAGTTAGCCTATGGTAGATTGAAAGCCTCCAGTTGTTCCCAACTTTAATAAATAAGGAAACTAAGAAAAAAAGAGCACAGAGGATTTAGATAATTGTTCAGCATTCTATTACTACAGATGTCATCACATAAATAGGTATTTTTGGATTTTAGCGAACACCACCAAAATCCAATTCCTAGGCCATTTAATTTCCCATTTTAAAGAAATGCTGGGAAGTTGGTAGGTGTAGATATAGTTACTGTTTATGGCAGTATATTCAGTGTCTTTTCTTTTTTCCCAGAGATGATTCATTTTCCCACTTGCATCTCTCACTTCCCATTTCAGTCGTTTGCCAGTCTTGTTCATTTCGGGGGATGAGCAAAATCCCTCATGTCCATCCCCTTCTTTCCGTTCCTTACCCTTATCTGAGTTTTGGCTTTGTGATTGTATTATTTTGTTCTACTGCATTTGTTTAGTTTTGTTTTCTCTAGTCTTCCTTCTTCTCCTTTGTGTTTTATATACTGTCAACAGATCACGTCCTAAAATGTAGTTCTCATCATTCATGTAGTAAGCATTTATGGAGTACTTACCACATATCAAGGATTGTGCTAGGTCCTAGGGCTTAAAAGGTGATTAAAACATCGCCTGTACCATAGAGAGTTTACGGTATAGTGAGGCAGCCGAATACACTAAAAAATTACTTATGTAATAGCATTAGCAGTATTATTCCATAATTGAGATATACTGGGGGTGTTAGAAAAGCATAGGTCTATCCCAACATGGAGATTCAGTAAAGATTTTCTGGGAAAGGTAAATTTCTGAACTGAGGCTTAAAGGATATACAGGAATTAGGTAGTTTATATGTGTGTTGCTGAGGGAGCAATAAAAAAAAAAAGGACGGTCCAGGTTTACAAGGGAAGTATATTCCAGTTTAGACATCCAGAGTTTAAATTATTTGTTGGATAACCAAGTAGAGATTTATTTTTTTTTAGACAAGGATAGGCAAATGATAGCTCAGGGAAGAGGTCCTAAGCTGAGAGGTGGTGATGAAACCATGAGACTTGAGATTACTCAAAGAGAATGTATATGTTGGAAGAATAGTGAGCCAAAGACATGACCATTGCTGTTCACCAGCATAGGAGATGGAGTTGAGGAAAGAAAAGAGATAAGCAATGTAAGAGGAGCTGAGAGGGCCAAGAGTTCAGTGGAGTCAGGAGAGTAGCAGTGTTGGAGAAGGCAGGGCTGTGATCAATGGATTGAAATTTAACAGAGATGCTTGGTGAGATCAGAATTGAAAGCATCCATTGGATTTGGCAATATAAAGTCATTGAGGACTTTGAAGACATGTTTTAATCCAGAGTGAGGAAGGATGCCATGTTGAGTGGCGAGTAGAGACAGAGAGTATAGACTTCTCATTCCAACTTCTTGAAAGAGTGTGGGTGGAAACAAGCATGTTATAATCTGTGGGGGAAAAAAAACAGAAAAGGGAGAAGCAGGGTTAGAAAATTAAACAGAATAGATAGAAGTAGAGCACAATCTTGGAAGATATGGAAATAGATGTAGTCTTTAACAGAATAGGGACACTTATTCCCTGAAACCTTAAGAAAATAGGGAAGGATGAGGCGGATAAATTGCAGAAAAGGAGTACAGAGTTGAGGAAGATAACCCCTGACAGTTTAGTCTTTTCAGTAATGTTGGGAATTAAAAATCAAGGAGTTTGAGACCAGCCTAGGCAACATAGTGAGATCTCTGTCTCTACAAAAAATAAATTAGGCCGGACGCGGTGGCTCACACCTACAATCCCAGCACTTTGGGAGGCCGAGGCGGGTGGATCACAAGGTCAGGAGTTCGAGACCAGCCTGGCCAGGATGGTGAAACCCCGTCTTTACTGAAAATTCAGCAATTAGCTGGGCGTGGTAGCGGGTGCCTGTAATCCCAGCTACTTGGGAGGCTGAGGCAGGAGAATTGCTTGAACCTGGGAGGCCGAGGTTGCAGTGAGCTGAGGTTGCACCATTGCACTCTAGCCTGGGCGACAGCAAGACTGTCTCAAAAAAAAAAAAAATTAGTTTTTTGATAATGTAGGGAGTTAGACATCTTATTGAAGGGAATGAGATATTGTGTTTGGAGGTTTAAAGAAAATACTAACAGTTTAGAATAGCTGAGACTATTAGACTAATAGAATTGGCCAGGCATGGTGGCACATGCCTGTAGTCCCAGCTACTCAGGAGGCTGAGGCAGGAAGATCACTTGCGCACGGGAGGTTGAGGCTATAGTGAGCTGTGATTTTACCACTACACTCTGGCCTGAGCAACAGAACAAGACCCTGTCTCAAAAAAGAAAAAAATTAAAATTAAATGCCCTATTTTTCTTTCTCTGAATTTCTACATCATAAATATTCTTGGTGTCTTCCTCTTAAGAAACCTTCCCTGACTCTCTTGTTTTCTAGTTGGAAATCATTTCATCTTTCCATTATGTTTAACATGTACCTCTTTATTTGTTGCTTTTTACTCTACATATAGAAAGCATTCTGCATATACTCTGTGTGTATGTTTATTTATGTTCATCTCCCCTTCTCAAATAAAGTCTTAAAGTCAAGGTCTACTTCTTAGCACATAGCTAGATATTGTTAGACAAATGAATGCAAGACTTTTAGAAATTTGCTGTAACCCTTTCTGAGACTTCTTTATAGCTTGAAGCCATCTCATCTCACCTTTACCTCACCTTACTTCTAGTTCAGCCTCTTTTGGGGAAAGTATGACTGCAGCTTTGTTGTAATCTTACCCTTGTCTTGAGAGACTCACTGAGCTGTGAATACCTTAGTGCTGTTAATGCTTTGCTGTTGAATGGTCTCTGATTATTCTATAGGTTTAGTACAAAGGTGCACTGATTGCTTCTTACCTCAAAAAATGAAACAAGGCTTTTGAGATGTCTTGTTTTGCATGAAAATCACTTTGTCTAATTTCCCCATTCAAAAAAAAATATTAAATTCCTAGAGGCCAAGGCCAACTGCCAAGACTTACTTAGATGCTCCAAGGACTAGTAAGACTTTCCTGCAATTTCTCAGGAAGACTGACTGAGGACATCGAAGCCTAGAAAGATTAACTTATATAACTACTTATATAACTAGTAAGTGTTCAAGTCAAGATTTGAACCAGGTTCATCCAACTCCGGAGCTTGTGCATGATCATCAAATGATTCTTTCACTTTGGCCTCCCAAAGTGCTGGGATTACAGGTGTGAGCCACTGTGCTGGCCAACAGGAATTTTAGAGAGGGTGTTTCTGGAGCAAAGCACAGAGGGTAGAAAACAAACATCGTATATGAGAAATATCTAGTAGCTCATTCTGGTTTAGGTATAGGGTGATTGATGGGGCACAGAGACTGGAGAATGAACACATAGGTTGTGTCCATACTAAGGGAGTGGGGAATGCTATGAATTCCAGGCTAAGGAGTTGGTACTTAATTAGTAAATAGAATGAAGCTGATTAGGGGAACTCCCTCTCCCATTCTTCTTAAAAACTATTCTAAACTCTCAGTATTTTCTTTAAACCTCCAAACACCATATCTCATTCCCTTCAATAAGGTGTTTAATTCCCTACATTATCAGAAAACTAATATTGGGGGGGGGGATGTGCATGATCATCTCTTCTATTAGCTTAACAATGAACGTGGCTTCAGTTTTCTCACAACATAGTTCAGGTATGTGTCAGTTTCTTTTCTTTCCATAGCTTCTGAGTTCTTGAGATATCTCCTGCTCACCCATCTCTGACCTATTTCTCTATATTTTTAAGGCTCAGGGAACTTTATAAATATTAAGTTGAGCCTATTTTTGCAAAGTATTTTAATTGCCCTACTGCAGCAGTTTTCAAGCTTTCTGGTCTTAGGACCCCTTTATCTCCTTAAAAAATTTTGAGGACCTAAAAACCTTTTTAAAAATGTGCTTTTAATTTCTCATATTAGAAATTATAATTAAGAAAAATTTAAAATGTTTACGAAAAAAAATATAGTAATGATAAATCCATTACATGATTCATACAAATTATATATTTTTAAGAAAAATGAACTGTTTTCCAAAAACCCTTTTTTTGTATTATATTTCTGCAAACCTCTTCAATCTATAGGTAATGGAAAACAGTTAAAATATCCTACCTGCTCATGCATGTGTTCAGTTTGTTGCAGTTGGTTTTTTTTTTCCTTTAAAGTATTTCAAGAAAATCAAGTTTCATACAGATATGTAGTTGGAAAAGGGAGGAATATTTTAATAACCTTTTCAGATAATCATGAATGTTCCTCCTTGATGCTGTTCCAAAACTCAACAGTGACAATTTTTTTAACAGTTAGTTGTAATGTGGAATCGGTAACTATATCAGTTAACTTTGTACTCTGTTATAGTAAAATCCCTTGCTCCATTTTGTACCATAGATTTTTTTTTTTTTTTTTGAGACAGAGTCTCTCT
Source organism: Callithrix jacchus (assembly GCF_049354715.1). NCBI lineage: Eukaryota > Metazoa > Chordata > Mammalia > Primates > Cebidae > Callithrix > Callithrix jacchus. The sequence continues at coordinate 67,755,495 of NC_133510.1, read as the reverse complement.
CTGTTGCCCAGGTTGGAGGGCAGCGGTGAAGTCTCGGTTCACTGCAACCTCCGCCTTCCGGGTTCAAGCGATTCTCCTGCCTCAGCCTCCTGAGTAGTTGGGATTACAGGCGTGCACCACCATGCCCAGCTAATGTTTGTATTTTTAGTAGAGACAGAGTTTTACCATGTTGGTAAGGCTGCTCTCAAACTCCTGACCTCAGGTGATTCACCCACCTCAGCTTCCCAAAGTGCTGGGATTAAAGGCGTGAGCCACTCCACCCAGCCTAGGTCTTTAACCCATGAATGATTTCTAGCATCATGCATTGATCATTTGAGAAATTTTCTTTTCTTGAGTTTATGCAAATCTTCCAAATACATATGAGATTTTAAAACGATTATCATTACCACCAATCTCATTGGAAAACCATGTAAAAATTACGAAGCTGTCAGGTTCACAGTGTCACTGTGTGCTTATGAGAAAATAAGTGATAAAACCATATATCATCTCAGTATTATGAAAGAATTTTGACCTCATTAGCCTTCCTTAAAAGGTCTCAGGGACCTCCAGGTGTCTCCAGACCACACTTTAAGAACCACTGTTATGCTAGAAAGAAAAACTGAAATATGGCATGGAAATAGAACCTGTAAAATCACTACTTCATCACATTCCAAACATCCCAGTCATCGTAAGCCTCATCTTGACAGGCAATTTACGTGTATCCCCTGAAATCCCTAGAGACAATTTTTCTGTTGAATGTGAAAGTTATACCCTCAAATCCAGAACACCCCAGAGCCATTCTCACAAGCAAACATCTAAACCTAAGTTGGAATTTTTAGTTTAACTGTGATTGCCTGAAAAGGACTAAAAACTCCTGATTGGTTGACAGGAAGATTTTTTAAACCGGAAGTAAGGCCTGCTCATCTCATAAACTACACAGGATCCCAGGAATTAATAGAGCCATGGGTCCTGAGTCATCACTGAAACCCTCCAGTCTATGAAAGTTGAGACTGGGGAAGGGTTGGGGTTTCAGCCCTCAGGATGTAGCTCCTTAGGGAATGGCCTAAATCAGTGTTGGATCCTGGGTACAAGGAGAAATGGGGCAAGTCACCTTTTCCCCTTTCACATTTGTTCATTGCAGTCTACTCTTTTGCCAAGAGTGAAACAAGGAGTTAGAAAAGAAAACAATAGAACAGTTTTTCCTTGTATTGTATATTATCTTAGGATCCTGATTTTTAAGTGTTTATAAGTTCACTGAATTGGTCATGGTCTTCATCACTGTCTTATCATCCTTCTCACTATCCTTAAAGTTAAGAATAGTATGATGTATTAGATCTCATGTAGATACTTCCTCCTGACCTGCAAGTTTCAAGAGAGTAGGGACCATGTCATATGTCTCGTTCACCACTGTTTCCATACCACTTAGCACACAATAGGTATTTAGTTAAATAAAATTAAATTTTAGCCAGGCACAGTGGCTCATGCCTGTAATCCTGGCACCTTGGGAGGCTGAGGTGGGCAGATCACTTGAGACCAGATCACTTGAGGCTGAGGCATGAGAATAGCTTAAACCTGAGAGGCAGAGGTTCCAGTGAGCCAAGATTGTACCACTGCACTCCAGCCTGGGTGACAGAGCGAATCTCTATCTAAAAAAATGTTTTTAATTTAAAAAATTAAAATATATATATATTTATATATATAATTGTATTTTATTTTAAGATTTGTAAAACCTCTTTCCTAATGTACCAAGTAGTGGTAGCACCCAGCACTGACATAACACCAAAATTATGAGTTCAGTGTAGTTTAGCTTGCTGTGAGAAGTGAAGCAGTGACCCAGTGCAGGTGTGGAACAACCCTACAGTGGGTGGCTAAGCTGCAGTATCTAATCTAAATGCATGTTAATTAAGTTAAACTTTGTATTTACTATGTATAAAGCATGTTGGGAAATATAAGGATGAATCAGTCAGTGTGTCCTTAAGGAGTTTGTAGTTGATTAAAAAGGAGAGATAGAACATGTATATAAAGAACTGTTGTAAAAAGTAGAGCATAGGCCAGGTGCAGCAGCTCATGCCTGTAATCCCAGCACTATGGGAGGCCAAGGCAGGAGAATCGCTTTAGCCCAGGAATTTGAGACCAGCCTGAGCAACATGGCGAAACCCCGTATCTACAAAAAAATATAAAAATTAGCCAGGTGTGGTGTGGCACACACCTATAGTTCCAGCTACTCGGGAGGCTGAGGTGAGAGGATCACTTGAGCCCAGGAGGTTGAGGCTGCACTGAGTGATTACACCATTGCACTCCAGCCCAGGCAACAGAGTGAGACCTTGACTTGAAGAAAAAGATAAAAAATAAAGTAGAGCATAAATATTCTGAAAGGGGGTTTGGTGCTATGTAAAGAAAGATTAAGGAATTTAGTAGAGGAAGAAGCAGAAGGGCTGGATCATGGAGAACTGAGAGGATTTCCCCAGCTGAAAATGGAGCATGTACTGGAAAGGAGGAAATAAAGACCAGCAGGCAGGTTGGCTGCATGGTAGGGTATATGAGAAAACAGTGAAAGATAAAGTAGAATAAGTAAACTGGAGTCAAAGCTGGGAGGGTCTTGAGTGCCATTTTTAGGACAGTGACAGTGTTAAAGGTGATTATGGCAGTTTGCAAGGGGGCCATGGATACCTGAGTCCTGTGTTGTCCTGGCCATATTTCTCCCCAGTGAGAGAAATGGATCATCTGAGGTCAGGATTTCGAGACCATCCTGGCCAACATGGTGAAATCTGTTTCTACTAAAAATACAAAAATTAGCTGGGCGTGGTGGTGAATGCCTGTAATCTCAGCTGCTAGAGTGATCAAGGTGGGAGAATCGCTTGAACTGGGGAGGTGGAGGTTGCAGTGAGCCAATATAGCGCCATTGCACTCCAGCATGGGTGACAAGAGCGAAACTCCATCTCAAAAAACAATATATACAAAATAGTTATATGTATTTATATATAATAAATAAATTCTGTCTTTTTGCCTAGTGTGGCATAGTCTAACTTAAGTTAAAGACACTTCCTCTGAGCCCATGGTAAAAAGAAATACACACAGCCATGTGCCTCCCTCTGGATAAGTTGCATACAACATGGGATAAAAGCGTCTTAGAAATGCGTGCAAGGGGCAGTGGATAGACGTTTGAATTGGTAACTGGTCAAGCACCGGTGAGTAAGAATTGGTGATGAACTGTAGTGGTCAACATGCAGAAGTGCTTTCTGGAAACACTTGTGTTCTGATCACAGGACTGCGAGGGTGGGGGCCTGCTGGGAACCTAACCACCCTTGCTCGGGATAAAGGTCCACTCCCACCTCACTTCCCTCTCCCTCTCTCTTTCTGCCCCTGCAGTCACTGCTGAGCATCCCGGGCTCACCCTTCCTCTCCCGCCACAACAGCAAGAGCAGCATCTTCAGTTTCCGGGGCCCTGGGCGGTTCCGAGACCCGGGCTCGGAGAATGAGTTCGCGGACGACGAGCACAGCACGGTAGAGGAGAGTGAGGGCCGCCGGGACTCCCTCTTCATCCCCATCCGGGCCCGCGAGCGCCGCAGCAGCTACAGCGGCTACAGTGGCTACAGCCAGGGCAGCCGCTCCTCACGCATCTTCCCCAGCCTGCGGCGCAGCGTGAAGCGCAACAGCACCGTGGACTGCAATGGCGTGGTGTCCCTCATCGGCGGCCCCGGCTCCCACATCGGCGGGCGTCTCCTGCCAGAGGTGAAAATTGATAAGGCAGCTACCGATGACAGTGTAAGGAAGTACACAAATAGATCGAGGCTAGGCATGGCAGTCTCCCCCACCCTTTCCCCTCCTCTTTCCCTGCTCCGCCCATCCCACTTGGTTTGTCTGGACCCAACTCCTGTTAAGACCCCAGACATTTCTGTGTTCTTGTTTATTCCTATTTCTTTCTTCAGTTCTCCCCCTGTTACTTGCCCTGTTTTCTCCTTTCCTTTATTCCTTGCTCCATTTTCCCCATCTTCCCTCCTTGTTTCTGACATTCCTTCTCTCCCATCAACCCCTTCCCTTATGTTACCTTTTTCTTTCTCTCCATCTTTGTCTTTGCAAGTTTGTCTGCCTTTGTTTCCCTCCTCCCACCTGCTTTGACTGAATGCCTCTGGCCAGCGGAGCCTGCCCGGATGGAATGAGAATGCCATCGAGCCACCACCAATGACCAAGTCTGAGCCGGTTTGGAACTACCATTGCTTCTCTTCCCCCACTTCTTCTACTCTCCTAGGGAAACAGCTTGGAATTTAGAGATCTTATCCTTTAAATTAAAAAAAAATAATCAGTTTTGAATAATGTTCCAAGTCTCCCCTGCAAAAACGAGACGTGGTTTTTCTAAAGAGGAATGCTCCTGAGATGTCAGGGTGTGTGCCAGCAGAGCCAGGCAAGGAGAGGTTAAAGAGGCCTATAGGAAACTGGACCCAGACTTTTAAAAGGGATTGAAATTGAAATAAATCAAAGGAGGAAAAGTGGGAGGTTGAGCAAGAACACACTGTATATGGGGGAGGAAGGAAAAGGGAAGCAAAAGATGAATTTTAAATGTAATCAAATGTCACGCTCTGGAGGACTTGCATATAATAGCTTCACAAAACTGGTGATATAGAGGTTTGGATACTGGTGCCCCTCTTTGGGAAGATCCATCTCCTAACATTTCTTTAAATTCTAAGCTGTTTATACCTTTTTTATTTTTAAATTCATATAACCTCAGTGATCCTAATCCTTCATACCTCTAATTTCTAACTTTCCTCAGTCCCTCTTCAGCTTGTATAAGCTCCTTGAGATAGCATGTTAGTCTATTTCGCTCTAACACTTCAGTTTCTTCTAACACAGCATGAAGATAGCCAATCCTTTAATTAGCATGATGCATGTGTGGAGTAAAACTGGTGGATGAAGTTTTTCAGATTATCCATTTTTAAGAATTTTAGGGTAATTACTGAATGTACAGATAACATATCAACAGGCAATTTGTATGTGTTTAGGATTGTCTAGTCTCGTCCTTCCCTTTTAGTTAAAAGCAAAATATGGCCAGGCACAGAGGCTCACACCTGTTAATCCCAGCACTTTGGGAGGTCAAGGAAAGGGGATCACTTGAAACCAGGAGTTGGAGACAAGCCTGGGCAACACAGTGAGACCCTGTTTGTACAAAAAATAAAAATAAAAAACAATGGCCGGGTATGCTGGCATGTGCCTGTAGTTCCAGCTACTTGGGACGCTGAAGCACAAGGATCATACGAGCCCAAGAGTTTGAGGTTACAATGAGCTATGAGCACACCACTACACTTCAGCCTGGGTGACAGAGCAAGACTCAGTATCAAAAATAAAATAAAGCAAAATATTCTCACCCTTACATTTGTATAGCTTTTTATAAGCTACAAATTACTCTTCTATGCATTATTCAATTAGTCCTAAATAAAAATTCTGGGCTGGGCATGGCGGCTCATGCCTATAATCCCAACACTTTGGGAGCCCGAGGCTGGTAGATTGCTTGAGGCCAGGAGTTCGAGACCAGCCTGGCCAACATGGGTGAAACCCCATATCTACTAAAAATACAAAACATTAGCTGGATGTGGGAGGCTGAGGCAGGAGAATCACTTGAACTTGGGAGGTAGAGTTTTCAGTGAGTCAAGATTGTACCACTGCACTCCAGCCTGGGCAACAGAGTGAGACTCTGTCTTTTAAAAATCTGTAAGGGTGACTAAGTGAAGATTAATATACCTGTTTTTGAGATGGGGAGAAGGTTCCGAGAATTTGTGTTCCTTTGAGTCTTACAGCTCATCACTGATAGAGCCAGAATCTCAGACCCCTCAGAGACCCTAATCTTCTGTGTGCCAGTTAATTTTAATTTGGTCTCTGCCTAGACACTTGGCCGTTGTTCTTCTGGAGACATATTTATTTAAGATCAGCAACAGTAAGAACAATAGTAATCCTCTGGTTTCTCTTCCGATCGTATAAATCTTTCATTTTTTACAACAGTAGTAAACAGTGGGCCAGGCTTGGTGGCTCAGGCTTGTAATCCCAGCACTTTAGGAGTACTTGAGGTCCGGAGGTTGAGACCAGCCTGGCCAACATGGCAAAACCCCTGTCTCTACTAAAAATACAAAAATTAGCCAGGCATGGTGATGCACGTCTGTAATCCCAGCTGCTCAGGAAGCCAAGGCAGGAGAATCACATGAACCTGGGAGGCAGAGGTTGTAATGAGCAGAGATCACGCCGCTGCACTCCAGCCTAGGCAAAAAGAGCAAAACTCTGTCTCAAAAAAATTAAAAAAAAAATTTTATAAAAAGGTAGGTCCAAAGTTCTCCAAGACCAGATAGTTGCCAAAATAAATGTTATACTTGTCTTTACATTTAATTTTATTTGATTTTTCACTGATTCTATGAATAGCTTCACAATTAGATAATTATGTTCTCTGAAAAAACAAGTGATAATATCAATGTTGAATGAAGGATGGGTCAACATAGGCAGTACAGTTGGGGCAATTCAACTGTTTAGAACCAAATTGAATTTTGATGTACTGGCAGTTTTAAAAAATATATAAGCCAAATAATACAGCTTGCCTTTTCTTTGAATGAAAAGATATTAGGTTAGAGAAGGTATTCAGGAAGAAGGAGCTTGAGGTCAGCTGAAGAGAGATGATCAGGTTTGGGGATTTTGTTTTTGTTTTTTTAGCACCTTCTGTTGCACTGTGTGGGAGAAAAAATTGAGAGTCAGTTAAGCAGGTGGCTGTGGAATATAAAGCTTTCTGTACTACTTTACACTGTGGTCTATAAAGCTCTGCCTTTGGGTTTTGGGGGACCTGCATGCCCAGCACCCTATAAACACTTAGGAGGTTCTTTGTAGTGACCTCAAGTGAGGACAGTGACAGACTTGAGAATTCCCAAGGCCAGGAGGTCAAAGTGGCAGGAAGATGAGGCAGGACTATGTCATTCCCAGGGGCCTCATAACTAGGAGAAACTTTATTTATTTATTCATTTATTTATTATGCATGTATGTATATGTGTTATTAGAAGCCATAAAGAAACTATTACGGCTAGTTGTTAATGATGTGGGAAAATGTCTAGGTTACATTAATAGGCTCAAAGGAAGAAAACAGCAAAACAAGATGCATGCAGTTTGTGTGGTATGATACCAGATTATATAAAGACAAACTGCATAGAGAAAAAAGATGAGCAGCCAAAAGTTAACAGTAGTTGCTTAAGAGAGAAGAAACTGCTGACTTTTTTCTTCTTTAAACTTTTCTGTTCTTTCTGGTTTTCTATAGTGGGCATAATGATTACAGCCATCATATATTGAGCTCTTATTATACTATGCTGAGCACTTTATATACATTATCTCATTTTATTCTTAAAACCACTCTATTCAGTAGGTGTTTTTATCCTATTCAAGAGCTCTAGTGTCTTGGGGAATTGGACTTTAAACCAAGGTCTTTCTGATACCAAAAGGAACTTCTTGACAGCTTAAATATTAACTCATTTTGCAAGTGGGGAAAACAGTCACTTATCTTAGAAGACACAGTATATTGATACTTTTATATTCAGTATTAATGAATTTAATTATATATTTTAAGATGTTCAAATTGTTTAATATCTCTTGAATTAACTGGAAGCCCAAGCCAGATGAAAATTAATACCTCTTTGGGCTAGGACGTAGTGATTCTTACTAGCAAACATTTTGGATGCATCCAGAGCCAAGGATTAACCCGAGCAGTTAGAATCTTCCAGGTATGTATACTCATGCTTCATAGAGTGGCATAGAAGCCACTGATAGTGCACAAACTGTTCTCACACAATATTCATGCTTAGGCTATGCCAAATCTATATTTTTTTCCTTCAGGTTCAAATGAAGAAATAGGCCATAAGAAAAAAAGACGTTCAGACATCACTTCATTAGATAGTCTCATCAAAAATTACTTTATATCTTCATTAGTTATTCAGTTGTGATTGAATGTTGAGATTTTTTGATAATTTTGGAATTTCACCTTTGCTTTTTGCTGAAGCAGGGGATAAAGGGACTTTTTCTGCATCTTCATCTCTGAATTGGGAAAGTAGGTGAAAATCATTGCTCTTCACTTACTGCCACTGGCAATCCAGAAATCACATGCAGTTGAGAAGTAATGTTGAGGTAGCTTGCAAATGTATAAGCATTATCTCATTTAGTGCTCACAGCCCCGACCTTATGAGTTAGCTACTTCTGTTGGCTGCATCTTACTGAAGAGGAAGCCAAGGCTTAGAGGAATAAAGTCACTTGTCCAAAACTGGACAGTAAGCAGTAGAGTTAGGATTGAATCCAATCAATCTAACTCCTAAGCTTTAATGATTCATTACAAGTACTAACCCTGAAGCCCAAGTTCTGTATTTATGCATGTGATCCTGGGAAATTAAATTTCGCTAAGCCCATTTTCTTCTCTGTTAAAAAAAAGAGATAAAAGGACCTCTGTTATAGGGCTATTGTGAAGATAAAATACAACATACGTATGTTATTCATATATAATATGCTTCATATATAAAATGTGAAGCATATTATGTGGCCCATTCTTGCTTTTCAGAAAGCCAGTTTTCATTCCTTTTCTTATACTTTTTTGACCCTGAGAAGTAAACAGTACCGAACTGCTTGACTAGAAGGTGGGGGTGGGTCCTTCTGAGATTCTAAAAATCCTTTGTTTGAGAAAAAGAAATTATTGTACAATTATTTTAAAGCAAGACGCTATGTAAATTTGAGAAAGGCTTGAGAAGGGATTATGGCTAGATTCTAAGGACACTTATAAAATACTATAAATTTTAATTCCAAGAAAGGTAACTGGCTAATAAACTTCCAGTTATGTATTTTCATGTGAAAACAATTTAGAATCAATAAGAAGTCAAGCTTCCTTGGGCAGATCTGTAGAAATGTGGGCAGAATCTGCCATCTGCAGATATTGTAGGATATCTCTTTGAGAAGGACTGCTGTAATTTAGGAAGTTGGAAGTTAGTGGCTAAATGCCCAAATAAACAGCATTTGGGTTAAGAGAAATGGAACAAACTTGTACTGGGTTTAACATTCCAAGAACTTACTTAAGGTCCTTAGTTGCTTCCTCACTTACTGAGAGTTTTCCTCCAAGGCTTCTTACAGGTTGAATTAAAAAAACACAAGGCTGCTAACTTTAAAATGTTAATTCTCCTCCCCACTCACCAACAACACAACACAACACAAACCAAAACCATACCCCTCCGTTTACAAAAACAGAAACAAAAAACATTGAAGAGATAGAGAAGGGAAGGGAAAGAGTATGTGATCTTTCCTTTGGCCCTTGGGTCTCAACATAGTTGAAGGAAGAAGCCCTCTTTCCACTCCCAGGTGATGAGAATTGGGCAGCTGAGCCCATAACAAAATTATAGCTCACAGAAGCCCAAGCAGAATTCTAGGTAGAAGCTAACTTTGAGAAGGTGACAGTGAAGCTACTTTACCTGGCAGAGAGGCTTCTTCAGATTTTCTCCCTTTCAGTTGTCTATGATTTAACATGAGAAACAATAGCCAGGCCGGGTGCAGTGGCTCACTCCTGTAATCCCAACTTTGGGAGGGCGAGGCAGGTGGATCGTTTGAGGTCAGGAGTTTGAGACCAGCCTGACCAACATGATGGAACCTTGTCTCTACTAAAATACAAAAATTAGCCATGCATGATGGCGGGTGCCTGTGATCTCAGCTACTTGAGAGGCTGAGGCAGGAGAATCACTTGAACCCAGGAGGCAGAGGTTGCAGTGAGCCGAGATGGCACTGCTACACTCCAGCCTGGAAGATGGGGCAAAACTCCCTCTCAAAAAATGAAAAAGAAACAGTAGCCAAAATTGCCAGTAGGAATGAAAGATGGTGCAACCACCTTGCAAATCAGTTTGGCAATTCCTCAAAAAACTAAACAGAGTTAACAAATGACCCAGCAATTCTGCTCCTAGGTCTATGCCCAAGAAAATTGAAAATGTATGGCTGCACAAAAAACTTGTACATGAAATTATTTTTTATTTTATTATATATATTTTTTATTGCACTTCAGGTTCTGGGGTACATGTGCAGAACATGCAGGACTGTTGCATAGGTACCTACATGGGAATGTGATTTGCTGCCTCCATCCCCCAATCACCTATATCTAGCATTTCTCCCCATGTTATCCCTCCCTAACCTCCCTACCCTCCACTGTCCCTCCCCCATCCCCCCCAACAGACCCCAGTGTGATGCTCCCCTCCCTGTGTCCATGTGTTCTCATTGTTCAACACCCACCTATGAGTGAGAACATGTGGTGTTTGATTTCCTGTTCTTGTGTCAGTTTGCTGAGAATGATGGTTTCCAGATTCATCCATGTCCCTACAAAGGACACCAACTCATCGTTTTTTTATGGCTGCATAGTATTTCATGGTGTACATGTGTCACATTTTCCTTGTCCAGTCTGTCATTGATGGGTATTTGGGTTGGTTCCAGGTCTTTGCTATTGTAAACAGTGCTGCAATGAGCATACGTGTGCATTTGTCTTTATGATAGAATGATTTATAATCCTTTGGGTATATACCCAGTAATGGGATTGCTGAGTCAAATGGAATTTCTGTTTCTGGTCCTTGAGGAATTGCCACATTGTCTTCCACAATGGTTGAACTGATTTACACTCCCACCAACAGTGTAAAAGTGTTCCTGTTTCTCCACATCCTCTCCAGCATCTGTTGTCTCCAGATTTTTTAATGATCACCATTCTAACTGGCATGAGATGGTATCTCACTGTGTTTTAATATGCATTTCTCTAATGACCAGCAATGAGCATTTTTTCATGTTTTTAGCCTCATAAATGTCTTCTTTTGAAAAGTGTCTGTTCATATCCTTCGCCCACTTTTGAATGGGTTTATTTTATTTTATTTTTTGTAAATCTGTTTTAGTTCTTTGTAGATTTTGGATATAAATCCTTTGTCAGATGGGTCAGTTGCAGAAATTTATTCCCATTCTGTTGGTTGCCGGTTGACTCTAATGATTGTTTCTTTTGCTGTACAGAAGCTCTGGAGTTTAATTAGATCCCATTTGTCTATTTTGGCTTTTGTTGCCAATGCTTTTGGTGTTTTAGTCATAAAGTCCTTGCCTATGCCTATGTCCTGAATGGTTTTGCCTAGGTTTTCTTCTAGGGTTTTTATGGTGTTAGGTCTTATATTTAAGTCTTTAATCCATCTGGAGTTAATTTTAGTGTAAGGTGTCAGGAAGGGGTCCAGTTTCTGCTTTCTGCACATGGCTAGCCAGTTTTCCCAACACCATTTATTAAACAGGAAATCCTTTCCCCATTGCTTGTTTTTAATCAGGTTTGTCAAAGATCAGATGGTTGTAGATGTGTGGCATTGCCTCTGAGGCCTCTGTTCTGTTCCATTGGTCTATATCTCTGTTTTGATACCAGTACCATGCTGTTTTGATTAACTGTAGCCTTGTAGTATAGTTTGAAGTCAGCTAGCATGATGCCTCCAGCTTTGTTCTTTTTGCTTAGAATTGTCTTGGCTATGCGGGCTCTCTTTTGGCTTCATATGAAGTTTAAGGTGGTTTTTTCCAGTTCTGTGAAGAGGGTCCTAGGTAGCTTGATGGGGATAGCACCAGTTCTGTGAAGAGGGTCCTAGGTAGCTTGATGGGGATAGCATTGAATCTATAAATTACTTTAGGCAGTATGGCCATTTTCATTATATTGATTTCTTCCTAACCATGAGCATGGAATGTTTTTCCATCTGTTTGTGTCCTCTCTTATTTCCTTGAGCAGTGGTTTGTAGTTCTCCTTGAAGAGGTCCTTTACATCCTTTGTTAGTTGTATTCCTAGGTATTTTATTCTCTTTGTAGCAAGTGTGAATGGCAGTTCATTCTTGATTTGGCTCTCTTTAGGTCTGTTATTGGTGTATAGAAATGCTTGTGATTTCTGCACATTGATGTGGTATCCTAAGACTTTGCTAAAGTTGCTTATCACTTTAAGGAGATTTTGGGCTGAGATGATGGGGTCTTCTAAATATACAATCACGTCATCTGCAAATAGAGACAATTTGACTTCCTCCTTTCCTGATTGAATACCCTTTATTTCTTTTTCTTGCCTAATTGCTCTGGCTAGAACTTCCAATACTATATTGAATAGGAGTGGTGAGAGAGGGCATCCTTGTCTAGTGCCAGATTTCAAAGGGAATGCTTCCAGTTTTTGCCTATTCAGTATGATATTGGCTGTGGGTTTGTTGTAAATAGCTTTTATTATTTTGAGATACATTCTGTCAATACCGAGTTTATTGAGAGTTTTTGGCATAAAGGGCTGTTGAATTTTGTCAAAGGCCTTCTCTGCATCTATTGAGATAATCATGTGGTTTTTGTCTTTGGTTATGTTTATTTGGTGGATTATGTTTATAGACTTGTGTATGCTGAACCAGCCTTGCATCCCCAGGATGAAGCCTACTTGATTGTGATGGATAAGTTTTTTTGATGTGCTGTTGCAATTGGTTTGCCAGTATTTTATTGAAGATTTTTACATTTATGTTCATCATGGATATTGGCTTGAAGTTTTCTTTTCTTGTTGAGTCTCTGCCAGGTTTTGGTATCAGGATGATGTTGGTCTCATAACATGATTTGGGAAGGATTCCCTCTTTTTGGATTGTTTGGAATAGTTTCAGAAGGAGTGATACCAGCTCCTCTTTGTATGTCTGGTAGAATTCAGCTGTGAACCCATCTGGACCTGGGCTTTTTTTGGTTGGTAGGCTGTTAATTGCTGCCTCAACTTCAGCCCTTGTTACTGGTCTATTCAGGGTTTTGACTTCTTCCTGTTTAGGCTTGGGAGGGTGTAAGTGTACAGGAATTTATCAATTTCTTCTAGGTTTACTGGTTTATGTGTATAGAGTTGTTTGTAGTAATCTCTGATGGTAGTTTGTATTTCTATGGAATCGGTGGTGATATCCTATCATTTTTCTTTTTTATTAATCTAGCTAGCAGTCTGTCTATTTTGTTGGTCTTTTCAAAAAACAGCTCCTGGATTTATTGATTTTTTGAAGGGTTTTTTGTGTCTCTCCTTCACTTCTGCTCTGATCTTAGTTATTTCTTGTCTTCTGCTAGCTTTTGAGTTTTTTTGATCTTGCACCTCTAGCTCTTTCAATTTTGATGATAGGGTGTCAGTTTTAGATCTTTCCTTGATTCTCATGTGGGCATTTATTGCTATAAACTTTCCTCTAGATGCTGCTTTAAATGTGTCCCAGAGATTCTGGTATGTTGTGTCTTCGTTCTCATTGGTTTCAAAGAACATCTTTATTTCTGTCTTCATTTCATCATTTATCCAGTCAACATTCAAGAGCCATTTGTTCAGTTTCCATGAAGTTGTGTGGTTCTGAGTTAGTTTCTTAATCCTGAGTTCTAGTTTGATTGCACTGTGGTCTGAGAGACTGTTATCATTTCCGTTCTTTTGCATTTGCTAAGGAGTGATTTACTTCCATTTATGTGGTCAATTTTAGAGTAGGTGTAATTTGGTGCTGAGAAGAATGTATATTCTGTGAATTTGTGGTGGAGAATTCTGTATATGTCTATTAGGTTTGCTTGGTCCAGATCTGAGTTCAAGTCCTGGATATCCTTGTTAATTTTCTGTCTCATTGATCTGTCTAATATTGACAATGGAGTGTTAAAGTCTCTCACTATTATTGTGTGGGAGTCTAAGTCTCTTTGTAGGTTAAGAACTTGCTTTATATATCTGGATGCTCCTGTATTGGGTGTGTATATATTTAGGAATGTTAGCTCTTCTTGTTGCATTGATCCTTTTACCATTATGTAGTGCCCTTCTTTGTCTTTCTTTATCTTTTTTGGTTTAAAATCTATTTTATCAGAGACTAGGATTGCAACTCCTGCCTTTTTTTGCTCTCCATTTGTTTGGTAAATCTTCCTCCATCTCTTTATTTTGAGCCTATGTGTGTCCCTGCATGTGAGATGAGTCTCCTGGATACAGCACACTGATGGGTTTTGACTTTTTATCCAATTTGCCAGTCTGTGTCTTTTTATTGGTGCATTTAGCCCGTTTACATTTAAGGTTAATATTGTTATATGTGGATTTGATCCTGCCATTTTGATGGTAGCTGGCTGTTTTGCCCATTAGTTGATGCAGTTTCTTCATTGTGTCGATGCTCTTTACCATTTGGTACATTTTTAGAGTGGCTCATACTGGTTGTTCCTTTCTATGTTTAGTGCTTCTTTCAGGAGCTCTTGTAAGGCAGGTCTGATGGTGACAAAATCTCTGAGCAATTTCTTGTTTATAAAGGATTTTATTTCTCCTTTGCTTATGAAGCTTAGTTTGACTGGATATGAAATTCTAGGTTGAAAGTTATTTTCTTTAAGGATGTTGAATATTGGCCCCCACTCTCTTCTGGCTTGTAGGGTTTCTGCTGAGAGATCTGCTGTGAGTCTGATGGGCTTCCCTTTGTGGATAACCCGACCTTTTTCTTTGGCTGCCCTTAGCATTTTTTCCTTCATTTCAACCCTGGTGAATCTGACGATTTTATGCCTTGGGGTTGCTCTTCTTGAGGAATATCTTTGTGGTGGTCTCTGTATTTCCCGGACTTGAACAGTGGCCTGGCTTGTTAGGTTGGGGAAGTTTTCCTTGGTAATATCCTGAAGAGTGTTTTCCAGTTTCGATTCATTCTCTCCATCACATTCAAGTACACATATCAAACATAGATTTGGTCTTTTCACATAATCCCATATTTCTCGGAGGCTTTGTTCATTTCTTTTGACTCTTTTTTTCTCTAATCTTGCCTTCTCATTTTATTTCATTGAGTTGATCTTCAGTCTCTGATATCCTTTCTTCTGCTTGGTCGATTTGGCTATTGAAACTTATGTATGCTTCGCAAAGTTCTCCTGTTGTGTTTTTCAGCTCCATCAGGTCGTTTATATTCTTCTCTAAGTTGTTTATTTTCGTTAGCATTTCGTCAAACCTTTTTTCAAGGTTGTAGTTTCTTTACATTGGATTAGAACATGTTCTTTCAGCTCAGAGAAGTTTCTTATTACCCACCTTCTGAAGCCTGTTTCTGTCAATTCATTAGACTCATTCTCCATCCAGCTTTGTTCCCTTGCAGGTAAGGAGTTGTGATCCCTTGGAAGAGGAGAGGCATTCTGGTTTTGGGTGTTTTCATCTTTTTTGTGCTGGTTTCTTCCCCTCTTTGTGGATTTATCTACCTGTGGTCTTTGTAGTTGGTGACTTCTGGATGGGGTCTCTGAGTGGACATCCTCTTTATTGATTATGAAGTTATTTCTTTCTGTTTTTTAGTTTTCCTTCTAACAGTCGGGCCCCTCAACTGTAGGACTACTGGAGGTCTACTCCAAACCCTGCTTGCCTGGGGATCACCTGTAGCAGCTGCAGAACAGTAAGGGTTCTGTTACCTTAGTCGCAGAAGGATACCTGCCAGATGTCAATCTGAGCTCTCCTTTATGAGGTGTCTCTTTGGATATTGAGGGGTCAGGAAGCTGCTTGAGGAGACAATCTGTCCCTTATAGGAGCTCAAATGCTCAGCTGTGAGCTCCGTTGTTTGAATCAGAGCTGCCTGGGAGGTACGTTTAAGTCTGCTGCAATGGAACTTATAACTGCCTTTTTTCCCAGGTGCTCTGTCCTGGGAAGTTGAGGCTTTATTTATATGTTCCTGACATGCTGCTGCCTTTTTTCAGAGATGCCCTGCCCAGCTAGGAGTTAGCCTAGTAACACTCTGCCAGCAGAGGCATTGCTGAGCTGCCGTGGGCTCTACCAAGCTGCTCTGTGAACTTTATTGTGGTTTAGTTTATAGAGATGTAGTTAGAACTGCCTCGGTAATGGTGGTCTGCCTCAATAATGGCAGACTGCCTCTGTAATGATGGACTGCCTTGGTAATGGCAGATGTCCTTCCCCCCACAGAGCTTGACCATCCTGGGTCCAGCTATACTTGCTATGAAACTCTCAATCCAGAGCGTTTCAGATTGCTGGTCTTTGTGGGGGGTGGGACCTGCTGAGTCTGATCACCTGGCTTTCTATTTGAGCCCCCTTTTTTTCAGTTGAATGGGTGGCTCTGTCTCCCAAGTGTTCCAGGCACCAGTTGAAACGGCTGCCCAGATTTGTGTGAGTTTTTGTGCAGAGACCCACTGCGCTGGCTGAAATAGCTGTGCTGGAAACTTGTGGCACTTTTCAGCCCAGGAATCTCCTGGTCTGTGGGCAGTAACAACTCGTTTGAAAATGTGGTGATCACTCACCCTCTGCGTTCTCATCTGCATTCTCATTGGGAACTGCACTCCAGAGCTGTTCCTATTCTGCCGCCATCTTGGATCCAAACTCATACATGAAATTATTATTCACAATAGCCAAAAAGTGGAAACAACCCAAATGCCCATCTACTGATGAATGAATAAATAAAATGTGCTACATTCTACAATGGAGTATTATTTGACCATAAAAAGGAATGAAGTATTAATACATGCTACAACATGGATGAACCTTGAAAACATTATGTTCAGTGAAAGCAACCAAGCACAAAAGACCACATAGTATGTAATTCCATTTATAGGAAATGTCTAGAAGAGGCAAATCTGTAAAGACAGATCAGATTCTTAGTTGCAAGGAACTAGAGAGGGGAATTGTGAGTGACTGCTAATGGGTACTGTGTCTCTTTGATGGGATGGAAATTTTCTGGATTAAGTTGTGGTGATGATTGTACATTTTCAACTGAGTTTCAACCAGAGAGGGCCAAACATGCACCCCCAACCAATCACATGAGTTGTCCCACTTCTTGTTACCTTGCCTACAGCTTCCCAATGCCAACAGCCTCCAATCAAGCCACATTTGAAGCCTTCCCTTTTCTCACCTATAAATCTTTGCCATTCCTCTGCCTGCCTTTGAGTCTCTGCAAAACACAAGTGGCAGTGATGGTAGCTGACTCCCTCGGTATAGCAAGGTCTAAATGAATAGCCTTTGCTTTTCTCATCTGGTTGATCTTTATTTCCACAATACAGATAATATTTTATACATATTTTTATACTCTGCATTCCATATTCCTTCTCAAAAGAATTCTGCATAATCAAATTGCAGTAGGATATTGATTGGGTAAGCCTCACCCAAGAGTTAACCAAAGTTGTGGCTGAAAAGGAGGTGGAGAAGGAGTTATCTGACCAGTTGAGGATCATCCCCTAAACCCATCATTACCACAAGACTCTCCTAAAAAATACTTTTCTACCCCTTTTAATCAGTTATTTCCACTCCAGGCAATGACTTCTGACTCGGATCACTATAGATAGATTTGTTTTCTTTTCTATGTGTGGACTCATACAAATACGTATTTGTATTTGACTGCTTTCACTCAACAAAATATTTTTGTTTTTGAGACATGTTCATGTTTTATATATCCGTAGTTCATTCCTTGTTATTGCTGAATGGTATTTTATTGTATAAACAAACCCCAATTTGTTTATTCGTTCTCCTGTTGATGGACATTCAAGTTGCTCCCAGTTTGCAACTAGTGTGAATAAGCTTGCTATGAGCATTCTTATAAAACTCTTTTAGTCCATATATGTTTTCATTTATATTGGGTAGATACATCAGCATGAAATTCCTGGGTTATATGGTAAATGTATGTTTAATTTATAAGAAATTGCCAAACAGTTCCTCAGAATAGTTGCACCATTTTTTTTTTTTTTTTTTTTTTTTTGAGACGGAGTTTCGCTCTTGTTACCCAGGCTGGAGTGCAATGGCGTGATCTTGGCTCACCGCTACCTCCGCCTCCTGGGTTCAGGCAATTCTCCTGCCTCAGCCTCCCGAGTAGCTGGGATTACAAGCACGCGCCACTATGCCCAGCTAATTTTTTTGTATTTTTAGTAGAGACGGGGTTTCACCATGTTGACCAGGATGGTCTCGATCTCTTGACCTCGTGATTCACCCGCCTCGGCCTCCCAAAGTGCTGGGATTACAGGCGTGAGCCACCGCACCCGGCCCAGTTGCACCATTTTTTTATCCCACCAACAGTGTATTAGGGTTCCACTTGCTCCACATTCTAGCCAAACTTGCTGTTGTTAGTCTTTGAGTTTAGCATTTTAATGCATATAAAATGGTGTTCATTGTGCCATTAATTTGCATTTCCTGATGACTAATGATGATGAGTATCTTTTCCTTTGTTTTTTGGTTTGTCATACATCCTCTTTAATGACTTGTTTATTCAAATCTTTAGCTCATTTTTTGACTAGGCTGTTTGTCTTTTTATTATTGTTAGTTTTTCATCTGTTCCAAATACAAGTCAGATATAAAAATGTTTAATGTTAATGAAGTTCGGTGTATCAATTTTTTTTCTTTTATGATACGGCTTTTGGCATCATTTTCAAAGGTGCCTACCCCAAGAGCATGAAGATATTTTACTTCTATATGTTTTATGGTTCTGAGTTTTATATTCTCTAATTTATCCCGAATTAATTTTTGTGTGTGAAATGAGATAGAAGTCAACCTGTATAGATATCCAGTCTTTTAGCACCATTTGTTCAAGAGACTTTACTTTCTCCATTTAATTGACTTGGCACCTTGGACAAAAATCAGCTGATGTGTATGTGTGGGTCTGTTTTCTGGACTGTGTTCTGTTCCTCTGATCTGTTTGCCTATGCTTATGCCAGCCTACATTTGTCTTGAGTATTGCAACTTTATTTCTTGATATGAGGTAGTAAAGCACTAAGAACAAAAAATAATATTTTTAAGATTATTAAGTAGCATCTTGAGATTATTTTCCTATTCTAGAGCCTTTGCATGTCCTCATAAAATTTTATTTAATTTATAGTTTTGTGGGTGTATAGTAGATATATATATATATATATATATGTATATACCTACTATGAGCGAGATACTTTGATACAGACATACAATGCTTAATGATCACATCGTGAAAAATGGGGTATCCATCCCCTGAAGCATTTATTCTTTGTATTACAAACAATCCAATTATATGCTTTTAGTTATTTACAAATGTACAATTAAATTATTGTCCCTATAGTCACACTATTGTGCTATCAAATACTAGGTCTTATTCATTCTTTCTAACTGCTTTTTTTGTACCCATTAACTACCTTTGCTACTCTGCCCCACTACCCTTCCTAGCCTCTGGTAACCATCCTTCTACTTTCTATCTCCAGGAGCTCCATTGCTTTGATTTTTAGATCCCACAGATAAGTGAGAACATGTGATATTTGTCTTTTTGTGCCTGGCTTATTTCACTTAGTATAATGACTTTCAGTTCCATCCATGTTGTAAACAACAGGATCTCGGTCTTTTTAAATGTCTGAATAGTACTCTGTTGTGTATAAGTACCACATTTTCTTTATCCATTTATCTGTTGATGGACACTTAGGTTGCTTCCAAATCTTGGCTGTTATGAACAGTGCTGCAACAAACTTGAGAGTGCAGATGGTGCAGAGATCTCTTTGATATACTGATTTTTTTTTTTTTTTTTTTGACACAGAGTCTTACTCTGTCACCTAGACTGGAGTGCAATGGTGCAGTCTTGGCTTACTGCAACCTCCACCTCCCAGGTCTTGGGTTCAAGTGATTCTCCTGCCTCAGCCTCCCGAGTAGCTGGGATTACAGGCCTGCATCACCACACCTGTCTAATTTTTGTATTTTTAGTAGAGACAGCGTTTTACCATGTTGGCCAGTCTGGTTTCAAACTCCTGACCTCATATGATCTACCTACCTCAGCCTCCCAAAGTGCTGGGATTACAAGCGTGAGCCATTGCACCCAGCCGGATATACTGATTTCTTTTCTTCTGGGTATATAACCCAGTAGATGGATTGCTGGATTTTAAGGTAGCTCTATTTTTAGTTTTTTGAGGACCCTCCAAACTGCTCTCCATAGTGGTTGTACTAATTTACATTCCCACCAACAGTGTACAAGGGTTCCCTGTTCTCCATGTCCTCTTCAGCATTTGTTATTGTCTATCTTTCAGGTAAAAGCCATTTTAACTGGCGTGAGATAATATCTCATTGGAGTTTTGATTTGCATTTCTCTGATGAGTATGATGTTAGGCACATTTTCTTATATTTGTTTGCCATTTGTATGTCTTCTATGGAGAAATGTCTATTCAGATATTTTGCCAGTTTTTAAACTGGATTATTCTGTTTTTTTCCCATAGAGTTCTTTGAGTTCTTTATATATTCTGGTTACTAACCTCTTGTCAGATGGTTAGTTTTCAGATATTTTCTCCTATTCTTTAGGTTGTTCAATTTGTTGATTGTTTCCTTGCTGTACAGAAGCTTTTTAACTTGGTGTGATCTCATCTATCCATTTTTGCTTTGCCTATGCTTGTGGGGTATTACTCAAGAAACTTTTACCCAGACCAATGTTCTGGAGAGTTTCCTTGGTGTTTTATTATAGTAGTTTTATAGTTTGAAGTCTTAGACTTATATCTTGAATCCATTTTCATTTGATTTTCATACATGGCAAAAGATAGGGTACTAGTTTCATTCTTCTGCATATGGATATCAAGTTTTCCCAGCACCATTTATCGAAGAGACTGTCTTTTCCCCAGTGTTTATTCTTGGCACTTTTGTTGACAATGAGTTCAATGTAGGTGTGTGGATTTGTTTCTGGGTTCTCTATTCTGTTCCATTGGTCTTTGTGTCTGTTTTTATGCCAGTACCAGGCTTTTATGCCAGTTTTGGTTACTATAGCACTGTTGTGTAATTTAAAATCAAATAATATGAGTCCTCCATTTTGTTCTTGTTGCTCAGGAACGGCTTTGGCTGTTCTGGGTCTTTTGTGGTTTTATATAAATTTTAGGATTGTTTTTTCTGTTTCTGTGAAGAACACCATTGGTATTTTGATAGGGATTACATTGAATCTGTAGATTGCTTTGACTAATACGAACATTTTAACAATATTGAACAATCCATGAACATGGAATATCTTTCCAGTTTTTGGCATCCTCTTTAATTTCTTTCATCAGTGTTTTATAATTTTCATTGTAGAGATGTTTCATTTCTTTCATTAATTCCTAGGTATTTAATTTTATTTGTGGCTTTTGTAAATAAGATTACTTTTTTAAATTTCTTTTTCAGATTGTTCACCCTTGGCATATAGAAATACTACTGGTTTTCATATGTTGATTTTGTGTACTGCAACTTTACTGAATTTATCAGTTCTAAGAGTTTTCTGGTGGAATCTTTGGGTTTTTCCAACTATAAAATTATGTCATCTGTAAACAAGGATAATTTGACTTCCTCCTTTCCAATTTGGATGTCCTTTATTTCTTTTTCTTGTCCAGTTGCTCTAACGAGGACTTCCAGTACTATGTTGAATAATGGTGGTGAAAGTAAGCATCCTTGTTGTGTTCCAAATCTTGGAGGAAAAGCTTTCAGTTTTTACCCATTCAGTATAATATTAGCTGAGGGTGTGTCACATACAGCTTTTATTATGTTGAGGTATGTTCCTTCTATACCTAGTTTTTTGAGGGTTTTTCACTGTAAAGAATGTTGAATTTTATGAAGTGCTTTTTCAACATCAATTGAAATTATCATATGTTTTTTGTTCTTTATTCTGTTGATATGATATATCACATTGATTAATTTGCATATATTGAATCATTCATGCATCCCAGGGATAAATTCCACTTGATCATGATGAGTGACGTTTTTAATGTGTTGTTGAACTTGATTTGCTATTATTTTGTTGTTTTTTTCGGAAAGAGATTTCTGCATCAGTATTTATCAGAGATATTAGCCTGTCGTTTTCTTTTTTTAATATATTGCTTTGTCTGGTTTTAGTATTAGAGTAATACTGGCCTTGTAGAATGAGTTTGGAAGTATTCTGTCCTCCTCTATTTTTCAGAATAGTTTGAATAGGATTGGCATTAGTTCTTCTTTAAATGTCGATTAGAACTCAGCAATGAAACCATCAGGTCCTGGTTTTTTCATTGCTAAGTGGCTTTTTGTTACTTGTTAATGGTCTGTTCAGGTTTTGGTTATCTTCACGGTTCAGTTTTGGTAGGTCGAATATGTCTAGAAATTTCTTCACTTTCTCTAGATTTTCCAATTTATTGGCATGAAATTGCTCATAGTAACCACTAGTGATGCTTTCAATTTCTGTGGAATCAGTTGTAATGTTTCCTTTTTCATATCTGATTTTATTTATTTGGTTCTTCACTCTTTTTTTCTTCATTACTCGGGCTAAGGTTTTGTCAATTTTGTTTATCTTTCCAAAAAACCAACTTGTTGTTTCATTGATCTTTTGTATTTTCTTCATTTCATACTCATTTATTTCTGCTCTGATCTTTATTATTTCTTTTCTTAGAATTTTCGGTTTTGTTTGCCCTTTTCTGGTTCTTTAAGATGCATGATTAGGTTATTAATCAGACGTTTTTCTTCTTTTTTGAGGTAGGTGCTGATGGCTGTAAACGTCCCTCTTAGTACTGCTTGCACTGTATCCCATAGGTTTTGGTGTGTTGTGTTTCTGTTATTTGTTTTAAGAAACTTTTCAATTTCCTTCTTAATTTCTTCACTGACACTGACCCACTGGTCATTCAGGAGCATATCTAATTTCCGTATGTTTGTATCATTTCCAAAATTCTTCTCGTCGATTTCTAGTTTTATGCAAAGATCCTTGATATTGTGGTCAAGGATACTTGATACTTTAATTTTTTTGAATGTTTTAAGACTTATTTATGACCTAACATATGGTCTATCCTTGAGAATGATCCATGTGCTAAGAAGAATGTGTATTGTCTAGCCTTTGGATGAAATATTCTGTAAATATCTATTAAGTTCATTTGTTCTATTAGGTCATTTTTAGTGCAGATTAAGTCCAGTGTCTTTGTTGAGTTTCTGTCTGGGAGATCTGTTCAGTGCGGAAAGTGGGATGTTGAACTTTCCAACTATTATTGTATTGAGATCTGTCTCTCTGTATCTCTCTCTTTGAGACAAGGTGTTGCTCTGTCATCCAGGCTGGAGCACAGTGGTGTGATCTCAGCCCACTGCAAGCCTTGACCTTAGAGGCTCAAGTGATCCTCCT
The DNA here is from genome assembly GCF_049354715.1 of Callithrix jacchus. NCBI lineage: Eukaryota > Metazoa > Chordata > Mammalia > Primates > Cebidae > Callithrix > Callithrix jacchus. The sequence continues at coordinate 67,732,510 of NC_133510.1, read as the reverse complement.
ACCTCAGCCCTCTGATTAGCTTGAACTATAGGCATGTACCACCATGCCTGGCTAATTTTTGTATTTTTTTGTATAGATGATTTTCCCATATTTCTCAAACTCCTGGGCTCCAGAAACCCACGCAACTGGACCTCCCAAAGTGCTAGGATTACAGGCATGAGAAACTGCACCTGGCCCGAGGTCTATCTCTTTAGCTATAATAACACTTGCTTCACATATTTGGGTGTTCCAGTGTTGGATGCATGTATATTTATAATGATTGTATTATTTTACTGGATTGACCCCTTTCTCATCACGTAGTGGCGATCTCTGTCTCTTCTTATAGTTTTCATCTTAAAATCTATTTTTTCTATAGCTACTTCTGCTCTCTTTTGGTTTCCATTGGCATAGAATATCTTTTTACATTCCTTTATTCTCACTTTGTGTATCTTTATAGGTGAAGTGTGTTTCTTGTAGGCAGCAGATCATTGGGTCTTGTTTTTTCATCCATTTAGCCACTTTACATCTTTTTATTGGAGAGTTTCGTTTATTTACATTCAATTTTATTATTGATAAGTAGGGACTTACTCCTGCCATTTTGTCATTTGTTTTCTCATTGTTTTACAGTCTTCTTTTACTTCTTCCCTTCCTTCCTTGCCTTCCCTTTAGTGAAGGTTATTTTCTCTTGTGGGTATGATTTAATTTCTTGCTTTTTATTTTTTGTGTATCCATTGTGTGTTTTTCAATTTGAGGTTACCATGAGGCTTGCAAATACTATTAATGTCTTATAACCCATTATTTATTTTGTTTTATTTTTATTCATTTATATTTTTGAGATAGTGTTTCACTCTTATTACCCAGGCTGGAGTTCAGTGGCATGATCTTAGCTCATTACAACCTCCGCCTCCTGGGTTCAAGCAATTCTCCTGCCTCAGCCTCCTGAGTAGCTAAGATTACAGGCATGCGCCACCACACCCAGCTAATTTTGCATTTTTAGTAGAGATGAAGTTTCTCCATGTTGGTCAGGCTGGTCTCGGACTTCTGTTCTCAGGTGGTCCGCCTGGCTCAGCCTCCCAAAGTGTTGGGATTGCAGGCATGAGCCACCACGTCTGGCATAACCCATTATTTTAAAATGATGACAACTTAACACTGATTGCATAAACAAACATGCAAAAAGAAAACTAATAAAAACTGTATACTTTAACTTCATCCTTCTACTTTTGAACTTTTTGTTGTTTTTCTTTATGTTTTATTGTACTGTCTATGTCTTAAAAAGTTATTACTTTTATTGGTTTATCATTTAGTCTTTTTACTTAAGATAAAAACACAGAATATTGTAACACTGTATAATTGTGGCATGTGGGAGTTTACATGCCACAGTTACAGTGTTACAATATTCTGTGTTTTCTGTATACTTACTACTACCAGTGAGTTTTGTATCTTCAGATGATCTCTTCTTGCCATTAATGTACTTTCATTTCAGATGGAAGAACTCCTTTTAGCATTTCCAGTCGGACAGGTCTGGTGTTGATGAAATCCCTCAGCTTTTGTTTGTCTGGGAAAGTTTATCCCTCATGCTTGAAGGATGATTTTGCTGGATATAGTGCTCTAGAGTAAAGTTTTTTTCTTTCAGCACTTTAAATATATCATTACCACTCTCTCTAGCCTGTAGGTTTTTCACTGAAAAGCCTGCTGCTAGATTTATTGGTGCTTCATTGTATGTTTTGTTGTTGTTTTCTTTTCTCTTGCTGCTTTTAGGGTCCTTTCTTTATCCTTGACTTTTGGGAGTTTGGTTATTAAATGCCTTGAGGTTATCTTCCTTTGGTTAAATCTGCTTGGTGTTCTATAACCTTGTACTTAAATATTCATATCTTTCTCTATGTTTGGAAAGTTTTCTGCAATTATTCCTTTGAATGAATTTTTTATCCTTGTCTGTTTCTCTATATCCTCTTTAAGGCCAATAACTCTTAGATTTTCACTTTTGAGGCTATTTGCTAGATCTTACAGGTGTGCTTTGTTCTTTTTTGTTCTTTTATCTTTTGTCTCCTCTGAGTATTTTCAAATAGCCTGTCTTCAAGCTCACTAATTCTTTCTTCTGTCTGATCAATTCTGTTATTAAGAGACTCTGCTGCATTCTTTAGTATTCCATTGCATTTTCCAACTGTAGAATTTCTGCTTGATTGTTTGTAATTATTTCAATCTCTTTCCTAAATTTATCTGATAGAATGCTGAATTCCTTCTCTGTGTTATCTTGAATTTCCTTGCATTTCTTCAACACAGCTCTTTTAAATTATCTGTCTGAAAGGTCACATATCTCTGTTTCTCCAAGATTGGTCCCTGGTACCTTATTTAGTTCTTTTGGTGAGGCCATGTTTTCCTACAGGATCTTGATGCTTGTAGATATTTGTTGGTATTTGAGCATTGACAAACTAGGTATTTATTAGTCTTTGCAATCTGGGCTTGTTTGTGCCTGTCCTTCTTAAGAAGGCTTTCTAGGTAGTCAAAGGAACTTGGGCCCCAAGCCCAATAATGCTGTGGTTTTTGCAGAATCATAGAAGTACCACCTTGGTGGTCTTGGATAAGAAAAATCTGGAAGAATTCTCTAGATTACCAGGCAGAGTCTTGCTCTTTTCTCTGACTTTCTTCCGAACAAATGGAGTCTCTTTCTCTGTGTTGAGCCACCGGGAACTGGGGTATGTTGATGTAAGCACCGCTGTGGCCATTACTACTGGGACTGCTGGGTCAGACTTGAAGCCAGCACAGCACAAGGTCTTGCCCAAGGCCTGCTGTAACCACTACATGGCTGCCACCTGTGTTCACTCAAGGCCCAAGAGCTCTATAGTCAGCAGGTGATGAAGCCAGCCAGGTTTGTGTCCTCCCCTTCAGGGCAGCAAGTTCCCCCAGGTCTCAGGTGGGTTCAGAGATATCTGGAAGCCAAGGATTAGAGCAAAAAGCCTTAGAGATTTCTTAGCACTTTGGGAGACCAAGGTGGGTGGATCACCAAGGCCAGGAGTTTGATACCAATCTGGTCAATATAGCAAAACCTGTCCAGAGGACAGAGACCATGTTGTATGTTTTGTTCACCACTGTATCCATACTACTTAGCACTCAATAAGTATTTGTTTAAGTAAAATTAAATTTTAGCTGGGCATGGTGGCTCACGCCTGTAATCGCAGCACTTCTGGAGGCTGAAGTGGGAGGATCACTTAAGGCCAGAAGTTCCAGACCAGCCTGGACAAACATGGCGAAACCCCATCTTTACTAAAAATACAAAAATCAGCCAGGTGTGCCTGTACCTACCTGGAATCCCAGCTACCCAGGAGGCTGAGGTGGGAGAATTGCTTGAACCTAGGAGGCAGAGGTTGCAGTAAGCTGAGAGCATACCACTGCACTCCCTGGGTGACAGCAGACTCTTTCAAAAAACAAAAGCAAAAAGCCTTAGAGATTTGCCTGATGTTCTATTCTGCAGCTATGCTGGCAGTCCAACCACAATACAAAGTCCTTCCCGCTCTTCCCTCCATTTTCCACAGGCAGAGAAGCCTCTTCCTGTGGCCACCACCACACGTCATTCTTATATACACAGAGGTTAGTATAATAATGCAGCAAGGAATTCCCAGGCAAATCGGTTATTTTTTGTCTTGTATTTCTTCCGTAGGTTTGCTAAAACAAACAATACTCCAGGGTGATCCAAATCTGTATCAGTGAAACATTCTGATGAAGTACTTTCTTTTTAAGATGAGGTCTCTCTGTGTTGCCCAGGATGGCCTCTAACTCCTGGAGTAGCTAGGACTTCAGGCTAATGAAACAGTTTGATAAAATCATAATCTGCTAGGAACTTTCTTCTGTTTAGTCCTTAAAATCTGAAGATGTATAGGACAGATAGACTTTTTGATGTAGCTCTCTAGAGGTAGTTATTTTCTTTAAAACAGCTAGGATCATTCTCTTACTTATCAGACATATATGCTTTTCCAGTCTTATACAATCTCCCCTGTCCTCTGAGAACTGGTGATTGTCTCTGTCCTCTTACCTTCACCATCTTAGAAGGAAGAGCTGAGTTTACATGGGTGATACGGGACGGTGAACAGCATGGTTACTGAAGAGTTAGGTTTTAAGCCACCCCATTAAGCCTGAATTGACATAGAATAGTCACAGGAATGTAAGTCAGAGACATTAAGAAACCCTTTGCTGTAATCTTTCATACCAGTTATTGCCCAGGGTAGTACACGTAATAATATTTTTTATAACACTCTGATTATGTTTTCTGCCATTTTTTCATTGGGAATTTGAACATTGCAGGTTAACTCATAAAATTGTGGAAGGGCAAGATAAACATGTGAAACAATATATTTAATTTTTTAAGATAGCAAAACCTTCTGTACCTTCTTATAATGGCTTGTAGGAGATTTGGAGCAGAACTTCCACTTGCTAATGTTCAGTTAGGCCCAGGTTTGGTATTTGGAAGGGGCAGTTTATTAGAATAATGGTGCTCCTACTCAGGGAAGAAACAGCATCTGTAATACTCAGTGTGATCAGGAATGTGACCTTAATGAAATTTCAAGTAGAAGTAAATTTGACTTACTTTATCATGTGGACCAATTATAGCCAACTATTGTGAATATGAGATTAGGACCAGAAAACTCAGGGTCTACTTCTGATGGCAGTATCCCTAGAGGATCTGGTCTTTATACTCTATGCTTGGAATGAACCAGGAGAGATGTTTGGACCCAGCCAGATCGCTGGGTTCGTTGTAGATTCACACAGACTTAAATGACTTGGTCGTATCATCCACAGAAATAAGGATGAACTATGGCCAATTCATTTCATTCTACTTCTTTAAGTTCTATCAGGTAAGGCCCAGATTGACATTTACAGACTTAACTCACTCTATTTGCTTTTTTTTTTTTTTTTTTTAGGCTACCACTGAGGTGGAAATTAAGAAGAAAGGCCCTGGATCTCTTTTAGTTTCCATGGATCAACTAGCCTCCTATGGGCGGAAGGACAGAATCAACAGTATAATGACTGTTACGAATACACTAGTAGAAGGTGTGTGCCCTGTCATATCAGTCCAACCTGCTGAGATATAAATATGTAATGTGCATGGTAAATATAGTCCCTGTCTCTTGGTCTGAGTTTTGTAAAAACTGCCTCTGAGCTTTAGGAATAGAGTCTGTTCCTATATAGAAACTAGAATCACAAATTTTCTTCCTAAATTTACATGCAGATAATCAAATATATGGGCTTCAGATATGCTTGTACACAGGCAACAAGATTGTACACAAGTAGGTAAGAGATACGAAAGGAGCTGCACGAATGAGCGAGAGGATCTCAAGACCCTTGTCATCGTCATCATTAGGAGCCAGTGGGGTGCTGTAAGGCATAAAGGAATGTAGATTGAAGAACTGCAAAGCTATAAAATGATGGAATTTCCCTTATGGCCCCTAACCCAAAACATACCTTCCATTTTTCCTTTTTAACTACTTAAAGCCCTTTTGGTTTTCTCTTAAGGAAGATTGTACTGTGCATTTTGATTGCACCTAGTTCTGTCTCTCTTCAAACACCCCCACATAGCCATAAATATATTTGATGTGTGACTAGGTAAGTTGAAACCCTTCTTACTTTGAGCACTCTATGCCACAGGGAAAGAGCAACCACTGTTGAATCATAGCATGTCTGCAGTAATGTTGCTGTCAGTCGCTGAGTTCTCTGTATTTGGTGGATTCTTTATGACACAACCTGGTGTGCTGAGGAATACCTGAAGATTTTCCATTAGACCACAGTCACTCAAGCAAGAATCGGCTCCTCTCCAGTTGTGGTCTACAGTCCTGGATCCTCATGCTTTCTTTAGAAGGAAATTCAGTGACAGATTTTGTCTCCCAAGAGTCTGATAGATTCTACACATATCTTCTTCATTGGATTTATGTTGATTTAGCTGAGTTGTCCCATTGTAGATCTAGGCTATTCTTGAGGCCTCAAATTGCTGTTCTTCAGAGTACAGACGCCCAGAATAACCAAAGTCCCTGAGATAGGAAAACTCAAAGTTGTCCTGGTATCCTTGAGACAAGTTATTTTTTTAGTCAATTAAACCCAGTGCCCCTTCTATTCTGTGTGTGTGTGTGTGTGTGTGTTGGGGAGGGAGAATCCCTAGAAAAGAATTATCTAAGGGTGCTTACTTCCCCACATATGTGCAAAGAATGAGACTATAACTAGAGTAACCTTGAGAATATATCAAGTGAAAAAAATGAATTAGCTGCTTTCAGCTGCCTGAACAACTTCTATTTATTCCTGTTTTCTTTAACTTCCATTGAGGTTATTGTCTGATAGAACATCATCAAGCTTTGTAGCTTATACTTTGAGATTGTGGGCAAATAACTACAAGTCCTAAAATTCCAAGCTAAGAAATGATAGCCTAAGAACTTTGGCTAATTTTATTATTCACATAGAGACCAAGACAGGATTTCGCTGAGTATCCGTGCAGTTGAGAAAGAAAAAGAACCTTCAGTGGGTACATTTTATTATTGGCAGAGACATCAGAACAGCACAACTGTCAATACAGTGCAACAGTTATTTATTTATTACTGTAGTGGCTTAGTGCAGGTTCCAGCAAAAGTAGATGCTCAAACAACGTTTGTCAAGCAGATGTTGGCTGTGCTTGGGATGGTAGGAGTGCTGGTGCTGCAGGGCTCTTTCCGCAAGCCTTAGAGCTTTCATCCCTCGACTGAGTTGGATTGAAACCACTGGGGCATTTTAAAAGTCTCTTCTCCTTCTTCTCCCTGTTCTTTCCCTTTCTGTCCTGCTGTGCTCATTCTCCGCCCTCAACCCACCATCACACACATTAAAAAAAAAAAAAAAAGATGTAAGGGCAGCTCAGGAGACAGAGACAGATGTAGTTGTGTTCCTAGTAGGAAGATACTATTCCAGTTCTTTGTCCTGTTTCACAAGCGCTGATGTTCACATAGTTGTATCTGTCCTGCCATATCCTGCTCAGGCATTCCTCTTGTCCTTGCACCTTTTATTTGACTCTTTTGTTAAAGCTGATGGGACCAACCTGCGATAAGCAAAGAGCAATGAATGGCTGACCAGAATAATATAAGAAGGAATGAAACATCCATGCCTGTTTAACCATTGGGCCCTATATTTAATGCTTGCTACAACATTAAAAGCCAGCATTGAACAAATTGCAGTTTTTGCTCTCAGACTTTCAGTTAGGAAACTCTGACATTATTTTAATCTGAAGATTAAAATAATTATTATTTAAAACCCAAGAGGCAGGCTCCTACTTAGCTAATAGTTTAGAATCCACAGTGGAGAATTCCAGAATTGTCAGTAATGAGAAAACCCTGCCTGCTCTGCCCCTCCCCATCCTGTTGCAAACATGCTCACCAGGATCTAGTACATTTAGTAGAGTTCACCACTAGCAGAGCTATAAGCTTTGGGGATATTTCAGAGGACTGTGTATGGGGTGTAGGCAGAGTAGTGAAGTCTCACTGTTCAAAGCAGTAAAGCTGTGTAAGAAGGGGAGATCGTGGTACAGTAAGAAAGAAGAAGTAGTGATGTACTTGATGTTACTGATTTTCAATATCAAGGAAGTACTTGACATTATTGATTCTCAGTAGCATCAGTAAAACAATTTCAAAAGCTCCCCTAGAGGTAACAGGCCATAGCTGTTGCTGCCACTATTTATGTATTCTTTTATTTAGCTGACAAGCATCAAGTGTCAGTATAGTTACTTAGCTGATGTCAGCCTTTCCTGTGTGGCAGTAAGCTTGGTGAGCGCAGGGGCTCTTCATCAGTGTATACTCAGTGCCTGGCACATTGCAGGTACTTAAAAGTTGTTGAATTCAGTTGAGAAAAGCTCCTGCCTTCCGAAACCTCATGGTCTACCAAAGCCACGGTCTTGATGGAATTGTGAGGTCCTCTCTAAAAACAATTCCCAGTACCCCTGAGGTTAAGACCTAGAGTAACCACTCTGAGAATATCCAAAAGCAAAGTAAGAGAAACCACACAAACCTTTGGACATCTCACCCCTAAATGTTAACCCTTTCCCCCAAACCAAATACTTAGCCATTCCAGGCATGTAGAACCAGTAACAATTTGCAAAGTCATAAGTCTCTTGACAACCCGTCTCATTCCCCGAATGATCTTTTCCAGCTCCTGAAGCTCCACATTGGCTTACTTTTTGTGGGAGTGAAAGATTGTCCTGAAGATCTTCCCTTCTCAGTAAATATGGTTAAGAGATGCCTGGTATCCCTAGAGGAATTTTCTTGGTGCCCTGTAGGGCAAGAAAACCTCTCTTTGCTGTGTGGCAAGACTCAAGACCTAGTTCATTGTAAAACATTACACTTATGTCAGCTGTCAAATGTGAACAGTCGCAGCTTCAACCTCCATGTGCCAATGAACAGCAGACGTTTGAAAAAAGGGGGAAATCAAAAAGGAACGGAACTAAATTTCCAAATATGTACTGTAAGAATTTAAGGAAATAAAGGAACCTTGTCATTTTCTTTTTTGGGGGAGAAAACTATATTTACCTTAGGAAGGGAGGGAGTTCTCTGAGGAAGAAGCCACAGCAGATTTTCCTCACAGACTTCCTTTCCCACGCAGCCTCCCACGTGGCGCTTACAGCGGTCCTTAAATCTGAAAACCAAGGCAACCATTTTCTTAGCAACCAGGGAGCCAATCAGAAGCTCAGCCAAAACCACCTTGTCTAAAATAAAGCATCGCCATCCAGCTGGTTGGAAAAGGGAACGTAGGCTAATTTAAGGTAGCCATCTTGGTTTTGGTGAAATGTTGGGGAATTTTTTTTCCCCCTAAATGATTTGATAGTGTCAGCAGAATTGGGCAGGGAAAGAGTAGCTGTTACAGCCAACCCTGTAGAATCAATACCTCACATTCTGACAGGTTTTCAAAGTTCACTTCCTAAAAAGCATCCTCTTAGCTCAAGGTCCTTGGAATTTTGTAATCCTGACAATTGTATTTCATGCTTAATTTGAGGAGAGCTTTGTTATGTAGGGCTTCATACCTAGATTGTTGTAACTGCCAGTTGAGTATCTGTCTTTGATGTCTGATAATTCTTTTGAATCTTTGCTTTGGAAATATCATTGAGATCATCTAGTCCAGTGATTTTTCAGTCTGTGTGTATCAGAGTCTTGGGACTCTAGAGAAGTGCCTCAGGAGAGGAAGAAGTCTATCCGAGTGGGCTCCTGCTTCATCTGGGGCAATTCCTGGTTTATTTTCTGTATTGGGGATCCTGTGAGATCTTGTTTGGAAAAAAACAGGTTCTGCTTCTAAAAGAGACAGAAAAGATAAGACAAAGGAGAGAAAGAAAAAGGAAATAAGATGATGACCCAGGGAGGGAAGGAGGAAGAAGTTATAGAAAGAAAGAGAGAGGCAAAGGATGAGAGCAGGAAAGGGCAAAGGGGCAAGAAAGAAGGAGACGGGAGGAGACAGAAAGAGGAAGGAAGGGGGAAAAAGGGGAGAGTAATGTGGTTTGTATTTCTAACTTGACTATGAGCTGTAAACTTGTTGAGGGTGGAGACAGTAACTTGTACTTCTTTGAGAACATAGCAGATGTGTTTTACATGTTGGCTTGGTTGATGATGCTAGTTCTGCTGATGAAGATAATAACAATAGCAAACACTTCCATGGCACTTTTTATCTGCCAGAGTATTCTAGGGCAGTTTACATATATTTTAGCTTATTTAATTCTCATGGCAAATCAAAGTAACTTGTTCAAGGTCTCACAGTTAGCAAGTGTCTGAACTAGTATTTGAACTCAAATATGTCTAGCTTGAGTTCATGCTTTCGATGGCGTCTCTGACAATAATTGAACAGTAGAGTGTATAATAGAGTACCTACCATTTATTGAGGACTTACCCTGTGCCAGGTACTGTGCTGATTGCTTTACAACAGCATCTCATTTAGTCTTTAATCAAACTCACATCAAAATGAGGTTACAGGACTCATTCAGTCCTGTAACCTGTAAATTCATGCCTTGTTTTATAGCTGAGGCAGCTCAGCAGAAGTCAGTTACCTTGCCTGGGAACACACAACTTGTAAGCATCAAGCCAGTTGAGGCCAGAGAATCAGACCTGAGAGGCCAAGCTCCTGACCTCTGTTCTCTACTCCCATAACTGATGGGTTGAGTTTCATTTATAAACTTAACCCATCACTTATTAACAGGGAGCCAACTTGTATGGATTTCCTACCTTAGAGAGAAGGAAAACACTTAGGAATATCAGTGCTTGATTCCATATTAATAATGGTGATAATGACTGTGAGGGTAAGTAGTGTGTCCTCCTGGTTTTCTCAGTGTAACTGAGGGGCCATCTTTGTTCTTAACTTACTATAGAACTGGAAGAGTCTCAGAGAAAGTGCCCACCATGCTGGTATAAATTTGCCAACACTTTCCTCATCTGGGAGTGCCACCCCTACTGGATAAAACTGAAAGAGATTGTGAACTTGATAGTTATGGACCCTTTTGTGGATTTAGCCATCACCATCTGCATCGTCCTGAATACACTGTTTATGGCAATGGAGCACCATCCTATGACGCCACAATTTGAACATGTCTTGGCTGTAGGAAATCTGGTAAGATGGAACACTGTCTCCTCATATTAGGATTGGAATGTGTTTTGCCTGTACATCTTTTTCTGGTACTGAAAGCTAGAGTTTCTTTGAAAAGAAAGTAATAGTTAATTGGAAGACAAACGCTTCCACACATGCCGGGGCACCAGCTGCTTTTCTGCTAACTGTTGTGGTCCCTTTCCTCTTTCTGCAGAACTTTGAAGACGTCATTTAGGAGCTATTGGCAGAAAACCAATGTTGGTGACAGAATGGGAGGCCTGGTACAGTGGGCTGGTTTCAGCAACCTGAGCCAAGGACTTCTAGATTTTTTCCTCATTCTGTTTCTCACACTGATTCCTGCATAGCTCCAGTACTTCAGTTCTCCTTTCACCTCAACCACAAAATAGGGGAGCTCTTGTAGTATACTACATAGAACTGTGGATTTGCCTGCTCTGTCAGGCCTTAATTACCTAAATAGGGACTATTTATGGGGAAATTTTCCCTCAAGGCTGGTTTCCCCCTCCAGTCCAACTTCTGGGCCATTATCCAGTTTCTGCCATTAGTTGATCTTTGCCAAATTTATTTTAATGTTAGCTTAAGTTCTGTATTGATTATATAAAGATAAGTATGTCATTTTTAAATGATAGATTACAAAGTGTGTATTCTGAAATCAAGTAGTTATGATTTCAGGATTATGTGTTTTCTTTACTACAAAAATCAGGAGTTGATTGCATTTTGATAGATAGTAAAGAAGTAGTTAGAAAGAATCCCCTAGGTCACCTGGGCCCCCTAATTCATTAGGTGTTGTACCACAGGCATGCCCAAATCTAGCTGTTACTGTTTATTAATAATTTGAGCATGATTTCTGCCCAGTGTTTCTTGTGTGTACTCTCTCTCTCTCTCTCTCACACACACACACACACACACACGCCCCTCCCTACACAGTTTTGACCTGAAGTCCTATTGCTAAACTATTAGAGCATTGTGATATTATTTTCATTTCTCATTCTGAAAACACATGACAAAGATATCCTTTGTAGCCCACTGTGTTTCCTGGTATACGTCCAAGATGATTCTGTGGTCTTTCTATTCTCCATGTCTAGGGTTAGTGACATGCTCCCGGCTCTCTGCTATGATCTAAACCCTTGTGTGCAGTCCAGTGGAATGCCTGTAGTCTTGAAATGGGACACTCCCACAGGCTGTCCAAGAAATCTACTAACTGGCCCTGAAAGGTGCCTATGGGTGGGCACATGCTGTGACTGGCCAACATAGTACCTTGGTCATCAAGCAGAATTTTAAGCCTGTCCACAATATCATATGGATATAAGCTTTGTTTTAGTAGCCAAGAGTTAAGTAACGAGAAATATGTCTTGATAATTTTTTTTGTTGCTGTTGGCGGTTCTGTTTTCCCTGTAGAATTTTATTTTTCTCAAAATCTTTACTTTTCCTTGCTTTTTACAGAACCAGTCTTTGATTTTCAAGGGACTTTGAGAGACTTTTCCACTTACCCCCCTAGAACTCCAGTCATACCAGGCTAGCAAATGATGTTATTTTTCCTTTCATGAAAATTTAGAGATTTAGGATGACACCTAAATTAGAATAGTGAGTATTCAGAAGACTTTTTTCAGAACCATCAGTAAAGAAAGAGGAAAGAAGAGAAGGTCGGCAGCTAATATTCAGGGACTCCATGAGAGGAGCCAACCCGGAAGTAAGTTCTAAAATAAGAAAGCTCTTAGGTGGCAAGAGTTTTCAAAGGGCAAGTAAATGTACCGTTAGCAGTGGGAGGGGGAGTAATATATGGTCCAGCATACTTTGTTCTAGATGTTAGGGTAAAAGGAAAGAAATCAAGAATGGTGCCTAGGTGTGGGGGTTTAATGACTGAGGGGAAAATGGAATGACTGCAAAGGAACTGGCTTGATGTGTAAAATCAAGAGTTCTGTTTTGGGCATATTAAGTGTCTGTTCACTGACTGGAGATGCCAAATAAGGAAGTTGGGTATGTGCTGGACCTCATGAGTGTTTTCTGGAAAATACCAGGAACTCAAATATATGCCTTGCTGCCAATCAACTTGAGCACTGAGTTTGGCAGAAAGAACACAGAATTAGAAGTCAGAAGATTTGGGTTTTGGTTCCTATTGGATATTGTATAACTTTAAATAAGTCATTGATTTCTGTCCAGAACTGTTTCGTATCTGTAAAGTTAGGATAATACCATGTCATCAGTGGTTGGAAAGATAAAATGAGAACTATACAGAAGTCTTTGGAATAGTTAAAAGTACCTTATAAATCTTAGGAACTGTGTTAGTATAATTCAATAGGAGAATTTTCAGAGATTTGAAGATTTGGGTAGAGCCTTTGACTGAACACGAGAATTAGAGGATGAAAAAAATGAGACTGACTTGGGAAATAAAGTAGGACCTTGTCTTATGGTTGGAATGTGAGGCTTTTCCTATAGCCCTGATTGTGAGTTGTCTTTGTCTATAGACATGCAGAAATATGTTTTTAAAGAAAGATGAGAACAGTCTTATGCAAATATAAGATCCCTGCCTCTTCTGCCCTCCCCCAAAGAGAAAGTAATAATAGAAAGAACCTGAGAGATAATTCAATCCAATCCCCATGTTTTATAGAGGAAATTGAGGCCCAGGGAAGCTGTGTGACTTATATAACCGTGGTGTTACATAGTAGATAAATATAATGATTCTTTTCCTGCCTTTTTTGCAACTAACTGAATACAACAGTAAGTTTAGGAGGTGACTTTTTAAACATTCTGAATCTTACAGGGAAGTTTCAAGTACAGTATACAACCTTTTTTTTTTTTAACAATAAAAGCCTTATCACATAGCCTTATCACCCCCAAATATTTATAGTGTGTATTTTTTATAAACAAGTACATTCTCCTACCTAATCATAGTATAACTGTCAAAACCATGAAATTAACATTGACACATTACAACCATCTAATTCTCAGGCCCTATTCAAGTTTTACCAATGATCCCAGTGGCATACTCTATAACAAAATGATGCAGTTTTAGGATTGCCCCGTTACATGGAGCTGTCACGTCTCTTTAATTCTCTTCAGCCTGGAGGAGTTCCTCAGTCTTTCCTTGATTTTCATGTCTTGACATTTTGAAGACTACAGGCCACTTGTTATGTAGAATTCCCTCACTGTGGGCTTGTCTAATTCTTCCTTATGATTAGATGCAGGTTCTGCATTTTGGTAGGAATATCAGGTAAGTGAGACTATCTTCTTCATGTTGTATCTACCAATTGGCACACAGCTTCCATTTGTCCCACTACTGGTGATGTTCATTTAATCACTGGATTAAATAGGTGTCTGCCAGGCTTTTGACCTATAAAGTTATACTTTTTCCATTTACACTAAGTCCTCCCTTAACGTCCTCAGTAGGTTCTAAGTTCTTGGAAACTGTGACTTTAAGCTAAATGATGTACTGTATAACAAAACCAGTTTTACCATAGGCCAGTTGGAATGAACAAGAGTCAAGTTCCTATGGCATACGGTACATCATGTGGCTTACAGTTGATGTGTTCAAGAACCTGTTGAGGACACTGAGTGAAGACTTACTATATACTTAATAAATATTTGTGAGGAAGTCACTTGGAAACTACTTAAATTTCCTGTTCATTCAGATTTTGATTTCTTCCTTTATTTATAGCAGTGTGGATGAATGGTTTTCTATTTTATCTGAGTTACAATCCATTTGATGTTTAGACGTTCTCTGATGTGGCCAGTGGGAGTCCCTACAAGCTGGCTTCTGATCCCTTTGACATGTCTTCATCACTTCCTGGCTTTCTGGTACCACAAGATAGTCCAGGCTACTTTTGTGTTTTTCCTGCCCCAGGGCTGGAATCAGCCATTTCTCAGGAAGCCCTGAGTCTTTTAGTGGAAAAATGGCATTTAGAAGTAGAGATCTAGGCTGGGTATCAGCTAGGGCAGGAGGATCACTTATAGTTTGAGACCAGCCTGGGCAACACAATGAGACCCCATCTCTAAAACAACATAGAAAAGAAAAAAAAAGGAAGAGGTAAAGATCTGAGGTCTAGGAATGCATATTGTTATAGGAGCAGTATGCAGCCCCTCTTAGGACAGGACTAGCTGTTTCTATTGAGCTAGCTGTGTATATTGAAACCATGAGCTGATCCTGTCATTTCCAGTTCTAATCCAGCACTGCAGGATTCTTTCTAGTTTTCTCCCTTTCTATATTTGTAACTCCTGCAACAATAAGAAACCTCATTGCCACTATCTTTGGTATACTTATTTGATCAAAAAGCCACTGTTACCTCTTACAGCATGGGTACTCTGATCACCCTGTTCAGGCTCTGGGTGCCTCCCACCCCTTCAGCACCTGAGCCATGTCTCCTTGAGGACACCTCCTCCCAATCCTCAGCTCAGACTCACACCACAAGATATTCCAGGTTACAGGATACACCAGGCCACCTCACATGTGGTCTGCCCCACCCTGCTCGGACCCTGATGCCTCACAGTAGGCTTTCACCTTCATGGACACCCTTCTCACCCCACACCAGGCTTTCCCCACAGATAGAAGCTCTGTTTATCCCATACAGACTCTTAACACTCCTCACCAGCCCACCCCTCCTCATCCTGCTAAGACTACCACCTGCCTGCATAAACACTCCTGGAAGTTCTCACCTTGCTCAGTGGCTTTATCCCACACTAGGCAACACCCTCCTCTGATGAGCTCTCACACACTCACTGTCCACCTCCCTGTTTGGATACCTTCCTCACTCCACTCAGGATCTGATACCCCACATCAGGCCTTCCCCTATATGAGTCCCTCCTCAGCTCACCTGACTCTGACACCCTTTGTGGGTCTTGCCCTGCAGGGAGTCCTTCCTCAGCCCACTCTGGGATCTTCTCCTGGAGATGCTATCTTTACCTTGCTTAAGCTCTCACTCTGTCTGCTAAGTCCCCCACCCCCTCAAGTGTGGACATCCTCCCATCCCACTTGGCCTTAATACCTATGTGGGGTAGCCGCTTCTCATCCCACTTCTGACTGCCCATCCTGGACTGTCCCCCAAAGCAGATGCCTCTCCTTGGCCCGCACAGGCTTCAACAACCCACAGCAGGATGTTCCCCTGCATGGACTTCCTTGCTCCCCTCCATGTCTGACTCCCCTTGCTGGGCTGCACCCTTCCTGGGGCTCCAGCACTGGGCAGCTGCCTCCCTTCACCTGCATACCCACTTACAGCCTTCAGCACTGAGTGATTCAGGGGGAGGGGGATGGAAAGAAGAGCTAGGGCTTAATCTGATATGTAAGTTTAAGTTCTCGGATTCCAAGCAAAAGAAAAAAAGCAGAAAATTATTTTCCTCCTTCACCAAACATACATGAATGTTATCATTTCTTAACTAGATTTTCAGCTAAAAGGAATTCATTTCAGATTTTCATTTTTCTTTCATCTGTCCTTCTATAGCCCCATATGGACACTTCTATTTAAATACTTTTCACATGATTTTTTTGTTATTGTCCTGTCCCCTCCTGGTTGGGTAACCAATCATTTTAACTTGCAGAGGTCTGAGGAGGTCCTTGCAGTTTTAAAACTAGGATAGTCCTGTCAACAGGTATGAGCTCATCACCCTAACTGGAGATGCAGGATGTAAGACTTCAGGGTGAAAACTGGAAAACCAGGATGAGCTGGTCACCTACCTTCTGGTGACTGAGTTCCTAAGGAACCATTCTTTTTCTTTTCTTTTTTTTTTTTGAGATGGAGTTTCGCCCTTGTTACCCAGGCTGGAGTACAATGGCGCAATCTCGGCTCACTGCAATTTCCGCCTCCTGGGTTCAGGCAATTCTCCTGCCTCAGCCTCCTGAGTAGCTGGGATTACAGGCACGCGCCACCATGCCCAGCTAATTTTTTTGTATTTTTAGTAGAGATGGGGTTTCACCATGTTGACCAGGATGGTCTCGATCTCTTGACCTCGTGATCCACCTGCCTCGGCCTCCCAAAGTGCTGGGATTACAGGCGTGAGCCACCGCGCCCGGCCAGGAACCATTATTTTTCATGGTCACATATTGTTTTTTTTTAATGTCTCCATTATAATATACATAAAACTTTTAATCAATTGAATTTGATTAACTTTGGGGGAGGATCTACTACAGAATAGGAGCTGATGAGCCCCTGTCTGAGTATAAAGAGAGGAGCATGCCAGACCTACATGCTTTCTAATAAGCCTAAATTTTGTCTGCAGATGCAATTAGGGCCAAAGGATGTATGTGACTTCCCCCAGACTTCCCAAACCCCATGGTGACCCCTAAGTGAATTATATCCCAATGTTAGGACTATATAGGCTTTACTTGGTGACTGGCATTACAGGTTATCAGGCATATGCCCAGGGGCTCGTCCAAACTAGGCTAGGCGTGGCTCATGCTTGTCATCCCAGCTCTTTGGGAGTCTGAGGCAAGAGGATTACTAGAGCCTAGAATTGTAAAGCTGCAGTGAGCTATGATCATGCCACTGCACTCCAGCCTGGGCGACAGAGCAAGACCCTATCGCAAAAGACAAAACACAACAAAACCCAAACTAGAAAGATATGATGACTGTGAATTCAGAGTATTTTATAGAGAATAGAGAACCATTGTTTTATAGAATACTGTGAGGCATTCAGGACTCCTTTATACTCTTAAATAAAAGTGCTGTGTCTATTGGTATTTATCATATTTGAAATTAAAACTGAGGAAATTTCTAAACATTCATTTTGTAATTAAAGAATTACTATAATATAACTAGGTGAGTCCCAGCTACTTGGGAGGCTGAGACAGGAGCATAGCTTGAGGCCAGGAATTTGATGCTGAAGTGCTCCAGGAACACACCTGTGAATAGCCATTGCTTTCTAGCCTGGGCAACATAGTGAGACCCCATTTCTACAAAAAATAAAAAAATTAACCAGACATGCAGCTCATGCTTATAATCCCAGCCATTCAGGATGCTGAGATGGGAAGATCACTTGAGCTGAAGAATTCAGGACTATCCTGGACAACATACCAAGACCCCATCTCTAAAAATAAATAAATATCACAATAATACACCCGTTACACATGAACCTAAATAACATATTGATGGGAGAATATTTTCTAAGAAAAACTGGAAGAATGGCATTGTTTGACATTTTGCAAATCTCTTCCATGTCTGGTTGTGTTTTTTTGTTTTTGTTTGTTTGTTTTTTGAGGCAGAGTCACATTCTGTTGCCCAGGATATAGTGCAGTGGCATGATCTCGGCTCACTGCAACCTCCACCTACTGGGTTCAAGGGATTCTTCTGCCTCAGCCTCCCAAATAGCTGAAATTATAGGTGCCCACCACCATGCCTTGCTAATTTTTGTATTTTTAGTAGAGACGGGATTTCACCATGTAGGCCAGGCTGGTCTTGAACTCCTGATCTCAAGTGATCTGCCCACCTTGGCGTCCTAAAGTGCTGAGATTACAGGCATGAGCCACTGTGCCCGGCCTGATGATGTCTGGTTTAATGGAAGATAGCTAGATTCTCTTTTTCTGCTTCTACATTCCATGTGTTGTGATGTGTTATTTTAGCTCAAGTATAGGAAGAAAAGTTAGCCTCACACAGATATGTACAGTAGTCCTCTCTTATCCAAGGGGGATACGTTCCAAGGCCTCCAGTGGATGCCTGAAACCTTAGGCAGTACCAAGCCATATATACATATATGTATGTATGTATATTATGTGTGTGTGTATATATATACATGTGTGTATATGTGTATATATACAGTCACGTACCACATAACATTTTGGCCAATGACAGACTGCATGTCTGACAGTGTGATGCCATAAGATTATAATGGAACATATATAAAGACTTATTATATGCCATTTGATATTGGCCTCAAGTAGGCCAATTTAATTTCCATATTAAATATATATATAAATTCTAGGTTTGTGTTAGTACACTCCATAATGTTCACACAATGACTAAATTGCCAACAATGCATTTCTCAGAACATATCCCTATTATTAAGCAATGCATGACCATATTGTGTTCTGTGAATCTGATAACCAAGATGGCTTCTAAGTGGCTAAAAGGTCGTGTATACAGCATGGATACACTGGACAAAGAGATGAGTCACATCCTGGGAGGAATAGAGTAGGATGGCTCAAGAGTTCATCATGCTACTCAGAACAGTATGCAATTTAAAACTTGGGAATTGTTTATTTCTAGAATTTTTTATTTAATGTTTTTGAACTGCAGTTGGAAGTAGGTAACTGCAACTGCAGAAAGCAAAACCACAAATGGGGGGACTTCTGAAGTTGGAAAACAGAGGACCTTGTGCCTGTTGCATAGGAAAATAAATTCAAAGGTGAATATTTGATGACGTTCAGGAGAGCAACACTGTCTTGGTAACGTTACCACAACAGAATACCATAGACTGGGTAATTTGTAACAGACAGAAATTTATTTGGCTGACAGTTATTATCAGGCCTTGCTGCCCAACACTGTTGCATTGGAGATTAAGTTTTAACACATAAAAACCATAGCAGACACTTATATATAACTGCTGATACACTGCATGTAATTCTTCCCTTTCTCCTCATTGGGAAGCATATCACAGTGCAAACGAGAGCATCATAGAATAACCTAAATCTGCCCTTCTCAATTTTTAAAAAAGCAGTTCCTTCACACAACTAATAGTTATAGATGTATTTCAACATACACCCAACTGAAGGCAACACACCATGTGTTGAAACAACATGATGGCTGACCTTTGTCACAGACAATTCCTGGTGCTGGGGGCCATTCATCCTCATGACAGGCAACACCACATAACTATGTCATTGTTGATTTCCCTTAGGAACTAGAGTTCCCACAGTGTAGATATTCCATGGTCACTTAGCCAGTGCTTGTTCGTGAGCACTTCCTGTGTGTTTCCCAGGAACCAGTGGGATAAAAATCAAGTCTCTAGTTAGTGTATGTTAGGCAGGCTAGCATTTCTATGTGGAGAAACCGCTAATAGGTTTACACTACAGGTGAAATGTATGTCAGGATTTGATGAGCTGTCTCTACTTTCCCTGAAGTCACTCAGAGGGATGTTCCATCTACAGATGCTTAGCTTGTACCATAAACTTTGATTTTACTCAACTGGATCTCTTTGGGGGATTTGTTGAAATTTTTAGGATACTGCATCTTCAATTGAGAAACATGAGGAACTACGGAAAACCATATGAACACCAAAAACCTATAGCCCACTTATCCATTTTGATGTATTTCAGTCATCATTCTGTTTTGTTTTAATTCAGTATATTTCCAAACAGCATCTATAATCTAAGTATTTTTTACTATTTCATTTTGTTCTTAGACTCTATCTTCAGTTTTCCTTGAACTGTTTCATAAGGAAACTTGGTGAACAGGTAGTTACAAGTACTAAGATATTATGACAGTTTTAAACTATCATAAAAATAAGTCCTCTCCTCTAAAACGTAATAGGCAATAAGAGTCTGATGTTATATGGTCAGCCTAGAATGAAGGGATTGGTTTGTCAAAACTGGCATTCACGGGATTTGACCTTCATCCTGCATTTCACCTCCTTAAGCCTGCAAGATACAGAAGGCACCAGGAAGTGTAGGTATTCTGTCTGGCAGAAAAATGGGAGACATATAATATAGGGAAAATGTCATTTTTGCACACAATAAGCTACAAATCTAAAACGCTTATTACATCATTGATTATCATATTGAAAAAATCAAAAGGAAGCACCAAAGTCTTTAATAATAGGAAAATTATTTGAGGGTGTTTACCCAATAGAATTTTATTTATTTATTTATGATTTATTTATTTGATAGGTCTTTGTCTGTTACCCAGGCTGGGGTGCAATGACACGATCCACTGCACTCCAGGTTGACTCACTGCAACCTCTGCCTCCTGGGCTCAAGTGATTCTCTCACCTCATCCTCCTGAGTCCCTGGGACCACAGGCACACACTACCATGCCTGACCAATTTTTGTATTTTTTGTAGAGACTGGTTTTCGCCCTGTTGCCAAGGCTGGTCTCAAACTTCTGGGCTCAAGTGATCTGCCCACCTTGGCCTCCAGAAGTTCTGGAGTTACAGGAATGAGCTGTCGCACCCAGCTGCCAGTAGAATTTTATACAGGCAATAAGAGTGAGAGTTGGGAGAGCTGTGTAGCCACACAGATAGAATTATAATAAGTGAAAAATCAGACCCAAGATATTATGTATTCTATGATTTTCCAACTCTGTCAAAATACTTGTGTATTTGAAAAAAAAAACAGAAAGAGAATACATAGAAATGATAGTTGTATGCAAGGTGGTGAGATTATGGATATTATTTTTTACATTTTGTACATTTGGGGAATATTCTCTGCTTTCACACCTTACAGCAAATGTTAGGTTTGGTAAGACATATAATGTCAAATTAGCATTAATACTTTATTTTTCTAATCCAATTATAATGAGTGATTTTTTTTAAGCAAACATCGCATTCAAATGACTGCTGAGCCTTTGAGAGGAGTCACATTGTGTAGTATTGTCATTGTGTAAAATATTTTCTCAACTGCACTCCTGAACAGTGTCAGTTGAGTGGTTCTGGCAACCAAGATTTGAACTTTGGGGCTGGGGACTTCCTTCAAGAGGAAACTTGGTGAACAGGTAGTTACAAGTACTAAGATATTATGACAGTTTTAAACTATCATAAAAATAAGTCCTCTCCTCTAAAAACGTAATAGGCATCAGGTGGGGTGCTCATGAGACATCTATGTATTGACGTCTTCAGATGTAGAATTTAACTAAGGTTAACTCTTGAGGTTTCTTGGACATGTTGTATTCAAAAATAATGATAAAGGCATTCTCTTTCTACTATTTCTTTTTCATACCCCCTGCATCCTCCTATTTAGGTTTTCACTGGAATTTTCACAGCAGAAATGTTCCTGAAGCTCATAGCCATGGATCCCTACTATTATTTCCAAGAAGGTTGGAACATTTTTGACGGATTTATTGTCTCCCTCAGTTTAATGGAACTGAGTCTAGCAGATGTGGAGGGGCTTTCGGTGCTGCGATCTTTCCGATTGGTATTCCATATTTCTCCAATTTCTTTTAACATTTCCTATCTTGCAGCTACTAGAAAGAGTTTTGCATAAATTAATTTGATGATTTAAAATATATATATTAGCTGTATTTTACTCCCAATTGCAGTTATTTGGCTTAGATACTAAAATACTGAAAATGTTCCTAAAATACCTGATATAGAAGTTAGTTGTTAAAAATCAATAAGCAAATAGAAATCAATTTTAAGAAGTTCTTCAGAAAATGCTGCTTAATCTAAGAGATGTATAAGATGATAAGTGAAAAATAAAACCCAAGATGCTGGATGAAGAAAATGAACTCTCCCAAGGGCCAATGAGTTCTAATTTGGTTTTACTAGTGAATCTATTTTTTTTTTTAATCTGAAGATCTCCTTGAAATGGCAAGAATTTCTCCTTGTTCAAAGATGACTTTCTTCATTTCTTTGATCATGATAGCCCTTCCGAAAAATGAGAATAAAGTAATGTTTTTTAATACAGATGGTGCCCAACTTGCAATGGCTCAACTTATAATTTTTCAGCTTTACTTTGTGCAAAAGAGCAATACATGTTCATTAGAAACCATACTTTAATATACATACAACCATTCTGTTTTTCTCTTTCAGTATAGTATTGAATAAATTACATGAGCTATTCAATACTTTATTATAAAATGAGCTTTGTATTAAATGATTTTGGCCAACTGTAGGCTAGTGTTAAGTGTTCAGAACATGTTTAAGGTAAGCTAGGCTAAGAAGTAATGTTCAGTAGGTTACATATATTAAATGCATTTTTTTACTTACAGCATTTTCAACTTACAGTGGGTTAATTGGGATATAACCCCATCATAAGTCAAGGAGCATCTGTATTATATTGAAATTAGTTGTTGAACATTGGCTTTATTTCCCCTAACATTAGCTAAAAAGGAGTTTTTATTAATGTATTTGAGGTAGTTAATGTTTAGGTTACTAAAAATGACTCTGAAAGAATAGTTCATGGTATTACACGTTCATGGTATTACATGAACAGCTACCCATAAATATAAGCATAAGTGATATCCTGACTAACCCCTCTGAGAAACTGAGTTACCTTGGGGGTATCCCACTCAGACAAAGGTCACTACTGCTTCCCTGGCATCAGAATTGCCTCAGATTTTTCACTCCCTATTGGGAAAATAAGCACTTGCAGCCGAAAAGATTAAAGGTTTCTTCATTGAGATATTCAGTAATTCTAAGACAGAGAATTGGAAAAGAGTGAAACTATTTGGAAAACAGAGATTTCACTCGGTCCAGGTCACAAATAACATCTGCCAACTTTCTGAACCCTCTGTTAACTACTCTTTGGTTAGGATCCGGTCCACAGTGGACTTTTTGATAATAGTTATTATCTAGGTGACAAAAGAAAGGATTGAGAGAAGTCTTTGAACTTATATATTTTTAATTTATTATTATTATTATTATTATTTGAAACAGAATCTCATTCTGTTGCCCAGGCTGGAGCGCAGTGGCACGATCTCAGCTGACTACAACCTCCACCTCCCAGTTCAAGTGATTATCATGCCTCAACCTCCCAAGTTGCTGGGATTATAGGCAAGCACCACCACACCTGGATAATTTTGTGTTTTTTATTAAAGTTGGCATTTCACCATGTTGCTGAGGCTGGTCTCAAACTCCTGGCCTCCAGTGATCCACCCTCCCCAGTCTCCCAAATGCTGGGATTACAGACATGAGCCACTGCACCCTGCCAGTATAGGCTCTTTTCATAAGATGACTGATGTATGTGGAACTGCCCGTTTGAGAGTTGCACTTTTCCTCCAAGTTATTCCAAGCATATCACAAAGGTTTTTTTAAAAAAAAAAAATCAGCCATTGATTATTTATTGGCAAGGAAAAGAGATATCTAGAATTTTTTAATGTTTGCTTTTTTAAGGATTCAGATTTTTTACACTCTCCTTACCATGCTAGTCTTTTGGTTTCCTACAAATAATATTTTCTTTCACTTGTCCTGTGAGAAGTCAAGGGAAAATCAGTAGGAAAGGGATATGTTCACGTGTGGGTTTTGAAAAAGCAGATTGACTCAGATCTAAAGCAAGGGACTAAGGCAGTATTCCTGGTCCTAGTTATAAATGTTTCATCTACTGTGAAAGTAATCAGTTTTCCCTTATTTATGTCTCAGTCTCTCCCCAGTTAGTCTGAGACACTGTTAGAAAGTCCTGGGAATTTCCCAAGGGTGCTCAATAAATGTAATCTGATCTTACTAATTTTATGTTTTTATTTTAGCCATGTGGTGAGAAAATTGATTGAGTATCATGTGTTTTTTTGTTTGGGTTTTATTTTTCTTTAGCTCCGAGTCTTCAAATTGGCCAAATCGTGGCCCACCCTGAACATGTTAATCAAGATTATTGGAAATTCTGTGGGTGCCCTGGGCAACCTGACACTGGTGCTGGCCATTATTGTCTTCATCTTTGCCGTGGTGGGGATGCAACTCTTTGGAAAAAGCTACAAAGAGTGTGTCTGCAAGATCAACCAAGACTGTGAACTCCCTCGCTGGCACATGCATGACTTTTTCCATTCCTTCCTCATTGTCTTTCGAGTGTTGTGCGGGGAGTGGATTGAGACCATGTGGGACTGCATGGAAGTGGCAGGCCAGGCCATGTGCCTCATTGTCTTTATGATGGTCATGGTGATTGGCAACTTGGTGGTTAGTACTAATTTGTAGATATTTTTGTTCTATACCCTGAACATTCTACCCTTGGCCCAGAAGCCCAGTCTGCTTAGTCCTTCTATTGCCCATCATGTTTGTTGATGTTTTATTCCTTCTTGGCCCAGGAACCCTAAGGTACAAATGAAAGAGAGGAGACACATACTTACAGAGTGCCAACTTAGTCATGACCCCCACAACTTGTCAACCCTCTTTGTACAGTTAGGAAAGCAAACTAAGCAAAATTAAGTGACTTCCCCAAATAAATATAGAACTTATATTTGAACCTAGACTTCAAAGTCTGTGCTCTTTCACCTACAGAAGGCTTCCTTTTTCTTACCCATGATTTCTCATCTTTGGCACTGTTGACAGCTTGGGGTGGATAATTCTTTATTGTGGACTGTCCTGTGCATTGTAGGATTTAGCAGCATCCCTCCTGGCCTCTACCCAGTAGATGCCGGTAGCATCCTCAGAGTTGTAACAACCAAAAATGTCTCCAAACACTGCCAGATGACCCTGGAGGGCAAAATTGCCCTCCATTAAGAGCCACTGCTCTAAACCATCTTAGAGTTGTATTTAATTTATATAAATGACAAACCACTTTCTTGTTTTACTTTGATCTCTCCACCTGCTCTCTTCTACCTCTGTGTTTAAGAGTCACCAACAGATCTTGTCACTTTGTTTCTTGAAGTGTGATCTGAGGACTAGCAGCAACAAGATCACTTGAGAGTGTGTTAGAAATGCAGAATTCTAGGCTCCAAATCAGAACTACTGAATCAGAACCTGCATTTTTAACAAGATCCTTACGTAACTCATATGTACACTAAAGTTTGACAAAGAACTGTCTTACAGATCAGGTCCCCAGTCCCACCTGCAAGTGTAAGGCAAAGAGGACTGGAAGAAGACAAGCTCATCGGTCCCTTACACGCTCATCCACATTAGTTCTCTTCCCTTTTCTGCTATAGAGAAGCATGACAGTAAAAGGTTCCTACTTACCAGCTTCCGAACCAGTTACAGCCTTTCTGTTCTTCCATTTGACCTACAAAAAATAGCTACTGTAATGTTTAACTCTTCCTGTTCTCCATTCCCAGCCACCTTTCCCTCAGTCCTAATCCCTCTAGTCTTCTCACTCCTGCAGTGACTATAACAATGGCTTCCTGGTAGGTAGCGTGATCAACATTTCCCAGCCCTGACTTTGCCACCCTTTCTTCACTCTCCTGTTCTCAGTTGTCTCAAAGGCATATCCCATGGCTGTCTCCAGATACCTGAGCATTTGACAAAAATCAGCTGTTACTTCTACCCCCTGATGACACTTTCCAGGTTCCCCTTTGCCCCGTAGTCCCTCTGCCCGCCTAGTTTCTAGGAACTTGTAACTTTGGATTATTTTCTGTCTCTTTTCTCTCCACTCCCAGTAAATATCTGTGTGTCTTAAATGCATCTTTCTTCATAGTATTTCTATGGAAATCTTTCTTCATAGTATCTAAGATCTGCCCGTTCCTTTGCATTTCTATAATTCATTTAGTACTTTATAAAAGTGTGGTCCCAAGACCACCTGTATCATAATTACACAAGTTTCATTCACAAGAAAAGGCCAAGTCCCAGGCCCTACACCAAATCTACTGAATCCGAATCTCTTAGAGTAGGCTAAGGAAATATTTTTAACAAACATCCACATCCCTCACTCCCTGAGATTCTAATGCATGCTAAGATTTGGGATTTCTGTAGCCTAATCCAGACCCTTACGAACTTATGCATGTAACAGCCTCCTAACTTCTGCCCTTCCCCTCTGTATGTAGCTAGTCTGAATGACTTTTTCAAATCTCTGTCATCATCTGTGACTCCTTTACTCAAGAACCAGTAGTGGATCTAATTAAATAAAATTCAGATCCCTCAACCTGGCCTTCAAAGCCCTCTCCAACTCACCTGCATTTTACCAACCATATTCCTTTTTAATTCTACAAATGGTGCAGATAATCCAAAAACTTACAGTTCATTTATTGTTTCCGCCCTCCCACTCTGCACATTACTGTTATCTCCACCTAAAATGTATGCCTTACTCTTCTTCCCAAGTATGACAAAGTAAGGACCAAGTATAAATCAAGAAGTGAGCACCTCTCCCACTCCTAAAAAGTAAGTCTTAATAAAAATAATTAATCTTAATGTTCAATGTAGTAAAATAGGAGATTAAAACAAAAGCAAATAAAGCTTGTATCTGATGGCTTGACCTTTGGCTATGCAACAGAACGTAAAAGTCACCATCACTGTCTTGAAAAAGGAATTTTATTTTGATAAATGTTAGGAAAACAAAATTTATTCTTAAAATATCATAACATGAAGTATATTTCAGTTCTTCTTTCTTGATTTTGTTGTATGAAAGGATGGCACTTAAAGCCTAATTTGTTTTTTCTAACGTGGGTGCTCTAAGACACCTTCTGCTCATGAACACGTGGCATCTACGCGCTTTGTGACCCTCCCCAATAATTATATTCACCTTTTTATTTTTCATTTTGGGGAAATTTCCTTCCAAAATGGATATAGCCTTGGTTTTTTCTGATTATATGAGAAGTAATATATTTTGGGGTACATATATATATATGTAAAACTATTAAAGACCCAAGAAAAGAGGTGCTAAACTCCTTGTATTACAACCAAAAACAAACACATTCCCACCCGGTGACATGAGCATTTAAAATATTATGTGGGCCAAACACAACACAACAGAGCCTCTTTGAGTCTGTCACGTAAAGTCCATTGGCTTTCAGTTTGCAACCCTGCATCTGGTGGATAACTTTCCTACATTTGTTCCTTTTTTCCAATGCTACTGGCATAGGTGCTGAACCTGTTTCTGGCCTTGCTCCTGAGCTCCTTCAGTGCAGACAACCTGGCTGCCACAGATGACGATGGGGAAATGAACAACCTCCAGATCTCAGTGATCCGTATCAAGAAGGGTGTGGCCTGGACCAAACTGAAGGTGCATGCCTTCATGCAGGCCCACTTTAAGCAGCGTGAGGCAGATGAGGTGAAGCCTCTGGATGAGTTGTATGAAAAGAAGGCCAACTGTATCGCCAATCACACTGGAGCAGACATCCACCGGAATGGCGACTTCCAAAAGAATGGCAATGGCACAACCAGCGGCATCGGTAGCAGCGTGGAGAAGTACATCATCGATGAGGACCATATGTCCTTCATCAACAACCCCAACTTGACTGTGCGAGTACCAATTGCTGTGGGCGAGTCTGACTTTGAGAACCTCAACACAGAGGATGTTAGCAGCGAGTCGGATCCTGAAGGCAGCAAAGATGTAAGGTCCCAGCATAGAAACAGCCTTGATCCTGTGTGAGAACAAACAGGGAGCTGTCAGCCTTGGGCATTATTACAAGTATGGGCTTGGTAGAGAGATTCTGGAATAACCAATTTACTTTGAGAACTAATCCCACCCTCCCAGTATCATTCTAGGCCTTTCCTAAGATGATCCTGGGCCCACCTTTGTCACTTCTGGATCATCTGGGTCAGAGGCTGGAATAAGCCCTCCACTACTTCCCTGCCATTCATCCAACCTATAACCCTGAAACCAACCTATAGCCACATTTAGCTTTGGGTGGGTCACTGTCTTGGTTTTGATGTTATATCCCATCTGGACAGAAGTTTTGAGGGCCTGTGGATATAGTTTGCTTATCATGAGTTGTAGTAAGAGTTCTAGAGAAGAGTCAGAGCTGGCACATCATCCCCACCAGAGGCAGAGTTCTCAGTGTGGAATGGGCATGTTGCTGCAGAGCTGCCTGATCTCCCTTTTCGTTGCATGTCTAGAAACTAGATGACACCAGCTCCTCTGAAGGAAGCACCATTGATATCAAACCAGAAGTAGAAGAGGTCCCTGTGGAACAGCCTGAGGAATACTTGGATCCAGATGCCTGCTTCACAGAAGGTGAAAGGGGGCAAGGAGGGGATGGGCTTGGGACACTCGTGTTGCTCACAGACACAGTTCCACCAGGGCTAGTGGTGGGCAAGATGCGGCTCAGTGGCTATCTTCAAGAACTTTGCTCCTCACCCCACCATTTTGAAGGAAACTTAGATTGTTTCCCCTATTTGTTTCTGACAAGTATGTAACAAGTTTCTATTCTCACACTTGTCATTGCCCGTTTTCTCTTGGCATCAGCCCGAAAGCTTCCATTAGAGAGGCTTGTTCTGTCATGGCTGTGCCTGCCTCCTGACTACACTTTCCTCCTCCCTCTCACTGCTTCCAGAGGGCCTTGTCCCATTAGCCTTTGCAGCATAGCCTCAGCCCTGCCACCCTCTCCATTTCTGAATTAGACATTCTGATTCAGCCATCGTCCTCCTGGCTGTGTGGTGGGGCAGGTCTGGGCGGGGCACATTTCCACGGTCTGACCTGCCTCTCCTGCTGGTGCCAGGTTGTGTCCAGCGGTTCAAGTGCTGTCAGGTCAACATTGAGGAAGGGCTAGGCAAGTCATGGTGGATCCTGCGGAAAACCTGCTTCCTCATCGTGGAGCACAACTGGTTTGAGACCTTCATCATCTTCATGATTCTGCTGAGCAGTGGCGCCCTGGTGAGGTCCAGGGGAGTGTGTGATGAGGGATTGGCTGGGGAAGGGTATAGAGAAGCCAGTGGAAAAACCCTGAGGCCCAAGCCCAGGGGCTCTGAAAACAGATTGCCTGTGGCCCCAAGAATAGTGATCTGTTAAAGTGCTTTGGGCTGGTGCTTTAGGCCTGTGGGATTAGAGTCCACATTGTTCACATCCTGATCCTCTGTAGATTTGGCACTATCCGCATCATGTGTCCCCACTGCCTGGTTTACCCCATCCTTAGCAACCCCTAAAATGAACTTCCCTCTCTCACCTAATACCCCAAATCTCTTGTTCTTTGCTTTTTCGTTACCCAGGATGGGAGGGAGGTGGTATTCCTCCACTCACTGTCCCTTCACAGCCTACTGGATTTGGAGAACCCATGGCATTAGCAAGTGTTTAGAGTCAGATCTCTGGTACAAAGATTATTTATATTCACATTGTCCTAAGTGCTTATTTTTTTATTTTTTATTTTTTTGAGACGGAGTTTCGCTCTTGTTACCCAGGCTGACGATCTCGGCTCACCGCAACCTCTGCCTCCTAGGTTCAGGCAATTCTCCTGCCTCAGCCTCCTGAGTAGCTGGGATTACAGGCACGTGCCACCACGCCCAGCTAAGTTTTTGTATTTTTAGTAGAGATGGGGTTTCACCATGTTGACCAGGATGGTCTCAATCTCTTGACCTCATGATCCACCCGCCTCAGCTTCCCAAAGTGCTGGGATTACAGGCATGAGCCACTGTGCCTGGCCTCTAAGTGCTTATTAATCAGGAAAACATACAAGGCCTTGAACACACAGGCTCCTCCCCTGCCAAGACTAATTATCTTGGCCTTGCTTTTACTTTTATAACTGAGGGCACCTGGACTGGGTCTGGCATGAGAGAGTTGCTTGCTAGTTGGATGGTTTTGAGGACAGCAGGGACTAGAGAGAGTATACACTTTCCTTTTCCTTAAGTGAAAGGTGACGAATGCATAATGTTGAAGTGTACTTAAAGAAGGTGGGCACATTCATATAGGTGTGGAATCAAAGCTTAATCTGGAAGCAAAAATAAATAATAGCAAGGGAGAAACCCCAAATTCAGTGTTAAAGATTTTGACAGTGACTTGGGAAGTTTCACTGACTTGTGAGGCAGGACAATAAGAAAAGATGAGAGAGGCAGCAGTGTGTATTAAAGACAAGCCCAAGGGTGAAGAAGACAGCTTTCATGGAAAGGACCATGGGAAGTGAGGGGAAGGTTGACAGGAAGGTGTCAGGATTAAAGTAGGAGGCGGAAAAGATGGCTTGGTAGCCACTGATCTGAGTATAGGGGAGCCAGACCACCCCACCTCCTCCTGGGTCATTTGTTACATCAACGAGCATTCATGCAACACTTCCTGAGATGCCTCAGAGGCACCTGAAATAACAGCATGGTCTCTGCCATTGAGGGAAAAAAAAAAAAAAACATCAGACTAAGGCGAGTGACTGGAGAAAGGCATCTTGTTATTGTTGTCATTGTTATTCTTCAAATCTAGTCAACAAACACCCAAAATAATGGAGAATGTGACCCATTCATTTGGTTCTTCTCTTTCCTGTCTCTACAAAAAAGAATAAAGCAGTAGTGAACCAAAAGTTTTGAACTTTCTTTACTGCTCACCTTTGACAATTTTTATTTGTTGTAATGATTAGGCAGAAGGTATTTGATTCAGTACACGCAGACCCTGTGCAACAGTAGGCATGAGATTTAAGAATAGCAAAGTGAAGACACAGCATTTTAGCTGTGTCCAAGAAGAAAATGTCCCAGCAGAAACTAGAACATGGCTACAATGGCACTTAAGAGGGTGGAGATTAGGGCCCTTAGTGACATGAGATCAATCTTGGGCATCTCACATACCTTGGATTAGAGAAGGGATTTCTAACAGATGGGGTTAAGGGGAAACCTGACTTGGAAGCTGTTGCCTTTTTGATTGAGCCAAGGCAATTTATTTGTACCAAGACCCTGAGTAGGACTATGGAACCCATTATCCCTGTCCCACTCCCCATTGATGAAAGAGGAGCACCTGATATCCATATGCCTCCATTTTGGAAGATGAAGCTGCAGACCACCCAATTCTATTCTTCCTTCTGGAGCTATTCAGAGCAGGCACCTCCTCCCACTTGTATTACAGAGGACTTCCTCCCCACCTCCACAGGTTTTCCCATGCTTTAGGAATTCCCTCCTCTTGGCACCACACCTGTAGAGTCCACCACTCTGCAGATGGGAATGCTCACACCTCCGTATAAGGGATTATCCCATTCATGAATGCCAAAGAAAGAAAGTAATGCTAAGATTTTCTTCACCTGAGTGTCTCCCACACCTGTGACCCTCCACCCACACTGTGGTGTCAAGGGGCTAAAAGGAGGAAAGATTTGTCATTTTGTCATGTCTTTTATATATAGTGTTGGTGAGGATGTGGAGAAATTTAAACACTCATATGTGGCTGGTAGGAATGTGAAATGATGCAACCACTTTGGAGAACAGTTTGGCAGCCCCTCAAAAAATTAAACACAGAGTTACCATATGACTCAGCAATTCCATTCCTGGGCATATGCCCTAGAGAATGAAAACATGTCTGCATAAAAACCATACCCAGATTTTCACAGCAGCATTGTTCACAATAGAAACAACACAAAATAGAAATAGCGGTATATCCATATAGTGGACTATGACTCAGCCATAAGAAAGATAGGTGAGTGGTTGCCTAGGGCTAGAGAGCTGGGCGATTAGGGGGTGATTGCTAATGAGTATGGGGGTTCTTTTGGAGGTAATGAAAATGATCTAAAATTGATTGTGGTGATGGATGCACAAATCTGAATATACCAAAAGCAGTTTTAAATGGCTGAATTTTATGATATGTGGATTATAACTCAATAAAGCTGCCAAAAAATAAAAAGCCTGTTTAGTGGGGGAGTAAAGCGAAGGAGACAGGGAGCTGATAATAGGCCAGCCCACATGGGAGAGCTGCCTGAGGATAGCAGTGCTCCATGTGGCCTGCTTGCCTTTAAGCACTATCATAGGCAGCTGCTGCCTTTCTTTTAGGCCTTCGAGGACATCTACATTGAGCAGAGAAAGACCATCCGCACCATCCTGGAATATGCTGACAAAGTCTTCACCTATATCTTCATCCTGGAGATGTTGCTCAAGTGGACAGCCTATGGCTTCGTCAAGTTTTTCACCAACGCCTGGTGCTGGCTGGACTTCCTCATCGTGGCTGTAGGTGTCTTGCTTTCTGTTTCCCACCCCTTACAGCAGGAACACAGAAATAGGGGCCTCTGTCCTTCTAATGGCAGTAGCTGCCTTGGGCCCAGGTTATAGATGGAGATGGAGATGTACGTGAGGGTAAAGTTCCTTTCATAGCACTCAGATCTTCATTTTAGGAAGGAGAACTCTGAAGTCCCTGCATTTGCTCCAGGGGGACTGACCAACCAACTCTTTAGTCTGGTGGGTTTGGCTTAACTGAGATTCAGAGATTAGGAGTGAGAAGTGGGATCACTGATCTTCAAAGGTCCTTGTTATTTGGCTGGGGACAGGAAAGTTCTTGCCCCAGACCAGCAGGAACTCTTTCTGTGGCCAGGAGAAGGGATGGAAGAATGAGATGGGGCTGCTGGCACAAAGGTGGTAGTGGGATTTCTCTGGTCTCTCCTGCTGACCGTTCCCATGAATGCTTCTACCCAACTCAAGTCTTGATACCAGACTCACCCAAACAAGTCAGTTTATGAGGAGAGGGGCGTTCACACTGAAATAAAGTCCCCGCTTCTTCCCACATGTTGCCATTCTACACTGATCATGAAACTTGAGAAATCCTTTTTTCCTCCAGGTTCTAAGACCATCTCCGAGGTTTGCTGGCCATGACCTCCTGTGTTTCTTTCAGGTTGGAAGCGGCATCCTCTCTAACTCTTCCTCATTCCACCAGTGCTTGTCCCTTGTTGGCTTTACTAAGGGTGATGACTGTTCTCTTATTCTGTATAATAACTAAAGCTTCTTTCTTTCAGCCAAATCAGCATTTTAAAAAAAGGATGAATGGGATTTGTAGGAGCAGGGCCTGTAGAAAATTTACTTCCTTCTGAGGGCTGTTAAGTGCCAAGAAAGTAGAGTGGTGGAGGCTAGGCTGGTCATGTAGAATGCAGGTTTCAATGGCTGCATGGTCAACTACCTGTAGAGTGCCTCTGGGATCCAGGATAGAGCAGCATAGAAATCTCTCTGATGGCAGGCACCCAGCACTGAGCCAGTAATGATTTCTGCTCTATAAATGCATTTCCTTCCCAATACATTGTCTGTAGTTTCCATGGTTAGTGATCGCTTCCCAAAACTGTCACTCTGCCCCCAGTTGCATCCCCATTTCAAAAAGCCAGACTTAGGGAAATGCCTAAATGAGGTGAGGAGGCCAGCCCTGAGAGGACCAGTGTGAGACCCGCGCAGCAAGAGATGTTAGCACTCCCTTCAGCAACTCTTGATAACATACTGTGGTGGAAGGACCTGTACCTCCCACAGACAGAAAGCTGGAGCTCTAAGACTTAAAGAATGGGCTTGAGATAAGACCCAGAGAGCCACAGTGAGAATAGACCAGTTCTCTTTCTAGAGAAAGGGGAAGTGCCATGGAGTCTTCATTTCACAGTAGCTCCTCAGGACTACCTAGCATCAGGTGAGACACCTGAATTCAAACTAGTACTCCCAGCTGCCTGGGGAGGCTGTGATTTGAAACAGAGCTTCCCCACCATGACCTACCCCGTCACAGGAACACATTCTTCCTCTTCTCCCTGGGTTGAGCTACCCAGAATTTGAGGCTATCCATCAGGATATCCACATAACCCTGCTAAACAAATAACAGTCCTACGCATTAGCATTTATTTATGTTTTGAGATGAGGTCTTACTCTGTCACCCAACCTCGAGTGCAGTGGTGCCGTCTCTGCTCACTGCAGCCTCTGCCTCCTGGGTTCACACGATCCTTGCACCTCAGCCTCCTGAGTAGCACTACAGGCACACACTACCACACCTGGCTAATTTTTATATCTCGGGTAGAGATGGAGTTTCACCGTGTTCCCCAGGCTGGTCTCGAACTCCTTGGCCTCCCAAAGTATTGGGTTTACAGACATGAGCCACTGTGCCCAGCCAGCATTTATTTTGCGAACACTTTTATGACTTTTTATACAAGGTGAAAGGGGGTAAAAAACATAGGACAGGCATGCAGCCAACTGACACTAATTCATAAGCCCCTCTAGCTTTGTGGGGGTTACTGGATCATTACATTACTGTGGTACCTAACTGGCTCCTGTGAAGACCTCTGTGCCAGTTATTAGTAAACGTAATTGAATGCCATTATCTGTGTAGAATTGCTCTAGAAGCAATATGGAGAAATTCTGGGATAAGCCAAGCATGGTCCCAGCCCCTCGGGAGCTTACTCTAGCTTCCACAGCAACTGTGGCCTGATTCCAGGCTTGTGCTAGGTGGGGGTACAGCCCTAGGTCATCACAGTGGCTCTACTGGCTGCCACTTTTGAGTTGTAGATGGACGGTAAGTCTTGGACTGTTACCTGAACAGCTGGAACTGCTGGACTTTTTGGTGTCCATTTGAGAAAAGTATCTGGTTTCTTTGGCATTTTAGAACGAATATCCAGCAGGTTAGGTCCTAGCTTAGTACCATCCACTGGTGACTTGATTTCTGAGTCTGTTCTTCATCACGTTTTTTTCCCTCATTGATTTTCATTCTTCTTTGTTGCCCCTTAAAGCTGTCAGTACTTTTCATAGTCATGGGATTATCCAGATCACTTCTAAGGTTAATTCTTTTTATTTATAAGCCATATGAGTTCCCAAACAAGGAAAACATTCTGTTTGCCCAGGTCCTTGGCTGCATTGGAGATCATGTCCTGTAAAAGAATTTTGTCATCTTTTCCCCAGGACATTTATCCCACCGTATGTGGAGATTAGCAAGCCTTTCAGTTCCGGAGATGGGGGCTTGCAGAGACCACTTGCCTCATCCTGAATTCAGACTGCTGAAAATGTTCTCTATTTGAAAATATTCACATCATTTTGGAAAAGTCACCTAATATCTTTCCTCCTTTTTTTCTAGCCTGCAACCACAGATGCCCTGAATTTTTTTATTTTTAAAAATTTTTTAGATAGGTCTCACCCTGCTGCCCAGGCTAGAGTGCAGTGATACAATCATGGCTCACTGTAGCCTCAAGCAGCCTTCCCACCTCCGGAGGCTCCTGAGTAGCTGGGACTACAGACATGTGCCATGGTGCCTGGCTTGATGCCCTGAATTTGAAGTCTCCTTGATTCCTTTCTATTTTTAGGTTTGATTCTTTCGTTAAAGAGTACTTTAATCAATGTTAGGATTATCTCCAGCAAGGGCTTAACAGAGACTCAGAGGATTATAAGAGAGCCCTCAACTACTAAAGAATAACCCAGATAAGACCCTTATTGATCCTGTCCTGGGCCAGATTAATCAGCTGAGTAACAGCTTATCTTTCAGCAACATTTAGAACCAGCCACTGAATTGGCCTTTAGACCTCCTCCTTCATTCTCCACACTGTGGACCTATTTGTTATCAGATAAGTTACCCACCCTGAAGAGCTGGGATCTGCTTACCTGTAGCCACTCAAAACTTAAAAATTTCATAAGATGAAGCTGACCCAGGGGACTGTTGAGCTCAGGTACTTGGTTGAGAAAGGATAGCTTCCCTTCAGATATACCTGTTGAGGCATCATGAAGTATCTGGCAACTTTCAATTATTTTGGAGTTAAAAGTTGGCTGACACCTCCATATAAATTCTTACTGATAATGATGGATGATGGAGAGAAAGGGATTGGTTGGTGCTACTATGTTCTAGATAAGGCATTTGTGGCTCTTATTTTAGGTAGGCATTGAATTCTGGACCATCTGCCTTTCAGAGAAAATCAGGGTAACCTAATAAAGGGAACATTTACTTCCAGATTTACTTTCGACACTGCCTAGGGCTTCAGAGAATATACCTACACTGATGAGCACATGCATAGATCAAGGTTCATACCCCTTTTTATTTTTTATTATTTTTTTTGAGATGGAGTTTCACTTTTATCACCCAGGTTGGAGTGCAATGACACAATGTCTACTCACTGCAACCTCTGCCTCCTGGGTTCAAGCAGTTCTGCTGTCTCAGCCTCCCAAGAAGCTGGGATTACAGGCATGCACCACCACGCCTGGCTAATTTTTGTATTTTTAGTAGAGACATGGTTTCACAATGTTGTCCAGGCTAGTCTTGAACTTCTGACCTCAGATGATCCACCTGCCTTGGCCACAACGTCCAGCTGTACCCATTTTTAAATCAAAAACCTTTAAACCAGCTCATTCTGACCCTTGGTAGGTCATTGACCTTCCACTTCTACCCCCTGCCAGTCATGCTGCTTAATTATAAATGTCTTCATTTTTTTAAAAGTGTGTGTGTGTAATTCACAGACACAGGATCAAATAATTAAAGCCCTAGGACACAGACAAAAAGCAGCAAATGAAACTAAGTTATAGATTGTTTCTTTTTATCCTCTCTAAATTTTTTTTAAAATATCAATTTAAGTAAGCTAAGGTGATCTGCAACCACGCTTCCCAGTAGGAAGAATTTAAGAGCCATTGATGGAAATATCTTAACCTATCCTAGAATTTGTGTTGTAAGAAACCCAGAACCCAGCCGGGCACGTGGCTCAAACCTGTAATCCCACCACTTTGGGAAGCCAAGGCGGGTAGATCACCTGAGGTCAGGAGTTTGAGACCAGCTTGGCCAACACGGTGAAACCTTGTCTCTACTGAAATTACAAAACTAGCCAGGCATGCTGGCACATGCCCGTAATCCCAGCTTCTCACCCAGGAGTCTAAGGCAGGGAGAATTGCTTGAACCCTGGAGGCGGAGGTTGCAGTGAGCCAAGATTGCGCCATTGCACTCCAGCCTGGGCGACAGAGTGAGACTTCATCTCAAAAAAAAAAAAAAAAGAAACCCAGAACCCAAACATTCTGGAGTTTGACTAACTAACAGTATTTTTAGATCTGCTCTCCCCTGACGAGCTCTGTAACTCTCAGCTCAGGCCCAGGCAGGCATAAATAGTTAGCATGGTGTTGAGGAAGCATTGTGGTAACTGCTCTGAGAGCTCTGGTAGAACAAGGTAAGTTTGCTTCTGGAAGAACAGGAAAGTATTGGACCATGTGTCTAGGCCTGGAGGTCTGCAGACTTTTTCTCCCTGGTACAGCAACATACTCAACTCTGGATTGTGCAGACACTGATAGTCCTGTTGGAATGTTGTTGTGTAACCTGCCCACTGGGGACATGACCTGTCTGTAGAAGAAAAACACTGGCTCGGGAGTCAGGCAGTGGAGGTTATTAATCCTGGCTCTAGAACTGCCAATGTGACCCTGGGCAAAACTTGCATATGGGTCTCAATTTCCTCATCTATCAAATAAAATTAATTTTTTCCCAAGAATTCTTCTAGCTGTTATTCTAATGATGAGAGTTATAGAAGAGTGACATGGAAATGACAGACCTGAGGCTAATTCATTTTGGACTGTTCTGGAAGGAAAGAATGAGAATGATAAGGAAAAGTATGGATTCAGTTGTCCAGACTCACCCAAGTTCTTGTGGCCATGGAGGGGTACTGGTTATAGTTAAAAGTCAGAAGGATTATTATAGTTAAAAGTGAGAGACAGAAGGATGTAGTTAAAAGATAGATAGAACTCAGTTAAGTGAGTTCTCATGGAGCCACAATTCTTCTTGGGAGCTGCAAAGTCAGCCATGGTACTTACTGAATGTTTTCATTGTTGTTGGTGTTGTGACGTATCAAATTCTCAAACAAATGGTTTTTTGTCAACCAGGAGTAAGAGAGCTTGTACCTGTTGGAAAGCCAATGGTGAATGAGCTGAGGAGGGGGCAGCTTGTGTGGAGTATGTGTATTTATCTGTATTCTTTTCCATAGGTACCATTAAATTTGTCTGGCTTAATTTAATGGGGACTTCTGGGACCTGCAGAGACTGTAAAGGGCGAGGGTAAGGCTCTTGTCATCTGTTCAGGCTCCTCTCCTTCCAGTGGAACTTCCTCACTCTCTCCCTCTCCCATCAGCCTCTCCCCTTTTCCAACTTGTGTGTATGTTCTACTGCCTTCTCGATTTTCTCTTCCCTCTGTGTTTTTTCTTCTGCCTCTCAACCACCTTTCCTTCCAGGTCGTTTGAGTCAAGTTGAAGTAGGCAGCTGGTGTTACCCACTTCCTCTACCTGGGGGGCCCAAACTGTGTTTTCAGTGCTAGGGGCTTTATTCTAACACTCTGGAACCTCTGTTTTCTTTTCTTTTATTTTTTTCTTTTTTCTTTTCTTTTTGTTACCTTTTTTGTTTTTGTTTTTCTCTTCTGTTTCTGTGTAGGTCTCTTTAGTCAGCCTTATAGCTAATGCCCTGGGCTACTCGGAACTAGGTGCCATAAAGTCCCTTAGGACCCTAAGAGCTTTGAGACCCTTAAGAGCCTTATCACGATTTGAAGGGATGAGGGTAAGATACTAAGAGCAGCTGATCCTTCTGCATGCCAATGGAAACTGTTTAAGCATGCTAGAACTGATCACATGGTGGAAAGATCATTCAAACACGAATTCTGTGATGCAGCTGCTGATTCGATCATCCACTCTCTCCCCCGCACCTGCCCCATGCAGAGGGGAATTGCATTAAGCTGCCTCATCACATTAATATTGGCCCCACCCCCAACAACATGCCATCGCAGAACATGTTAACATTGGCTATTCTCATTTGGCCTGGCTTACCTGTAGCACTCGGGGCGGCTTTCTGGGCTGTTGATTTAATAGGGAGAATCACCAGGTGCAAAGAAGGGGAATTGTAACCCACAGACCCACTGAAAAGCACATGCTTCAGGCAGGGAGAGTGTTGTGTAGGGGCATCAGCCAGGTGGGGACTGTGCCCTTGGGGTCGCTGAGAAAGCAGCTGAGAATGGGCTTGAAGACATGGTGGCAGGCCTGGGATTGGGGATGGAGCAGAATTTGGCATGGCCCTGGGAGAAGAAATGCTTTTCTTTCTATTCAGATTCCTCTTATTGCACCTTGTTGTTCTCAGCCCAGTCCCATAAGGACTGGCAGCCTCTGTCTGATAGCAAAGCTTTTTTCCTCACCCCCAACCCTCTGCCCATGCTGTATGGTCCCCTAACACTGTCAAAACGACAACCAGGTATGATACTAGATGACTGAATATCAGCTAGTTCTGAAATTTCTTGATACCTTCTATTCCTGCTTTGGTGATACTCCACCCAAAACAGTACAAGGTGTTGTCACCCTGCCAACTTAGAAACAAGGTGCCCTCTTGGTGCCATTTTCTTGTCTCTTTTGGTTTAAATAATTGTGCATGTGTGTGCATGCATACGCGCGCACACACACACACAGACATAACCACATTAAAAAGTCAATT
This sequence comes from Callithrix jacchus, assembly GCF_049354715.1. Taxonomy (NCBI): domain Eukaryota; kingdom Metazoa; phylum Chordata; class Mammalia; order Primates; family Cebidae; genus Callithrix; species Callithrix jacchus. The sequence continues at coordinate 67,693,204 of NC_133510.1, read as the reverse complement.
TCTTAAAATCAAAGGGGCAACTGGCTTTGGTGGTAATAGTTGTCCTGTGGTGATCAGAGAGAGGTCTGTTATACTTAACGAGACCAAGAAAACTCGCTTCAGTTCAGATGTTGAATACATGCAGGAGAGCAAACCAGAGGATATATTTTTAAATGTGCAAACATCAGAATGTAGGAATAAAAATTAAACTGTTACAATAGTCTACATGAAGCAAGACTGATTTGAAAAACTAGACACCAGGACAGTGCTGCTTCATTCATTCCTCATCTGTGATCCCTGGCTGTTATGCCATGAAGCCACCCACAGTTGTATAGGAAGATGAAAACTTAATTGGGACTTGGGAATTTTATTATGTTAATTTATCCAGACAAATGCTTTTTGCAACAAATTCGTGTTTCTTCTGTAGCACAGTCACAGTTTGGTTTACTAAATGTAAGCTTTCTGCAACCCTTCTGAAACCATCTGCAGGAAGGGCAGTTCCACAGTAGTGTAAATGTATTTCAATTTTTTTTAACTTGGGATTTTAAGTCTTGTCCCACAGATAAGAGAGGTTTTAGAATGTGTGCAATAACGACATTGCTATGCTCAGGCTAAATTTAGAGAGTTTATTACACAAGATTCAGTGGTTTAGACAGCCACGGTGTGGCTGAAAATGTGGTTAAAATGCTCTTTGCTCCTTCCATCTTTGCACGTTTTCCAGAGGGAACTAGCTAAATGTTTTAATAAGTCATACTAGTTTTGTTATAAAGTTGATAATCCACTTTTTTGACTGCAAAACTGAGGACAGGATGCAACCAAAAGAAGTCCACTGACAACAGTACTTGCAGCATTGTACCTGAGCTCCTCCGCGTCCCCTTGAGATGATCCCTTATCTCCCAAAAGGAGATTGGTAATACCTGAAGAAACCTCCCCACCACCACCACCCCTCGCAAAAGAAATGCTCATCTGACCCATCTGACGCTTGTTACTAACTCTTTCTATGTAGATGCTCATTACTGTCAGTCCTGTCCCAGGCAGACAGAAGTAGTCCTTGTGGCCACTGATGCCAGTTTGCTCATGAGGCCGTTACTTGAATAACCTAGATGCTGGAGCCATTCTGGTGGCTGCTTCTCTTCCCTTTAGCTGGCCCTTCTTTCTCTACCTTTCCTGGACCCTCAGTTTCCAGTCCCCTAAAATCTTTTACTTGTCAACTTGAAAGTAGTTTAGGAGCTTGGAGGTCCCGAATGCATAATCAGAACAGTAGATAATTTTATTTGAAAAGCATTATTACGTTTTAAGTGAAAAGCATCAAGGTTTTTTTCAGTAAGATAATATGGGCAAGAACAAGTTTGAACCCAAAGCTGGAATTTAAAACAATTAATGTGCAGTGAGGGAAACTTTGGAATAAGAGTGCCATCTCATTTGGTTGACTCCAGCCAACTAACAAACAGTATTGACCATGGCTGGTTGGGCAGGTGAAAAGGGATCAGGAAGCCATCCCTGCCCTGTGGGCTTCCCAGCCCTCCCGTGGAAGAGAAACTGCAAGAAAAAGATTGGATCTGGCTAAGCTTATAGTAAGTCCCCCAGTAAGAAACAAAATTAGGCACACAAGTTTTATTTAAATGTCATTTTTCTATGGGGCATTTTTTAAAATTCTTTGGTTTTGGTTCTTCTATATGCCAACACTTTAGAGATTACCTTTAGAATATTTTAAATGAGAAATCTTTATAAACTGAACACCATCCGTGCAGATGGGCTCAACTGTCACTGTGCTGCTCCTATTATAGACTCAGAGCTTCATTGAGAGGAAACATATGACCCAAGCCTGTCCTGGGACACTGACTTCAGTCTCCTCTCCTTCCTCAAACCAAAGACCAGGAAAACTGAAGCATTCATGCTATAGGCAAAGGAATACTTAATGTAGTTCTTTGCTTTTCTCTCCTCCATAGTAATCTTCATTTAAAGATTTTGCTGTGCTATTAAATTTTTGAGGGTATAAAATATTAGTGCCATGAAACATGCATGCATTTTTGTTGATTGTCAGTACATAGTTGTCCATTAAAGCCATGTTCCCTCTGCCAGATATTAAAAGCTAGCTGACAGATTTGATAGTATTTAATACCCAACAGTAATGTCCAAGACATTATAGAGAAGACAAAAATATTGTAAGAATTCATGTCCATTGGAATTTTCTCATCAATTAAGTGAGATTTGTATCATTGCCAAGTATAAACTTCCATTGAAAAAATTAACTTTTTATAGATTAGTAAAATCTAGCTTTGAGTGATATTTCCATGTCTAGTTCTTAACAATAATAGATTTTGTGATAATTAAAGGCAATGTAGAATAACTAGAGAGCTCGTGTAGAGAAAATCAAATTCATTAAGTGACTACCAATGGAAATTTGAATTATCATTTATAATATATCTTTAGTATGAGAGTTCAAAATAAGAAATATGATCTCTTCCCCAGTGGTTGCTGAGAATAACAGCACATTGATCATTTTACATATGGAGCACAGTGAAATAGTTTCTACTTAACGTATTGCAGCTTATCAGCTAATGTTCACAGCAAGGAAGAATTATTAGTAAATTTAATGAACTCCAGGCTGGGCACAGTAGCTAACGCCTGTAATCCCAAAATTTTTGGAGGCTGAGGTGGGTGGATTACTTTGAGGTCAGGAGTCCGAGACCAGCCTGGCCAACATGGCAGAATTCTGCCTCTACTAAAAATACAAAAATTAGCTGGGTGCAGTAGCACCCACCTGTAGTTACATTTACTGGGGAGGCTGAGGCAGGAGAATCTCTTGAATCCAGGAGGTGGAGGTTGCAGTGAGCCAAGATCACACCACTGCACTCCAGCCTGGGCAACAGAGTGAGAACCTGTCTCAAAAAAAAAAGTAAATAAATAAAAATTTTAAAGTAAATTTAATCGGCCGGGCGCGGTGGCTCAAGCCTGTAATCCCAGCACTTTGGGAGGCCGAGGCGGGTGGATCATGAGGTCAACAGATCGAGACCATCCTGGTCAACATGGTGAAACCCCGTTTCTACTAAAAATACAAAAAATTAGCTGGGCATGGTGGCACGTGCCTGTAATCCCAGCTACCCAGGAGGCTGAGGCAGGAGAACTGCCTGAACCCAGGGGGCAGAGGTTGCGGTGAGCTGAGATCGCGCCATTGCACTCCAGCCTGGGTAACAAGAGCGAAACTCCGTCTCAAAAAAAATAAAGAAAGAAATAAAAGTAAATTTAATAAACTCTGTTTTCTGTTTTATTCATAAAACTAAGGTAAAAAGTTTTTTGTGGTATGATTACAGTACATTTACATCTTATAAAACTTTGGATTTTATAGGATTTTGTCATATCAGAGAATAAGGCTCAGTGAATATTTGTGTATATTGATTCATTTGATCAGATGAATCAATATATAAAATTTTGTATATATTTTATGAGAATAAAAGTTCAAAGAGATGACTAGTTAATTTTTCTTCCCTGTGGTAAACATTAACTCATATTTAACTGTAATACATAGTATGTAGGACAGATTAGACTGGGTTTGAGTAGAAGCTTAAGATCATTCTCTGCATAGTCAGAAGAGTTCCAGAGGAAGCAGGTTCTGAACTGATATTAAAAAGCAACATGGCTAGGTTTCAGGTCTTTGGGGCCTACTTCCTATGCCACATTTGTAATGGTCTAACAGAAGGTCATGATCTCTCACCTAAGTTCTGCAAAATGCTGTCACATAGACTTGAGCTTTGGAATCCTTACATACACTACTCCCTTATTGTTTGAGAAATTATTTTTCCATTTGTGGATCATCCTCCTTTTGCCTGTTCTTTTGCACATTTCATTGCTTTTTGGTGCTCCCACCAAAGGGTGAGCAACTGTAGAATGAGGAGGTAAATTCAAATCTGAGTACATGACAAATTTAGTAATTTAAATACATATGAATATCATTCTCCAAAATAACGTTGAAGATTTTCCAGATTTCAGATATCGTGGCTTTCCTTGCTCAAAGTAATAAACAATTAACAAATTAATAAACATTTTATACTAATGACAGATGTCAGATCTAGAAGAGATTTCTTGGTCTAAGAATTAAGAAATAACTGCCTCTCAGTCTAAAGGCCTTCATATGTGAATTGGAGAGACACAAAATGAATATTTTAATCTAAAAGGAAGAGTAACTCCTTAGCAGAAGAATGTCATTGCATTTTTTACACAGATAGAGCAGGTAGCTCTAATCAGCCACATGTCCTGAGGAGTGACAATGCAGTCTAAGGCAAAACCTGAAGATAAGGAAAACCTAAACTCTAAACTAAACTGTATGCTACTCTGACTTACACTGTAAAGCAAAATAGAAGTTTCAAACAACCCAGAAACTTTGATTCCTCAGGGTTTTTTTTCCTTTGCTTTTTTTTATTCCTGAGCTTACTCTAGTCAGTGACTTTTAATAACATGCCAATTTTTTAGTTTCGAGAGCAGTGATGCTCCAACCCAAAACTCTCTTAAAAAACTTAAGTCATCCCTATTTCTAATATGTTGTGATGATTAGAGTCAAGCCCTGGAATGAGCAGAGAGACAACAGCATTAGCCAAGCAGGGAGCGACTCTGATTTAAAAGACTACAGAATCAGAATAAAAACGCTGAAGAAGAATAATGAACCTTGAGTGAAAAGCACATCTGTTCAGATTTTATTTTATACTGTTTGGTAGAGGGAATATAGCTTTTTTTTCTTGAGCCTGCAAAATATGCATGCTCAGCTATTGCCTGAAATAAGATAACTGGCCTTGCATAGTCGTAAAAGAGACGTTATGTACTGTTAACTGGTTCTCTATTAACCACGACGGATAGTTCTCTGTGATTGTGAACAATCATACCTTGTTTTGCAGAGGGGGAATGTCTGTTGAAAGGCAACTAGCAAACTGAAAGTTACTCATATTTCCCCATTGGGCATATTTTATGAATTAAGGAGGAGGCAGAGTGGACTAAGAAATAATTTTTCAGTCCCAGGCTGATGCATAGAAAAGAAGACCTAGGTCATCTTGGCTGGGGAATTTGTGTTAGTCAAAATACAGATGAAACTTTTTAAAAATTCCTTCAATATAGTCCTAGACTTAGAAATTTTTGGTCCTACTTGTCAGTCTTTCCAGTTACTCTAATTCCAAAGGGAATGTAATGTTTCCATACAGAACAAGCCACACAATGTCATTCCCCTCCTGGAAATCAAAAAATGTGCTTGCTTCCATTTCCACACAACACTCAGCAACCTCCCCTTCCAATGCAGGTGGTGGTGAATGCCTTGGTGGGCGCCATCCCCTCCATCATGAATGTGCTGCTGGTGTGTCTCATCTTCTGGCTGATTTTCAGCATCATGGGAGTTAACCTGTTTGCGGGAAAGTACCACTACTGCTTTAATGAGACTTCTGAAATCCGATTTGAAATTGAAGATGTCAACAATAAAACTGAATGTGAAAAGCTCATGGAGGGGAACAATACAGAGATCAGATGGAAGAATGTGAAGATCAATTTTGACAATGTTGGGGCAGGATACCTGGCCCTTCTTCAAGTGGTAAGTAATGTTTTGTTTAATTTTGTTTTTTTCAGTTCTGTGAAATTCAGGCAGCTAGCACAAATCCCATTAGGCTTCTTCTCAGCCCTGCTTCTAGAATCAGGATTATTCTCAGTCAGTCCAAGAGAACAGTTGTTCACCAAACCAGTTTCAGAGAGACACCTTTCCTGAGTATTCTCTGACTTCTACCAGATCGCATGCAAAGGAAATCAATCTCTCATTGTGCTCAGGAGCAGAGAGCTGTGCCCAGCAACAAATAAAGATTCCTGCAGTGTAATAAAGTGGCAGAGAAATCACTTTCCCTTCCCGGGTCAGAGGGTGCAGTTAAGGGCAAAAAAAAAAAAAAAAAAAAAAAAAAAATCAAGAAGATAAGTCCATAGACAAAAAAGTATGGCAATTGTGATGGAACAAAATACTCGTACATACTCACTACACTCAAGTTAACTTAGGAAAAAAACATGGCAGTGCCTTGGTGCCACACTCACGTTAGCTTCACCCCAGAGAAAGATACCAGATTGCTGTATCACAGAAAGGAAGGATTTAACTATCTAGATAATTCTCTTTTGCCTAATTTTATTCCTTCCTGCTTAGTTTTCACTTCCTCTCTCACCAATGTTTTGGAATGTGTGACATGACAATATAATGCCGAGAATGTTCATAGGCTTTGAAATCAGACTGATGTAGATTTGAACCACACTCTGATATTTATTGGGTATGTAACTTCGAACAAATTATTCAACCTCTCTGACTCTGTTTCCTCATCTGTTAAATATAGAAAATGATACCTTGCATTGGTTGTTAGGAGAATTTGTGATTTTTAAACATTTCTTAGCATAATGCCCAGCACATAACCATGCTAAATAATGGAAATTGCTATTAAATATTTTTGTTACTAGATTGCCATGCCTATATCATACAGTTCTTGGGAGACTAACTGCAATAACACAGATAAAGCTCTTAACCTAACCTTACATATAGTAAACACTCACCGTCAACTCATAGTAGAAGGCAAACTTCATGGAATGAACTGTAGTTTTTCCTACCCCAAAGCTTTTTTGCTGTTCTGTCCCAGTTCAAGAAATTGGACCCATAAATTCAATCTGAATTGGAGCAGCTCCAGAAAACCAGTGCATATCAACAAGCCAGTCAAATATGGTAGTCACAGAGTCCCTGCCATATGCAAGATGCTGTGCTTGACAGTACAGTACTAGGGCCATCAGATGAATAAAGACCTTCCTATGCCCTGAAAAAACTTAGAATCTGGTTGAGTAAGTAAAACATGGAGAATGGTACATTGATAATCCATATTTGTTTCCAAAATCAGGCCAGATATAGTAGACTAAAGGAGTAGAGTTGGGAAGGGACTGTCAAGGATAAAGCTGGCATTACCACTATGTAGGCTACACATGTGTATACTAGTAAAGAGTAAGTCTAATCTTTTTTTTTTTAATGCAACTATGGGTTTTTCAGACCCCTATTGCTTAACATCTTTTAAAGAACTCATTCCTCAGTGGAATGGAGTGCTAAGTTCCAAGCATTTTCAGTAGATTCCTGTCATTCGCTCATAAAAGTTTTCCCTAACTTTAGGCAGGCTTCTCAGGCCCATGTTTTTAAGTCCTTTTGTAAAGTCTTAATCCAGTTACTGTTTTCAACATATTTATTTGCCATACTTTGTTGTTATTTTCAGGGACAAAGCCCCCTTGGGACCTATAGTAACAGAAAATTCTGAGTCCAAGGGAGGCTGCACCCAAACCCCCATTCTGTGTTCTCACTAAACCTAAGCCTGGCCTTTGGGACCCCTGCCTAGACTCCCATCCACTCCCTTAATAGGCACAGTCTAATGACTGCCTCTGTTTGCCAGGCAACCTTCAAAGGCTGGATGGACATCATGTATGCGGCTGTAGATTCCCGGAAGGTAAGGATGTACATGGCGAAAATGGTTGGAAAACAAGCAGGATGTTAAATCCCACCAAGAAAGAGGAAGGAACGGAGGGTTGGAGGAGTTGTCATTTCTCTTTGGAACATTTATTGCTTGTTTTATTGATTATAGATCATTTTCCTCAACTCAGTAAGTCATCACTCTCTTACATTGGCTCCCAATGATTAGAGTGTTGATTTTTACCTGGCCCCAGGGAAGCTGTCTATGCTTCAATCCTGCTTCATAGCAAAAGTATGGCTCCTAGCAAACAGCCCTCCCTCCCTGTGGCCTCATGATTTGCATGTTCTCCACATGAGTCAGAGGAGGGCTAGTGCCCTCTCAAGGCAGAACATGCCAGTGTAGAGAAGGAGGCAGGTAGAAAGAATCTAGGGCTCTCCCACCCCAGCATGTTCAGCAGCTCAAATGGTCACAGTTATGGCTGATGGCCTTGGCATGTCAAACTCCAAACTAGGAGCTGATTCTCTTCCTTTTATCCCATCCTTTGACAGCCTGATGAGCAGCCTAAGTATGAGGACAATATCTACATGTACATCTACTTTGTCATCTTCATCATCTTCGGCTCCTTCTTCACCCTGAACCTGTTCATTGGTGTCATCATTGATAACTTCAATCAACAAAAGAAAAAGATAGGTCTCCTCCCCTCATTTCCAGGGGCTGGAAGTCAGCCTGGATAAGAGGCACCTTTGTCCCTTATCTCTAGAAAGAAAATGTTCCTCTTTCTTTCTCTAAAATCCATATTGTCAGCTCACTGTGACCCTGGCCACCATGTACATTAGCCCCAACCTACTCTTTCGGTTTTGGGGGCTGGATTGTGCAGCACATAGTTTACCACACTTACTAGCAGTCCTTTATTCTTGAGGCCTATTACTGCTCTCGGTCTCCCACCAGAAGCAGGTAGGTCAGAGAGTACAGTCTAGCAACAGAAATGAAAAGGAAAGAAGCAGTTGAATAACTATTACAAGAAGTAAAAACTCTCTAGATTTGTGATAATCTATGTCAGTCCCTGAGCACTGGCAAATTGGAATTTGAGAGACCGTCCTTGGAAAGTTCGCTTCCTTACTTGTTCTAGATGGTTAACAAGTTTTATAAAGCAAATTGGAAAAATTGCTCTTGTTACTCATTTTGTAAGTCAAGTCTGTCCCAGCATACTCCAAGAAACCCTCCAAATTGCTTTCTTGCACCAGAATTTCTAAATTTTGAGTATCTAAAATAAATTGGATATCAGCCAGGACACGAAGATCTTTTTATTCTAAAATGTTTTTTCTAGAATGCATCAGGAAAGCAGGCCCTCAAAAAAATGAGACTGAAATATGACTGCCTTCAAAGTCATTGCCCTCAAGTTCACCCTTTCATGAAGGTCTATAATTGGATAGTCCATTTCCTTTCTACCTCAGGACTGGCAGATCTTAGAAATCCTGAGCTAAAAACAAAGGCAGGGGTCTCTTTAGAGCTGAATGATTATCGCAGGTCTACCCCATCGTGGGACAGCTGCTAGCTACACTGTCTTTTGCAAAGGAAAGGATAGGTCTCCCCTGAGTTCTCAAAATTGAATCTTAGGTCCAAACCCACGGCGTGTTGAGAGCCAGTTGTAATTGTCTGTTTTCTTCTTCCCTCCTTTACTTTGGAGGTCAGGACATCTTCATGACTGAAGAACAGAAGAAGTACTACAATGCCATGAAAAAGCTGGGCTCAAAGAAGCCACAGAAACCTATTCCCCGCCCCTTGGTAAGTGCATCGTGTGGGCTGAGGGCTTAGTGAGAACTCACATTAAAAAAAAAAAAAGTACTGCCAGGGTTACTGCAAAGGAAGGAAAAAGGGAAGCGATTGACTGCTTTGTGCCTAATCCGCTCCTCACCACCCATTCAAAAGATCTGAAGAGACAGCAGAAGAACAGGGACTGAGGAATGGGGTGGCTTTTACATCAGTCCTTGACATATCCTCTGAGCCTTCCTTGGGCAGCCTCCAAGAATGAGCATGTGAATGAACCACATTGGCTTTGGCTCTGGTAGAGATGGTTTTAGAGACATCCAGAAATTAACAAGAGAAAATGAAATGAAGTTGCCCTCTTTCCCACCAGTTCAAGGTAGGAGTTGGTCATGATTTTTTCAGCTTCTCTCTGCTCAATAAGTATGTCTTTGCAGGATGTGTGTAGAAGCTAAAATCATGCTTCTGGCTATTTGTGGGAGCAGAAAAGGATGAAACTATGAGTCTGGTGCCCTGATTCTCTCTTGAGCTGAGCCTTTTCTAAAACAGATTTGGGGGCTAAGATTCTGCTTCTTTGTGCCATTGGTGGTTGTCTTGTTTCAGAGAAGGGGAAGGAGATGCCCTGTTCATGATTCCATATATCCAGTTGGGTGGGACATTACCCCCAAAAGCCAGGCCCAAAGTTTCTTCTTCTATAACTTCCATTTAGCAACTTTAAAAACCAGAAACAACAACAAAAATAGCAGAACCTTTAATACAGAATCTTCCCTGGCAATCTAATTTGTAGAAATAAACATAGAGTGACTATGTTTGAATCAAGAGTTAGAGTTCCAGAGTGCTTTCTCCCCTCAACCCCACACGCTGCACGTGGCACATCTACCACATCAACTTTTGAAGGAAAATAAATTCTAGGGCTTTGTAGAGCAGATTGAAAACTACCAAGTTAAAGCAATCCTGAAAATAAGCACCAGCCCAAGTACCTAGGCACTTAAACAAACAAAAAATCTAGGAATCTTAAGAAAGAGAACAGTTATTTTTAGTCTTCAATGTTAAGACTTCATTTTGTGATAGAAATGGGACTAAGGGAATAGAAAAGGGTTAATATTTCTGAAGTTCTGTTTAGTGCTTTACGTATGAGAACCTGAGTATAATTTTCTTCCACATTAAAATATAGTAACTTCCAGCCTAGGCAACATAATGAGACCTGTCTCTACAAAAAAAATTTTATAAAAATTAGCTGGGCGTGGTGGTGCATACCTGTGGTCCTCACTATGTAGGTGGTAAGAGAGTTGCTTGAGCTTGGGAGGCCAAGGCTGCAGTGAGCCATGACTGTGCCACTATACTCCAGCCTGGGCAACAGGGAGAGACCCTGTCTCAAAAACTACAAAATAAAATAAAATATAAAATATTAATTTAGGAAACATTAATGAAGTGTGATTAACATTCATTTAGCAAATATTTATCAGTCTCCACTGTGTACCAGGTACTAAACACAATGTGATAAACAAAAGGTAGACACTGCTGTGATGGAGCTTATAATAGTTGGGGAGGTAGATAATAAGGAAGCAAACAGCCACAATAAAATGTGGAAGACTGTGAGAAAAAAATTAACTGGAGGGCTATAGTGGTCATACAGTAGTCAGAGAAAGCATCACTAAGGAATGTCTACTTGAGTGGATGAGAAGGAACCAGCTGGGCATGGTGGCTCCTATTGTAATCCCAACTTGGGAGCTATAGGCAGGCAGATCACTTGAGCCGAGGAGTTCTAGACCAGCCTGGGCAACACAGTGAAACCCCATCTGTACAAAAAAAAAAAAAAAGAATTAGCCAAGCCTGATTGCATGCCGGTAGTCCCAGCTACTCAGGAGGCTGAGGTGGGAGGATGGTGTGAGCCCAGGAGGTCAAGGGTGCAGAGGATGTGGTAAGCTATATCGTACCACTATACTCCAGCCTGGGGGTGAGAACAAGACCCTATCTCAAAAAAAAGAGATGGAAGCAAAGAGCTAGGGAATGAGATTCCTGGCAGAGTACACAAGACCCCAGAAGCAGGAAACTGTGGCCATGGAGTGGTGATGCAGAGGAGGGACATTGATGAGCAGAGTCAGACTGTGCCAGGTACCTCCCTGTAAGCCAGGTTAACAATAGGGATTGTGTTGCAAGCCCAGTGAGAAGCTCTTGAAAGGTTTTAAGTAGGGGAACGATGTGATCCATTTGTTTTTTGTTTTGTTTTGTTTTGAGACAGTCTCTCTCTGTCACCCAGGCTGAAATGCAGTGGCATGATCTCGGCCCACTGCAACCTCCACCTCTCAGGTTCAAGCAATTCTCATACCTCAGCCTCCCAAGTAGCTAGGACCACAGGTGCCTGCCACCACACTCAGCTAATTTTTGTATTTTTAGTAGAGCTGGGGTTTCACCACGTTGACCAGGCTGGACTTGAACTCCTGACCTCAAGTGATCCACCCCCCTCAGCTTCTCAAAGTGCTGGGATTACAGGCATGAGCCACTGCACCTGGCCATGATACATTTGATTTAAATCATTACACTTGCTAATTTATAAGGACTGCATTGATGAGGGCAAGAGAAGAAGTGGGAGACCAGTTCAGTGGCCAGACAAGTCCAGATGAGAGATGATGGTGGCTCAGATTAGAGTGGAGCCAAAAAAGATAGAATGAAGTGGATGAACCCAAGTTATATTTTTGGAGGAAGAATCAACAGGCCCTTCAGTGGATCAGATGAGGGAGAATAAAGAGACAAAGGTGATCCTCAGATTTCTGGCTTAAGAGCCTGGGTGAATAATTGAGAGGAACAAGCTGGGTGAGGGGCAGGGAATAGACTTGGCTCTGCTTTGGACTTAAGTGTGAGATGTTTGGACATGTTAAGTTTGAGGTGCTTATGAGTCATCAAGAAGAAATGGCAAGTAAGCACCTCAGGTTCAGAGGAAAGATGTGGGCTGGAGAAGAAAAGCTTGAGAAGCATGAGTACATAGATACCACATAAGCAGCAGGAATAGATGAGCTCTCATAGGGTGAAAATTTAGACAAAGATGGGATTAAGAGAAGAAATGGCTGGCAGATGAGACCAAAAAGGAGCAGCTGGAGAAGTAGGAAGACATCCAGAGTGTGTCAGTCAGCTGGGTATAGTGGTGCACACCTGTAGGCCCAGCTTCTCGGGAAACTGAGGCAGGAGGATCACCTGAGGCCAGGATTTTGAATTGCTATGTGCCATAGTCGCACCTATGCATAGCCACTACACTCCAGCCTGGGTAACACGGTGAGACCCATCTCTAAAAACAGAGAGAAAGGCCAGGCATGCTGGTTCACACCTGTAATCCCAGCATTTTAGGAGGTCAATGCAGACAGATTACTTGAGGCCAGGAGTTTGAGACCAGCCGGGCCAATATAGCCAAACCCCATCTATACTAAACATACAAAAAATTAGCCAGGCATGATGGTGTGCACCTCTTATCCCAGCTACCCAGGAGACTGAGGCTTCAGAATTGTTTGAACCCAGGAGGCAGAGGCTGCAATGAAGTCAAGATTGCACCACTGCCCTCCAGCCTGGGCAACAACAACAACAAAAAAACAAAAACAGCCAGCTGTGCCTCATGCCTGTAATCCCAGCACTTTGGGAGGCTGAGGCGGGGGGGATCACCTGAGGTCGGGAGTTCAAGACCAGCCTGACCAACATGGAGAAACCCCATCTGTAACAAAATGAGGGGGGGCGTGGTGGCTCTTGTCTATAATCCCAGCTGCTCAGGAGGCTGAGGCAGGAAAATCGCTTGAACCCAGGAGGCAGAAGTTGCAGTGAACTGAGATTGCATCATTGAACTCCAGCCTGGGCAATGAGGCAAAACTCTGTCTCCAAACAAACAAACAAAAAAGAAAGAAGTACAGTAACTTTAGAAAGCTCTTGGTGAGGTAATATTGATGTTGGTCTCCATCCATTTCCTAACCAGTATTAACAGAGAAGAAAACAGAGCTACTTTGATTAGCAGGGTGACAGCTTCCATAGGTCGGCTTGGAAAGGTTTTCATGAATCTTGTGTCTTTTCCATCCCTTCCTCCCCAGAACAAAATTCAAGGAATCGTCTTTGATTTTGTCACGCAACAAGCCTTTGACATTGTTATCATGATGCTCATCTGCCTTAACATGGTGACAATGATGGTGGAGACAGACACTCAGAGCAAGCAGATGGAGAACATCCTCTACTGGATTAACCTGGTGTTTGTTATCTTCTTCACCTGTGAGTGTGTGCTCAAAATGTTTGCCTTGAGGCACTACTACTTCACCATTGGCTGGAACATCTTCGACTTCGTGGTAGTCATCCTCTCCATCGTGGGTGAGTGGGGTCGGGGAAGTAGGCGAGGGGAAAAGGGACCTGACTGATTTTGAGGATGAGATTTCCCAGGAGATGAATGAATTATACAGGTCTGAAGTGCAGGCAGGATACCCTGCCTAGCAGATTCCATTGTCAGTGAATTTCTACTGCGTGTTCTTAATAGTCTTAGATTATAAATTCTGTGGCTCAAGGAAAAAAGAAAAGAAAAAGAAGATTGATTCTTGCTTTTAAGGAGTTTAAAGTCTCACAGAGACGGTAAAAGAAAGTTGTCATTAAAGAATATAATGCAATAGAAGTATAAAATGAAAAAAGGAATGACTGTTAACTTGGGCTGTTACGAAATAGTCTAGTTAAGTTCTGGTGCTGATAGCCGTGGTGGCGCTGATAGCCGTGGTGGTGCTGATAGCCGTGGTAGTGCTGATAGCCGTGGTGGTGCTGATAGCCATGGTGGTGGTGCTGATAGCCGTGGTGGTGCTGATAGCCGTGGTAGTGCTGATAGCTGTGGTGGTGCTGATAGCCATGGTGGTGGTGCTGATAGCCGTGGTGGTGCTGATAGCCATGGTGGTGGTGCTGATAGCCGTGGTGGTGCTGATAGCCATGGTGGTGGTGCTGATAGCCATGGTGGTGGTGCTGATAGCCGTGGTGGTGCTGATAGCCATGGTGGTGGTGCTGATAGCCATGGTGGTGGTGCTGATAGCCGTGGTGGTGCTGATAGCCATGGTGGTGGTGCTGATAGCCATGGTGGTGGTGCTGATAGCCGTGGTGGTGCTGATAGCCATGGTGGTGGTGCTGATAGCCATGGTGGTGGTGCTGATAGCTGTGGTGGTGCTGATAGCCGTGGTGGTGCTGATAGCCATGGTGGTGGTGCTGATAGCCGTGGTGGTGCTGATAGCCATCGTGGTGGTGCTGATAGCCATGGTGGTGGTGCTGATAGCCGTGGTGGTGCTGATAGCCATGGTGGTGGTGCTGATAGCCGTGGTGGTGCTGATAGCCATGGTGGTGGTGCTGATAGCCATGGTGGTGCTGATAGCCGTGGTGGTGATGCTGATAGCCGTGGTGGTGCTGATAGCCGTGGTGGTGGTGCTGATAGCCGTGGTGGTGCTGATAGCCATGGTGGTGGTGCTGATAGCCGTGGTGGTGCTGATAGCCATGGTGGTGGTGCTGATAGCCGTGGTGGTGGTGCTGATAGCCGTGGTGGTGCTGATAGCCATGGTGGTGGTGCTGATAGCCGTGGTGGTGCTGATAGCCATGGTGGTGGTGCTGATAGCCGTGGTGGTGGTGCTGATAGCCGTGGTGGTGCTGATAGCCATGGTGGTGGTGCTGATAGCCGTGGTGGTGCTGATAGCCATGGTGGTGGTGCTGATAGCCGTGGTGGTGCTGATAGCCATGGTGGTGGTGCTGATAGCCGTGGTGGTGGTGCTGATAGCCGTGGTGGTGGTGCTGATAGCCGTGGTGGTGCTGATAGCCATGGTGGTGGTGCTGATAGCCGTGGTGGTGCTGATAACCATGGTGGTGGTGCTGATAGCCGTGGTGGTGGTGCTGATAGCCATGGTGGTGGTGCTGATAGCCGTGGTGGTGCTGATAGCCATGGTGGTGGTGCTGATAGCCATGGTGGTGGTGCTGATAGCCGTGGTGGTGCTGTTACTGGCAGGGCTTGTTTACTGAGATTTTACTGTGGGCCAACTACAGTTTGAGAGTTTCTTCACCTGCGTTGTATCATTTGATTCTTATTACTTCCCAAGAAGCAAGCTACTTTATTATCCTGACTGTATAGATGTCCACAGTCCTCAACTAGGAGGTGGTGGAGGCATAACTGGAGTTGATCCCAAAGTCCATGTTTCTTAACTGTGACTGTGTGCATCTTGCTTCAACCTAAAATTGTGGGGGGATGATGTCCTGGAAGGCAGGCAGAAGGAAATGCCACCCTGTTGATTGCCCTTCCAAATGTTTCCTTGCCTTCCTGAAAGGCATCTTGTGTGATAAAACTCAGCCTTGGTTCCAGGTAAGTTTAACTCATTTATACGCAAGAGAGAGAGTGCTTGAGATCCATGGGGCCAGCCCCAGAGCTCCAGTGGCCATGCTGGGCCTAGTGAAATGGTGACTAGGGCACCAGCAGGCCAGGGTCTCCCCTTAGCCTGTGCCACCCTCTAGTTCTTTCCTCCAGAGCAGTATGTCCAAAAGTGTTGATGTGTGGAATACTAATCCTATACATTTCTCCCCAAGAATCTCATGAGGAAATTAGGTAACACACTGTACCTTGAATTTTCCTTTGGGGTTCACAGTGCACATTACTGAATTCTCTTGGAAGTCCTACAGTAAAGAACTCTGGGCCGGGTGCAGTGGTGCACGCCTGTAATCCCAGCACTTTAAGAGGCCAAGGCAGGCAAATAACTTGAACCCAGGTGTTCAAGACCAGTCTGGGCAACATGATAAAACCCTGTCTCTACAAAAAAAAACCAAACAAACAAAAATGAACCAGTCATGGTGATATGTGCCTATAGTCCCAGTTACTTGGGAGACTGAGGTGGGAGGATTGCTTGAGCCTGGGAGGTTGAGGCTACAGTGAGCCGAGATCACACCATTGCACCCCGTGATGACAGACAGAGATTTTGTCTCAAAAATAAAGAATTCTGTTTATATGTAACATAGCATCTCACCTTTATTAGACCAGTTTCCTTTTTTCTGTAATAATGACAGCTCACGTTTTAATGCAACACACTATGTGCCAGGTGCCATTATAAGTGCTTTAAATATGTTAATGCATTTAATCCTCTGAACAAACCTCTAAGAATCCTGAGGAACTGAGGCGCGGAGAGGTTCTCAAGATACGTGGCTGGTAAGTGAGCAAGTGGGGGTTCAAGCCCAGCCCCCTGGCCCCAAGCCCATTCTCCTAACTTCTCACAAAACACACTTTGGACAATGCTACCCTTGTCCACTGCTCTTGAAACTTTTCTGGCTACTTATCTTTGAGTGACACGGAAAATCCACAAACCAAATCATACCCCCCATTTTCAAATGGTACTCTAAAAAGAGGAAGATATTTTCAAAGATTGGGATTTTTTTTAATATCCTAAATTTGTTCAGAAACAAAAGTATAGAAATCATCATTTTAAAGAAAGAGAAATGTATTAGGGTTTCTAGAGGGACAGAACTAATAGGATAAATGTATCTGTGAAAGGGAGTCTATTAAGGAGAACTAACTCACACGATCACAAGGTGAAGTCCCACTATAGGCCGTCTGCAAGCTGAAGGGAGCCAGTAGTCCACAAATCCTCAAAAGTAGCGGTGTTGGTGGTGGGTTCTGAAGAGAATCAGCACTGTCTTGCCTGACAACTGCCTCAGGGGAGACCACTGTTGACTCAAAAGTGCAGGGTTAATCTCCTAAAACAAAGGTGGAAAGGCTGATGGCAGCCTAGGTATAGGGGAAGGGATATTGCCACCCCTGGGGATAGGAAGGCTCTTTCCTCTGGCAATAAAAGCTGTTAGAGTTTATAAGCTCAGTGCCCCCAGCTTCATCCGGGTCCTCCCACACATCCTATTCCAAGTTGCAGGGTCCTATTCTTTTCCAATCAATGCCCTCACTTTAACAGTAGATACCTAGCAAGACTATGCATGCACCTTTCCTTGCAGGCCAGCCACTTGCATGATAAGAGCTTGTGTCTGATTTTCTGAAACATCAGCCCTTTGTCTGCAGGAGGGAAGATTCTCAGAGCAATTTTAGAAGCTTGAGGTTCAGTAAGTGCTTCTGGAGCCGAGAGTTAGAATCCCTGAGCTCATCCTTTTCTTCCATCACCTTCTCCAGCAAACTTAAGAGCAACCAACCAACTTCATTATATTCCTTGGTTCTCCACATATGGTCAAAGGTGTTATGTATAGAGTCACTAAACTCCCTGTCCCTCAAGAGCAATGAATCAGGAATATTAAATACATCTATTTTGCATAATTCTCTAGACAGTTCACACCAAGGACTATCAGTGTTCTCTGTACTATTAGAAGTAGAGTCCTTAGCATTTTTGGGGTCTAATCAGATTAAGCAGCCAACTCCAGAAACCCCAAAACCAACTAAGGAAATCCATCCTTAAAATTCTGTTCCTCTAGAACCACTCTTGGTACCAAAATCTGTCAGGGTTTTTCTGTGAAACAGAACTAATAGGATAAATGTGATCTCACATGATCACAAGGCCAAGTTCCACAACAGGCCTTCTGCAAGCTGAGGAGCAAGGAAGCCAGTAGTGGCTCAGTCCGAGTCCCAAATTCTCAAAAGTAGGGAGGCCGACAGTGTGGCCTTCAGTCTGTGGCCAAAGACCTGAGAGCCCCTGCAAACCACTGATGTAAGTCCAAGTGTCCAAAAGCCAAAGAACTTGGAGTCTGATGTTAGAGAGCGGGAAGCATCCAGCACAGGAGATGAAAACCGGAAGACTCAGCAAGTCTACTGCTTTCACTTTCTTCTGCCTGCTTTTTCTAGCTGAGCTGGCAGCCAGTTAGATGGTGCTCACCCACATTGAGGTTGGGTCTTCCTCTGCCAGTCCACTGACTCAAATGTTAATCTCCTCTGGCAACACCCAGAAACAATACTTTGCATCCTTCATTCCAATCAAGTTGAGAACATTAATCATCAAAAGAATTAGGGTAAAACTATGAAAGCACCTAGAGCACCCCTTAAATGGTGTTCCTACTGCCTACATTACTGTCTGCCCCATTTCTCTCCCTTTTTCTATGGGGACAAACACACATTCATCCTTCAAAATCTACCTCAGGCATCATCTCTCTGAAGCCCTACTTGCCCACCATATATGGGCTGCAAGTATCACATATACTTTAATATATATTACATAAGCTGAATTATTTGGTCACTGCTTATGACTTGAGAGAGCTGAGAAATCATCATGGGTGGGTCCTGGCTAAGGTAGAGATTTTTTTGAAAGCTCAAATACCCCATGGAATTCTAGCTCCTAAAGAGGCTTCAAGAGGTTACCTGGCCCACTTTCTGACCTTACTGCATCTTGTCTTTTCCTGAAAAGCTAAGATTCTTCAAAGGGGATTCTATAGCCTTCTGCAGTTAACTGCTCCAGTATTTATGCATTCTTTTTTTTTTTTGAGACAGAGTTTCGCTCTTGTTGCCCAGGTTGGAGTGCAATGGTGCAATCTCAGCTCACTGCAACCTCCACCTCCGGGTTCAAGCAATTCTCCTGCCTCAGCGTCCCAAGTAGCTGGGATTACAGGCATGTGCCACCACACCTGGCTAATTTTGTATTTTTAGTAGAGGCAGGATTTCATCACGTTGGTCAGACTGGTCTTGAACTCCTGACCGCAAGTGATCCACCCACCTCAGCCTCCCAAAATGCTGGGATTACCATCATGAGCCACCGTGCCCAGCTATTTATGCATTCTTATGATTGAGAAATGTTTCCTTAAATGAAATCCTCATGTCAGTTGAAGCTCCCATTGTCTTGTTAGCACCTGGACAGCAAGAGAAGGTGCTGAACAAAGAGAACATGTCAGTGCCTTCCCTTCAGTTGTCATTTCCCAGACTTTTCAACTCCTCTGCCCTCCTTCTGTGGCCCCTCATTTGGGTCCGCTCATTGCTCTATAGCTTTAAAGAACAAGTGGCCTGGTTGAGGTAAATCCCTGGATGAATATAACTAGGAAAAGGCTCTCCAATTTGTACACTTTCACCTTTTGCCTTTATATCCTAATGCCTTGGCATCTTTACCTGCTGATACTGGTTTGTTTTCTTGTTTCTTTTCTTTTCTTTTCTTCTCTTTTTTCTTTTTTTTTTTTAAGACAGAGTCTCTGCCTGTTCCCCAGGCCGGAGTGCGATCTCGGCTCACTACAACCTCCACCTCCCAGGTTTAAGGAATTCTCTTGCCTCAGCCTCCTGAGTAGCTGGAGTTACAGGTGTGCACCACCATACCCAGCTAGTTTTTGTACCATTTATTTATTTATTTGAATTCTCACTCTGACACCCAGGCTAGAGTGCAGTGGCATGATCTCAGCTCACTGCAACCTCTGCCTCCTGGGTTCAAGTGAGTTTCGTGCCTCAGCCTCCCAAGTAGCTGGAATTACAGGTGTGTGCCACCATACTTGGCTATTTTTCTTTTCTTTCTTTCTTTTTTTTTATTTTTTATTTTTAATAGAGACAGGGTTTTGCCATGTTGGCCAGGCTTGTCTTGAACTCCTAGCCTCAAGTGATCTGCCTGCCTCAGTTTCCCAAAGTGCTGGGATTACAGGCATGAGCCACTGTGTCCAGCCTGATACTGGTTTCTGATTCATGACTTGCAGCATAAAATCTGTGAGATCAGAGCTGAAAGTCACTCCTGAGAGTCCCTTTAGTTTTCTAGGCTAGTTTGGTAGAGTAGGGAGGTAGGGCTATGCGAAACCAAAGATGTTTTTTCAGAGCAAAGAAGAAGATACTTCGAAAATTGTTAGCATTAGCAGAATAACTAGGACATCAAAGTTAAAGGATAACGAGGTCATGAGGTGGAGCCAGGACCTCGCATTCATTATTTGTGGGTATGGAAATTTGATTCTATTGTGGAGAATATCAGTAACATCTTGGAAAATCATATGTGGACAAATCTGGGGGAAAAAAAACTAATTAATCGTCCTTGAGTAGAAAAACAAGTAAATGAAGACCTATTCATAAAAGGAAATACCACTCAATTGTTAGAATGAATAATCTAAAATTTTTTTTAACATGAGGGATCAATCTCACAAATGTAGTGTTAAATCTCAAAAACAAGATAGAGACCTAAATAAATGAACCTCAGAAGACAGATACAGGCTGGATGTGGCAGTTCACACCTGTAATCTCAGCACTTTGGGAGGTTGAGGGGGTGAGGATCAGATTGCTTGAGCCCAGGAGTTCAAGACCAACCTAGGCAACATAGCAAAACTCCCATCTCTACAAAATATTTGAAATAAATAAATAAGACAGATACAGTATAATTTCCTAAATATAGCAGGAAATTATATATATATACATATTATGGATTCTTAGTTAGTTTTTTTTTTTTTTTTTTTTTGAGCTGGAATTTAGCTGGTTGCCCAGGCTGGAGTGCAATGGCATGATCTCGGCTCACTATAACCTCTGCCTCCCTGTGATTCTCCTGCCTCAGCCTCCCAAGTAGCTGGGATTACAGGCACGTGCCACCATGCCTGGCTAATTTTGTATTTTTAGTAGAGGCAGGGTTTCACCACGTTGGTCAGACTGGTCTCAAACTCCTGACCTCAGGTGATCCACCTGCCTCCACCTCCCAAAGTGCTGGGATTATAGGCATGAGCCACCATGCCCAGCCATGGATCCTTACATAGTAAATCTATAAAGATATATACTATACTGATAGGATTGTGGATGCTTCTGGGGATGATGAAAGAGGAAGAAAAATTGGTAAAATGCTAGCCTCTATTAAATCTGTGTTTCATCCCAGTTACTGGGGAGATCTGAGGCAGGAGGATCACTTGAGCCCAGGAGTTCAAGACCAGCCTGGGTAACATAGCAAGACCCCATCTCAAAACACAAAATAACAACATCAAAAGACAAATATGTGTGTTAGTTATGTGTGTTAGGCACATAGGCGTCTATTTTATTATTTACTTTTCTATATGTTTACAATGTCACTTTTTTTTTTTTTTTTTTTTGAGACAAGAGTCTTGCTCTTTCACCCAGGCCAGAGTGCAGTGGCATGATCTCGGCTCACTGCAACCTCTAGCTACTGGGATCAAGCAATTCTTGTGCCTTAGCCTCCCAAATAGCTGGGATTATAGATGTGCACCACCACACCCAGCTAATTTTTTATTTTTGTTAGAAACAGGGTTTCACCATATTGGCCAAGCTGGTCTCCAACTCCTGGCTTCAAGTGATCCACCTGCCTCAGCCTCTGAAAGTGCTGGGGTTACAGGTGTGAGCCACCATGCCCAGCCAAAATGTCACTTTTTAATTATGAGAGTTCAAATTGAATAGTGAGGTACTTATTCTGCAAAGCCCTTTGAACTTAAGAGTTCCACAGTGCCAGGTAAAAAAAGTAAAGAGAAAGGGTGTCTCCAATCTCAATAACATAACTTCTTCTATTCTTCTTAGGAATGTTCCTGGCAGATATAATTGAGAAATACTTTGTTTCCCCAACCTTATTCCGAGTCATCCGATTGGCCCGTATTGGGCGCATCTTGCGTCTGATCAAAGGCGCCAAAGGGATTCGTACCCTGCTCTTTGCCTTAATGATGTCCTTGCCTGCCCTATTCAACATCGGCCTTCTGCTCTTCCTGGTCATGTTCATCTTCTCCATTTTTGGGATGTCCAATTTTGCATATGTGAAGCATGAGGCTGGTATTGATGACATGTTCAACTTTGAGACATTTGGCAACAGCATGATCTGCCTATTTCAAATCACAACCTCAGCTGGTTGGGATGGCCTGCTGCTGCCCATCCTAAACCGACCCCCTGACTGCAGCCTAGATAAGGAACACCCAGGGAGTGGCTTTAAGGGAGATTGCGGGAACCCCTCAGTGGGCATCTTCTTCTTTGTAAGCTACATCATCATCTCCTTCCTAATTGTCGTGAACATGTACATTGCTATCATCCTGGAGAACTTCAGTGTAGCCACAGAGGAAAGTGCAGACCCTCTGAGTGAGGATGACTTTGAGACCTTCTATGAGATCTGGGAGAAGTTCGACCCCGACGCCACCCAGTTCATTGAATACTGTAAGCTGGCGGACTTTGCAGATGCCTTGGAACATCCTCTCCGCGTGCCCAAGCCCAATACCATTGAGCTTATCGCTATGGATCTGCCAATGGTGAGTGGAGACCGCATCCACTGCTTGGACATCCTTTTTGCCTTCACCAAACGGGTCCTGGGAGATAGCGGGGAGTTGGACATCCTGCGGCAGCAGATGGAAGAGCGATTCGTGGCATCCAATCCTTCCAAAGTGTCTTACGAGCCAATCACAACCACGCTGCGTCGCAAGCAGGAGGAGGTATCTGCGGTGGTCCTGCAGCGTGCCTACCGGGGACATTTGGCAAGGCGGGGCTTCATCTGCAAAAAGACAACTTCTAATAAGCTGGAGAATGGAGGCACACACCGGGAGAAAAAAGAGAGCACCCCATCTACAGCCTCCCTCCCATCCTATGACAGTGTAACTAAACCTGAAAAGGAGAAACAGCAGCGGGCGGAGGAAGGAAGAAGGGAAAGAGCCAAAAGACAAAAAGAGGTCAGAGAATCCAAGTGTTAGAAGAGAGCAAAAATTCAATATCATACAGATCTAAAACTCGAAAGTGAAAGATTGTTTACAAACTTCCTGAATATTATCAATGCAGAACAGCTGTGGAGACTCTAACCTGAAGACCTATACCAAACATCATCCGCTTACCATGTAACACAGCTGCATCTTGAGCAGTGACCTGCCAAGGGCAAAGGACCCCGCTCCCTAGACTCACAGATTTTCTAATGCTTGGGCAGGTGGTTACTGCATGTTCCACATCAGTCAATGCAACTTAGGACAAAACTAATCAGATACAGAAACAGAAGAGAGGCTGCCGGGACCAGCATATTTCCGTTGCAGCCAAATGGATTTTATTTTTTCATTTTGTTGATTCTCAGAAACAGAAAGCATCACTTTAAAAGTTTGTTTGTTCATACAAACTATATTTGCATTCTTACATTAGTTAAGCTAAGCAGCAAAAAGAAAACACACACACACACTCACACAGACACTCACATTTAGCCCATGTCATTTAATCGTCAGTTTCTTTGACATAAATTGCATCATCTCCACATGGGCTTCACATGGTTTGCAGATGGGTGGGGGAAAACAATCAGGTTTCTTCAGGCTGAGGAGGACTTGCTCAGGCCGATTCCAAACATTGTGCTCGTTCAATGCGTAGAGATGATTTGCATGATGGCATGCCGTGATCAGAAGTCATGCATGAGATCCATACACCACAGGACACTACTAACCTAGTCCCCTGCATTGGGTCAGCCTTTGGACAGGACCCAGCCCTGCACCGTTCACTGTATTTGGAGAAAATGGTAAGAGTTCCATACCGGCTACAATTCTTTATTATGAGTTCTTAAAAGTCCTTCATACACCTTCTGGGTAGGGAAACAATCAACTAATTGACTACCACCACCAACAACAAAAAACAAACCCAATCCAACAAGCAGATGGATCCGTTGCGTGTATGTGTTTAACAGACATCTCTAACATACAGCCATTGTTACACATTTTGCAAGATGAACTGTTTAATGCTGCTCTGTGTCCAGGACATAGGGGAGACTTTGATCCCAAATGGCTTGTACTATTTATGTCACTGTAAAACCAAATCCTAGGGCTAAAAAAGAAAAATTCATTTGTATCTTGCAATATTTATGATGATCCTTTAGCCTTCATACTGGAGAATTGACACTTGTTTGGGGTAGAGATAAAAGTGCTGTTCAAAGTAGCACCAGTTATCTCTCGGGGTAATTTGGGGAACTTAAAATGACCTTTCATTGGGTGTTATGGGGTGCTCATTTCATTTCACATCATGTCCTCTGCATTGTGGCTTTCTCCAGGCATGGGTCGATACCGCGAGGGGTTCAGATATTCTGAACGGACCTCTCTCTTCTGCAGAGGGGTCGTCGCATACTCACACACTGCATGATTCCTCCTGCCTCCATCACATTTCTCCACCAAGTAGGGCTTCCCTTGCCCACAGAGGTGGGTGAGGGTAGCAGCATTGGGGTTACGGCTGTGGTTTCTTTCATTTATTATTAGAATAATAGTCAGTGGTGGGACCTGATGTAGAGATGGAGCCGCCTCTAAACCAAGCCCACTTGGTTTCTTTACTGCACTGGTTTTCATGAGAAAGCAATTTAATATTAATTCTTCAGGATGTTCCAGCTTCCCCCAGTGCATTCCCTTGCAGCCAGTTTTGCTATCTGCTTAGCGACCTGCCAGCTGTCATTGGAGTGTGGCTTCTGGGGGAGCGTCATATCTTCCATTCCATCTCCTGCTTTAGGAAAGACAGTTTTTAGTCCAGGGGTTTCTCACCTGATGACTGGATTTCAAAGCCAAGATGCTGCAGTTGAATGTGTCAGGAAGTCTACACAAAGAGTGAAAAGAGACTTTAGCATGTGAACCAAATCAAAATAAATTCTTCCTGAACCATATACTAGAGGGGGAAGAAGAACCAACCCATAATCAGACACACCGATCTGCCTTGCAGTAGAAGCACTTTGAAGGTAATTTCACAGTCCACCTGACTAGTTTTGCGTAGAACAAACCACAGTAAGTTGGTAAGCAGAGCTTTCTAACTTGTCGGACCACAAGAAACTCTGTCCAGCTCTCTTAAGCCTGCTTCTGCAGCAACATCCATAGAATTTTTGTACTACACCCAATACCAGACCAGGAAGGCATATCTTTCAGTGACCCTGCTAACTGCTAGGATGAATGTATAGTAACATGTACAGGCTACGTTGTAAACAGCACAAAACAGAAGCTGACATGTGTGGTTATTCTTTTTAAGAGAATTATAAATACTGTAATATATAATTTTATTTTATTGGCATGCCTTTTTGTAAATACAAATTATTAACTTATTAAATAGGAAATGGCTTCTGGCTTATGCCATTGTCATGTTTATTTTTATTTTTTATACTTTTCTTTCT
Organism: Callithrix jacchus; assembly: GCF_049354715.1. Classification (NCBI taxonomy): domain Eukaryota; kingdom Metazoa; phylum Chordata; class Mammalia; order Primates; family Cebidae; genus Callithrix; species Callithrix jacchus. The sequence goes on along the minus strand of NC_133510.1, from coordinate 67,668,030 downwards.
TCTTAGAACTTAGATGCTGTCAGCCAATGTACATCCCCAAACCAGACAGACAGACAAAAAATTTTTTATTGCTAATGGTCTTTTCCAAAACAACAAAAAATATATATTTTTGTTCCAATGTGCAATAAATTCTAACCACGTCTATGCAAGATTTGGCTAAACTTAATAATTGTTCTTAGGTCTTGAGATGGGCAGCAGAGCTATAAGATCCCGCTAAGCACACCATGTGCTCATGCTAGTGATGTCATTAAGCTACTAGAGCGTATTGACGAGACTTTTCTGAGGTCTGACCTTTTCCCTTTCCCAGCTCCTGACCCCAGCCCAGCAGGCTGTCTCCTCAGTAACACATGGGCCTTGGTGTCTGGCATCCATCAGCCAGCCTCATAGGAAAGAAGCCACCTCCGCTCTAATTGAAGTTTCACATTTTTTTTAGAAAGAAGTTTCCCACCTTATCCTTCACGCACTATCCTTCCACCTGCTCACTCACTCACTCACTCACTCACCCATCCTGCTCCACACTTCTTTGGTAGTAAATGACACCATCACCAGCAGTTTACACCCGCAGTTAACAGGCACTGAACTGAAAGAATCAGCGATGACGTTTTTGTGCATCTTCGCTGAGTGGGTAAGTGGCAACGCTTTGCCAAATATTAACGAAGCCAATCAAAAAGCAGCAGCAGTCACAGTATCACTGCACATATATATATAGATATATAAATATAATATAAATATATTTATTTTTTGTAGCCAGGTCCTTGGTGCAGTATTTATACTCCACAATCCACCTTTTGAAAAAAGGACAAAAAGCAAAAAGACGTGTGATGCTGTTAATTTAAAATGCAGAGCCAAAGCCACTGGGCCGCAGCTGATGTAGTTGTGTGTGAAAAACATTTCCCCCTATTCTTTCCCTGACCTCCTTGTTGCTTAGGATGAGGAGACTCTGTAATTTAAAGCAGATGAGAGCAGGAAGAAACTTCCATGTTAGCACGGCCTACTCTCACTCCTTTCCAAATGAGCCACTTTTGGTGTCAGAAGTTGGCTGGGGAGAGATTTAAAAAAACAAACAAACAAACAGAAACTCCCAGGCAAAGCCCCTTAAAGCCAACAGTGCCCAGAGTTCTTTTATTTTTCACTGCAACCAACGTAAACCTGTAAAAGACCAACAGTGAAGATTAGTGTGAGTGAATGCATGGAGGCCAATGCTGCCCTAATGAGACGTGATAAAAAGTCCATCACTCCTCTAAGCCAAAAGGAAACAAAATAAAAATGACCCTTTTTACTGTACAAGGGAAGCCTGTCTTGGTGTGTTTGTTGCTTGACTATCCCAATTCTTGAGTCCTGGGAGGGGTCTGGGAATTGGAACCTTAGCACATTTGGGGAAAGGAGGGGAATGGAGGGAAGAGAAATCAAAGGGGCTCTCGCCAAGTTCTGGCTGAGAAGTAGAGATTCGAAGAAAAGCAAGGCCCTGACTCCCCAGATCCCACTCACCCATTGCATGTGGCATTTCCCCCTACTGGCCGGTGCTTAGAGGCTCATAAACCCCTCCTCACCTAATCCACCTGGCAGAACCCTCAGAGATGATGTCAGCCAACCCAGCTGGACTGGCCTTACTTCTGCCTTTTTCACCTGTATGTTTAAAAAAAAAAACTACCCCCATGCCTCAAAGCTAGGGCATGCGCGATGCCCAGCAGCCTCCACTCTGCAAGCTCATACTGGGCCCTGCACTCCATTGCCCCAGACAGGCCCACAGACGAGGGCTGGTCTCCTTCACATTTGCATGGGGGTGTGGGCACCCTTCCCCTTCCTTCTCTCCCTGTCCCCCTTTGGGGACCTCCCTCTCTAGGCCTAGGCCAGGTCTCCTGGTTCAGGAACACTCTCTCAGGAGGATCTCGAAGTGCCCACTCTAGTCAGCTCCAGTAGCTCCAATCTGGGGCGAGATGGCTGGTAGGTCAGTCCCCATCCTCCACCCCCGGCCCCCAGCCTCCCGTCCTGCTGTGGAGGTGAGATCACCATGGGTCATGACTTTGTGACTTGAGTCCTGGGCATCTTCTGTAATGATGCCTCTTTCTTTTCTCAGATGTTGCCCACAGTTTAGCAAAAAGCTTTGTTCATTTTCAGGTACCCCCCACCCCCTAAAGAATTGGCTGCAACTCGCCAGCCAGGGGGACATCAGGAAAGAAGAGGAAGTCTGCATTGGGAGGGGCCCAAGGTTTGCAACAGAGTCTCCATTGTTCAGCTCTGTGCTTTCTTGGATTCTCTTTCCAAGATTACCAAGATTTCCTCCATTAAAATTCCTGAGGCACCCCCTGCCCCTGCCCCTGCCCCCCACTGCTGTTTGCTGTACATAGAGGCTAAGTGGGGTGGGGTGGGTGGGTGTACACATGTGGTGTGTGTGTGTGTGTGTGAAGAATGTATATAGGTAAAGGGGAGCGTGGTCCAGTGGTTCCAGAAAAGGGACAGAACTCCTGTGTTCTGGCCCTAGCTTGACCACTGGCTCGCTGTGTGGCCTTGGGCAAGTCACTTAACCTCTCTGTGCCTCAGTTTCCCCATCTGTAAAATGGGGATAATAATACTGACCTACCTCACAGGGGTGTTGTGAGGCTTTAACTAAATGTTTTGTAAAGCGTTTTGAGATACAGAGGCAAAGGCACAAGGGAAGGGCAAAGAATTATTGGACTCAAGGAAGCTGAAATGGTACCATAAATGCTGCTATTCTGAGAGCCATTTTAAACTGCACTGCTCCACCCACCCCCGCTTCTCATCACCAGGACAGCAGGTCGAGAAAATGTCTTTCCTTTCACTTGCTTCTGGGGTTTGTGATTATTCGAGACAATTTTTTCCCCTTGCTGTATCTCCTTCCCTCACCTCCTCAACTTGTTCCCTGTTCTGTTTATGCGGAAATGGCAGAAATGCTTGAGAAATGAGAACGTGTAAGTGGATTGGAAGTTTATAGTATGAAATTTCAATTTTCCTTTGTACTGTACATCTTTTTACTTTAGAATTTGCAATAAAGGGTTACGTCAATCTTGTTTTCAACTCTCCTCTTGGACTGGCCTGTCATTCTGTCATTGCCCCTCACACTGAAGCCCAGGGTGAACAGGCACCATCACCTCGTAGGACCCCACTCTGTCCTATGGCGGGGACAGAGTCTGCCCGAAGGCTCACCGGGGCTGGCAGTGCCCTAGCCACTCCCAGGTGTGTGGGAAAGGTTCAGGACTCCACTCAGCCTGTCAGGAGGCCTTGCCTGAGGGGGGCAGCACCTTGGAGGCGGCGCCCTGCACGTGGGCACACCCCTTTCTAATGGTGCTGCTTCCGCACACTCCAGCAGGGCCCTAAAGTAGCCCCGACGGGGCGCTGCACATCTTGTTCTGGTCCCCATCATGTTTTTCAAGCCCCTTATCGCGCACACACCTTTCCTTATGAGCTCAAACTTTCAGGTCAGGTGGCCATAAGTTCGAGAACATGACTATGCCACTAACGAGCTGTGGCAGAGTTTACGCATGTGTGATGGAGTAATACCTTCCTTCTTGGGTTTTGAAGAGTACATCAAATAATGTATGTAACTGCTTGGCATGAGGCCTGGCACGCCGTGCTCAGTAAGTGGTAGCTCTTCGTGGAAGAATAATTGCAAGCTCAGAAGGAATCTGCCCGGCGCGGTGGCTCACGCCTGGAATCCCAGCACTCTGGGAGGCCAGGCAGGCGGATCACTTGAGCCCAGGAGTTGGAGACCAGCTTGGCCAACAAGGCGAAACCCCATCTCTACTAAAAACACAAAAATTAGCGGGTTGTGGTGGCGCGTGCCTGTAGACCCAGCTACTAGGGAAGCTGAGGCAGGAGAATCGCTTGAATCCTTGAACCTGGGAGGCAGAAGTTTCAGTGAGCAGAGATTGCACCACTGCCCTCAGCCTGGGCAACAGAGCGAGGATCCGTCTCAAAAAAAAAAAAAAAAAAAGGAACTAAGCTGACAAAAATTGGGCGGTGTGCCTGCCACTCTGGGAGACTGGCACCGGAGCCCCTCTTCCACCGGCAGTCCCACGGGTGACGCCGCTCCCTTCCAACGGATTAAAAAACTGCTCTGTCCTTTCGGTATTTCATAACGTTTATAAACCGTCCAAAGCACCACTCACGCAGGACTTTGCTTCCATTTTACCGCTGAGGGCAAGGGCACTGAGGTGAGGGAGGATCTGGCGCATCTGCAGCCAGGCTTCCAGGGGCGCGCGCGCCGCTATTTAGGAAGGAGCGGCTTTGTTTCCCACCAGCCCTGCACCGTGGCGGGCGGGCGGGAGCTGGCGGGCCACGCCTGGTCGCCGTCGCCGCCAGTGATCCACAGCGTGAGCAGGACGAGCAGCGCCCCGGTGCTCAGCGCCCCCAAGAAGCCGGTGAGAAGGCCGAGCGCCAGCGGCCCCGCCCAAGCCGTGGGGCTCCGCTTGTACCGGGGCAGAGGCTGGCGCTCCACGATCAGCTCCAGCGCGTCCCAGTCCAGCGCTTGGACTGCGGCGCGCCCGGGGCGCGAGGCCGAGGGATCGGGCGGTCGGGCGGCGGCGCCGGGAGGAGGCAGGAAGCGCTGCCCGAATTTGCGCAGCTGCAGCGTCGCCTGCTGGTGGAGGTTCTTGCTCAGCTCCCTGGCCACGTCGGGGCGGCCGCTGCGCCGCAGGGCCCGAGCCAGGCGGTCCCAGGACAGGGACACGGCCCGGGGGGCCAGCCAGGCCGCCAGCGCCTCCCGGCAGCCATCGGAGACCTCCCCGGACCCTGCCGCCCCGCCCGCCCGGTCCTCGGCCGCCTCTTGCCGCCGCCGCCGCCGCCGCCGGCTCGGAGACCCCGACGTGGTGTTGAGCGGCTCCGGCCGCGCCAGCCGGTCTTCAGAAAGCCGGGACAGCTCGGCCTCCACGTCGGGCTCGGGCGCCTCCAGGAGCGACCGGAAATGGCCGCACTCCTCCGGGGTCAGCAGCTCGGCCAGACGGACCGCCGCGTGAGGGCCCATGGCGTCCAGCGCCCCCGCCGGAGCCAGCGACCAAACCCAGAGCGCCAGGACCAAGGCGCCCGCCGGAGTCCGCGCCGCCATCCCTGGTGGGAACCAGGGAGGGAGAACTGTGCGGGGACAGGAACGGGCTCCGAGCGCCCGCGGTGGGGGAGGGGTTCCGAACGCCCGCGGATTGTGGGAGGGAGAAGGCTCCGAACACTCGGGAAGCCAAGTGGAGGAGGTAACTGGTGACCAGGGGGCTGGCAACACCCAGCAACGCGGGGCTCCAATATAGCACTTGTTGGAGGGTCTCACGAAACTCAGGAACTGGAGTTAGAAGGATTGCAACACCCCGGAAGGGGGTTCTCAGCCCTCCAGGAGGCTAGGAGTCTAAGCCTTTACATTGGCGCTCCCGCCCTACGCCTCCTAATACCCACTAATACTTCAAACTGAACAAATTACCAACATGCTTCTAATTCATGTACTGCCCAACCCCTCCTCTCTTTACCAGAAGCCCTAGACCCCTTGATCTCCATTAACCTAGATATTCAATCAATTCCTACATTGTCTTTCTTTTCTGTGCAGATGAAGGTCTTGCTATGTTGCCCAGGCAGGTTTCCAACTCCGGCCTCCTCTTCTGCCACCACCTCCCAAAGTGCTAGGATTACAGGAATGAGCCATTGGCCTGGCCTCAATTTCTAAATTCTCCTCTTGTCTACCAAATACTAAAGTTTAGTATTCATCAAATGAATCCATCATCCCATTCCCCCACTCTGGCGTGAGTCCAAACCCTCCTCTCTTGCCTGGTCTTCCAGCCCCCACCCCTGCCCCCACCCACTGGGGCCCTGCCTACCTGCACTTATTCCAGTTCCCCCAAGGAAGCTTGACTCTGATTCTCCTGATCGTGGCCTGCACTCCTCCTGCTGTCAGGTGCCTTTGGGAAGCTCTCCCTGATTCTGAGTCACACCCCTTAGTGGTATCCCCATTAGGGGTTCCTCCTATCTGCCCCACGGCACAGGCAGCTCAGTCTTTTTACTGTCTTCCCCCACTGGACTGCAAGGTCCATACACTGCCCCCATGGCAACTAGAGCATAAGTGTTCATAAAGATTTGTTGAGTCAATGTGTGAATTTCTATTTAAGAAATAGGGCCTCCCTATGTTGCCCGGCTGGTCTCAAACTCCTGGGCTCAAGAGATCCTCCTGCCCCGGCCTCCCAGAGTGTGAGGATTACAGGCATAAGCCACCATGCAGGGCCATTGTGTGGATTTTTTTTTTTTAATAGTCTGTTTTCACACTGCTGGTAAAATGAATTCTTAACTTACAAAATCAGTCCTGTCCTCAGCCTAAACTTCCACAAAGGCTTCACTATGGAGCCCCAGCTCCTAACAGGGCATGGAAGGCCCTCCATGGTGAGGTCCCCACTGACTCCTCCAGCCTCACTCCTCTGACTGCTGCCCTCACTAACTTGTAACACAAGGCTCATGGCACAGCACATATAATGCAGTTTCCAGCCTCCACCCAAGTTGGATCATCGACGTGATCTTGGCTCACTGCAACCTCCACCTCCCAGGTTCAAGTGATTCTCGTGCTTCAACCTGAGTATCTGGGACTACAGGCACGCACCACCAGGCCCAGCTAATTTTGTATTTTTAGTAGAGACTGGATTTCACCATATTGGCCAGGCTGGTCTCGAACTTCTGACCTCAATGATCCATCCTCCTTGGCCTCCCAAAGTGCTGGGATTACAGGTGTGAGCCACCGCATCCCCAGCCATTTCTGGGCATTCTTGACATAACCTGTGCATCCTCCACCAGGGCACTTATCTGGAAATTAGAGGATTTGTTCAACAAACATTTATTCAGTATCTTCTGTGTACCAGATAATTGCACTAGGTGTGTGAATACAAAGACTAATTTGATGTGGTCCTCCACCCCCAGTAGCTTTATCCAGTTATAGTTATTTATTTATTGAGAGAATTTCACTCTTGTTACCCAGGCTGGAGTGCAGTGGCATGATCTCAGCTCACTACAACCTCCACCTCCCAGGTTCAAGCGATTCTCCTGCCTCAGCCCCAAGTAGCTGGGATTACAGGCATGCACCACCACACCCGCCTAATATTTGTATTTTTAGTAGAGACAGGGTTTCTCCATGTTGGTCAGGCTGGTCTCGAACTCCCAACCACAGGTGATCTTACCTGCCTCAGCCTCCCAAAGTGCTGGGATTACAGGTGTGAGCCGCCACGGCCGGCCCAGTTGTATTTTTTAACTGATCAGTTTTTGAGCTTTTCCCACCTAGACCATGGACTCTCCAGGAACAGAGCGGTGCTTGACCCCTTCTGTATCCTCGGTGCCAAGCC